>NC_058419.1:60146037-60846560 GCF_002201575.2 Neomonachus schauinslandi
ATATATATATATATATATATATATATATATATATATATATATATATAAAACTTGTTCTCTCTAAAATTTTGAGATACAGTTTCTTCTAACAAATCAAAATATACCCTAAATCTCTAGTGTATGACTTTCTTCTAGTCTCCTGCCTGATCACATTCTCTCCCATTTTTTTCTTTTTTTTAAATCCTCTTCTTTCTTTTTTTCAAACAAATTCTTATCTATCAATTCCTTTTATAAAATCTTTTATAATTTTCATCTTACCATCATATTCCATCCCTTCATCATATTAACCCTTATTTTTGTACATATAAAAGTTTTCCTTTCCTTAAAATTTTGGGAGGCACTTTCTTCTAACAGACCAAAATACACCCCAAATCTAGTGTGTGGCACTGATCTATGCACCAGCCTGATAATATTTGATCATATTCTGTTTTTTTGTTTTGTTTTGTTCTGTTTTGTTTCTTTTTATCTTTTTTTTTCTTTTTCTTTTTCCTTTATTTCCCTTTCTTTTCCCCCGGTTTCAGGTTTTTTCTTGATTTCTTTAGAGTACATTTTCTGGGGATGTTGGTACCCTGTTAGCATTTTGTTCTCTCATTCATCTTTTCTCCTCTGGACAAAATGACAAGATGGAAAAAATCACCTCAACAAAAAGAACGAGAGGTTGTACCGACTGCCAGGGACCAACTATATACAGACATTAGTATGATGTTGGAACTAGAGTTCAGAATGATGATTTTAAAGATACTAGCTGGGATTGAAAAAAAACATGAAAGTTATTAGAGAAACCCTTTCTGGAGAAATAAAAGAACAAAATCTAACCAAGTCAAAATCAAAAAGGCTATTAATGAGGTGTAATAAAAAATGGGGGCTCTAACTGCTAAGATAAATGAGGCAGAAGAGAGAATTAGTGATATAGAAGACCAAATGATGGAAAATAAAGAAGCTGAGAAAAAAAAAAAGATAAACAACTACTGGATCACGAGGGCAGATTTCGAGAGATAAGTGATACCATAAGACAAAACAACATTAAAATAATTAGGATCCAAGAAGAAGAAGAAAGAGAGGAGGGGCAGAAGGTATATTGGAGCAAATTATAGCAGAGAACTTCCCTAATTTGGGGAAGGAAACAGGCATCAAAATCCAGGAGCCACAGAGAACCCCTCTCAAAATCAATAAAAATAGGTCAACACCCCAACATCTAATAGTAAAATTTACAAGTCTCAGAGACAAAGAGAAAATCCTGAAAGCAGCTCGGGAGAAGAGATCTGTAACCTACAATGGTAGAAACATTAGATTGGCAACAGACCTATCCAGAGAGACCTGGCAGGCTGAAAGGACAGGCAAGATATATTCAGAGCACTAAATGAGAAAAATAGGCAGCCAAAAATACTATATCCAGCTAGGCTGTCACTGAAAATAGAAGGAGAGATAAAAAGCTTCCAGGACAAACAAAAACTAAAGGAATTTGCAAACACAAAATCAGCCCTACAAGAAATATTGAAAGGGGTCCTCTAAGCAAAGAGAGAGCCTAAAAGCAACATAGACCAGAAAGGAACACAGACAATATTCAGAAACAGTCACTGTACAGGCAATACAATGGCACTAAATTCCTATCTTTCAATAGTTACCCTGAATGTAAATGGGCTAAATGCCCCAATCAAAAAACACAGGCTATCAGATTGGATAAAAAGACAAGATCCATCGATATGCTGTCTGCAAGAGACTCACTTTTGACCCAAAGGCACCTCCAGATTGAAAGTGAAGGGGGGGAAAACAGTTTACCATGCTAATGGACACCAAAAGAAAGCTGAAGTGGCAATTCTTATATCAGACAAATTAGATTTTAAACCAAAGACTGTAATAAGAGATGAGGAAGGACACTGTATCCTACTTAAAAGGGTCGATCCAACAAGATCTAACAACTGTAAATATCTATGCCCCTAACATGGGAGCAGCCAATTATATAAGGCGATTAATAACAAAAGCAAAGAAACACATTGACAACAATACAATAATAGTGGGGGAATTTAACACCTCCACTTTAACACTGAAATGGACAGATCATCTAAGCAAAAGATCAACAAGGAAATAAAGACTTTAAATGACACACTGGACAAAATGGACTTCACAGATATATTCAGAACATTCCATCCCAAAGCAACGGAATACACATTCTTCTCTAGTCCCCATGGAACATTCTCCAGAATAGATCACATCCTAGGTCACAAATCAGGTCTCAACCGGTAGCAAAAGATGGGGATCATTCCCTGCATATTGTCAGACCACAATGCTTTGAAACTAGAACTCAATCACAGGAGGAAAGTCAGAAAGAACTCAAATACATGGAGTTTAAAGAGCATCCTACTAAAGAATGAATGTGTCAACCAGGAAATTAAAGAAGAATTTAAAAAATTCATGGAAACCAATGAAAATGAAAACACAACTGTTCAAAATCTTTGGGATGCAGCAAAGGCAGCCTAAGAGGAAAGTATATAGCAATACAAGCCTTTCTCAAGAAACAAGAAAGGTCTCAAATATACAACCTAACCCTACACCTAAAAGAGCTGGAGAAAGAACAGCAAATAAAGCCTAAACCCAGCAGGAGAAGAGAAATAAAAAAAGATAAGAGCACAAATCAATGAAATAGAAACCAAAAGAACAATGAAACAGATTAACGAAACTAGGAGCTGGATCTTTGAAAGAAATAACAAGATTGATAAACCCCTGGCCAGACTTATCAAAAAGAAAAGAGAAATGACCCAAATCAACAAAATCATGAAAGAAAGAGGAGCAATCACAACCAACACCAAAGAAATACAAACAATTATAAGAACATAATATGAGCAACTCTATGCCAGCAAATTAGATAATCTGAAAGAAATGGATGCATTCCTAGAGATGAATCAACTACCAAAACTGAACCAGGAAGAAATAGAAAACCTGAACAGAACTATAACCACTAAGGAAATTGAAGCAGTCATCAAAAATCTCCCAAAAACAAAAGCCCAGGGCCAGATGACTTCCCAGGGGAATTCTATCAAACATTTAAAGAAGAATTAATACCTATTCTTCTGAAACTGTTCCAAAAAATGGAAATGTAAAGAAAATTTCCAAACTCATTTTATGAGGCCAGCATTACCTTGATCCCAAAACCAGACAAAGACCCCATCAAAAAGGAGAATTACAGACCAATATCCCTGATGAACATGGATGTCCAAATACTTACCAAGATACTAGCCAATAGGATCCAACAGTACATTGAAAGGATTATTCACCACAACCAAGTGGGATTTATTCCTTGGCTGCAAGGATGGTTCAACATTCTCAAATCAATCAATGTGATATATCTCATTAATAAAAGAAAGGGTAAAAACCATATGACCCTCTCAATTGATGCAGGAAAAGCATTTGACAAAATACAGCATTCTTCCTTGATTTAAAGGTCTCCACAGCGTAGGGATAGAGGGAACATAATGCAATATCATAAGAGCCATCTACTTAAAGCCCAAAGCTAATATTATTCTCAATGATTAAAAACTGAGAGCTTTTCCCCTAAGGTCAGGACCATGACAGGGATACCCAATGTCAGCACTGTTGTTTAACAGTATACTAGAAGTCTTTGACTCAGCAATCAGACAGCAAAAAAGAAATAAAAAGCATTCAAATCAGCAAGGAAGAAGTCAAAGTCTCACTCTTTGCAGATGGTATGATACTTTATGTGGAAAACTCAAAAGACTCTACCCCAAATTCCTAGAACTCATACAGAAATTCAACAACATGGCAGGATATAAAATCAATGCACAGAAATCAGTTGCATTTCTATACACTAACAATGAGAATGAAGAAAGGGAAATTAAGGAATTGATCCCATTTACAATTGCACCAAAAACCATAAGATACCTAGGATAAACCTAACCAAAGAGGTAAAGGATCTGTACTCTGAAAACTACAGAACACTCAGGAAAGAATTTGAGGAAGACACAAAGAGATGGAAAAACATTCCATGATCATGGATTAGAAGAATAAATATTGTTAAAATGTCAATGCTACCCAGAGCATTCTACACATTCAAAGCAATCCCTATCAAAACACCATTGACATTTTTCACAGAGCTAGAACAAATAATTCTAAAATTTGTATGGAAGTAGAAAAGACCCTGAACAGCCAGAAGAATGTTGAAAAAGCCAAACCTGGGGATATCACAATGCCTGACTTAAAGCCAATTTACAAAGCTGTTATCATCAAGACAGTACGGTATTGGAACAAAAACAGACACATGGATCAATGGAAGAGAATGGAGAACCCAGAAATAGACCTTCAACTCTATGGTCAACTAATCTTTGACAAAGCAGGAAAGAATATCCAATGGAAAAGCACCAGTCTTTTCAATAAATGGTGCTGGGAAAATTGGACAGCCACATGTAGAAGAATGAAACTGGACCATTCTCTTACACCATACACAAAGATAAACTCAAAATGGATGAAAGACCTAAATGTGAGAGAGGAATCCATCAAAATCCTAGACGAGAACACAAGCAGCAACTTCCTGCAAGACAAGTCTCTAAAGGCAAGGGAAACAAAAGCAAAAATTAACTATTGGGACTTCTTCAAGATAAATAACTTCTGCACAGCAAAGGAAACAGTCAACAAAACTAAAAGGCAACCTACAAAATGGGAGAAGATATTTGCAAATGACATATCAGTTTAAGGGCTAGTATCCAAGATATATAAAGAACTTATCAATCTCAACACCCAAAAAAACAAATAATCTAGTCAAGAAATGGGCAGAAGACATGAATGGACATTTCTCCAAAGAAGACATACAAATGGCCAACAGACACATGAAAAAATGCTCCATGTCACTTTCATCAAGGAAATACAAATCAAAACTACAACATTATACCACATTATACCAGTCAAAATGGCTAAAATTAGTAAGACCAAAAACAACAAATATTGGCGATAATGTGGAGAAAAGGGAATCTTCTTACCCTGCTGGTGGGAATGCAAGCTGGCACAGCCACTCTGGAAAACAGCACGGAGGTTCCTTAAGTACTTAAAAATTAAGCTACTCCACCATCCAGCAATTGCACTACAAGGTATTTACCCCAAAGATGCAAATGTCATGAAATGAAGGTGCAGCTATACCCCAATGTTCATAGCAGCAATATCCACAATAGCCAAGCTGTGGAAGGAGCCATGCCATCTATATATACAAAGGAATATTACTCAGCCAACAGAAAGGATGATTACTTACCATTTACATGGACGTGGATGGAACCGGAGGGCATTATGCTAAGCAAAATAAGTCAGTCAGAGAAAGACAATTTTTTTTCACTCATATGTGGAATATAAGATACAGTGTAGAGGATCATAAGGGAAGGGAGGGAATACTGAATGGGAAGAAATCAGAGAGGGAGATAAATGGTGATAGACTCTTAACTCTGGGAAACAAACTGAGGGTTGCTGGAGGGGAGGTGGGTAGGAGGATAGGGTAACTGGATGGTAGGCATTAAAGAGGGCACGTAAGGTGATGAGCACTTGGTGTTATATGCAACTGAGGAATTATTGAACACTACATCTGAAATTAATGATGTACTATATGTTGGTTAATTGATTTTAAATTAAAAAAATAAAGAAAATGATAGAAAGTATTGTACAGAAAATAGGATTCTATAAATCATTGCATTTTAAAATAAGCTACAATGTAATAATTGTTTTATTTTTACAAAAACAATAAAGTTAGTATTATATTCCACAAAAAACAAAATAAACAAACAAGAAACCCCTTCATGACTCAATTCCCCCAGCTCCTCATTCTGTGGTCCAAAAGGTTTTTTTCTTATGTGAAACAGATGCTGCACTCTCTCAAACGCTCTTACCCCTCTCCCTTTTCTCTCCACCTGGAAATGTTTCCCTCCTCTCCATGGCACAGTAGCTTTTCTCTCCCATAATTCACTTCCAAGTACTTCACACCTGCCACACTCTCTCCCTCCTACTGTGGACATACTTCTTCCAATCCTCAGATTGATTTCCTGGATGTTCCAAGTGAACTGACCTCAATACAGCTGTATTTGACGGACAAGGAAAGCCCAGGGTCCCCCTACTTCTCTGCCACCTTAAGTCCTCCTCCTTACATTTCTTATTTGTAATTGAAATAAAAATCGCTGTTTGTTAAAATCAGTATTAATAACAAGTTATTGAATGGCTATGACATTTGGATAAGTAGAATAAATGACAGCAATATCGTCAGGAATGGGAGAAAGGAATTGGGAATTCTCTGCAATAAGGTTCTTGTATTACATGTGAATTAGTATAGTGTTATTTGAAGGAATACTTTGATTATTTTATAAATGCATATTATAAACTCCAGAAAAAATATTGTTTTAAAGAATAATACGAGGGCGCCTGGGTGGCTCAGTCATTAAGTGTCTGCCTTCGGCTCAGGTCATGATCCCAGGGTCCTGGGATCGAGCCCCGCATCAGGCTCCCTGCTCGGTGGAGAGCCTGCTTCTCCCTCTCCCACTCCCCCTGCTTGTGTTCCCTCTCTCGCTGTGTCTCTTTCTGTCAAATAAATAAATAAAATCTTTTAAAAAAAAGAATAATATGAGAAGAAAAGAAATAAAATGGAACATATAAAGCTCTCAATGAAAGTCAGAAAAAAAAATGAAATAAGAACAAATGCAATTAATAGAAACTCATAAAATGATAGATATTGATGCAACAGCATAATTAATCACTTTAAATATAAAAGTTCAAGTATATGAATTAAAACAGTGTTTCATAATAGATTTTTAAAAAGAAAAAACAATGCTTCATATACAAAATATATAAAGAACTTATAAAACCTGATAACCCCAAAATGAATAATCTAATTAAAAAGTAGTTAGAAGACATGAACAGACATTTTTCCAAAGAAGACATAGAGATAGCCAACAGACACCCAAAAAGATGCTCAGCATCACTCTTCATCAGGGAAATAAAAAACAAAACTACAAGGAAATATTACCTCATGTCTTTCAGAATGGCTAAAATCAGCAATAGAAGAAATCACAGGTGTTTGTGAAGATGTGGAGAAAGGGGAACCCTCTTTCTCTTGGTGTGAATACATTGGCACAGCCACTCTCAAAAACAGTCTGGAGAGTCCTCAAGAATGTGAAAATAAAAGTGACATATGATCCAGCAATTGCACTATGAAGTTTTTACCCCAAAAATACAAATTCAAAGGGATACTTGCACCCTAATGTTTATAGCAACATTATCTACAATAGGCAAATAATGGAAGCAGCCCAAGCGTCCATGGACTGATGAATGGATAAAGAAGAGGTAGGATATATATAATATGGAATATTACACAGCCATAAAAATGAATGAAATCTTACCATGTGCAATGACAGGGATGGAGCTAGAGCATATTATGCTAAGCAAAATAAGTCAGTCAGAGAAAGACGAAGATCATATGATTTCACTCATATGTGGAATTTAAGAAACAAAAGACATGAGCAAAGTGAAAAAAGAGAGAGACAAACCAAAAAACAGACTCAACTGTAGAGAACAATTGATGGTTACCAGAAGGGAGATGGTTTGGAGGATGGGTTAAATAGGTGATGAGGATTAAGCAAGGCACTCATGATGAGCACAGGTTGTTGTATGGAAGTGTTGAATCTGTGTATTGTACACTTGAAACTAATATTACACTGTATGTTAAATAACTAGAATTTATTTTTTATTTAAATATTGTTAGTTAGCATACAGTGCCATATTGGTTTCTGGAGTAGAATTCAGTGATTCATCACTTACATACAACACCCAGTGCTCATCACAAGTGCCCTCTTTAATACCCATCAGCCATCTATCCCATCCCCCACCCTCCTCCCTCCATCAACCCTGATTTGTTGTTTTATTTGTTTGTTCTCTATTAAGAGTCACTTATGGCTTGTTTACTTCTCTCCCTTTTTACTTTTTCCCTTCCCATATGTTCAGCTGTTTTCTTTCTTAAATTCCAAATATGAATGAAATCATTTGGAATTTCTCTTCCTCTGACTGACTTATTTCACTTAGCATAATGAACTCTAACTCCATCCATATCTTTGCAAATGGCAAGATTTCATTCTTTTTGATGGTTGAGCAATATTCCATTGTATTTACATACCACATCTTTATCCATTCATTAGTCGTTGGACATTTGGGCTCTCTCCATAAATTTGCTATTGTTGATAAAGCTACTATAAACATTGGGGTGCATGTACTCTTTCAAATCTGTATTTTTATATCCTTTGGGTAAATAACTAGTAGTGCAATTGTTGGATCATAGCTTAGTTCTATTTTTAACTTTTTGAGAACCCTCCATACTGTTCTCCAGAGCGGCTGCACCAGTTTGCATTCCCACCAACAGTGCAAGGGGGTTCCCCTTTCTCCACATCCTTGACAACACCTGTTGTTTCTTGTGTTGTTAATTTTAGCCATTCTGACTGGTGTAAGGTGGTATCTCATTGTGGTTTGGATTTGTATTTCCCTGAGGATGAGTGATGTTTAGCATCTTTACATGTATCTGCTAACCATCTGGATGTCTTCTTTGGAAAATTGTTTATTCATATTTTCTGCCCATTTCTTAACTGGATTATTTGTTTTTTTGGGTATTGAATTTAGTAAGTTCTTTATAGGTTTTTGATACTAATTTAAATAAAAACTTCCAAAAAAAAAAAAAACTAAGATATTAACCTTAGAATTAAATTACTCTTAAATGAATTACAAAATTTATTTGGTTGAAAAAAAGAAAGGACCAAATGAAATCTGCAGTTATATCTGTTGACAGTTTGCTAAGTGTTTTATGATATATTGAAAGCATCCATATTTCCAGCCTGTCAAATCATGGCACTGAGCAATGCAGTGTCCATAATGTCAACAAGGAACCTGAGTGGCGAGAGCTTTGCTTGGACACTTTCTGAGAAACCTGGACATAATACAGAGACTATGCCAAATGAGACCACCCTGGTCATGCCTTCCTGGTTTCCTTATTCCTCAATCTAGAACAAGTTAATCAAATCCTGCTAAACATTCCTAGTCCAAAATGCAAGGAGAGCATTTCAGACCAGGAAGACCCCTTAAAAGTCATCCAGTTTGACACCCTAATATTATATGTGAAGACATTAAAGCCCAGAGAGAGGACTAGACTTAACCAATTTCAACAAATCTGTAGAGAAGAACTGGGAAACAAAATCATGCCTTCTATCCTCAGATATCATGTCTTAAAAACTGACTCAAACACAGTTTTATTTTTTAAATGACAGAATAATAAAAGTATGATAAAATGGGTATAAAATGAGAACAATTTTAATAAGGAAAACTAAGAGAAAGGATGATCAAATATAGGAAAAGTCATGTAGACTAAGAACTTACTAAGAGCAAGGGGAATAATATTTACTGTGCTCCTAACACTACACCAGGCACTGAGCATTATTTCAAGTGATTTTCATGACTCTGGGATAAATGGAGTTGGGTGTCATTTCCATTATACAAGTGAGAAAACTCAGTTTCAGGAGGCTTAAATAACATGCCCACATGCCCAAAGGTCTCTTTTTTTAATAAGTTTTGGAATTATGATCACACTGTTATTTGCATTAAATTAAATATTTTTTTGAATCCCAATTTAATGTATTCATGCTAGAATATGTACTACAATTGAACAAAGCAGGCCAGTACCAAGTCAAGATAAATAAAGTGATGTCATTCTGAGAATAGACCATTGTATAATATGGTGGCAAACCACATGGGATTTGACAGCAGAAAAAAGTGGGTTAAAAACTAAGATCTGTCATTTAATAATGCATGCCTTCATGGAGTCCTTTTATCCTTCATAAGTGTTTCATTTTTATTCTCCAAAATGTAGGCAATGATATTTACTGCAAGGTGTTATGGAGATTAAATGAAACAATGCATTTAAAGTACCTGACACAAGGCCTGGGATATGGTAAATATTCAAGTGGTTGTTGTTGTTACATTTATAGCCAAGAAAAGTGGAGCATCCAGAACAATCTAACACACTGTCAGTAAAACATGGGCATATGACTAAGTCATTTTCATGATTACAAGCAAAGAGAAATTATATAATATATACCATATATTTCATTAACAAAGATGCATTAAACATTAGTTATTTTAAAATATCAGGAATGAAAGTAAATAGAATTGTGAATCTATAAGCTCCTTTTTTCTTATTTTCATTTTTTTAATATTTTATTTATTTATTTATTTGAGAGAGAGAAAGAGAAAGAGAGAGAGAGAGCATAGAGGGAGAGGGAGAAGCAGACTCCACACTGAGCAGAGAGCCAGACATGGGGCTTGAACCCAGGACCCTGAGATCATGACCTGAGCAGAAGGCAGTCAGTTAAGTGACTGAGCCATCCAGGGCTCCCCTTTTAAAGATTTTATTTATTTTATTGTTTTATTTATTTTTTCTTATTTTCTAATTCACTACCATTTATATATTCATATTTCAAATTCAAAACAATTTTCTGAGAGTAATTTTGAGAAGTAGTAATACTTGTAAACATTGGATATTTAGATTTTGCAAATTGGGGTAAGCTCTTGTGACAAACTTTAAAAATACTACAATACTGATTACTTTTTATTTGTTACTGAAAATAATTATTGCTACTAATTTAAGCTATATATTTTATTTTACTTAGTCAGAAGTATTAAGGAAACTAATTATGATTTATTTTGATATTTAATAATTTTAGTCATTTCTACATATATTAATTCAATACATTTTTATTCAAAGCTATGTTTAAAATAACCAATAGGTCATTAATATGGGCCAGTATTCTTGAGCTGTAAGGGAAAATAAAATAATTTTTCCTGCATATCACAAGTTTCATAAACAGAAAAATATAGAGTAAGAACTTATCAAATCAAAATGTTTACCACATAATATAATTTTTCTCAATTTCTTATGTCAACACTTACTAGTTAGCATGTAATATATGAACAAGTTTTGAATATTGGATGAAACAATATTTTTAATATTCTTCATGATTTTTCTAACACTTTTTAAACTTTCCTACATAGAAAGTTTATACACTTAAAAGTCATTCTGTTCAAATGTTTTTCTTTCCACAGACTACCTATATTTTGCTTTACTTTAAAATTAATATGTGACATGACACATTATAACTGTTTATAAATTAAACCACCTGCTTTTTGAAAAGTATATAAACGTTAAGGAGTCCTCATTTGTGAAATATTTTATTTAACATAACTTTGCACATACAAGATTCCCAAAGACCAAAATAACAGAAAAATTGTGAATGTCCCCCAAATCATCATTTTAGCATTTAATAATCTTTCACTATTTTAAGTAAAACCACTTTTGAGGACAAGCAGTAGGAAGTTACTGCAAAAATATTAACACACATTTTCTTAATGAATGTAAACTTAATTTTGAAAATATAGCATCCAGTGTGATAATAGTGGAATAAAAAATATCATATGCTACTTACTGGAGCACACATTGATACAACTCTTATAAACACCATTTGGTAATATGTAGTGAGGGCTTTTAAAATGACTTAGAAATTCCACTTTTAGGACTTATCCTAAGGAAATTGTCAGTTGTGCACAAATATTTATATATAATGATAATCATTGCAGCATTATTTATAATTATAAAATATATTGAAACAAATATATGAGGATAACAAGATAGGAAAATTTTTAAATAAATTATGGTACATTCAAGATAGACACCATGTGGTCATTAACTGTCATATTTTATTATATTGGAAGTTCTCATGATAAAACATTAAGTGAAAACTCAAGATTGGTGATTGAGGAAGATGGCAGCAAAGTAGGAGGACTTTAGGCTTGCCTGGTCCCACAAAAACAACTAGATAACTATCAGAACATCCTAAATACCTCCAGAAATCAACCTGGAGACTGACAGAACAAACTCCACAACTAAAGGGAGAGAAGAGACCACATCAAGGAAGGTAGGAAGCCAGGAGATGTGGTCCATGGGAGAAATAGGTACTGGCTGCTGTGAATGAGAGAGATCCATGGTCAAAGAGAAGGACAAGACAGAGAGGAACCAAAGGGGAATGCACAAGAACATTTCCCCATAGCTATTGGCTTGGAAAATGGGATGTGTTGAATTTGGTGAGTTTTTGCAAACAGCCAGATTAAAGCCTGTAGTTTTAAAGGTCAATGAGCATGGCTGGGATAGAGCCTGGAGGTCACTGTGCTGCTCTTGGAGAGGAGGCAGGCAAGCCAACTGGGAGCATAATGCTTGGAAACAACAATCTGAAGAGTGCCTGGGACACACAATGGGGAGATTATTTGCTCTTCTTGAAGCATGTCCCTGAGAGGCAGCATTCACTGAGACACCTCTCCTGGAACAAAGGAATTGTCCAGTGACTTTTCTCTCCCACATCCCCCACCATAAACACAGAGCCATCTCTGGGAAGCAGTTCAGTGGAACATTGGCTGCATAACATACTTGCACTAAACCCCACACCTCTGTGCTCCTGTGGAACTGCTTTCACAGTCACACTTGCCTGACTCCCAGCATGGTGGACCCTTTCCCAAGAAGACCAGCACAAACCCCTGTCCAAACAATGTCTCCCAGCCAGAGACTTCTACAGGGTATCAGTTCTGGTAGAGGAGGTGACAGGCCATATTTAAAAAGCAGAGCAGAGCACACCTAGTTAAAACTCACCACATTCAGGCCAGGGACCAACACTGCCCACAGCAGGCAAGGAGAGCCTTTGAAGATGACTGGCCTGAAGGATAGAGTAGCCAGAACAAGAGAGTGCATGCAGCACACGCTGGAGACACTCCCTTAAGCACCAGACCCTGGGAACTACAGGAACTCTTCTTCATAAGACCATTAGTTTCAGGTATAGGAGACATAACTGGCTTTTCTAACACAGAAGGAGACAAAGGCTTAGACAAAATGAGAACATAGAGAAATTTATCTAAATGGAAGAACAATATAAGGTCACAGCCAGAGACTAAGCAAAACAGATATAAGTAATATGCCTGATGGAGAATTTAAAGCAATAATCATAAGGATAATCACAGCACTTGAGAAAAGAATGGAAGACATCAGTGAGATCATTACCACAGATAAAATAGTTAAAAATGAATTGATCAGAGATGAAAAGTGAAAAAAATGAGATTAGAAACATGCATGATTCAATGAAGTGCAAAATGGAAGAAGCAGAGAAACAAACTAATGACTGAAAAGACAAAATAATGGAAAGCATTGAAACTGAAAAAAAAAAGAATTATACAACAGGAGAACAGATGTAGGGAGCTCAGTGACTCCATCAAACATAACATTCATATTTTAGGTGTCCCATAAGAAGAAGAGAGAGAAAAGGAGGCAGAAAATATACTTGAAAAAATAATAGTTGAAAACTTCCCTAATCTAAGGAAGGTAAACAGACATCCAGATCCAGGAAGCACAAGAACTTCCACAAAAATCAACAAAAGCAGGCCAACAGCAACATACTGTAATTATTTTCAAAATACAATGGTAAAGGAAAAATCTTAAAAGCAGCAAGACGATGTCTATTAAAAAAAAAAAAGCAGCAAGACAAAAGATGTCATTAACTTACAAGGCGAAAGCCATAAGGCTAGCAGATTTTTCAACAGAAACATGGCAAGTAAAAAAGGACTGGTAAGATATATTCAAAGTGTAGAATGGGAAAAATCTCAAGCCAACAATAATATATCCAGCAAGTTTTCAATCAGTATTGGAGGGGAGATAAAGAGTTTCCCAGATAGATTAATTCCTGGGTTGCAAGGATGGTTCAATATTCACAAATCAATCACAGTAATGCATCACATTAATAAGAGAAAGGATAAAAACCATATTATGATTTCAATAGATGCATAAAAAGCAGTAGACAAAGTAAATCCATTCATGATAAAAACCCACAGCAAAGTAGGTTTAGAGGGAACATGAATTCAGCATAATAAAGACCATATTATGAAAAACCAACACCTAACATCATTCTCAATGGGGAAAATCGAAAACATTTTCTCTTCAATCAGAAAGAAGACAGTGATGTCCACTCTCACCACTTCTACTCAACGAAATACTGGAATTCCTAACCACAGCAATCAGGCAACACAAAGAAATAAAAGACATCCAGGGACGCCTGGGTGGCTCAGTCGGTTGGGCGGCTGCCTTCGGCCTAGGTCGTGATGCCAGGGTCCTGGGATCGAGTCCCACATCGGGCTCCTTGCTCAGCGGGGAGCCTGCTTCTCCCTCTCTCTCCCTCTGCTTGTGCTCTGTCAAGTAAATAAAATCTTAAAAAATATAATAAAATAAAAGACATCCAAATAGGCAAGGAAGAAGTAAAACTTTCACTATTTGCAGATGACATGATACTGTCTATATAAAATGGGAAAGACTTCACCAACAAAATGCTAGAACTGATACATGAATTCAATAAAGTTGCAGGATACAAAATCAGCATACATATATCTGTTTCATTTCTATACACCAATAATGAAGCAGCAGAAAGAGAAATCAAGGAATCTATCCCATTTACACTTGCACCAAAAACTGTCAGGTACCTAGGAATAAACCTAACCAAGGAGTTGAAAGACCTGTACTCTAAAAACTATAAAACACTGATGAAAGTAATTGAAGATGACACAAATGGAAAGACATTCCATGCTCATGGATTGGAAGAACAAATATTGTTAAAATGTCTATACTACCCAAAGCAACCTATACATGTGATACATTCCATATCAAAATACCAACAGCATACTTCACAGAGCAACAACAATCCTAAAATTTGTATGGAACCACAAAAGACCCTGATTAGGCAAAGCAATCATGAAAAAGAAAAGTAAAGCTAGAGGCATTACAATCCCAAATTCAAGTTATATTACAAAGATGTAATGATCAAGACAGTATGGTACTGGCAAAAAAAAAAAAAAAAAGACACAAAGACCAATACAATAGCTTATGAAACCCAGAAATTAAACCTTGACTGTATGGTCAATTAATCTTCAACAAAACAGAAAAAAATATCCAATGGGAAAAAGAAAGTCTCTTCAACAAATGGTGTTGGGAAAACTGGACAGCACATGCAAAGGAATGAAAGTGGACCACTTTCTTACACCACACACAAAAATAAATTCAAAATGGATTAAAGACCTAAGTGTGAGTCAAGAAACCATTAAAATCCTAGAGGAGAACACAGGTAGTAACCTCTTTAACATTGGCCATAGGAACTTCTTACTATATATGTCTCCTGAGGCAAAGGAAGTAAAAGCAAAAATAAACTGTTGAGACTTCATCAAAATAAAAATTTTTGCACACCAAAGGAAACAATCAACAAAACCAAAAGACAACCTAGGGAATGGGAGAATATATTTGCCAATGACCCTATCTGGTAATGGGTTAGTATCAAAAATATATAAAGAACTTATAAAATTCAACACCCAAAACCAAATAATCCAGTTAAAAATGGGCAGAAGACATGAATAGACATTTTTCCAAAGAAGACATACAGATGGCTAGCAGACAAATGAACAGATGATCAATATCACTGATCATGAGGGAAATGCAAATCAAAAGTAAGATGTGATATCACTTCACATCAGTCAGAATGCTAAAATCAACAACACAAGAAACAATAGTTGTTGGTGAGAATGCAGACAAACAGGAACCCTTTTACAGGTTGGTAAATGCTTTCTGAAATGCTTTTTCTTCAACTATGGAAATAATCATGTGGTTCTTATTCTTTCTTTTATTAATGTTGTGTATCATGTTGATTGATATGCAAATATTGGACCACCCTGCAGTCTAGGAATAAATCCCACTTGATTGTAGTGAGTGATTCTTTTAATGTACTTTTGAATTCGGTTTGCTAATACTATATTGAGAACTTTTGTACCCGTGTTTATAAGGGATATCCATCTGTAGTATTCCTTTATAGTGGAGTCTTTATCTGGTTTTGGTATTAGCATAATGCTGGGCTCATAGAATGAATTTGGAAGTTCTCCTTCCATTTATTTTCTTTTATTTTTTTAATTGTTTTGGAATACTTTGAGAGATATTGATATTAACTCTTTAAATGCTTGTAGAATTCACCTGTGAAGCCATTTAGCCCTGGACTTTTGTTTGTTTGGAGATATTTGATTGATGATTCAATTTCTTTACTGGTTAGCATTCTGTTCAAGTTGTCTATTTCTTCCTATTTCAGTTTTGGAAGTTTATGTTTCTACAAATTTATCCATTTTTACCATTGTAACAGGTTGTCCAACTTGATACATATAGTTTTTCATAATATTCTCTTATAATTATTTTTATTTCTGTGGTGTTGGTTATTATTTCTCCTCTCTCGTTTCTGATTTTGTTTATTTCTGTCCTTTCTCCTTTCTTTTTGATAAGTGTAGCTAGTGTTTATCAATTTTATTAAATTTTCAAAGAAGCAGCTCTTCGTTTCATTGATCTGTTCTATTGGGTTTTTTTGGTTTTTGTTGTTTTGTTTTGTTTTGTTTTTAGATTCTATATCAGTTATTTCTGCTCTAATCAGTTATTTCTGCAAGATTTCATTCACTTGATGGTTGAGTAATATTCCATTATGTCCCCACTTCTTTATCCGTTCATTAGTCGATGGACATTTGGACTGTCTCCATAGTTTGGCTACTGTTGATAATGCTGCCATAAACATTGAGATGCATAAACCCCTTTGAATCTGTATTTTTGTGTCCTTTGGATAAATACCTAGTAGTGCAATTGCTGGGTCTTGGGTAATCCTATTTTTAACTTTTTGAGGAACTTCTCATACTGTTTTCCAGAGTTGCTGCACCAGTTTGCATTCCCTCCAACAGTGTAAGAGGGTTCTCCTTTCTCCACATCCTTGCCAACATCTGTTGTTCCCTGAGTTGTGTTCCTGACTGATTCTTTTTTAACTCTTTTAATTCTGAAGTAAGGGTCTCCCTGAAGTCTTTCACTGTTCTCAGGCCCAGTGAGAATTCTTATAATTCTTGCTTTAAATTCTCCATCAAGCATATTACTTATATCTGTTTCAGTTAGATCTCTGGCTGTAACCTTATCTTCTTTCATTTGGGATGAATTCTTCCATTTTGGCATTTTGCCTATGTCTCTGTCTTCTTTTTGTTAGAGTAATTTCTTATGTTTCTTTCTTCTGAGAGTATTGTCTTTATGATGAAGAGGTCATATAGTGTTCAGAACCTGGCACGTCAGGGACTGTTTCTGGTGTTAGCTTCATGCACTGCGGTATGCTTCAGGCCAGTTGTCTCTGAAGGCTCTCCTTGCCTGCAGTGGTCAGTATTTGGTCCTAGGCCAGAATGTGATTTTTTACTAGGTGTGCTCTGTTCTGCTTGTTAAATGAGACCTTATACTACTTCCCCTTGAACTGAAGCCCTGCAGAACTCTCTGGTTGGGAGACATGGTGTGGGCAGGTGTTTCTATTTGTCCTCTGGGCAAGTATCACACCAGGCTGGGGCCGAGGCAAGCTTGACTGAGAGGAGCAGTACCTCCAGAGTACAGGGGTGTGGGATTTGGTATAAATAGGTTAGACAGCCAGTGTCCACGCTGTGCTGCTCACTGCAGATGGCTGTGTGTTTATGCTGAAGGGAAGAGGAGGGAAATCGCACCCGGCAGCTCCTTTGTCCCTGGAGAGGAGACCTCATGCACACTGCCTCTCAGGGAAGGACTCTGAGAAGTGTGAATAATCTCCCCACTGTGTGTCCCAGGCATTTTTCAGATAGTTGTTTCCAAATTTTCTCCTTCTGGGTTGTTTACCTGCCTTCTGTCCAGGAGCAGTGCAGTGCCATCTGGGCTCTATCCCGGCCAGGCTCACTGACTTTAAAACTCCAGGCTTTAAGGACATGGTGTAGGCAGAGGCCTGTCCTGGTCTTCTGGGGGAGGGTCTTGCTGCATTGGGACTGAGGTAAGCTTGTCCTAGAAGGGCAGTTGCATCAGGGGGCAGATGTGTGAAACTTGGTGTAAGCAAGTTAGGCAGCCAGTGTTGGGGCTGAGATACTTTCCTCAGTTGGCTCTGTGTTTTTGCTAAGGGGTGGGTGAAGTAACTGGCCATGGCATGCTCTTTTGTCCCTGGGTAGGCCTCTCTTTAAACAGTGCCTCTCAGGGATTGCACTCCAAAAAGAGGGAATAATCTTCCCTCTGTGGTTCCCAAGCATTATTTACATTGTTATTTCCATTCCCTCTGCCCCCAGGTTGTTTGCCTGCCTTCTTTCTAGGAGTAGAGCAGCACCCTTAGGGCTCTATCCCAGCCAAGTCCACTGACCTTAAGACTTCAGTCTTTAAGTGTGGGAATTCACAATGCCTGTCTAGCTAAAATATGATAAACACAATCCTCCTTAGGAGAGGCTAGTTGAAAAGCAAGGAAGGAGTGACCAGAAAACTGGGCCTCCTTTTAGGTTTCTGGGCTGAAAACAACCAGATCCTAATTGTGGCTCAATGCTATCTCCCAAGGGACAGATGCTTAAATTAGGTTAGACATAAATCCTCAATAGTCACCTACTCCCTGCCTACAGGTCATGAACACAGTTCTAATCACACAATGCCCATAAATGTCACTGCCCTAGTTATTGAAACTTTACATTCCTTTCTAATCTTGATTCTTTGATGTAACAATAGTGTGCATAATAAAAATGGAGGTAGACCTTGACTCAGGGCCTTTTGCCATTAGAGCGTCTGGTCCCCAGGCTCTCTCCTTTCTCCTACTAAGGTGTCTGGAGTAATCTTTTCATTCGCCGTCTCAGGGTTTGCTGACCAAACCTGACATTTAAGCCCCTCTGGGTGCAAGAACTCAAAAAAACAGACTTTTGTTGCCCCAGCCAATGGCTTTGGGTAAATGTTCTCCTTGTGCATTCCCCTGTGTGCTCCTCTCTCTCTTGCCTTTCTCCACAACCATGGCTCCCTTCCCTCCACAGCACCTGCAATCCGTTTCTTCCCCAAACCATGTCTCCACACTTCCTACCTTCTCGATGTTGTGTCTTTTCTCCTTTTAGTTGTGGAGTTTGTTCTGCCAGTCTTCAGGTTAATTTCTTGGGTATTTAGAACGATTTGATAGTTACCTGGTTGTGTTCAAGGGACAAGACAAGCCTAGGGTCTTCCTACTCCACCACCATCTTAGCTCTCTAACCTGAATATACTATGCCTTTAAAAATCTTATTTGGTGTTCTCTGAATTTTTTGAATACATTGTTTGGTATCCGTCAATTTTGGAACATTCTTGGTCAATACCTCAAATATTTTTCTTTCTTCTTTTTGGTATTCTAATTACATTTATGTTATTTCTTTGATACTTTCCCACAGTTCTTGAATGTTATATTGTTTTTTAAAACCTTTGTTTTTTTTTCTCTTTGTGTTTTGAGAAGTTTTTACTCACTTGTCTTCAAGTTCATTGGTTCTTTCTTTAGCCGGCAAATTGTACTAATGAGCCCATCAAATGCATTCTTCATTTCTTTCATTTTTTTTTAAAGACTTTATTTATTTATTTGAGAGAGAGAGAATGAGAGAGAGCACATGAGGGGGGAGGGTCAGAGGGAGAAGCAGACTCCCTGCTGAGCAGGGAGCCCGATGCGGGACTCGATCCAGGGACTCCAGGATCATGACCTGAGCCGAAGGCAGTCGTTTAACCAACTGAGCCACCAAGGCACCCTGCATTCTTCATTTCTGTTATTTATTCTGATTCTAGCATATTTTTTTTTATTCTTAGAGTTTCTTTGTCAATGTTTATACTATGAATTTGCTGCAGAATGTTGTCAACTTACTCCATTAGAGTCACTAACATATTAACTATGATAATTTTACATTTCCTATATAAAAATTCCAAAATCTGTGTCATATATGAGTCTGGTTCTAAAGCTTGTTTTCTTTTTTTGTTCCCCTTCAAGGTTTGTAGTTTCTTACCATACCTTGTAATTTTGTGTTGAAAGCTAGACATGTTGTATCAGGTAATAGAACCTGAGGTACATAGGCTTTCATATGAAGATTTATATTAATCTGGCTAGAAGTTGGACTGTGTTTAATGTTTACTTTTGCTGTTTGTTCTAGAGGTTTAATTCTCCGAGTGTTCTGGGTTTTTTGTTGTTGTTGTTATTTTGTGTTTTTTTTGTTTTGTTTTAATCTTCTCTTGAGTTTGGAATTCTCTAGTCTTTCTCAGAGAGAATCTATGTCTTAAGCTTTTTTCTTATAATGTACTGTTTTGATACTAGAGTCCTGTTGATTCAGTGGCAATAATGTGGAAGAAGGAAATGTTCCTTATTTGATTAAATCTCAAACTTTTAGTAAGCTTCAACCTTATGCTCTTCTGACAAATAATTTGGGGACAAAGTTACTTTCCATAGTTATATATTTTTTAAACTTCTTGTCAAGTTTAATAGGTAATTTATAAATGTAATAAACAGTACCATTTTTTGTTTTTTTAAAACAGTACCATCTTTCATAAAAACTATGAATTTGAAAAAAATGCAAGGTTCACTGAGACGTGTATACAAAAAGGAGCTACTTAGAAGTAATTGCGTATTGTATACTAAGAAAGATTTCATTGATTCCCAAAAGCCCAGACTTTATCTAATATGTGAAATTAGATATACTTTTATGTTCATCTCATTTGAAATAAGACATTCGTTTGTATCATACTTTCCTGTTTCCCCTCCGAATCTTTGACAGCAAGAAAATAATTTGATAAGATGAATTTGGTTTTATGTAGATAAATGCACTAGGCTAATTTTACATGTTTACCTGTACCCATGCACATCAATGTATGCATATGTGATATGCTTTCATCTTAAAATTATAGGCATTTATAGTTATACTGTATCATTATTTTATTGTCTCTTTTCTCAATATAACCTAATACAGCTGACAGAACATAATTTTTATGGTACCATTTTGCACATAAGAATATTTTAAGTTCAGATATGAAACAATCTTCCAAGGTTCATTCAGGTATTATTAACCTTAGGCATATAGACTGAGGAAAGAAAAATCCAATGTGCTGTATGCTCTTCTATTCCGATTCCTCTTTATGTCTGTGAAAGTATGCATGCTTAATGAACACCTATTTTCTTGAGGACAATAAATAGTCTTATCGTTTTACATTTTACTAGCTTACTATTGTAATAACATAGCTATTCTTTTAAAATCTCTACTTTCCACCATACTTATACATCTGTCACATTATTTAATTCACAAAACTATATATATAATAATGCTGGAAAGTTGGTGTAAAATATACAGGTGAGCATATACAGGAGAGTAAACTGAGGAATTAATAATTGAGGGGAAATGCCCATGTTCACACAGATAATAGTATCAAGTTTATTTTGACAGTTCAGGTTATCATATTGCCACATACTGAAATGATATAATAGCTTAAAAATTACATATATAAAAACTCAATTATTTTGGGAGTTTAATAAGAGACACATTGCCATCTTTGAATTACAGATAAGAAAATCTAAGGCCAAATAGTTAAGTGCCACCACTCTGAGATCATGACCTGAACTGAAATCATGTAGGCCACTTTATGGACTGAGCCACCCAGGTGCCCCTACTGTGTTTTGCTTTATTTTGTTTTGTGTTGCTAAAGCATATATGGTAAAATATGAAGAGTGTGTTGTGATAGCAGGTAAATATAATCCATCACCACAATCCATCAATAATTGCTTTGACCATGAGCCAATTTGGCTATATATTCTTACTCCACCACTCCCAGTGAGTTGCCTGATGGCTGTAAACAAATTGATCACTTATTTCAGGGGCTTTTTACAAACAATGTATGATTAGCCCATTCTGGTTATTATTTTGTATTTTCTACCATGTATGTCAAATTGATGTTCGATATTATGATGTTTACTGTAGTCATTGAATAAGTGAGAAAACAACAGTTTCTATTTAACATGTAGTTTTCTATTTGGAAACATAAAAAATAATTTATTACAAAGTTGCGAAGTTATCCAACTGAAAAGGTACTTCTTTTTTTTTTAAGATTTTATTTATTTATTTGACACAGAGAGAGAGAGATGAGAGCAGGAACACAAGCAGGGGGAATGGGAGAGGGAGAAGCAGGCTTCCCGCCGAGCAGGAAGCCCAATGCAGGGCTCGATCCCTGGACCCCAGGACCATGACCTGAGCCAAAGGCAGATGCTTAATGACTGAGCCACCCAGGCACCCCAGAAAGGTACTTCTTTCTTTAACCACTAGATCATATTAAAAACCTCACTGAGCCCAAATTTTGACCAAGTCCCTACAGGCTGCCTACTCCAGCACCTAAATTTAAGTCAGTCAGCAGCCTACTTTTTCATCTGTCAAAGAATATTATCACTTTTGGTTACTTACTCAACAGCTACTTACCACCCTCCTATTTCTTATTTTTCTTAAAACAACCTAAATCTGGTTCAGGTACTTGGTGCTTTGGGCTTTATGAAGATCTCCATAGGGAATATATTTTGTTAGTCTAAACCATTTATAATAATTCCATGGTCAGTGATTGGTTTAGGTGTGGGCATGCCAGATATAAAAACCATCAGTTAAGGTTGCTCTGAAAAAGTTTCTTTGATTTTAAGGATACTACAAAACAGGGTTTTGCCTCTTCTTGTCTTTTGACATTATTTTTTGAGGAAATAACATGGTGTGATAAAGAGAACTATCTTTTGCCCATCAGATAAAAGTCATGATAATCACAATGAAAGCAATCAGAAAACCTCATATACTTGATATCTTTACTGAGTCGATCTTGAACTATTACTTTTAGATTTCTTGTTATGCAAGATGGTATATGTCTATAGTTTATTTTTTAGTTAGGTAGTGGGTTTTTTTTAAGATTTTATTTATTTGAGAGAGAGACAGACAGAGACCGAGCATGAGTCGGGGGAGGGGGTGAAAGGAGAGGGAGAAGTAGACTCCCTGCTGAGCAGGGAGCTCAAGGTGGGGCTCGATCCCAGGACCCTGAGATCATGACCTGCACTGAAGGCCGACACTTAAACCTGCTGAGCCACCCAGGTGCCACTAGTTGGGTAGTGTTTTAATTGCAAGCCAAATAATTCTAACAGATACAAAATATTAAAATAATAGTTTTTTATCCTGATTTCTTTTATTGAATCACCCAAGCTAGCATGAGGTGGCAGCAATAACATTGGAGTGGGAGTTTAACACTAAATTAACTTTGATTATCCATGAAGAATAATGGTATAACTTTGGGAGAGTCAGTTAATCTACTGGACATCAGTGACTTCATATGTTTTGATCTTTTCTATTTTTAAAAATCTGAAAAAAAAAATCTGAATGTATTGTCTAAGTATTTTTTTATCTTGAAATTACTAATTTATTTATTTATTTTTTACTAACATTATTTTTTTTTCGGTTGTGAAAGAACTTTAATTTCCCACAAGAATTTTCCACAAGAAAATTATGGAATTTTCTGAGTCACTGCAGATGAGTTGCCAATAGTCAATGTACTTCAGATCCTGGTGGCTGAATGCTGAGACACTGAGTGCAGTTCCCAGGCAATGAGCTTGGCAAGGCCAGTCTTGCTGCTCAGAGTGTGTGCTGCTCCTATAAGGGCTCATTGCAAAACAAAAGCTTAACCCTGTTTTTACTTTTTGCTTTTTTTTCCCCATAAATACAACAATATTCTTCAGATTTCTTTTGATTAGTAAAAAGGGCGACTAATGTATGTCTTTGGTTAAAAAAAATGGTATAATGTGAACTTTTGAAAAGTGAAGGATACCTGTAGTTTTGCCTCCCTTCTAAGTACTTCCACACACACTTGAACCCAAACCTCTCTCTAAAGAATCATCAAAGGACAGGCTCTGGATGGCTTGGCTGGGCAGGTCCTAGAGCCAGTGGCTTGGAGTCAGTAGATTGTCCCATGTCATCTACCTGGACACCATCATGCACATGGCATGTTTAAGTATTTTAAAATATTTATTTGTTCTAAGATTGGTTACAATGTACTACATGTATTTTTAAAAATTGATTCATTTTTATGTAAATGCTCACCACGTACATTAAACAAATCATTCAGACTAGTGATATTGCTGAAATTATAGGTGCTCATACTC
This sequence comes from Neomonachus schauinslandi, assembly GCF_002201575.2. Lineage (NCBI taxonomy): Eukaryota > Metazoa > Chordata > Mammalia > Carnivora > Phocidae > Neomonachus > Neomonachus schauinslandi. The sequence continues at coordinate 60,170,124 of NC_058419.1, forward strand.
AATTATTTATGTTCATATAAAGTGTGACTTCAGGGCGCCCTGGTGGGTCAGTTGGTTAAGCGACTGCCTTCGGCTCAGGTCATGATCCTGGAGTCCCTGGATCGAGTCCCGCATCGGGCTCCCTGCTTGGCAGGGAGTCTGCTTCTCCCTCTGACCCTCCCTCCTCTCGTGTGCTCTTTCTCATTCTCTCTCAAATAAATAAATAAAATCTTTTAAAAAAAAGTATGAGTTCACTACTACTAACAGTTTAGTGGAATTCCTGTTCTTTAAAAATTAAGCACACAAGGGATGCCTGGGTGGCTCTGTCAGTTAAGAATCTACCTTCAGCTCAGTTCAGGATCCCAGTGTCCTGGGATTGAGTCCCACATTGGGCTCCTTGCTCAGCAAGGATCCTGCTTCTCCCTCTGCCTGCTGCTCCCCCTGCTTGTGCTCTCTCTCTCTCTCTCTCACTCACTCTCTCTGACAAATAAATAAAATCTTTTAAAAAAAAGAAAAAAGGAAATATTAAACACACAAGCAATCCTTGTGGCACTTTTTCCTACAGTATGCAACTTATCTTACATTCCAGTTTTCCAAGATGTCTCTATCTACTGTGTTTAGAATACCAAGTTGGAGAACAAATACCCTCTATTCCATTTCTGCCATTGTTGAATACTTAGATTATTGGACTTAATACTTGCAGTTAGTCCTGTCCCCTTATGAACTGAAACATATGATAATTTATTCCATAATAACCTTACTTTTGAAGTGCCTTCAAGGTGAAAACATTTTAACAGCACACTGTGGCATCCTGTCTGTTAAAGCTGGCCAGCCACATGATGCTGATATTGCATAACATGTCATGTCAGTTAGTGGAACCACACAGCACTGAGCAACACTGACAAGAAGGGACAATAACAATTCTGTTAGTATTCCACTTTAATTATATCACATAATTAATGCTAAGAACATTATAATTTTGCTTATGTATCTGTTCTTTGCTAAATGATTTTAAAGCATTATGAAGGCATTTTAAGCCTGAAATAGCAAAGTATTTCATCCTGCTACATATGAATGACATTTATTTTTATGGAGAATATGATGATGTTGCTCTAGTATAAGTTGTGCTTCACAATTAAAGTGGTAATATTCTAACTGTGTTAACAATACCATTATTTTGATGCAGGATCTAGTTACAATGTAGCTATAAAGTGCTGCCTTGTCTTTGCCCCCTGCTCAAAATAAAGCTGTTACCTTTCTAGCCCTGTCCGCCATGGTGCTTAGCAGCCAGGGATGCATGGTCTCAGACATGTTTACCAAGTAAAACACTGACTTGAGGGGTGCCTGGGTGGCTCAGTCATTAAGCATCTGCCTTCAGCTCAGGTCATGATCCCAGGGTCCTGGGATTGAGCCCCGCATCAGGCTCCCTGCTCAGCGGGGAGTCTACTTCTCCCTCTCCCACTCCCCCTGCTTGTGTTCCCTCTCTCGCTGTGTCTCTCTCTGTCAAATAAATAAATAAAATCTTTAAAACAAAACAAAAAAAAATACCATTATTTTTTATGACAAATAATACTATAATATCATTGACTAGAAGCAAAGTCATTGTAACTATATCTATAGAACTCTAGTATTAATGTGTTTGTGTTTTAAATTAAAGATTAATTCTATATTCCTATACACTAGCATATAGTAGTTGCTTAATAAATGTTTATTGAATGAATTGGTAAGCAGTCTTTTTTTTTTTAAAGATTTTATTTATTTATTTGAGAGAGAGAGAGAATGAGATAAAGCATGGGGGGGAGGGTCAGAGGGAGAAGCAGACTCCCTGCTGAGCAGGGAGCCCAATGCGGGACTCGATCCCCAGACTCCAGGATCATGACCTGAGCCGAAGGCAGTTGCTTAACCAACTGAGCCACCCAGGTGCCCAGTAAGCAGTCTTTTTATATCTTAAAATTTTTGGCTCATTATTGTAGATAACACTAGTATATCATATAACAAAAATGTCTGCCTTTCCTTACTTTATTCCCTACCTCTCTATTTGCCTCTCTTCTCTATGTGCTACTGTACTGAATGAATCAGATTAATAGTAGTGTTATTTCATCTTAAAAAGCCCAGACATTCAACTTGAACATGCTTAAAATTTATTTCCTGGACACATGCCATTCTTCTGAAGTGAAATTTTATGAAGTTTCTACCAAATACATTGCAACTAGTGGGACTATTTTAATGAAATTGTTAATATTATAAAGCTGGGGAAGATGTAGGGCATGCTATATATGATGATTACTAAAACTATTACTTCAGGTAAGTGTAGTAGAATAATATGGACAAATGAAATATAGTTATCTTCAGTAGTAACTAATGCAATCTTTTACTGTCTGAAATTTCACTGTATGTTTCACGTATGTTTATGTGAGTTAGTTTTTTTTTTTTTTAGTTGCAATGTGGCATAATTCCTCTTATGTAAACTGAATAATAGTGGTGAATTCAGTAAAATGCCAGGGTTGGCAGCTACACACACGTGTCCTTCAGCAAAAACAGAAACATCTAAACACAAGCAGAGTCTGTCAGAACCAAATTTGTCAGTATCTGGAAAACAATAAAAAGCTTACAATGACGAAGGAAACACTAAATCAAAAAGAAAAAAAAAAGCAACTTAAAAATAGCAGGAATACTATATAAAGTTTTAAAATTCCATTCACCCACCCTGGCTTAGTTATGGTTTTGAAGACAGTGGCCTGTGTTCCTGGTGTGAGACCTAGTTGCTGGTCCTAGAAGAAGCACATCAAATTTTAATACGAGTATTGTGTTTCTTCTAACCTATATGGGTGCTACCCAAAAGACTAACACAAGGCAGCTGACTGTGGTTCACCTAAATCACAACTCATCTGGGACAGAAAAGCAGAAGGTATTACTTAAAAACACTGTGTAAGACTGATGAATCACAGAACTGTACCTCTGAAACATTTAATACATTATATGTTAAAAAAAAAAAAGATAGTAGGAAGAGAAAAATGAAAGGGGGGGGAATCAGAGGGGGAGATGAACTATGGAAGACTATGGACTCTGAGGAACAAACTGAGGGTTCTAGTGGGGAGGGGGTGGGGGATGGGTTAGCCTGGTGATGGGTATTAAAGAGGGTACATATGGAATAGAGCACTGGGTGTTATACACAAACAATGAATCATGGAACACTACATCAAAAACTAATGATGTAATGTATGGTGATTAACATAAAATAATAAAATAAAGTTAAAAAAAAACTGTAATAGGAAAAACCCACAGCTGCCATGGGCAAAATATTATGTTTGAAAACATACAATACAAACATAAATAGCATCCTAACTTACGGAAGGAAAACTGGGTAAAGAGTTGTTGAGTAATTAAGGCATTCAAAAGTATGCATATATAATGGAAAATTTTGAAAGTAATGGGCATACCCAGGGCAGAAAGCATGTTCAAGAAAGACCTGAGAAGACTGTAAGTTTTCACCTTTGTCAGGTGTCTAAGTTCAGTATAAGAAGGAAATGAATGGTAAAGTAGCAAGGTAAATGGCCTGAGTAAATATAGAATGAGTGTCCAAGCACAAAACCAACCTGCAAAGACTGGGAGAGTTGTTTGTTTTGTTCCTAGTATTCAAGGAAATCTTTGTCAAACCATAAGGTAATACAAGCTAAAGTTAGAGATTTCAATGACTACATGAAACAAAGAATATAGTCTTTACAAGAACAGTGTGAGGGTTACTGAAAAAAAAGAAAAGATTGCAATTTTCTACAAACAAAACACCAAGTCCTTGAGATGTAAGGATTAATAATTTTCAACATTATTACATTATAATATTCAAATATTTAAACTTCAACAACAAAAAAAAATGACAAAACCTATTTGAAAACAGCCATCCCTAAGGAAGCCTAGCAATTGGACTTAATGGACAAAAACTTTATCATAAATATGCTCAAGAAAACTATAGATAAAGAAGTAAAGGAAACTAGAAAATGATGAATAAAATGAGAATATTAATGAAGATAAACAAATCACAGAAAGGACCAATGTAAAAAATTATGGGGCTGAAAAATAATAACTAAAATTTAAAAAAATGCTAGAGGAATTCAACAGAAGATTTCAGGAGGCAGAAGAAAGAATCAGTGAATTGGAAGACAGAACAATTGAAACTATACATTCTGAGGAACAGGGATAAAACAATGAAGAAAAGTGATCACATCATAAGGGATGTGTGAGACACTATCAAGGGGACAAACATAGACATTCTGGAATTTTTAGATGGAGACAAAAGAAAGACAGAGAAACAAAGAGAATATTTGAAAAAATAATGTCTCCAAAACTGTTAAATTTAATAAAATATAGGAATATACTAATCTAAAAGACCCAACTAATGTTAAGTAGAATAAACTTAGAGATACAGACACCTAAATTCATTGTAATCAACATGTCAAATGGAGAGAGAGAGAGAGAAAATCTTGAGAGAGGCAAAAAAGTGGAAACTTAAAAAATGCAGGAAACTCTCAATAATATTAAGAGCAAATTTGTCAAGAAAAAGCATCCTAGAAGGCAGTGAACAGACATATTTTTAGGTATGCACAAATGAATATGAGCGGGGAATCAAACCATAAGGCAGTAAAAATTAACCACAAAATAAAGCAGTAATGGGGGGAATAGAAAAGTTATGACATACAGAGAAGAGATAGCAAAATGGCAGATTGAAGTCTTTCTTCATCAGTCATTACTTTAAGTGCTTAGATCTATAAAGAATTTCTCAAACTCAACACCCAAAAAACAAATAAGTCACAAAATGAGCAGAAGACATGAGCAGATACTTCTCCAAAGAAGAAATACAAATAGCTAACAGACACATGAAAAAATGTGCAACACCATTAGCCATCAAGGAAATTAAAATCAAAACCACATTGAGGGGCGCCTGGGTGGCTCAGTAAGTTGAGCATCTGCCTTCGGCTCAGGTCATGATCCTGGAGTCCTGGGATCGGGGCCTGCATTGGGCTCCCTGCGGAGTAGGGAGCCTGCTTCTCCCTCTCCCATTCCCCCTGCTTGTGTTCCCTCTCGCTGTGTCTTTCTTTATCAAAAGAAATAAATAAAATCTTTTAAAAAATGAGATACCACCTTACACCAGTTAGAATGGCAAAAACTAACAAGGCAGGAAACAACAAATATTGGCAAGGATGTAGAGAAAGGGGAACCCTCTTACACTGTTGGTGGGAATGAAAGTTGATACAGCCACTTTGGAAAACAGTATGGAGGTTCCTCAAAAAGTTAAAAAATAGAGCTACCTTATAACCCAGCAATTGCACTACTGGGTATTTACCCCAAAGATACAGATATAGTGAAAAGAAGGGGCACATGCACCCCAGTGTTCATAGCAGCAATATCTACAATAGCCAAATGTCCTTCAACAGATGAGTGGATAAAGAAGATGTGGTTCATATATACAATGGAATATAACTCAGCCATCAGAAAGGATGAATACCTACCATTTGCATCAACATGGATGGAACTGGAGGGAATTATGTTACGTGAAATAAGTCAAACAGAGAAAGACAATTATTATATGGTTTCACTCATATATGGAAGGAAGGGAAAACTGAAGGGGGGGATATCAGAAGGGGATATGAACAATGACAGACTATGGACTCTGGGAAACAATCTGAGGGTTTCAGAGGGGAAGTTTGTGGGGGGATGGTGTAGCCTGGTGATGGGTATTAAGGAGGGCACATGTTGTATTGAGCACTGGGTGTTATATGCAAATAATGAATCATTGAACACTACATCAAAAAAAAGGACTAAAAATAGAACAAATATAACAATATGTTGTCATAAAAATTAATAATAAATAATAAATGAACGAATAAATAAATAATAAAGAATGGGGCACCTGGGTGGCTCAGTCAGTTAAGTGTCTGCCTTCAGCTCAGGTTGTGATCCCAGGGTCCTGGGATTGAGCCCCCTGTTGGGCTCCCTGCTCAGCAGGGAATCTGTTTGTTCTTCTTCCTCTACCCCTCCCCCTGCTTGTGCTCTCTTTTTCTCTCTCTTACTCTCTCTCTCAAATGAATAAAAATAAATAAATAAAACTCTTTAAAAAATAAAAAGAAATAAATGCTAATGGGTTAAACTGTCCAATCAAATGACAGATTGGAAAAATAGATTAAAAAATTTTGCCATACATTGTTGACAAGATGAATACCTTAAATCTAGAGACACAAACAGATTGAAAGGGAAAAAATGGAAAAATATATTCCATGAAAATAGTAATCAAAACAGAAGTGAAGTAAACTGGAGTCAGTATACTAAAATCAGACCAAGTAGACTTTGAGTCAAAACTGTTACAAGAGACAAAAAACATATTATGATTAAAGGTTAATAAATTAAAGGGATATAATAATTATAAAAAATTGTGCACCAAAAAATACAGTCCCAAAATATGTGAATAAATCAATGATTGGAAGAGAGAAAAAAAAGTTTAAATATAATAGCTGGAGAATTTAATACTCCACTTTCACTCATGGACAGAACATCCAGACAAAAATAAAATAAAAAAATAATAAACAGAAGCAATATTGTAAACAAACCAGACCTAAGATATATTCATAGAACATTTCAGTTAGCAATAGCGTAATACATATTCTTCTCAAATACGCATGGAGTATTCTCTAGGATAGATAATATATTAAGCCACAAATCAAGTCTCAATAAATTAAAAAAACAAAACAAAATGCAATACAAAGTATCTTCTCCAACTACAATGGAATTATGTTAGAAAACAATAACAGAAGGAAAACTAGAAAGCATACAAATGTATGATAATTTAATAAACAAAAACTATGAACAAACAATCGCTCCAAAGGGAAATAATAACAAAGGAAAAAAAAAAGTTGAAGATTCCACAGTGTAACACAGTGACAGAGGAAGATTCTGAACTCACCTCCCTCACAGATAGAATAAATCTATTTATTTTTTTTTTATTTTTTTATTCTTATGTTAATCCCCATACATTACATCATTAGTTTTAGATGTAGTGTTCCATGATTCATTGTTTGTGCATAACACCCAGTGCTCCATGCAGAATGTGCCCTCCTCAATACCCACCACCAGGCTAACACATCCTCCCACCCCCTCCCCTCTAGAACCCTCAGGTTGTTTTTCAGAGTCCATCATCTCTCATGGTTCGTCTACCCCTCTGATTTCCCCCTCTTCATTCTTCCCCTCCTGCTACCTTCTTCTTCTTCTACTTCTTTTTTTTTTCTTAACATATATTGCATTATTTGTATCAGAGGTACAGATCTGAGATTCAACAGTCTTGCACAATTCACAGCGCTTACCAGAGCACATACCCTCCCCAGTGTCTATCACCCAGTCTACCCATCCCTCCCACCCCACCTCCCACTCCAGCAACCCTCAGTTTGTTTCCTGCAATTAAGAATTTCTCATATCAGTGAGATCATATGATACATGTCTTTCTCTGTTTGACTTATTTGACTCAACATAATACCCTCCAGTTCCATCCACGTCGTTGCAAATGGCAAGGTCTCATTCCTTTTGATGGCTGCATAATATTCCATTGTATATATATATATATATACCACATGTTCTTTATCCATTCATCTGTCGATGGACATCTTGGCTCTTTCCACAGTTTGGCTATTGTGGACATTGCTGCTATAAACATCGGGATGCACGTACCCCTTCGGATCCCTACATTTGTATCTTTGGGGTAAATACCCAGTAGTGCAATTGCTGGATCATATGGTAGCTCTATTTTCAACTTTTTGAGGAACCTCCATACTGTTTTCCAGAGTGGCTGACCAGCTTGCATTCCCACCAACAGTGTAGGAGGGTTCCCCTTTCTCCGCATCCCCGCCAACATCTGTCGTTTCCTGACTTGTTAATTTTAGCCATTCTGACTGGTGTGAGGTGGTATCTCATTGAGGTTTTGATTTGGATTTCCCTGATGCTGAGCGATATTAAGCACTTTTTCATGTGTCTGTTGGCCATTCGGATGTCTTCTTTGGAAAAATGTCTGTTCATGTCTTCTGCCCATTTCTTGATTGGATCATTTGTTCTTTGGGTGTTGAGTTTGATGAGTTCTTTATAGATTTTGGATACTAGCCCTTTATGTGATATGTCATTTGCAAATATCTTCTCCCATTCTGTTGAATGTCTTTTGGTTTTGTTGACTGTTTCCTTTGCTTTGCAAAAGCTTTTTATCTTGATAAAGTCCCAATAGTTCATTTTTGCCCTTGCTTCCCTTGCCTTTGGCGATGTTTCTAGGAAGAAGTTGCTTCGGCTGAGGTCAAAGAGGTTGCTGCCTGTGTTCTTCTTTAGGATTTTGATGGACTCCTGTCTCACATTGAGGTCTTTCAACCATTTGGAGTCTATTTTTGTGTGTGGTGTAAGGAAATGGTCCAGTTTCATTCTTCTGCATGTGGCTGTCCAATTTTCCCAACACCATTTGTTGAAGAGACTGTCTTTGTTCCATTGGACATTCTTTCCTGCTTTGTCAAAGATGAGTTGACCATAGAGTTGAGGTCCATTTCTGGGCTCTCTATTCTGTTCCATTGATCTATGTGTCTGTTTTTGTGCCAGTACCATACTGTCTTGATGATGACAGCTTTGTAATAGAGCTGGAAGTCTGGAATTGTGATGCCGCCGGCTTTGTTTTTCTTTTTCAACATTCCTCTGGCTATGCGGGGTCTTTTCTGGTTCCATACAAATTTTAGGATTATTTGTTCCATTTCTTTGAAAAAAGTGGATGGTATTTTGATGGGGATTGCATTGAATGTGTAGATTGATCTAGGTAGCATTGACATCTTCACAATATTTGTTCTTCAGATCAATGAGCATGGAACGTTTTTCCATTTCTTTGTGTCTTCCTCAATTTCTTTCATGAGTATTTTATAGTTTTCTGAGTACAGATCCTTTGTCTCTTTGGTTAGATTTATTCCTAGGTATCTTATGGTTTTGGGTGCAACTGTAAATGGAATCGACTCCTTAATTTCTCTTTCTTCTCTCTTGTTGTTGGTGTATAGGAATGCCACGGATTTCTGTGCATTGATTTTATATCCTGCCACTTTATTGAATTCCTGTATGAGTTCTAGCAGTTTTGGGGTGGAGTCTTTGGGGTTTTCCACATAAAGTATCATATCATCTGCAAAGAGTGAGAGTTTGACTTCTTCTTTGCCAATTGGATGCCTTTTATTTCTTTTTGTTGTCTGATTGCTGTGGCTAGGACTTCCAATACTATGTTGAATAGCAGTGGTGATAGTGGACATTCCTGCCGCGTTCCTGACCTTAGGGGGAAAGCTCTCAGTTTTTCCCCATTGAGAATGATATTCGCTGTAGGTTTTTCATAGATGGCTTTTATGATATTGAGGTATGTACCCTCTATGCCTATACTCTGAAGAGTTTGGATCAAGAAAGGATGCTGTACTTTGTCAAATGCTTTTTCTGCATCTATTGAGAGGATCATATGATTCTTGTTCTTTCTTTTGTTAATGTATTGTATCACATTGATTGATTTGCGGATGTTGAACCAACCTTGCAGCCCAGGGATAAATCCCAATTGGTCGTGGTGAATAATCCTTTTAATGTACTGTTGGATCCTATTGGCTAGTATTTTTGTGAGAATTTTTGCATCCATATTCATCAGGGATATTGGTCTGTAATTCTCCTTTTTGATGGGGTCTTTGTCTGGTTTGGGGATCAAGGTAATGCTGGCCTCATAAAATGAGTTTGGAAGTTTTCCTTCCATTTCTATTTCTTGGAACAGTTTCAGAAGAATAGGTATTAATTCTTCTTGAAATATTTGGTAGAATTCCCCTGGGAAGCCATCTGGCCCTGGGCTTTTGTTTTTTGGGAGATTTTTGATGACTGCTTCAATTTCCTTAGTGGTTATAGGTCTGTTCAGGTTTTCTATTTCTTCCTGGTTCAGTTTTGGTAGTTGATACATCTTTAGGAATGCATCCATTTCTTCCAGGTTATCTAATTTGCTGGCATAGAGCTGCTCATAATATGTTCTTATAATTGTTTGTATTTCTTTGGTGTTGGTTGTGATCTCTCCTCTTTCATTCATGATTTTGTTGATTTGGGTCATTTCTCTTCTCTTTTTGATAAGTCTGGCCAGGGGTTTGTCAATCTTGTTAATTCTTTCAAAGAACCAGCTCCTAGTTTCGTTGATCTGTTCTACTCTTCTTTTAGTTTCTATTTCATTGATTTCTGCTCTGATCTTTATTATTTCTCTTCTCCTGCTGGGTTTAGGCTTTATTTGCTGTTCTTTCTCCAGCTCCTTTAGGTGGAGGGTTAGGTTGTGTACTTGAGACCTTTCTTGTTTCTTGAGAAAGGCTTGTATTGCTATATACTTTCCTCTTAGGACTGCCTTTGCTGCATCCCAAAGATTTTGAATAGTTGTGTTTTCATTTTCATTGGTTTCCATGTATTTTTTTAATTCTTCTTTAATTTCCTGGTTGACCCATTCATTCTTTAGTAGGATGCTCTTAGCCTCCATGTATTTGAGTTCTTTCCGACTTTCCTCCTGTGATTGAGTTCTACCTTCAAAGCATTGTGGTCTGAAAATAGGCAGGGAATGATCCCAATCTTTTGGTATCAGTTGAGAACTGATTTATGACCTAGGATGTGATCTATTCTGGAGAATGTTCCATGGGCACTAGATAAGAATGTGTATTCCGTTGCTTTGGGATAGAATGTTCTGAAAAGGTCTGTGAAGTCCATTTGGTCCAGTGTGTCATTTAAAGTCTTTATTTCCTTGTTGATCTTTTGCTTAGACGATCTGTCCATTTCAGTGAGGGGGGTGTTAAAGTCCCCCACTATTATTGTATTGTTGTCGATGTGTTTCTTTGCTTTTGTTATTAATTGCCTTATATAATTGGCTGCTCCCATGTTAGGGGCATTGATATTTACAACTGTTCCGTCTTCTTGCTGGATAGACCCTTTAAGTATGATATAGTGTCGTTCCTCATCTCTTATTACAATCTTTGGTTTAAAATCTAATTTGTCTGATATAAGGATTGCCACCCCAGCTTTCTTTTGGTGTCCATTAGCATGGTAAATGGTTTTCCACCCCCTCACTTTCAATCTGGGGGTGTCTTTGGTTCTAAAATGAGTCTCTTGCAGACAGCATATCGATGGGTCTTGTTTTTTAATCCAGTCTGATAGCCTGTGTCTTTTGATTGGGGCATTGAGCCCATTTACATTCAGGGTAACTATTGAAAGATAGGAATTTAGTGCCATTGTATTGCCTGTAAGGTGACTGTTACCGTATACTGTCTGTGTTCCTTTCTGGTCTATGTTGCTTTTAGGCTCTCTCTTTGCTTAGAGGACCCCTTTCAAGATTTCTTGTAGGGCTGGTTTTGTGTTTGCAAATTCCTTTAGTTTTTGTTTGTCCTGGAAGCTTTTTATCTCTCCTTCAATTTTCAATGACAGCCTAGCTGGATATAGTATTCTTGGCTGCATATTTTTCTCATTTAGTGCTCTGAATAGATCCTGCCAGTCCTTTCTGGCCTGCCAGGTCTCTGTGGATAGGTCTGTTGCCAGTCTAATGTTTCTACCATTATAGGTTACAGATCTCTTCTCCCGAGCTGCTTTCAGGATTTTCTCTTTGTCTCTGAGACACATTAATTTTACTATTATATATCGAGGTGTTGACCTATTTTTATTGATTTTGAGAGGGGTTCTCTGTGCTTCCTGGATTTTGATGCCTGTTTCCTTCCCCAAATTAGGGAAGTTCTCTGCTATAATTTGCTCCATTATACCTTCTGTCCCTCTCTCTCTTTCTTCTTCTTCTGGGATCCCAATTATTCTAATGTTGTTTTGTCTTATGGAATCACTTATCTCTTGAAATCTGCCCTCGTGATCCAGTAGTTGTTTATCTCTCTTTTTCTCAGCTTCTTTATTTTCCATCATTTGGTCTTCTATATCACTGATTCTCTCTTCTGCCTCATTTATCCTAGCAGTTAGTGCCCCCATTTTTGATTGCACCTCATTAATAGCCTTTTTGATTTCTACTTCGTTAGATTTTAGTTCTTTTACTTCTCCAGAAAGGGTTTCTCTAATAACTTCCATATTTTTTTCAAGCCCAGCTAGTATCTTTAAAGTGATGATTCTGAACTCTAGATCTGACATCGTACTAATGTCCGTATTGAGTAGGTCCCTGGCAGTCGGTACTACCTCTTGTTCTTTTTGTTGAGGTGATTTTTTCCATCTTGTCATTTTGTGCAGAGGAGAATAGATTAATGAGAGAACAGAATGCTAGCAGAGTAACAACGTCCCCAGAAAATATACTCTAAACCAATCAGAAAAGACCTGAAGCAGTGGAAAAAGAAACGGAAAGAGAGAAAAAAGAAAAAGAAAAAAAAGAAAAAGATAAAAAAGAAAAAGATAAAGATAAAAACAAACAAAAACAAACAAAACAAAACAACAACAACAAAAAACCCAGAATGTGATCAAATATGATCAGGCTGGTATATGGATCAGTGCCACACACTAGATTTTGGGTGTATTTTGGTGTGTTAGAAGAAAGTGCCTCCCAAAATTTTAAAGAAAGAAAAACTTATATATGTACAAAAATAAGGGTTGATATGATGAAGGGATGGATTATGATTGGAAAGATGGAAATTATAAAAAATTTTATAAAAGGACTTGATAAGAAGTTGTTTGAAAAGAGAAAGAAGAGGATTTAAAAAAAGAGAAAAAAGAAAAAATTAAAAAAAGGGAGAGAATGTGATCAGGCAGGAGATTAGAAAAAACCATATATTAGAGATTTAGGGTATATTTTAATCTGTTAGAAGAAACTATCTCAAAATTTTAAAGAGAGAACAACTTATATATATATGCCAAAAATACGGGTAACTACTCTGAAGGTATAGACTATGACTCTAAAAATGAAAATTAAAAATGTTTTTTAAAAAAAGGGATTGATAAGATGTTGTTTGAAAAAGGGAAAAATAAAAATTCAAAAAAAAAAAAAGAAAGAAAAGAGAGTTAAAAAAAATTAACTTTGAAAGACTAAAGAATCATGGTAAAAAAGCCATGAATTCTATGTGCAGTATTCCCCTAGCGCTGAAGTTCTGCCGTTCTCATTGATCAGTAAACTTGGTCTTGGCTGGCTGTTCTCGCTGATCTTCTGGGGAGGGGCCTGTTCCCGTGGTTTCCAAATGTCTTTGCCGGAGGTGGAATTGCCCCGCCTTTGCCCCCCCCCCCCCGCCAAATAAACTGCCCCGGGTTGCCCTTAGGGGGTTTTTTTTCCTCCCAGCTTTCCGTACAGCTTTGGAGGCGGAGAGTGAAAATGGCAGCCTCCCAATCTCTGCCCCGGAGGAGCCGAGACCTCGGGGCCCCGCTTCTCAGTGAGCCCCCAGAGAAAAGCTGTCAGTCACTCCCGTCTCCCCAGTCTCCGGCCACACTCAGTGCTCACCCGGCCTGTGACCGCACATTTCTATCTCTGCACCCGACCCCGGGTGGAGTCTCCCAACCCAGCAGATCCCTGCGGTGCACTTCCGCGTGGCTCCTCCCGGGGGAGGAAGGTGAGTCTCCCCAGATCTGCCACTTGTTGGGTCCCTGCTGGAGGAGCAGTGGCCCGACTGTGCCACGGATCACGGTTTATGGCAACCACGAGCTGAGAGCCCACGCCTGGGCTCTGCCTCTGCAGCCGGCTTCCCTGCTCCGTTACCTGGGAGCTCTGCCACACTCAGGCACACCCGGTCTTTCTGTGACCCCGAGGGTCCTGAGACCACACTGTCCCAGAGGGTTCCACCCCCCGCTTAGCCACCCGAGTGATGTCCCTCGGCGGAGCAGACTTTTAAAAGTTCCGATTTTGTGCTCCGTGGTTCTATCACTTGCCAGAAGCGGCCAACAGAGGCCCCTCCCCCGCCGTCTATCCTCCCGAATATCACCTCGGATTCACTTCTCCGCACGTCCTACCTTCCAGAAAGTGGTCGCTTCTCTGATGAGAGAGTTGTTGCTATTGTTTTCTTCGATCTCCTGTTGAGTTTGTAGGTGTTCAGAATGTTTTGATCCCTATCCAGCTGAATTCCTGAGAGCAGACAAAATCCAGGTCTCCTACTCCTCCGCCATTTTGCTCCGCCCAGAATAAATCTATTTATACAGCAATTCTTCCTGAAGAAGAACTGAGGACTGACTGAACAGCTTCTGCACAGCAAAAGATAGAGAGACCACAACAAGAGAGATGAAGTCAAGATAATAAAGGGAACCCCCAAATCCCCTCAGGATGCAAAATGCAGTGGGAAGAATAGTACTGAGGGATCATGAATAGGTTAATATGCCCTTGGGCACAGAAAAAAAGGTGTGGTTTAAAAGGGCAACTAGAATATAAGTGAACCAGTTCTAGAAGCCTGCCAAACAACAGAGGATAAATTGGATGGCAAGAACCATGATTTAAATTCCCCCTCTTCCTTGATTTCACAAATGGGAACAAGGGTTGGTGTACCATAGGTGGCCTACTGAATCAGTGAGCCCTGGCTCCCTAGCCAATACCAGCCTCAAATGATTTGGGGCACACATGCGTGCATGCACACACAGTTTAGCAAAACAACTAGAATATAAATAAACAAGGCCTAGAACTTTCTCAAATGGTGGGGCAGCTGCTGAAATTCTCTTCAGGTTGAAGGGGCTGGTGAGCACTGTGGTTTATGTTCACCTTCAACCTTGATAGCATGGATAGGAACAGAGTTCAGTCACCCTAACTGGCCTACCATTGCAGTCAGCCCCAGGCCTTTAGCTCACACTAGACCCAGCTGTCCTATCAGGGCATCCTTAGAATGGCACAAACTAGGATGCTGCTGGACAGAACTCACCACAGCTCCAGACATATCAATAAGGTAACATAGATGCTAGTGACCCCAGGACTTCCTGGCCTGTACTTGCTTAGGCCATAGATGACTCATCAGTGTGCCTTAAAAAAACTGCACAACACCTCCAGCCACTCAGCAGGGTGGTCCTTGTGCAAAAATCCCTAGGACCCCTTGGTCTGCCCCTACCTCAGCTCCAACCACCCTGTAATGGTTCTCCCTGCATAGAGAGCCCCAGGACACACTGGCTTAAACAGGCTTCATCTTTAGCTGTCTTGCCACAAGTCCTCTGCAGGAAAGCCCCAGGATACTATTGCTTATACCCACCTTGGTTTCAGCTGATCAGTCAGGAAACCCCCTCTGTTAAGAGACCCAAGTCTGCCTTAGTCTGCACCCACTTCAGCTCTGTCCATACAAACAAGGCAACCCCAAAACTGAATCACCAGAACCCCAATTCCACAACAGCCACAGTTGCAGCCACCCAGCCAAAATCAGCAGGCACACGTAGAATACACAAGGGATGACCACACACAAGATCATTCCTTCTAGTTTAAGAGAAATAATTGTTCTGCCTAATTCATAAAAATAATCATAAAAAGTTAAGCAAAAGGTGGAGAAAGAGGAATATTCCCCAAAGGAAAGAACAAGACATTACCTCAGAAAAAGAACTAAACAAAATGGAGATAAGCGATATGCCTGATAAATAGTTCAAAGTATTGGATATAAAGATTGCAGAGAGGATTGGATGAACTCAGTGAGATCTACAACAAAGAGACAATGCTTTAAAGGAACGAATCTGAGTTGAAAACTATGATAAGTAAAACAAAAAAACTACACTACATTTTTTTTTTTTCCATTCGATATTCTTTCCTGCTTTGTGGAAGATAGTTGACCATAGGGTTGAAGGTCCATTTCTGGGTTCTCTGTTTTGTTCCATTGATCTATGTGTCTGTTTTTGTGCCAGTACCATACTGTCTTGATGATTACAGCTTTGTAATAGAGCTTGAAGTTGGAATTGTGATGCCACCAGTTTGGTTTTCTTTTTCAACATTCCTTTGGTTAGTTGGGGTCTTTTTTATTTCCATACAAATTTTAGGATTATTTGTTTCAGCTCTGTGAAAACAAGTTGATGATATTTTGATAAGGATTGCATTTAATGCATAGATTGCTCTAGGTAGCATACACGTTTTAACAATATGTGTTCTTCCAATCCATGAGCATGGAAAGTTTTTCCATTTCCTTGTGTCTTCCTTAATTTCTTTCGTGAGTATTTTATAGTTTTCTGAGTATAGACACTTTGCTCCTTTGGTTACGTTTATTCCTAGGTATCTTACAGTACTTCTCTTTCTTCTGTCTCATTGTTAGTATATAGAAAAGCAACTGATTTCTGTGCATTCATTTTATATACTGCCATTTTGCTGAATTCCTATATGAGTTCAAGCAATTTTGGGGTGGAGTCTTTTGGGTTTTCCACATATAGTATCATGTCATCCACAAAGAGTGAGTTTGACTTTTGCGCTGATTCAGATGCATTTTATTTATTTTGTTGTCTGATTGCTGAGGCTAGGACTTCTAGTACTATGTGGAACAGCAGTGGTGATAGTGGACATCCCTGTGGTATCCCTGACCTTAGGGGAAAGGCTGTCAGTTTTTCCCCACTGAGAATGATATTTGCTGTGGGCTTTTCATAGATGGCTTTTATGATATTGAGGAATGTTCCCTCTATCCCTACATTGTGGAGAGTTTTAATCAAGAAAGAATGCTGTAGGTGGCGCCTGGGTGGCTCAGTCGTTGAACGTCTGCCTTCGGCTCAGGTCATGATCCCAGGGTCCTGGGATCAAGCCCCACATCGGGCTCCCTGCTCCACGGGAAGCCTGCTTCTCCCTCTCCCACTTGCCCTGCTTGTGTTCCCTCTCTCTCTGTGTCTCTCTCTCTGTCAAATAAATAAACAAAATCTTTAATTAAAAAAAAAAGAATGCTGTATTTTGTCAAATGATTTTTTTTGCATTTATTGAGAGGATCATATGGATCTTGCCCTTTCTTTTATTTATGTAGTGTATCACATTGATTGACTTGCAGATGTTGAACCACCCTTGCAGCCCAAGAATAAATCCCACTCAGGCAAGGTGAATAATCCTTTTAATGTACTGTTGGATCCTATTGGCTAGTATTTTGGTGAGAATTTTTGCATCCATGTTCATTAGGGATATTGGTCTCTAATTCTCCTTTTTGGTGGGGTCTTTGTCTGGTATTGGGATCAAGGTAATGCCAGCCTCAATTTCTATTTTTTGAAACAGCTTGAGAAGTATAGGTATTAATTCTTCTTTCAAAGATTAGTAGAATTTCCCTGGGAAGCCATCCAGCCCTGGACTCTTGTTTGTTGGGAGATTTTTGATTACTGCTTCAATTTCCTTGCTTGTTATGGGTCTGTTCAGGTTTTCTATTTCTTCCTGGTTCAGTTTTGGTAGTTTATACATCTCTAGAAATGCATCCATTTCTTCCAGATTACCTAATTTGTTGGCATATGGATGCTCATTATGTGTTCCTATTATTGTGTGTATTTCTTCTGTGCTGGTTGTGATCTCTCCTCTTTCATTTATTATTTTATTTATTTGGGTCCTTTCTCTTTTCTTTTTGATAAGTCTGGCCAGGGGTTTATCAATCTTATTAATTCTTTCAAAGACCCAGCTCCTAGTTTTGTTGATCTCTTCTACTGTTCTTTTGGTTTCTATTTCATTCATTTCTGCTCTAATCTTTATTATTTCACTTCTCCTGCTGGGTTTAGGCTTTATTTGCTGTTTTTTCCCATCTCTTCTGAGTGTACAGTTAGCTTGTGTATTTGAGACCTTTCTTATTTCTTGAGAAAAGCTTGTATTGCTGTATATTTCCCTTTTAGGACTGCCTTTGCTACATTCTAAAGGTTTTGAACAGTTGTGTTTTCATTTTCATTTGTTTCCATGAATTTTTTAAATTCTTCTTTAATTACCTGGTTGACCCATTCATTCCTTAGTAGGATGCTTTTTAGCCTCCATGTATTTGAATTTTTTCCAACTTTCCTCTTGTGATTGAGTTCAGTTTCAAACAATTGTGGTCTAAAAATATGCAGGGAATGATCCCAATCTTTTGGTACCAGTTGAGATCTGATTTGTGACCCAATATGTGATCTGTTTTGGAGAATGTTCCATGTGCACTCAAGAAGAATGTGTATTCTGTTGCTTTAGGATGGAATGTTCTGAATGTATTTGTGAAATCTATCTGATCCAGTGTGTCATTTGAAGTCCTTGTTTCCTTGTTGATCTTCTGCTTAGATGATCTTTCCATTGTAGTGAGTGGGCAGTAACGTCCCCTACTATTATTCTATTATGATTGAAGTGTTTCTTTAATTTTGTTATTAGTTGGCTTATATAGTTGTCTGCTTTCATGTTGGGGGCATAAATATTCACAATTGATAGATTTTCTTGTTGGATATACCCTTTAATCATGATATAGTGTCCTTTCTCATCTCTTATTACAGTCTTTGGTTTAAAATCTAATTTTTATGATATAAAGATTGCCACCCCAACTTTCTTTTGATGTCCATTAACATGATAAATGGTTTTCCACTCCCTCACTTTAAATCTGGAGGTATCTTTGTGTCTAAAATGAGTCTCTTGCAGAGAGCATATCAATGGATCTCGCTTTTTTATCCAATCTGAATCCCTGTGTCTTTTGATTGGGGCATTTAGACCATTTACATTCAGAGTAACTCTTGAAAGATATGAATTTAGTGCCATTTAATTACCTGTAAATTCACTTTTTCTGTATATTGTCTCTGTTTCTTTCTGGTCTATGTTACTTTTGGGCTCTCTCTTCACTTAAAGGATCCTTTTTAATATTTCTTATAGGGCTGGTTTGGTGATCACAAATTCTTTTAGTTTCTGTTTGTCCTGGACGCTTTTTATCACTCCTTCTATTTTGAATGACATCCTAGCTGGATAAAGTATTCTTGGCCACATATTTTCCTCATTTAGCACCCTGAATATATCATGCTGGTCCTTTGTTGCCTGCCAGGACTCTGTGAATAGGTCTGCTGCCAGTCTAATGTTCCTACCCTTGCAGATTATGGACCTCTTGTCCTGAGCTACTTTCAGTATTTTCTCTATGTCTCTGAGATTTGCAAGCTTCCCTTTATCTGTCAGGACATTAACCTATTTTTATTAATATTGAGGGCAGTTCTCTGTGCCTCCTGGACTTGGAAGGCTGTTTCATTCCCCAGATTAGGGAAGTTCTCTGCTATAATTTGCTCCAATATACCTTCTACCCATCTCTCTTTTTCCTTTTCTTCTGGGATCCCAATTATTCTAATATTATTTCTCTTTATGGTATCACCTATCTCTCAAATTCTCCCCTTGTAATCTAGTAGCTGTTTATCTCTCTTTTTCTCAGCTTCTTTATTCTCCATCATTTGTTCTTCTATGTCACTAATTCTTTCTTCTGCTTCATTTATCTTAGCAGTTAGAGCCTCCATTTTTGATTGCATCTCATTAATAGCTTTTTTGATTTTGACTTCCTTAGATTTTAGTTCTTTTATTTCTCCAGAAAGGGATTCTCTACTCTTTTCTATACATTTTTCAAATCCAGCTAGTATCTTTATCACCATTACTCTGAACTCTATTTCTGACATCTTAACTCGTGTCGATACTGGTTAGGTCCCTGACAGTCAGTACTGGCTCTTGTTCTTATTTTTGAGGGTGAGTTTTTCCATTTTGTCATTCCATCCAGAGAAGAATAGATGAATGAGAAAACAAAATGCTAAAATGGCAACAATGATCCCAGAGAAATATACACTAAACAAATCAGCAGAGATCCGAAACCAAAAAATATGTATAAAAAATAAAAATTTTAAAGAAAAGAGAATATAATCAGAGAGGTGAATAGAATAGAGCAATACACTGGATTCTTTCTGTATTTTAGTCCATTTTTTAGAAAACTAGATCCCAAAATTGTAAAAAAGAAAAACATGTATGTACAAAAATGATATTAAATATAAAGAAAAGATAAAATGTGGGCGCCTGGGTGGCTCAGTTGGTTAAGCTACTGCCTTCGGCTCAGGTCATGATCCTGGAGTCACAGGATCGAGTCCTGCATCAGGTTCCCTGCTCGGCAGGGAGTCTGCTTCTCCCTCTGACCCTCCCCCCTCTCATGCTCTCTCTCTCTCATTCTCTCTCTCAAATAAATAAATAAAATCTTTTAAAAAAAAGATAAAATGTAACTGTAAAAATGAAAATTAAAGACAAAAATGAGAGAGAGAGAGAAAAAAAAAAGGAATATAAACAGGTGAACAGAACAGAGCAATACATTATATCCTGAGTATATTTTGGCCAGTTGGTTAGAAGAAACTTCATCTCAAAATTGTAGCAAAAGAAACATATATATATATATATATATACACACACAAAAGACAGTCTCTTCAACAAATAGTGTTAGGGAAATTGAACAGCCACATGCAGAAGAATGAAACTGTACCATTTCCTTACACCATACATAAAAATAGACTCAAAATGGATGAAAAACCTAAATGTGAAACAGGAATCCATCAAAATCCTAGAGGAGAACATAGGCAGCGACCTCTTCACCTTAGCCACAGCAACTTCTTGCTAGATACATCTCCAAAGGAAGGGAAATAAAGGCAAAAATGAACTATTGGGACTTCATCAAGATAAAAAGCTTTTGCACAGCAAAGGAAACAGTCAACAAAACTAAAGACAACCTACAGAATGGGAGAAGATATTTGCAAATGGCATATCAGATAAAGAGCTGGTATCCAAGGTCTCTAATGAACTTATCAAACTCAACACACAAAAAACAAATAATCCAGTCAAGAAATAGGCAGAAGACATGAACAGACATTTCTCCAAAGAAGACCTGAAAAGTCTCAAGTAAACGGTCTAAACTTATACATAAAGGAAATAGAAAAAGAAGAACAAAACCTCAAATTAGTAGAAGAAATGAAATAATAAAAATCAGAGCAGAAATAAATGAAATACAGAATAAAAAAATCAATGAAATCAAGAATTACAAGATTAACAAGATTACAAGATTAACAAAAGTGTAAATTTTATTAAGATTCCTCAAGAAAAAAAAAGAGAGAGGAATCAAATAAATAACATTAGAAATGAAAATAGGGGTGCCTGGGTGGCTCAGTCATTTAAGCATCTACCTTCAGCTCAGGTCATGATCCCAGGGTCCTGGGATTGAGCCCCGCATTGGGCTCCCTTCTCAGCAGGGTTCCTGCTTCTCCATCTCCCACTTCCCCTGCTTGTGTTCCCTCTCTCACTGTGTCCCTCTCTGTCAAATAAATAAAAAAAAATCTTAAAAAAAAGAAAAAGTAGAAACAGAATCTACATCACAGAAATACATAGGATTGTAAGAGATGTGTATGAAAAATCACACACCAACAAATTAGGTAACCTGAAAAAAATCAGTAAATTCCTAGAAACATACAATCTTCCAAAACTTAACCAGGAAGAAATAGAAAATTTAATCAGACTGATTACTACTAATTAAATTGAATTGGTAATCAACAAACTTTTAAGAAACAAAAGTCCCTGACCAGATGCATTTACAGGTGAATTCTACCAAGCATTTAAAGACTTAATATCTGTATTTCTCAGTACCCAAAAGAAGAAAAGTGGAATAAAACTTCCAAATACATTCTATAAGGTCAGCATTACCCTGATACCAAAAAGACTTTATAAAAGAAAGAAAGAAAAAGAAAGAAAGAAAGAAGAAAGAAAGAGAGAAAAAAGAAAAGAAAGAAAAGAAAAGAAAACCATAGGCTTATATTCTTAATGAACCTAGATGCAGAACTCCTCAACAAAATATTAACAAACTGGATTTAAAAAGTATATTAATACCATCATTTACCACAATCAAGTAGGATTTATTTCAGGGATCCAAGGATGGTGCAATATGTGCACATCAGTCTACATAATACACCACATTAACAACATGAAGGATAAAAAAAAAAAAAAAGAATTTAAAAAAAAAACCCAAGATGCAAGGTAAAAATTGTGATAATAGATGCAGAAAATCATTTGACAAGATTCAATGTACATTCATGGTAAATGCACTATAAAGTGGGTTTAGAGGAAACATACTTCAGAATAATAAAGTCCACATATAAAAATCCCACAGCTAACATCATACTCAATGGTGAAAAACTTAGAGCTTTTCTTCTAAGATCAGGTACAAGACAATGATGTCTATTCTTGACACTTTTTTTTAACATACTACTGGAAGTCCTAGCCACACAATCACACAAGAAAAGAAGAGGCATCCAAATTGGTAAGGAAGAAGTAGCACTGTTATTATTTGCAGATGACATGACACTATACATAGAAAACCCTGAAGATTCCACCAAAAAAAGAAACTATTACAAGTAATAAATGAATGTAATACATTTGCAGAATATAAAATTAATAAACAGAAATTGGTTGCATTTCTATACACTAATAACAAAGTAGCAAAAACAGAAATTAAGAAAACATTTCCATTTACAATTACACCAAAAAGAGTAAAATACCTAGGGATAAACTTAACTAAGAGGTGAAAGACCTATACTCAGAAAAATATAAAACACTGATGAAAGAAATTGAATATGCATAAACAAATAGAAAGTTATCCCATGCTCATGCATTAGAAGAATTAATATCATTAAAATGACTATACTACACAATGCAATTTACAAATTCAATGTAATCCTTATTAAAACAGCAATAGCATTTCTCACAAAGCTAGGGAAAATAATACTAAAATTTGTATGGATCTGCAAAAGATCTCAAATAGCTAAAGCAATACTGAGAAAGAAAAAAACAAACAAACAAACAAAACAAAGCTGGAAGTATCACAATCTCAGATTTCAAGGAATACTACAAAGCTATAATAATCAAAACACTATGGTACTGGCACTAAAATACATAGATCAATGGAAGAGAATAGAGAGCCCAGAAATAAAACTACACTTATATGGCCAATTAATATACTACAAAGGAGGGAAGAATATACAGTGGGAAAAAAAGCAGTCTCTTCAATAAATGGTGCTGGGAAAACTGGACAGCTACATGCAAAAGAATGAACTAGATCACTTTCTTACAACAGACAAAAAAACAAAACAAAAAAAAACAAACCCTCAAACTGGGTTAAAAACATGAAAGTGAGATCTAAAACCATAAAACTCCTAGAAGAAAACATAGGCATAGGCAGTATTCTGAAATCAGCCTTAGGGACATTTTTCTACCTATGTATCTTTAGTTAAGGGAAACAAAAGCAAAACTAACCTATTGGGACTACTTCAAGCTATGGACCCCAGGAAACAAACTGAGGGTTTCAGAGGGGTGGGGGTGGGGGGAGGGGGTAGCAGAGTTATGGGTATTAAGGAGAGCACGTGTTGTGATTAGCACTGGGTATTATACATAACTAATGAATCACTGAACACTACATCAAAAACTAATGATATACTATACAGTGGCTAACTGAACGTAATAAAAGAAATTCAGAATGACAGTTTACTAATTTAAAATGAGGACTATAATGGCTCTCTTCTGGTTAATCCTGGCAGACTGACCATAAATTTTTATCTCCTCTCTTCCCCTATGGCAGACTTTAAAGGTTAGATCACTCTTCCGTTCTTCCTCACCATCCTCTATAAAAGAGGTTTCCCTTGCTCTATAAATGCCCTCCCTTCTTAAGACAGAGAATGTCTGTAGTCTTAGTTAATGAGATATATAAGGAAATTGCAAAGGGGAACTGTAGGAAATGTATAATTTTCTCAATAAAGCAAATAATAGAAAAAAAAAGAAATACTAAAAAAAAGTTATTGCACAATGAAGGAAACCACCAACAAAACAAAAAGTCAACCTACTGAATGGGAGAAGATATTTGCAAATGATATTTTTGATATGGGGTTAATATCCATCATATATAAAAAAACTTACACAAATCAACACCAAAAAACCTGATTAAAAATGGTCAGAGGATTTGAATAGACATTTTTTTTTTTCCAATGAGGATATACAGATGGCCAACAAACACATGAAAAGGTGTTCAGCATCACTAATCATTAGAGAAGTGCAAGTCACAATCACAAATAGATGTCACCTTACAACTCTCAGAATGGCTAGAATAAAATGGTAAGAAATAACAAATGTTAGTGAGGATGTGGAGTAAAAGGAACACTCATGCAATGCTGTTGGGAAAGTAAATTGGTAAAGCCACTGTGGAAAACAGTATAGATGTTCCTCCGAAAATTGAAAATAGAAATACCATATGCTCCAGTAATTCCACTACTGGGCATTTACCCAAAGAATACAAAAACATTTATTTGAAAAGATATATGTACCACTATGTTTATTGAAGCATTATTTACAATAGCCAAGGTATGAAAGCAACCTATATGCCCATTGATAGTCAGATGGATAAGGAAGATTTGGTATATATAACCCACGGAATATTACTCAGCAGTAAAAATATCTTGCCTTTTGTAACAACATGGATAGATTTAGCGGGTTTCTTGCTAAGTTTTATAAGTCAGAAAAGGACAAATACCACATGATATCATTTGTATGTGAAATATAATAAAGAAAACCGACAAACATATGAAAATTTCTTCTCCCATTCAGTAGGTTGTTTTTTTGTTTTGTTGATGGTTACCTTTTCTATGTAAAAGTTTTTCATTCTGATGTAGTCCCAATACTTTTTATTTGTTTGATTGTTTGTTTTGTTTCCCTTGCCTCAGGAGACATAACTAGAAAAATGTCGCTATGGCCGATGTTAGAGGAATTACCACCTGTTCACTTTTCTAGGATCTATTTTTCAGGTCTCACATTTAGGTCTTTAATTCATTTGGAGTTTATTTTTGTGTATGCTGTAAGAAAGTGCTCCAATATCATTAATTTGCAAGTATTTGTCCAGTTTTCCCAGTACCATTTATTGACCAAACTGTCTTTTCCTTATTATATATTCTTTCTTCCTCTGTAGTAGATTAATTGACCATATAATCATAGATTTATTTCTGGAGAGTCTATTCTATTCCATTGATCTATGAGTCTATTTTTAGTGACAGTACTATGCTGTTTTGTTTACTACAGTTTTGCAATATATCTCAAAAATATGGTATGATACCTACTTCCAGCTTTGTTCTTTTTTCTCAGGACTGTTTTGGCTGTTCGGGGTCTTCTGTAGTTCTATAAAAATTTTAGCATTATTTGTTCTAGTTGTGTGAAAAATACTGCTGACATTTTAATAAGAATTGTACGGAATCTGTAGATAGCTTTGGGTAACATGGACACTTGCACAATGTTTATCTTTCCAGTCTATGAGGATGGAATATTTATTTATTTGTTAGTGTCATCTTCAATTTCTTTCATCAGTATTTTAAAGTTTTTGGGGTACAGGTCTTTCACATTTTGGTTAAATTTATTCCTAGGTATTTTATTCTTTTGCTGCAATTGTAAATTGTGTGTGTGTTTTTTTTTTTTTAATTTTCCATTACTTTGCTATTACTGTGTAGAAATGTTACTGTTTTTTGGGTATTAATTTTGTATTCTGCCACTTTTATTGAATTTGTTTTATTACTTCCAGTAGTTTTTGGTGGGTGGAGTCTTTAGGGTTTTCTATGTATAGTATTATCTCATCTCCAAATAGCAGCAGTTTAAATTCTTCTTTACCAGTATAGGTGGCTCTTATTTCTTTTTGTTGTCTGATTGCTATGGCTAGACTTTCTACTACTACATTGAATAAAAGTGGTGAGAGTAGACATCCTTGTTTTGTTCTTAACTTTAGTGAAGGATCTGTTTTTTACCATTAAGGATGAAATTATCTGTTGGTGTTTCATATATGGCCTTTATTATGTTGAGGATTGTTCTCTCTATCCCCAGTTTGTTGTAAGGTTTTATCATGAATTACAGTTAACATACATTGTTATATTAGTTTCAGGTGTAAAATATAGTGATTAAATAATTCTATATGTCATTACTCAGTGCTCATCATGATAAGTGTACTCTTAATCCTCTTCACCTATATCACCCATCCTCCCACCCACCTCCCATCTGATATGCTTTATTTTATTTTTATTTTTTCTTTCTCTCCACTTTTTTCTTTTTTATTTCTTTTTTATCATTATGTTATGTTAATCACCATACATTACATCATTAGTTTTTGATGTAGTGTTCCATGATTCATTGTTTGCGTATAACACCCAGTGCTCCATTCAGTACATGCCCTTTTTAATACCCATCACCAGGCTAACCCATCCCCCCACCTCTCTCCCCTCTAGAACCCTCAGTTTGTTTCTGAGAGTCCATAGTCTCTCATGGCTCGTCTCCCCCTCCGACTCCCCCCCCTTCATTTTTCCCTTCCTGCCATCTTCTTCTTCTTTTTTTTTTAACATATAATGTATTATTTGTTTCAGAGGTACAGGTCTGTGATTCAACACTCTTACACAATTCACAGCACTCACCATAGCACATACCCTCCCCAATGTCCATCACCCAGCCACCCCATCCCTCCCTGATATGCTTTATTTTAAATGAAATTTATTTTTTTCAACAACATTTTTTACTTGAAACATAATTCAGAATACATGGTTTTAAAAGATATCTATATCTATATCATCTATATCTATATCATCTAGATCTATAAATTCCATCCAAGAAAAAGAGAATACACATTTTCTTCAAGTACAACAGAAGAATCCCCTGGTTAAATCACATAAAAAAAAGAGACATAACAAATACTACAAATTTAAGAAGACTGAAATCATACCAAGTATATTTTCCAACCACAATGGTACATAACTAAAGATCAACAGTAAAACAAAACTGGAAAATCTACAATGTAACTATTAAATATTTAATATGTAAATATT
The DNA here is from genome assembly GCF_002201575.2 of Neomonachus schauinslandi. Classification (NCBI taxonomy): domain Eukaryota; kingdom Metazoa; phylum Chordata; class Mammalia; order Carnivora; family Phocidae; genus Neomonachus; species Neomonachus schauinslandi. Next base: position 60,196,854 of record NC_058419.1, read on the forward strand.
AAACAACACACTGCTGCATAGGCAATGGGTCAGTGATTTTCATCCTTTGTTGATGTGGTTTATAACACTGATATCTGCAATAAGGTTTTAATATCTTTATATGTTGAAAATATATAAAAAAATTATACAACTATCTATCTATCTATCTATCTATCTATCTATCTATCTATCTATCTATACATATATATATATTCCATCCAATGTCTTGGATGGAATATATTAAGTTTAATAACTTAAAATAAGCAGAAAACCTGAGTAGTCTTTTCCAAAGAAGAAATACACATGATCAATAGACACATGAAAAGATGCTTAACATCATTAATTATTAGGGAAATGGAAATCAAAACCATAATGAGATATCCCCTTATACCAGTTTGAATGGCCAAAATCAAAATGACAAGAAATAACAAGTGTTGACAAGAATGTGGATAAAAGGAAACCTCATGTACTATTAGTGGGAATGTGAATTGGTACAGCCACTGTGCAAAAGAGTATGGAGGTTTCTCAAAAAATTGAAAATAGAAATACCCAGGACCCCAAAATTCCACTATTGAGTATTTACCCAAAGAAAATGAAAACACTTATTTGAGAAGATATTCACACCTGTATGTTTATTGCAGCATAATTTACAATAGCCAAGATATGGAATTAACCTGTGTCCATTAATAGATGAACAGGTGAGGAAAATGTGAGATTATATATATATATCAAATTTTTAAATTATGTAATTACATATATTATTACATAATTTAAAAATTTATATAATAAAAATACATATAAAATATTACACAGCCATAAAAAGATAAGACTGTGCCATTTGAGGCAACATTGATGGACCTACAGGATACTATGCTAAGTGAAATAAGTCACACTGAGAAAGACAAATACCATATGATTCCACTCATTGGTGATATCTCAAAAAAATGAAAAAACAAACAAACAATAACAAAATCAGAGCTATAAACAGAGAGAACAAACTGGTCATTGCTGTGGGGTGGTAGGCTCAATGGGCAAAGGAGAGAGGGAGATGCTGTCTTCCTGTTATGTAATGAATAAGTCACAGGAATAAAAGTTACAGCATAAGGAATGCAGTGAATGCTATTGTAATAGCAATGTAATTGGACAGATTGTAGCCTCACTTGTGATAAACATAACATAATGTATAAACTTGTCAAATCACAAAGTTGTAATTAATGTAAAATTATGTGTCAATTGTACTCAAATAAAATTATTAAAAGGAACAAACAAACACATAAAAAAGCAGAAGTGACCCATAAACACAGAGAACAAACAGGTGGTTTCCAGCGGGGACGGAGGTATGGGAATGGGCAAAATGGGTGATGGGGCATGAGAGGTACAAGCTTCCAGTTATAAAATGAATATGTCATGGAGATGAATGGTATAGCAATTCAATATAGTCAGTGATGATGTAATAGCATTGTATAGTGTCAGACGGTAGCTACATTTGTGAGTATAGCATAATACATAGAATTTTCAAATCTCTATGGTGTACTCCTGAAATTATTGTAACTTTGTATGTCAATTATACTTCATTTAAAGAAAGAAGATACATTGAGAGAAATGAGAAAAAGCACACATACCAGGACTTATAGGATGCAAGAAAAATAGAACTAAGTGAATTCATAGCACAATGACCTACATTAAAAAGGAAATACTTTAAATGAATCATCTAACTGCACATATTAAAGAACCAGCAAAAGAAGCAGTATTAAGGAGGGCATGTATTGCATGGAGCACTGGGTGTTATACGAAAACAATGGATCATGGAACATTACATCAAAAACTAATGATGTACTGTATGGGGACTAAAATAACATAATAAAATAAAATAAAATTTTTTTAAAAAGGAGAGCAAACTAAATCCAAATCTAGCAAGTTGGAAGTAATAAAAGGTAAGTGTGTATATAAACAAAATAGAGAATTTAAAAAAAATAGAGGGAGTTACACCAGCAAGAAAACTCAATAGAGGGCGCCTGGGTGGCTCAGATGGTTAAGCGTCTGCCTTCGGCTCAGGTCATGATCCCAGGGTCCTGGGATCGAGTCCCACATCGGGCTCCCTGCTCCTTGGGAGCCTGCTTCTCCCTCTGCCTCTCGCTCTCTCTCTGTCTCTCATGAATAAATAAATAAAATCTTAAAAAAAAAAAGAAAACTCAATAGGAAGTCATAGCACCACCATCCAAAGACACATATAAAACAATGATATTTGGACTAACATGCCTATGTGAAAATTCTAGATTTAAGTTAAGAATATGCAACATCTTGGGGCACCTGGCTGGCTCAGTCATTAGAGCATGTGACTCTTGATTTTGGGGTTATGAGTTCAAGCCCCACGTTGAGTGTAGAGATTACTTAAAAATAAAACCTTAAAAAAATATTTGCAACATCTCAGAGGAGAATGAAACTAAGTAAAATTGCTTTTAAATGTTTAAGGAATGCTTTGGTTTCTTCATGTTAGTTCTTTCCTCAAGCCTGCACAACTCAGAGCTAAGAGAGATTCACTTGGCCTATGGTTTCTCTTTCAGGGAAAAATGAATGAGGTGTCCTTCCGACATCCCCAGAATTTCAGGGTGCTTTCTGTGAGACCTACTTCTCTCTTATCTCATTCAGAGCACTGAGACAGCTGGTAGAGATAAAATGCCTGGGGGCTGCTAAGAAAAAGAAAAGGAGCAGTGTCTCAGGAGCCTGCATGGTTCTGTAGGATGCAGAGAATATGCACACTCCTGAGACTTCTCTTTCAAGAGGAAGGGAGAGAGTTGGGGCTGCACCTAGTTTTTTGGCATTCTCTAGGGAGAATACACTTCTCTAGGGAAAAGGAGCAAGCATCTCTCAGCAGTCTGCATGGCTCTGTGGCAATGAGAGAAGGTGCACAATCCTGAGATTTTTATTTCAGGAAAAGGGAGCGAAGTAGAGATGCATGCAGTCTTCTGGAATTCCCATACACTCCTCTAGGAAAAGGGGGAAAATGGCTTCAAACAGCCAGCTCATCTCTGTGGGAATGGAAGAAGGTGCAGAATATTAAGACTTCTCTTTCAGGAGGAAGATAGAGATCCATTTGCATCCAACATTCTGGCACTTCTCTCCACTCCCTTGGGGAAAAGTAAAGGCTGATTTCAGGGGCCTGTACATCTCTGCAGTCCTGATAGAAGGTCCAAAATACTGAGAACTCTCCTTCAGAATTAAAGAAGATAAGTGGAGCTTGTACTAAACAATCCTCCTTAAGGACTCCTGTACTCCTATAAGAAAAAGAAAAGGGCTTAGGTCAGATGACATGGCTTGGTGAGACTGAGAGAAGATTCAAAACACTGAAAATTCTTTACCAGGAGGATATGAAAGGAGTGGGACATGCACATCTCCATAAAACTTTTGATAGAGTCCCAGAATCTTTAGCCAGGGTAACTAGTTAAAGTTTTGTTGTTGTTGTTGTTGTTGTAACATTTTATTTATTTATTTAACAGAGAGAGAGCAAGAGAGAGCACAAGCAGGGGGAGCAGGAGCGGGAGAAGCAGGCTCCCCGCTGAGCAGGGAGCCCGATGTGGGACTCAGTCCCAGGACCCCGGGATCATGACCTGAGCTGAAGGCAGGCACTTAACCGACTGAGCCACCTAGACACCCCGGTCAAGGTTTTTCACTTCCAAAACCAGTATAAAAAGGATAAGAAAGGTGGCTCCTTTTTCAAGTATGGGGACAAAAATTAATCTACTAGAGAGAAAAGAATCGAGGGACTATGACACTACCAAAGGTACAAAATAAATCTATAACTGTCCCTTAAAAAAAGGAAATTGATAAATTGCCCGGCTAAGAACTCAAAATAATTGACTTAAAGAGGCTAAGTGAGATACAAGAAAGCATAAACAACTAAATGAAATTAGGAAAATGTTACATAAACAAAATTAGGATATCAAAAAAATAGAAATCATAAAAAAATCTACCAAAATGTTTGAATTAAAGAATTTGATAATTGGGGGCGCCTGGGTAGCTCAGTGGGTTAAGTGCCTGCCTTCAGCTCAGGTTATGATCCCAGAGTCCTGGGATTGAGCCCCTCATTGGGTTCCCTACTCAGTGGGGAGCCTGCTTCTCCCCCTCCTGCTCCCCACAGCTTGTGCTACTCTGTCAAAAAAATAAATAAATAAAATCTTAAAAAAATAAGAATTCAACAGTTGAACTGAAATATCCAATAGAGAATTTCAACAGTAGATTTAACCAAGCAGAAGAAATAATCAGCTGACTTAGAGATAAGTTACTTGAAATTATCCAGTCAGAGGAGCAAAAAGAAAAGAATGTAGAAGAGTGAAGAAAGCCTAAAGGTCTTCTGAACCACAATCAAGGAAATCATTGTATGTATCAAGGGAATACCAGGAGGAGAAGAGTGAATGAAAATGCAAGGAAGTTTATTTAAAGAAATAATGGCTGAAATTTTCAAATCTAGGGAGAGAAATGGACATCCTGATTCATGAAGTCTAAGCCTCAAATAAGAAGAATCCAAATAAGTCTACTCTGGGAAACATTAAAATTAAATTGTCAAGACAAAATTTTAACAGTAGCAAGAAAACAAATGATTCATCATGTACAAGAAAACACCCATAAAACTATTAGTGAATTTCTCAGCAGAGACATTGCAGGCCCACAGTAAGTAGCATGATATATTCAACATACTGAAATGGAAGAACAAAACAAAACAAAACAAACACTGCAAACCAGACAAAGTTGTCCTTTAGAATTGAAGGAGAGATACAGATTTTCCAAGACAAAAAAAAAAAGAAGGAATTCATTAACACTAGACAGGTTTTACAATAAAAGCTAAAAGGATTTCATCAAACTTAAGCAAAAGATGGCTGAATATTAACATGTAAACATAAGAAAGTATAAAATTTACCAGTGAAGGTAAATATATAGTTAAATTCAGTGCTCTAATATAACAATGCTGGTGAATAAATCACTTATAACAGTATTATAAGTTAAGTCAAATTACTAAAAATAATTATAGTAACAGTATTTGTTAATGGATACATAATAAAAATATGTGAATGGTGATACAAAAATTTTTTTTAAATGCTGTATTTTTAGCTTTTTGAGGAACCTCCATACTATTTTCTATATTGGCTGCACCAGATTGAATTCCCACCAACAATGCAAGTTCCTTTTTCTCCACATTCTTGGCACACTTATTGTTTCTTGTGTTGTTGATTTTAACCATTCTGACAGGTGTGAGGCCATATCTCATTGTAGGTTTGATTTGTATTTCCCTGATGATCAGTTACATTGAGCATCTTGTCATGTATCTGTTGGCCATCTGGATGTCTTCCTTGGAGAAATGTCTGTTCATATCTTCTGTCCATTTTTAATTGGATTATTTGTTTTTTGGATGTTTAGATTTATAATTTATTTATGTATTTTAAATACTAACAGTTTATTGGATATGTCATTTGCAAATATCTTCTCCCATTCCATAGGTTGCCTTTTAGTTTTGTTGATTGTTTCCTTCACCGTGCAGAAGCTTTCTTTATTTTGATGAAGTCCCAACAGTTTATTTTTGCTTTTGTTTCCCTTGTCTCAGAAGACCTATCTAGAAAAATCTTGTTATGGCTAATGTTAAAGAAATTACTGCCGATGTGTGTTCTCTTCTAGAATTTTAATGGTTCTAGGTCTCACATTTAAGTCTGTAATCCATTTTGAATTTATTTTTGTGGATGGCATAAAAATGTGATCCAATTTCATTTTTCTGCATGTTGCTGTCCAGTTTTCCAAACATCATTTGTTGAAGACTGTCTTTTTCCCATTGGATATTCTTTCCTGCTTTGTAGCAAATTAGTTGACCATATAGCTGTGGGTCCATTTCAGGATTTTCTATTCTGTTCCATTGATCTATGTGTCTGTTTTTGTGCCAGTACAATACTTTTATAATCACTACAGCTTTGTAATACAGCTTGAAGTCCAGAATCATGATGCCTCCAGCTTTTCTTTTCTTTTTAAAGATTGCTTTGGCTATTCGGGGTCTTTTGTGGTTCCATACAAATTTGGGGATTGTTTTTCCTACCTCTGTGAAAAATGCTGGTGGTTTTTTGATGAGGATGGCATTAAATGTGTAGATTACTTTGGGTATTTTTTTAAAAAGATTTTATTTATTTATTTGACAGAGAGAGAGACAGCGAGAGAGGGAATACAAGCAGGGGGAGTGGGAAAGGGAGAAGCAGGCTTCCTGCTGAGCAGGGAGCCCAATGCAGGGCTTGATCCCAGGACCCTGAGATCATAACCTGAGCCAAAGGCAGTCGCTTAACCAACTTAGCCACCCAGGCGCCCCAATTACTTTGGGTATTATAGACATTTTAAAGGGATTTGTTCTTCCAATCCATGAGTATGGAATGCTTTCCATCTCTTTGTGTCTTTCTCAATTTCTTTCATAAGTGCTCTGTAGTTTTTAGAGTACAGATTCTTTACCTCTTTGGTTAGGTTTATTCCTAGGCATCTTATGGTTTTTGGTGCAATTGTAAATGGCATCAATTACTTTATTTCTCTATTTGCTGCTTTATTATTTGTATATAGAAATGTAACAGGTTTATGTATATTGATTTTATACCCTGTGATTTAACTGAATTGTGTGACAGTTCTGGCAATTTTCTGGTGCAGTCTTTTGGGTTTTCTATATATAGTATCATGTAATCTGAAAATAGTGGAAGTTTGACTTCTTCCTTGCTGATTTGGATACATTTTATTTCTTTTCATTGTCTGATTGTTGAGGCTAGAACTTTCAGTATTATATTAATAACAGTGGTGAGAGTGGACATCCCTGTCTTGTTCCTGACCATAGAAGAAAAGGTCTCAGTTTTTCCCCACTGAGGATGATATTATCTGTGGGGTTTTCATATATGGCCTTTTTGATGTTGAAGTACGTTTCCTCTAGCCCTATCATGTTGAAGTTTCTTATTATAAATGGATGTTGCACTATGTCAAATGTTTTCTCTGCGTCTACTGAGATGATCATATGTTTCTTATCCTTTCTTTTATTAATATGGTGTATCATGTTTGCAAATATTGAACCACCCTTGCAGCTCAAGAACAAATCCCACTTGATTGTGGTGAATGATTATTTTAATGTATGGATTTTAATGTACGGATTTGGTTTGCTAGTATATTATTGAGAATTTTTGCATCCGTTTTCATCAGGGATATTGGCCTATAGTTTTCTTCTTTAGTGGAGTCTTTGTTTGGTTTTGGTATAAGGGTAATGCTGAACTCATAGAAAGATTTTGGACATTTTCTTTCCATTTCTATTGTTTGGAATGGTTTGCAAAGAATAAGTATTAACTCTTCTTTAAGTGTTTGGTAGAATTCACCCATAAAATCATCTGGCCCTGGACTTTTGTTTGTTGGGAAATTTTTTATTACTGATTCAATTTCTTTGCTGGTTCTTGGTCTGTTGAAAATTTCTATTTCTTCCTGTTTCAATTTTGGTAGTTCATATATATCTAGGAATTTATCCATTTCTTCCAGGTTGTCCAATTTGTTGGCATATAGTTTTTCATAATATTCTTTTATAATTGTTTGTATTTCTGGGGTGTTGATTGTTATTTCCCTCTGTCATTTCTGATTTTATTTATTTTGGTCCATTTTCTTTTGTTTTTGACAAGTCTGGCTATGGTTTTATCAATTTTATTAATTAAAGAACCAGCTTCTGGTTTCATTGATCTGTTCTCTCTCTCTCTTCTTTATATTTATATCATTTATGTTTGCTCTAATCTTCATTATTTCCTTCCTTCTGCTGGATTTAGGCTTTGTTGTTCTTTTTCTAGCTCCTCCTGGAGTGAGGTTAAGTTGTTTATTTGATTCTCCTTGCTTATTAAGGAAGGACTGTATTGCTATATAGTTCCCTCTTAGCATCACTTTTGCTGCATCCCAAGTGTTTTGGACTATTTTGTTCTCATTTTCATTTGTTACCAAGTATATTTTAATTCCTTCTTTGATTTCCTGGTTGACCCACTCATTGTTTACTAGCATGTTGTTTAACCTCTATGGATTTGTGTTATTTCCAGATTTTTTTCTTGTTTCTGACTTCAAGTTTCATAATGTTGTGGTCAGAAAATATTAATGGTATTATCTCAATCTTTTTATACTTGTTGAGACCTGATTTGTGACCTACTATGTGATCTATTCTGGAGAATTTCCCATATGCACTTGAGAGCTTGTTTGGAGGTTCTAGCAGGGGAGCGCAGCTACTCGTATACCCTAGACAGAAGAACGGTCCTCCTCTATTGGGGAAGGTCGTCCTCTTCGACCGAGTGTGCAGCTTCAGGAGGGACGCACATGGAGCGGTGAGGGAGGAAGGGGACACCCGCCTAGCCAGCCAGATCAGCCGAATCAACCCTGGCGATCAATGGGGTGACAGATGTCGCAGCCAGATCGCCCTCACATCCCCCATATGCACTTGAAAAGAATGTGTATTTTGCTGTTTTAGATTAAATATTCTGAATATATCTATTAAGTCCATCTGGTTCACTTTGATATTCAAAGCCATTGTTTCCTTGTTGATTTTCCGTTTAAATGGTCTGTCTAATGATGTAAATGAGATCTTAATGTCATCTACTATTATTGTATTATTATCAGTGAGTTCCTTTATATTTGTTCTTAATTGTTTCATATATATGGGTGCACCCATTTTGGGCACAGAAATATTTATAGTTGTTAGATGTTCCTGTTTGATTGTCCCCTTTATGATGATATAATGCCCTTCATCTCTTGTTACAGTCTTCTTAGTTTCAAAATGTATTATAAAGCTACAAGAAAAAAAGTATAATACTGGCCTTAAAAATAGATATATAGACCCATGAAGCAAAATTTCGAGCCCAGAATAAAGGTATGGTCAACCAATCTTCAGGAAGGGTGCCACGAATGCACACTGGGGAAAAGATAGTCTCTTCAACAAATGGTAAAATGCATACTTGATATCTACACCTAGAGAATAAAATTGGACCTTTATCTTACACCAGACATTACAAATTAACTCAACTTTAATTAACTTTTAAATGTAATACCTGAAACTAAAAACCCCATACATAGGAAAACAAAGGGGGAAAGCTTCTTGATACCAGTCTTGGCAAATTTTTGGATATAACATGAAAAGCACAGGCAACAAAAGTAAAAATAGACTTGGGGGATTTTATTAAATTAAAAGGCTGCTGCAAATCAAAGGAAACAATCAACTGGCAACATATAAAATGGAAGAAAATAATTGCAATCCATATATCTGATAAAAGTCTATTTTAAAAATTATAAACAACTCCTACAGCTAAATAACAAAAAACACAAATAACCTGATTAAATATAGGCAAAGGAATTGAACATATATTTCTCTAAAGAAAATATACAAAAGGACAACAGGTTTATGGAAAAATGCTCAATATTGTTAATGATCAGGGAAATGCAAATCAAGAATTGAAAATAGAATCTTGAATAGATATCCAATGTATATTGTAGCACTATCCACATTAGCCAAGATATGGAAATATTATCTAGTATTGCAGGATTAAAAAACAGATCATCAGGGGCGCCTGGGTGGCTCAGTCGTTAAGCGTCTGCCTTCGGCTCAGGTCACGATCCCGGGGTCCTAGAATCAAGCCCCACATCGGGCTCCCTGCTCCGCGGGAAGTCTGCTTCTCCCTCTCCCACTCCCCCTGCTTGTGTTCCCTCTCTGGCTGTCTCTCTCTGTCGGATAAATAAATAAAATATTTAAAAATAAAAAAATAAAAAACAGATCATCAGATTTGTCATGAGATGAATAAAGAAAATGTAGTATATAAATAAAATGGAATATTTTGCAGCCTAAACCAAGAAAATCCTACCATTTGCAGTAACATGGATAAACTCAGAGAATATTATGCTAAATGAATGTCAGAGACAGAAAGACAAACAATGCATGGCTTCTCTTATATAAGGCATCTAAATAGTCAAATATATAGAACTAGACAATAGAATTGTGATCATCAGGGGATGGGGGGAGGCTATATGAGGGGTAGTGGCTCAATGAGTAAATAGTTATAGTTGTACAAGATGAGCAAATTCCAGACATCTAATGATTTGTGGATCTGATTTTAAATCCTATAATATCACTGAATTCATTCATTAGTTATAACTAATAGTTATAACTTCTATGGAATCTATTGGAGTTTCTACATAATAGGTCATCTTCAGACAGATTATTTTACTTCTTCCTTTACAATTTGGATGTCTTTTATTTTGGCATTTTGCCTAATTGCTCTGGCTCAGAGCAATATTATGTTGAATAGAAGTCATGAGAGTGGGTATCCTTGCTTTTTTCTAAATATTAAAGGAAAAGCTTTCAGTTTTTTACCACTGATCATTTTTTGTGGCCTTTTTATCTATGGCCTTTTTAGTGTTTAGGTAAGTTCATTCTACACCTAACTTATTGAAAAATTTTTTTAAGATTATTTTTTATTTGAGAGAGAGAGAGCACAGAGGGAGAGTGAGAGGGAGGAGTAGACTCCCCGCTGAACAGGGAGACCCATGCTGGGCTCAATCCCAATACCCTGGTATCATGACCTGAGCCAAAGGCAGATGCTTAACCGACTGAGTCACCCAGGCACCCTGAAAATGTTTTTTTTTTTTTTTAATCATGAAAGTGTGTTGAATTTTGTCAAATGCTTTTTGCACACCTATTGAATTAATCATGATTTTTGTTCTTCATTCCATTAGTGTGGCATATCACATTGATTGATTTGCCTATGTTGAATCTTTCTTTCTCCCCAAAGATTAGTCACATTTGTTCATAGTGTATAATTTTTTAGGGTGGCTCTGAATTCTGTTTGCTAACATTTTATTTGAAGATTTTACATTCAGTTCATCAAGGATATTGGCTTATAGATTTCATTCTTTTTTTGCGATTCTTTCTTTCTTTCTTTCTTTCTTTTTTTTTTTTTTTTTTGTCTGGTTTAGGTATGAAGATTATGCTGGCCTTATATAATGAGTGTGGAAGTTTTTCCTTACTTTATCTTTTGGAGTTTTTTATTGATTCTTTTTTTAAAAGTATAGTAGAATTCACCTGTGAAGCCATCTGGTCTTGGTCTTTTCTTTTGGGGGAGTTTTTTTAATTACTGATTCAATATCGCCATTTGTTACTGGTGTATTATGGATTTCTATTTCTTCTTCCTTTAGTCTCAGTAGATTTTATATTTCTAGGAATTTATCTATTTGTTGAAGTTGCCCATTTTTTGGTGTATAATTGTTTATAGTCATTTATTATATATACATAATTTCTGTGGCATCAGTTGTAATGTCTCCTCTTTTATTTCTAATTTTATTTATTGAGACTTTTCTCTTTCATTGTTGGTCTAAGAATTTGTCAGTTTTGTTTTTCTTTTTTTTTCCAGAAAGCATGTATATACACTGATTTTTTCTTATATTCTATTCTCTATTTGATTTATATATGTCCTATATTGATATTACTTCCTTTTTTCACAAACTTTAGGTTCAGTTTATTTCTCTTTTTCTAGTCCTTTGAGGTGTAAAGTTAGGATGTTTATTTCAGATTTTTCTTATTTGTTAAATATAAGAATTTATTGATATAACTATCCCTTATTACTTTATTTTTGTCATGTTATATGTTTTAGTATGTTGTTTTTATTTTCACTTTCTCAAGATATTTTCTAATTTTGTTTTTAATTTATTCTTTGATCCAGTGGTTGTTTAAGAGTCTGTTTAATTTCTATATATTTATGAGCTTCCCAATTTCTTTTGTTATTGATTTCTAGTTTTATTTCATTGTGTTTGGAAAAGATAATTGGGATGATTGTTATCTAATCTGTCAAGACTTGTTTTGTGAGCTAGCATGTAATGTACCTTAGAGAATGACCCATGCTCCTTTAAAAAGAAAGAGTATCCTTATGCTGTCCAGTGGAATGTTCTGTATGTCTTTTAGGTCCATTTGGTCTATAGTGTTTTTCAAGACTGCCATTTCCTTATGTATTTTCTATCTGGATGATCTATCCATTATTAAATGTGTAATGTTGAAGTCTACCACTGTTACGGTTTGGTATCTATTTATCCCTTCATATATGTCAATGCTGCTCCAAATATAGGAGCTTTGATGTTGGATCATATCAAATTATAATTACTATATCTTCCTCTATAATTGGTTATTTTATCATTATATAATAACCTTCTTAGGCTTTCATGAGAATTTTTTACTTAAAATATACTTTACCTGATAGAATTATAGGCACTCCTGCTTTCTTTTGTTTGCCTTTTGCCTAGAATATCTTTATCCATTCCTTCACATACAGGCTATCTTAAATCCTTAAATCTAATGAGAATCTCTTATACATAGCATATATTTGGGTCTTCTTTTTTTTAAGTTTTTTTTTTTAAGATTTTATTTATTTATTTGACACACAGAGAGAGTCAGAGAGACAAGTGGGGGAAACAGCAGAGGGAGAAGGAGAAGCAGACTCCCCATTGAGCAAGGAGCCCAATGCAGGGCTCAATCGCAGAACGCCGAGATCATGACCTGAGCCAAAGGCTGATGCTTAACAGACTGAGCCACCCAGGCACCCCTTAAGTTTTAATTTAAATTCTAGTTTGTTAACATACAACATAATATTAGTTTCAGGTGTACAATATAGTGATTCAACACTTTCATAAAACACCCAGTGTTCATCACAACAAGTGCACTCCTTAATCCCTATCACCTATTTAACTCATCCTCCCACTCACCTCCCTCTGGTAACCATCAGTTTGCCCTCTCTAGTTAAGAATCTCTTATGATTCTCCTCCCTCTCTCTCTTTTTTTCCCTTTGCTCTTTGAATTGTTTCTTAAATTTCACATATAAATGAAATCATATGGTATTTGTCTTTCTCTGGCTGAATTATTTTGCTTAGTACAGTTATCTATAGCTCCATTCATATCATTGCAAATGGAAAGATTTAATTGTATTTTTATGGCTGAGTAATATTCCACTGTGGAATATTTATCCATTCATCAGTCAATGGACACTTGGGCTCTTTGCATAATTTGGCTAGTGTAGATAATGCTACTATAAGCGTCAGGGTGCATGTATCCATTCAAATCAGTATTTTTGTATCCTTTGGGTAAATACCTAGTAGTAAAATTGCTAGATCATAGGTGAGTTCTATCTAACCTTTTTGAGGAACCTCCATACTGTTTTCCAGAGTGGCTACACTGGTTTGCATTCCCGCCAGCAGTGTAAGAAGATTCTCCTTTCTCCACATTCTCACCAACACCTGTTGTTTCTTGTGTTGTTGATTTTAGCCATTCTGACAGTGTGAGGTGTTCTCTCAGTGTAGTTTTGATTTGTATTTCCCTGATGATGAGTGATGTTGAGCATCTTTTCATATGTCTGTTGACCATCTGTATGTCTTTGGAAAAATGTCTAATCATGTTTTTTTCCTATTTTGTAATTGGATTATCCATTGGATCTTGTTAAAATCTATTCAATAACTTTGTTTTCTACACATAAATTTAATCCATTTACATTTAATGTCATCATTCATAAATAAGAAGTGACTATTGTAATTGTGGTTATTTATTTCTTGTTCTTTTGCATTCTTTCTTTGTGCTTTGATGTGTTTTTTTTAGTGATAGATCTTGTTTGTTTTATCTTTTGTGTATCTACTATAGATTTTTTCCTCACTGTTACTAGGAGGCTTACAGTGAACCTCTTATATTCTATTTTATGATGAAAACTATTCAAATTTAATTAAATATGGAAACTCTACACTTTTAATCTCCCCACACCTTTTTGCTATTGATATAAATATTTACTTCTTTCTATATTTTGTATTCATCATGAAATATTTGTCATTATAGTTAGTCTTAATACTTTGTCATTTAACTTCTATGCTCAGGTTAAAAGTGTTTTACATACCACCATTCTAAAATTAGAATGTTTTGTATTTATTTAATATTTACCTTTACAGTGAGATTTGTACTTTCATATGCTTTTGTGGTTCTGTTTATTGCCTATTCATTTCAACTTGAACAATGGGTTTAGCACTTCTTGTAAGGCAGGTCTAATGGTGACACACTCCTTTAACTTTTGTTTATCTTTGGAAGTCTTTATCACTCCTTCATTTCTGAGGGACAGCTGTGATGTTTATGATATTCTTGGTTGGCAGGGTTGTTTTTAGTAGTTTAAATATATCATCTCATACCCTTCTGATCTGCATGGTTTCTGCTGAAGAATCTGTTGATGGTATAATGGAAGTTCCCTTGTATGGGACAAATCATTTTTCTGTGGTTTTCAAAATTCTCTTTGGGTTTCTTTACTTTTCGTTTTATTTAACAATTTATAATTTGTTTTATGTAGATCTTTTTAGTTTCAACCTATTTAGGTATTTTTGAGCTTCATGAATTGGGTTGTCCATTTCCCTGCCAAAATTTGGGAAATTTTTGTGCATTATTTCTTTACATAAGCTTTTTGCCCCTTTATCGCTCTCCTTTCCTTCTAGTACTCTTATCATACATGTATTGTTTCTTTTGATGGGGTTCCATAAGTCCTAGAGGCTTTCTTAACTTGTTTTTTTTTTTTTTTAATTTTTTGCTCCTCTGACTGGATAATTTCAAGTGACTTCTTTGAGTTCAATAATTCTTTCTGCTACTTAATCAAGTCTGCTATTGAAGCTCTCCTTTGAATTTTTCAATTCATTCTTCAACTCTAGGATTTTGATTCGGTTCTCTGCTATGGTTTCTATTTCTTTGTTGATCCTCTACATTTGTTTATCTATTTTTTATCTGATTTTGTTTAGTTCTCTCTGCTGTTTTGTATCTTACTGAATTTCTTTAAGATTTTTAGTTTGTCGGGTGCCTGGGTGGCTCATTCAGTTAAATGCCTGCCTTTGGCTCAGGTCATGATCTCAGGGTCCTGGGATCGAGCCCCACATCAGGCTCCCTCTGCCCTCTCCCTCTGCCCCTCACTCTCATGCTCTCTCTCCCTCTCAAATAAATAAATAAAATCTTTTAAAAAATATTATTAGTTTGAATGCCTTGTCAGGCAGTTCACTGATCTCCATTTATTTAAAGTTAGTTACTAAAACTTTATTAGTTTCATTTTGTTGTGTTGTGTTTTCCTGAATATTTATGTCTCTTAAACCCTTGTATTGATGAATGCACATGTTAAAGTAATGGGCACCTCTTGTAGCTTCCATCAGCTGACATCTTCAGGGGAAGGCCTTAAACATGTAGGTTGGTCTGGAATTCTGGGAGGGCCTACTGGTGGCATCTGTGAATGGAAGGGTCTGCTGCTGTTGCTGGGTTTTCTATTCTGTTCCATTGATCTATGTGTCTGTTTTTGTGCCAGTACCATACTGTCCCCATGACTATAGCTTTGTAATATAGCTTGAAATCCAGAATTATGTTGCCTCCCATTCTGTTTTTCTTTTTCAAAAATCACTTTGGCTATTCAGGGTCTTCTGCGGTTCCATACAAATTTTAGGATTGTGAGTTCTAGCTCTGTGAAAAATGCTGGTGATATTTTGATAAGGATTGCATTAAATGTGTATATTGCTATGAGTAGAATAGACATTTTAAAAATGTTCTTCTAATCCATGAGCATGGAATGTTTTTCCATTTCATTGTATCCTCTTCAATTTCTTTCATAAGTGTTCTATAGTTTTCAGAGTACAGATGTTTTACCTCTTTGGTTAGGTTTATTCCTAGGTATTTTATGGGTTTTGATGCAACTGTAAATGGGACCAATACCTTAATTTCATTTCTGCTACTTCATTATTGGTGTATAGAAATGCAACCGATTTCTGTACAATGATTTTGTATCTTGCAATTTTACTAAATTAAGGAATTAATTCTAGCAATTTTTTGGTGGAGTCTTTCAAAATCCTAGAGGCAAACCCAGTCACCAACCTCTTTGACATCAGCCATAGCAAGTTCTTCCTAGACACATCTCCAGAGGCAAGGGATACAAAAACAAAAATGAACTTTTGAGATTTTATGAAGATAAAAATCTGCACAGTGAAGGAAACAATCAACAAAACTGAAAGGAAACCTGTGGAATGGAAGAAGATGTTTGCAGATGATATATCAGATAAAGGGTTAGTATTCAAATATATGAAGAACTTATCAAACTTAACACCCCAAAACCAATTAATCCAATTTAAAAATGGGTAGAAAATATGAGTCGATATTTTTACAAAGAAGACATACAGATGGATAAAAGACACATGAAAACGTGCTCAAACTCACTCATCATCAGAGAAATACAAATCAAAACTGCATTGAGATATCCCCTCACACTGTCAAAATCAACAACACAGGAAAGAACCAATGTTGGCAAGGATGTGCAGAAAGGGGAAAACTCCTGCACAGTTGGTGGGAATGCAAACTGGTGCAGACACTCTGGAAAACAGTTTAGCGGTTCCTCAAGAAGTTAAAAATAGAACTACCTTATGACCCATCAATTACACTTTTTTATTTGTTCAAAACATACAGATTTGAAGGGGCACATGCACCTCAATTTTTATGGCAGCATTTTCAACAATAGCCAGATTATGGAAAGAACCCATGTCCCTGAACTGATGAATGGATAAAGAAGTAAAGAAGAAGTGGTGTATATATATGTATATACGTATGAAAACAGTATGAAAAGTTCTAAAAAATAAAAATAGAAATACCATATGATCCAAAAATTCCAGTACTGGGTATTTACACAAAGAAAATGAAAACACTAATTTGGAAAGATATATACAGCCCTACGTTTATTGCAGCATTATTTACAATAGGTAAGATATGAAAGCAACCCAAGTGTCCATCAATAAATGAATGTACAAAGAAGATCTGATATATATATATATATGCAAAATGGAATACAACTCAACCTTAAGAGAGAATTAGATCTTGCCATTTGTACCAACATGGATGGATTTCGCAGAAATTATGCTAAGCCAAATATGTTAGACAGAAAATGTAAGTCTGCACAGTCATATATCTGTCTGTGCAGACAGCTGTATGATTTCACTCATATTTGGAATATTTTTTTAAGATAGATAGATTTATTTATTTATTTATTTGTTTGTTTGTTTATTTTAGAGAGGGAGAGTGAGCACGTACGAGTGGTGGAAGGGCAGAGGGAGAGGAAGAGAATCCGCAGCAGACTCTCCACTGAATGCAGAACCTGATGTGGGGCTCAATCCCACGACCTTGGGATCATGACCTGAGCCAAAACCAAGAGTCAGATGCTCAACTAACTGACCCACCAAGGCATGCCTCATATGTGGAATCTAAAAAAGAAGAATGAATAAGCCAATAAAAAAAGCAGAATCACTCTATACATATAGAGAAGAAACTGATGATTTCCACAGGTGAAGGGATAAGGGGTTGGGCAAAATGGGTAAAGGAGGGTGGGAAATACAGGCTTCCATTTATGGAATAAATAAATCATGGGAATAAAAAGTACAGCATAGGGAATATTGTCAATGGTATTGTAATAATATTGCATTGTTGCAGATGGTAGCTACTCTTGTGTTGGGCATAGCATAATGTGTAGAATTATTGAACCACTATGTTCTATACCTGATACTAATGTATCATTGTGTCTCATCTATCTTCCAATAAAAATGTAATAAACCGTTCCCCTTTAAATGGTTAGTTGTATTTTATGTGAATATTCTGTTAGTAAGTTATTTTTTAAACATTATCATAGATAAGAGCAGCTAAAGAGACATATCAACTAAATGTACTGTGGTATCTTGGAAGGGAGGGAGGAAGTGAAAATTGACATCAGGTAAAAATTAAGGAAATCTAAATAAACTACTTGCTTTATTTAATAACAAAAAACACTGAAGGTAGTTGATATTACTATGAAAAAGATATCAGTTCTTGGGAAAATGTAAGCTTACAAGAAATATATATTTAAAGTAAATTTGCAAGTTACAAAAGTAAAAGTCATTGTTTAGAATGGAAATGAAGGCTGAAAAACATTTTGTGGTGTTAGTAAAAAAAATGACAATAATAACTGCATTATGTTATCAATATGACTGTTACATGTTCTTTTCCACATCTAGGACAGTGCCCTTCACATGGTACATTCTTAATAAATATTTGTTTAATGAATGAATTAGACAATGATTGTGGCCATTTCTATGTAATAAAAAAATCAAAAAATGTCAAAATAATATTTTTGACTGTCTTTTTGAGTAATGTGGATTGATTGTACAGCTGGTTTATTTGACTGCTTAGGGATCAAACAGTAAGTTGAGAAAAAGGAAAACAGTAATTTCCACTGAAAAGCAACTCATTTGGTGACCCTGTCTATTCATAGGCTAGCTTGCTAAATATTCAGTCTATGAAACTTAATACAGAACTAATAAATGTCAAAGGAGGTCTTGACTTTAACTAGAAGGCTAAAAGGAAGCCCTCTTTGCAGAATATGTATAATATGATTCCATTTGTGCAAATATAAGTATATACATAGATGTGTTTGTGTAAGCCAAATAAAAGTTCTAAAGGTTATAGTAATTTCCTCTGGGGTGTGAGACTATAATGAAGGTGAATTTTATTTGAATTTTATACCCTTATAAAATGTGTGATTCTTTTTTTATCATTGGCATGAATTACATTGCAATTTTCATTATTAAAAATATATGTGCCATATGAGAGCCTCCTTCAGTCTTCCTGTGAAATGTGTAAGCTATGCTGTGTTCTCCATAGACTTCATAAAAGCTACATCTTTGAATGAAGCTTTTGAACATTATTTTTTCTTCTTTGCATCTCTGCTAAGTTATTGAACTCCTTAGAGGTTAGAGTTTCACCACATATCAGAATTACTGCCTAATAAACCTCAGTTTTTTTCTGACTTTAAATTTCATTGAAGTTCTTCTTATAGTACTTTACACATACTCTGATTTTGGTTAAAAAATGACTATTCCAGTTGAAAGTAAAAAAACAAACAAGAAAAATTTTTTCCATGTGAAAACTTTGCATGTAAACACAATCTATTTATAACAACGTTAGACATGATTTTAGCTTTACAAATACTTCTTTCAAAATTGTACAATTAGGTTGTTTTTTAAGGCCCCAGCACCCTGATCTGTGTGGCAGAGAACCATTAAAAATTACTTAATAATATTTTTTACACAAATGAGGCTATTCAGGAAGAAATATTTTATTGAAATTCTATTTTTTTCCCAATTGAGTTTCCTACCTCCAGCCCCTTTTTCATTCTTTCACACTCTGGCTTCATTTAAGGTTATAGTGAGTTATCTCTCCAAAATACAACTTGGGTACCCTCATAATGGGCAACAAACTGCCCCATCTTCCTGTGACTATGGAGCTTCCCAGGATATGGGACTGTGTATGTTAAAATCAGAATAGTCCCTGGCTGACAGAGGGGAAGGAATATACCTCAAAATCATAAAAGTCATATATGAAAGACCCACAGCTAATATCATCCTCAATGGGGAAAAACTGAGAGCCTGTCTTCTATGGTCAGGAACAAGAAAGGATGTCTACTCTCAACACTGTTATATAACATAGTACAAGAAGCCCTAGCCTCAGCAATTAGACAACTACAAAAAGAAATAAAAGGCATCCACATCAGCAAGGAAGAAGTCAAATCTTCACTATTTGCAGACAACATGATACTCTATGTACAAAACCCAAAAGACTCCACCAAAAAATTGCTAGAAGTGATAAACAAATTCAGCAAAGTCACACAATGTACAGAAATCTGCCGAATTTCTATACACCAATAATGAGGTAGCAGAAAGAGAAATAAAGGAATCAATCTCATTTACAATTGCACCAAAACCCATAAGATACCTAGGAATAAACCTAACCTAATATGCAAATTATCTGTACTATGAAAACTATAGAACACGTATGAAAGAAATTGAAGATGACACAAAGAAATGGAAAAGCATGCCATGTTCATGCATTGGAAGAACAAATATTGTTAAAATGTTTATACTACCCAAAGCAATCTACACATTTAATGCAATATTCATGAAAATACCACCAGCATCTTTCACAGAGCTAGGACCAATAATCCTAAAGTATGTATGGAACCAAAATAGACCCTGAATAGCCAAAGCAATCCTGAAAAAGAAAAGCAATGCTGGAGTCATCACAATTCTGGACTTCAAGCTATATTACAAAAATTTAGTCATGAAGGCAGTAAGTTACTGGCATAAAAACAGACACATAGATCCATGGAACAGAATAGAAAACCCACAAATGGACTCACAAGTGTATGGTCAACTAATCTTTGACAAAGCAGGAAAGAATAGCCAATGGAAAAACAGAAAGACTCCTCAACAAATGATGTTGGGAAAACTGGAAAGCGACATGCAGCAGAATGAGACTGGACCACGTTCTTACAAACCATCCACAAAATAAATTCAAAATGGATAAAGACCCAAATATGAGATAGGAAACCATCAAAATCCTAGAGGAAAACACAAGCAACAACCTCATTGACATTGACCATAGCAACTTCTTAGTGAACAGGTCTATCAAGGCAAGGGAAATAAAAGCAAAAATGAACTAATGGGACTTCCTCAAGATAAAAAAACAAAACAACAACAACAACAAAAAAACTGCACAGAAAAGGAAACAATTAACAAAACTAAAAGACAACCTACAGAATGGGAGGAGATATTTGCAAATAACATATCTGATAAAGAATGAGTATCCAAAATATATAAAGAACATCTCAAATTCAACACCCAATAAACAAATAATCCAGTTAAGAAATGGGCAGAAGACATAAATTGACATTTTTTTTCAAAGAACACATAGAGATGGCTAACAGATGCATGAAAAGATGCACAACAATACTCATCATCAGAAAAATACAAGTCAAAAACAGGATGAAATACCTGTCAGAATGGCTAAAATTAACAACACAAGAAACAACGGATTTTGGCAAAGATGTGGAGAAAGGGGAACCCTATTCCACTGTTAGTCGGGATTCAAACTGGTGCAACCACTCTGCAAAACAGTATGGAGCTTCCTCAAAATGTTAAAAATAAAACTACCTTATGATTCAGCAATTACACTACTAAGTATTTATCTAAGGGATACAAAAATACTGAATAGAAAGTACACATGCACCCTGATGTTTATAGCAGCATTATCAACAACAGCCAAATTATGGAAAGAGCCCAAATGTCCATCAACTGATGAATGGATAAAGAGGATGTTGTATCTATATAGGATGGAATATTACTCGGTCCCTATAAAGAATGAAATCTTGCCATTTGCAACAACACTGATGGAGCTAGAGTATATTACATCAATCAGAGAAAGACAAATACCATATAATTTCACTCGTATGTGGAATTTAAGAAACAAAATGGATGAACATAGGGGCGGGGGGTGAAAGAGAGGGAAACAAACCACAAGAGACTTAAATATAGAGAGCAAACTGAGGGTTGCTGCAGGGGAAGTTGGTGGGGGGATGTGCTAAATGGGTGATGGGCCTTAAGGAGGGAAGATTTTGTGATGAGCACTGGGTGTTATATGTAAGATATGGATCACTAAATTCTACTCCTGAAGCCAATACTATATGTTAACTAACTTGAATTTAAACAAAATCTTGGAATAAAAAGATTAAAAAGTAAAAGAAGATCACATTGTATGTACAATTTTGCATTCCATTCATTTCACTTAAAAGCATACCATACATATTCGCTAATGTCATTAAAAACAATAAAAAAAAGTAGTACTTGGCCAAACAGGACCATTTTTTTTTACCCTAGTTTGTATCTTCTCACAGTTCTTGAGTGGACCCCAGTTTTTTATAAGATGAAAATCCATTTTTTTTTTTATCATAGGGAACAAGACTTTTCACAATATAACCCATGCTTCGCTTCTCTGTTTCTACTAGTGTTGTTTACGTTTTCTGACAGTTACAGTCTAGCTTTAACATATAACTATATTACTTCTGGTCAAATACTGTAGGAATCATTTGTTTCATATTATTTTCATATACTTATATTATTTCTCCCACCAGCAATATTCTTCACCTTTTTCATCACCTGGAGAATTTATAATGTTTGTGTTTATCTTTATTATTTCTATGATGATTTCTCTAACTCTCATTGCATTTTTTTATTATGTTCAATTAGCCAACATATAATACATCATTAGTTTTTGATGTAGTGTTCAATGATTCATTAGTTGCATTCATTAGTATAACACCCAGTGCTCATCACCACAACTGCCCTCCTTAATACTCATCACCCTGTTACAGCATCCCCCCACTCCCCTCCCTTCTGTAACCCTCAGTTTGTTTCCTGGAGTCCAGAGTCTTTCTTTCTTTCTTTCTTTCTTTAAGATTTTATTTATTTATTTGACAGAGAGAGATACAGCGAGAGAGGGAACACAAGCAGGGGGAGTGGGAGAGGGAGAAGCAGGCTTCCCGCTGAGCAGGGAGCCCAATGTGGAGCTTGATCCCAGGACCCTGGCAGACACTTAACGACTGAGCCACCCAGGCGCCCCCAGAGTCTTTCATAGTTTGTCTCCCTCTCTGATTTCTTCCCATTCAGTTTTCCCTCCCTTCCCCTAATATCCTCCACACTATTTCTTATGTTCCACATATGAGTGAAACCATATGATACTTGCCATTCTCTGCTTGACTTATTTCACTTAGCATAATCTCCTCCAGTCCCATCCATGTTGATGTAAAAGTTGGGTATTCATCCTTTCTGATGGCTGAGGAATATTCCACTGTATATATGGACCACATCTTCTTTATCCATTCATCTGTTGAAGGATATCTCAGCTCCTTCTACAATTTGGCTATTGTGGACATTGCTGCTATGAACTTTGTGGTGCTGTACCCCTTCTTTTAACTATGTCTGTATCTTTGGGGTAAATACCTAGTAGTGCAATTGTGGGGTCACAGGGTAGCTCTATTTTTAACATCTTGAGGAACCTCCATACTGTTTTCCAGAGTGGCCGTACCAGCTTGCAATCCCACCAACAGTGTAAGAGGGTTCCCCTTTCTCCACATCTGCACCAACATTTGTTGTTTCCTGTTTTGTTAATTTTTGCCATTCCAGCTGGTGTAAGGTGATATCTCATTGTGGTTTTGATTTGAATTTCACTAATGGCTAGTGATGTCGAACATTTTTTCATGTGTCTGTTAGCCATTTGTATGTCTTCTTTGGAGAAATCTCTGTTCATGTCTTCTGCCCGTTTTTTGACTGGATTAATTGTTTCTTGGGTGTTGAGTTTGAGAAGTTCCTTACAGATTTTGGATACTAGTCCTTTATCCATAATGTCATTTGCATATATCCACTCCCATTCCATGGGTTGCCTCTTAGTTTTATTGACTGTTTCCTTTGCTTTGTAGGAGCTTTTTATCTTCATGAAGTCCCAATAGTTCATTTTTGCTTTTGTTCCCCTTGCTTTTAGAGACATGTCTTGAAAGAAGTCACTGTAGCCAATGTCGAAGAGGTTACTACTTATGTTCTCCTCTAGGATTTTGATGGATTCCTGTGTCACATTGAGGTCTTTCATCCATTTTGAGTTTATCTTTGTGTATGATGTATTACTATGGTACAGTTTCATTCTACTGCATGTGGCTGTCCAATTTCCCCAGCACCACTTACTGAAGAGACTGTCTTTTATCCATTGGATATTTTTTCCTGATTTGTTGAAGATTAGTTGACCATAGAGTTGAGGGTCCATTTCTGGGGTCTCTATTCTGCTCCACTGATTTATGTGTCTGTATTTTTTTTTTTTGCCAATACCATGTTGTCTTGATGATCATAACTTTGTAATATAGCTTTAAGTCAGGCATTGTGATGCGATGCCCCCAGCTTTGTTTATCTTTTTCAACAATCCCCTGGCAATTCGGGGTTTTTTTCTGGTTCCATACAGATTTTAGGATTGTTTGTCCAAGCTCTATGAAAAATGTCAATGCTATTTTGATAGGGGATGCATTGGAAGTGTAAATTGCTCTGGGCAGCATAGACATTTTCACGTTTATTCTTCCAATCCATGAGCATGGAATATTTTTCCATCTGTTTGTGTCCTCCTCAATTTCTTTCATAAGTGTTCTGTAGTTTCTAGAGTATAGATCCTTTACATCTTTGGTTGGGTTTATTCTGAGATATCTTATGGTTTTTGGTGCAGTTGTAAATGGAATAGATTCATTAATTTCTTTTCCTTCAGTCACATTGTTAGTGTGTAGAAATGCAACTAATTTCTGTACATCGTGTATCCTGCCACATTCTAATAATTTGGGGGTGGAGTTTTTTGGATTTTCCACATAAAGTATCATGTCATCTGCAAAGAGAGAGAGTTTGACTTCTTTTCCAATTTGAATGCCTTTTATTTCTTTTTGTTGTCTGATTGCTGAGGCTAGGACTTCAAGTACTATGTTGAACAAAAGTTTTGAGAGTGGGCATCCCTGTTGTGTTCCTGACCTTAAGGGGAATGATCTCAGTTTTTCCCCATTGAGAATAATATTTGCTGTTGGCTTTTCATAGATGGCTTTTATGATATTGAGGTATGTTCCCTCTATCTCTATATTTTAAAGAGTTTTAATGAAGAAAGGATGCTGCATTTTGGCAAATGTTTTTTCTGCATCAATTGAGAGGATCATATAGTTCTTGTCTCTTCTTTGTTAATGTGGTCTATCATGTTGATTGATTTGCCAAAGTTGGGCCAACCTAACATCCCAGGAATAAACCCCACCTGGTCATGGTGAATAATCCTTTTAATGTACTGTTGGGTCCTATTGGCTAGGATCTTGTTGAGTATTTTGGCATCCTTGTTCATCAGGGATATTGGTCTGTAATTCTCCTTATTGATGGGGTCTTTGTCTAGTTTTTGGATCAGGGTAATGCTACCTCATAGAATGAGTTTGGAAATTTTCCTTCTATTTCTATTTTTTGGAACAGCTTCAGTAGAATAGGCATGATTTCTTCTTAAATGTTTGGTAGAATTCCCCTGGGAAGACATCTGGGCCTGAACTTTTTTTTTTTTTTTTTTTTTTTTGGAGGTTTTTGATTACTGTTTCATTTTCCTTGCTGGATACTGGTCTGTTCAGATTGTCTATTTCTTCCTGTTTCAGTCTTGGTAGTTTATGTGTCCAAGAATGCATCCATTTCTTCCATATTGCCTAGTTTGTTGGCATACAAGTGTTGTTAATAAGTTCTAATAATTGCTTGTATTTACCTGGTATTGGTCATGATTTCTCCCCTTTTGTTCGAGATTTTATTAATTTGGGTCCTTTCTCTTTTCTTTTGGATAAGTCTGGCCAGAGGTTTATCAGTCTCATTAATTCTTTCAACAAACCAGCTTCTAGTTTCATTGATCTGTTCTACTGTTCTAGATTCTGTTTCATTGATTTCTGCTCTAATCTTTATTATTTCTCTTCTTCTGCTTGGTTTAGGATTTATTTGCTGTTCTTTCACCAGATCCCTTAGGTGTAGGGTTAGCTTGTGCATTTGGGATTTTTCTAATTTTTTGAGAGTTTTTGGATGGCTATGCACTTCCCTCTAAGGACCACCTTTTCAGTATTCCATAGGTTCTGAACCAATGTGTTTTCATTTTCATTTTTTTGTATGAACTGTTTAAGTTGCTTTTTTTTATGTTCAATTAGCAGACATATAATACATAATTCGTTTTTGATGTAGTGTTCAACAATTCATTAATTGCATTGTAAGTTCCTCTTTAATTGTTACAATTAAATATAGTTCAATAGTTACAATTGTTAGATCTTCTTGTTGCATAGACCCTTTAAGTATGATAGAGTGTCCCTCTACCTCTCTTTCTACAGTCTTCGTTTTAAAATCTAATTTTTCTGATGTGAGAATTGGTACCCCCAGAATTTTTTTGAGGTCCATTGGCATGATAAATTGTTCTCCATCCCCTCACTTTCAATCTGGAGGTGTCTTTAGGTTCAAAATCAGTCTCTTCTAGACAGCATATGGATAGGTCCTGCTTTCTTATCCAATCTGAAACTCTGCCATTTGAAGGGAGCATTCAGCCCATTCACGTTGAGAGTCACTACTGAAAGATATGAATTTAGTGCCATCATATTGCCTGTGAATTCCCTATTTCTGTAGATCATCTCTGTAAATTTCTGGTCTACATTTCTTCTTTTATAAAATCCCCCTTAATATTTCTTGCAAGGATGTGTTGGTGGTCACATATTCTTTCAATTTCTGCCTGTCCTGGAAGCTCTTTATCTCTCCATCTGTTCTGAATGACAGCCTTGCTGGATAAAGTATTCTTGGTTGCATGTTCTTCTCATTTAATACCCTGAATATATCTTGCCAAGCATTTCTGGCTTGCCAGGTCTTTGTGGATAGGTCTGACATTATTCTGATCTTCCTCCCTCCTTCCATAGGAAATCTCTTCCTCCTGGTTGCTCTCAGGATAGCTTCCTTGGCTCTAAGATTTGCAAGTCTCACTATTATATGTCAAAGTGTTGATATATTTTTATTCTTCTTCTTATTTTTTTTTGAGGGGGTCTTCTCTGCCTCTTGGACATGAATGCTTGTTTCCTTCCCCAGAATAAGGAAGTTCTTAGCTATGATTTGCTGAAATATACCTTCTAGTCATCTCTCTCTCTCTCCACACCCTCAGGAATCCCATTAATTCTGACATCAGAATGTTTCATGGCATTATTGATCTCTCTAAGTTTGTTCTCATGGGTTTCTAGCTGCCTATCCCTATCTTCCATGGCTTCCTTCCTTTCTATCAGCTTATCTTCTAGATCACTAATGAGTTCTTTTGACTCATTTACCCTTGCTGTTAGAGTATCCAGTTTAGACTGCATCTCATTCATAGCATTTTTAAGTTTGGCCTGATTAGATCTCATTTCTGCCCTTCGAGATTCTAAATTGTTATTGAAGTTTTTCTCAAGCCTAGCTATTGACTTCGTAATTGCTACTCTGAAGTCTATCTCTGATATCTTGCTTATATCCATATCCATTAGATCTGTGGCAGAGGACATTGTCTCTGGTTCTTTTCTTTGTTGGGAGTTCCTCCTCCTAGTCATTCTGTTGAGGGATGGTTGAGATAATGTACAGAGTCCAAAATATCAACCACAATCCAAGCAGCTACAAAAAAATCCAAAGTGGTCAAAAGTTACCACAAATACACATCAAAGCCAAGATGATCCAAAACAATAAAAAAGAAAGAAAAAAGAAAAGAGAAAAAATAAAGAGGGTGGCAGGGAGAGAGATTATAATCTCTCAGGGTGAACATAGCAGGGTGACCTGTCTGTTCCTACTTGATTTTTGGTCTGTGTATTAGAAGACACTATATCCCAAAATTGCAAAGAAATCAGAACTTACATATATATCGAGATAAAATTGAGTAGAGTGACAAATGGCCTAACATGGGTCAAAAATCTATAAGATATATACATGAAAAAGAAAATAAAATTTAAGAAATGACTTAAAAACATAGGTTGGGAAATATGAATCTACTTGAAATGGGGGCAGGGTTAAAAAAAAAGAATAAGAAAAGAAACTAAAAAAGAAATGTAAAATTTTAGCCTGAAGTACATGCGAATTGTGAGGGAATACCTGGAGCCCCCTATATTATTTTCCCCTGGTGCTGGAGTTTTACAGTCCTGTGGGATATAAGCTTATCATTCATCTGTTCTTCCACTCTGTCTTCTGGGGAATGGGCCTGCTGCTTGGCTTCTCAGGCATCTTTGCCTGAGTGGAGTTGCCCCACCACTTGTCAGGGGGATGGGCTTAATGTGAGCTCGTTGGCTGTGCTGCTTTTGCTCCCTGGTGTCTTTCCACTTCTCTTTAGAGGGTCAGAGCAATCACAGCCATGGGGGAATCTCCAGCCCAGAGCCAAAACTTCATGCTCCATCCCCCCTCAGCAAATCCTCCAAGTCCAACTGTCTCCACCTCTTCACATACCAAACTCTACAGACTCATGCAATTTGTGCTCGCCACACCTCTTCCTGGGGAGTCATAGGGACCTGCAAGCATCTCTCTGCGTTGTGACTTTGTAATTGCTAGCGGCAGTGGGCTCGCATGTGCACCCTCTTCTGCAACTCACGGGTCATGTTGAGTGCCACCCCAGTATCCCTTGGGGATCACACCGCCCTGAGAACTGTTACCCAGTCACGAGTACGGGCTCTTTATGTGCCAAACTGCTGAATCCCATGGCTCCCGCCAGCTGCTCTTCTCCTGAGAGAGCCACAGGAACCCCCGGTGAGTGCCTCTATGTCTTGTGACTCCACAACTGCCAGTGGCCATGGGCTCCCATGG
Source organism: Neomonachus schauinslandi (assembly GCF_002201575.2). Taxonomy (NCBI): domain Eukaryota; kingdom Metazoa; phylum Chordata; class Mammalia; order Carnivora; family Phocidae; genus Neomonachus; species Neomonachus schauinslandi. Next base: position 60,225,105 of record NC_058419.1, read on the forward strand.
CCACCCTCTTCCGCAGCTCCTAGGTCATGCTGGGTGCTCCCCAGCATCTCCTCGTGGGCCACACTGCCCTAAGAGCTGTCCCTGTAATGGGTGCAGGCAGTTCTATATCTCCCCTAGGATGTTAGACAGCCCACACCTTCTAGTCCTTTTCAAGGTGGTCAGGCAGAGGGTGGTCATCCTACTAGCACGGGTCATGGTATATGGTTGTCCAGAGCTGAAAATCCCCTCTGGGTTCGCTGACCACAACCAGTCTCCCTGCTCCACTGCTTGGGCATTCTATCTGATTGGGCTCCCCTGTTCTTTCTGAGTCCCCTGGAATCCTGAGACCACAATGATCCCCCTAGAATTCTGCCCTACTCACCCCCTGTGCCCTTTTCAAAAGGGGGTGCCTCTCACTTGAGTAGATTTCCAAGGGTCTTGATTTTTTTTTAAAGATTTTATTTATTTATTTGAGAGAGTGAGAGACAGAGAGCATGAGAGGGAAGAGGGTCAGAGGGAGAAGCAGACCCCTCGCTGAGCAGGGAGCCTGATGTGGGACTCGATCCCAGGACTCCAGGATCATGACCTGAGCCGAAGGCAGTCGCTTAACCAACTGAGCCACCCAGGCGCCCCGGGTCTTGATTTTTTTGTTCCAATGTTATATCACTTTCTGGCAGCCAGATTATGGAGGCTCCCTCCCCCTCCACTTATCTTGGGATGTTTCCCCTGAAGATTCAAGGTTCTGCACCTCCTACCTCGAAAAAAGTAGTCATTTTTCTGCTTGTAGAGATCCAGATAAATTTTCTTACATCTCAGGTTGAATTCATGTGTGTTCAGAATGGTTTGATAGATATCTAGCTAAATTCGAGGGACCAGATGAAACAAGGTCCCCAACTCAGCCACTATCTTGCCCCCATCCTCATTGCATATATTGAATAAGTCTGTGCATGTATTGTCTAACACTTATCACATTGTTTTATTTTTCTGTTTGCAATATTATCTTGTCTATTAGTTTGTTAAATCAGGAGACTCAAGGATTTTGTTATTCATGTTTGCAACTGTAATATCTGACTTACAGTAAGCATTCAATGCCAAGTTAATTATTTAATGTAAATGAATATTCTATTGTGCCATATACACCAATAACTACTAAACAAGCAACTAGTAGTATGGCTCTAGTTACTGTGGTGCATTAAAAGAAAAATTAAGGTTAAATTCCAGCCTTCAAAGAATATACAACCTTAAATAAAACAGGGATTCTCCAAAACAGGCTTCTGGTCACAGGAAATGAGCAAAAATATTTTATATGTCTGACATACTTTTTTTTTCAGTTTTCTTTTTTTTTTATTATTATTATGTTATGTTAATCACCATAAATTACATCATTAGTTTTTGTTGTAGTGTTCCATAATTCATTGTTTGCATATAACTCCCAGTGCTCCATGTAGAATGTGTCCTCCTTAATACCCATCACCAGGCTTACACATCCTCACATCCCCCTCCCCTCTAAAACCCTCAGTTTGTTTTTCAGAGTCCATGGTCTCTCATGGTTCATCTCCCCCTCCAATTTACCCCCTTCATTCCTCCCCTCCTGCTATCTTCTTCTTTTTTTTAAAACATTTTACTTTATGTTCATTCAAGATTAAGATGCAGCTGCAATAAACAATACAGAGAGATCCTCTCTGTTGTCCTTATATATTCACGGTTAGATTTTTGTGTGAACATGTCTTGATTTCTTTTTTTTTTTTTAAGATTTTATTTATTTATTTGACAGACAGAGAGAGATAGCGAGAGCAGGAACACAAGCAGGGGGAGTGGGAGAGGGAGAAGCAGGCTTCCCGCCGAGCAGGGAGCCCGATGTGGGACTCGATCCCAGGACCTTGGGATCATGACCTGAGCCGAAGGCAGACACTTAACAACTGAGCCACCCAGGTGCCCCATGTCTTGATTTCTATAGGATAAATTTTTTTATCTCTTTTTTAATTATATTATGTTAATCACCATACATTATATCATTTGTATTTGATGTAGTGTTCCATGATTCATTGTTTGCATATAAGACCCAGTGCTCCATTCAGTACATGCCCTCTTTAATACCCATCACCAGGCTAACCCATCCCCCCACCCCTCTAGAACCCTCACTTTGTTTCTCAGAGTCCATAGTCTCTCATGGTTCGTCTCCCCCACCAATTCCCCCCCCTTCATTTCTCCCTTCTTACTCTCTTCTTTTTATTTTTAACATATAATGTATTATTTGTTTCAGAGGTACAGGTCTGTGATTCAACAGTCTTACACAATTCATAGCGCTCACCATCGCACATACCCTCCCCAGTGTCTATCACCCAGCCACCCTATCCCGCCCTTCCCCCACCACTACAGCAACCCTCAGTTTGTTTCCTGAGATTAACAATTCCTCATATCAGTGAAGTCATATGATACATGTCTTTCTCTGATTGACTTATTTTGCTCAGCCTAATACCCTCCAGTTCCATCCAAGTTTTTGTTCCTTTTGATGGCTGCATAATGTTCCATTGTATATATATACCACATCTTCTTTATCCATTAATCAGCCGATGGACATCTTGGCTCTTTCCATAGTTTGGCTATTGTGGACATTGCCGTTATAAGGATCGGGGTGCACGTAACCCTTCGGACCACTACATTTGTATCTTTGGGGTAAATACCCATAGTGCAATTGCTGGGTCATATAGGGCAGCTCTATTTTCAACTTTTTGAGGAACCTCCATACTGTTTTCCAGAGTGGCTGCACCTGCTTGCATTCCCACCAACAGTGAAGAAGGGTTCCCCTTTCTCCTTATCCCCACCAACATCTGTCATTTCCTGACTTGTTAATTTTAGCCATTCTGACTGGTGTGAGGTGGTATCTCATTGAGGTTTTGATTTGGATTTCCCTGATGCCGAGCGATGTTGAGCACTTTTTCCTGTGTGTGTTGGCCATTTGGATGTCTTCTTTGGGAAAATGTCTGTTCATGTCTTTTGCCCATTTCTTGATTGGATCATTTGTTTTTTGGGTGTTGAGTTTGATAAGTTCTTTATAGATTTTGGATACTAGCCCTTTATCTGATATGTCATTTGCAAATATCTTTTCCCATTCTGTCAATTGTCTCTTGGTTTTGTGGACTGTTTCTTTTGCTGTGCAAAAGCTTTTTATCTTGATGAAGTCTCAATAGTTCATTTTTGCCCTTGCTTCCCTTGCCTTTGGCGATGTTTCTAGGAAGAAGTTGCTTCGGCTGAGGTCAAAGAGGTTGCTGCCTGTGTTCTCCTTTAGGATTTTAATGGACTCCTGTCTCACATTTTGGTCTTTCAACCATTTTGAGTCTATTTTTGTGTGTGGTGTAAGGAAATGGTCCAGTTGACAGCCACATGCAGAAGAATGAAACTGGACCATTTCCTTATGCCACATATAGGATAAATGTTAAAGAGTACAGTTGCTGACTCATGAAAATGTTATGCTTAGTTTTATTAGAAACTTCTCAACTGTTTTTCAAGGTGGTGCATTCAAAGCAAAATGTACCATTTCACATTCTTACCAGCAATCTATGAATGGTACAATTTCCTAAAATCCATGGAAACATTTGATATTGTCACAATTTTTTTAACTTATCCAATTTGAAAGGTGTGTAGTAATATTACGTTGTGATGTTTAATTTGCATTCTTTGATGGTTATTGATGTTGAATATTATTTTTTAAGGTTTATATAGACTTTATTGTTACAAGGAAGTCCCTACTGAACAGGACCTTATAAACCAGTATACATGGTCCCAGGGTATAACTATAGAGAAATCAAGAGGTCATGACTGCAGAAGAAGTCACTGTAATTGAAGGACATGATCCAGGGAAGGCTGGCCAGGAATGCAGCAGACATGATCAGGACAGGCCAGAGGTGGTCAGGTCACAGGGTGAGGGACAGGACAGCACTCTTCACTCCCACTGTTTGTAGCTCTCCAGATGTGACAGAACCCAGCCCAAAGGCAGGAGAAAGCACAGGAACCAGGAAATAAGCTCAGTGGTGTCATTAATTGTTCCAGGCTGTTTGATGGTGGCTTAGAATGGATCTGGGCATGCAGCACCAGGAGCCTCCAGGTTAGATGTGTCAGGCCCCTCAGTAGCAGCAGTGTCAGCACATCCATGACCACATGGAATGACTGCAGATAGTTGATGTAGAACATTTTCAATGTGCTTATTTTGCAATGCATATCTCCATAAAAACAAAAGGAGGCAGGGTATGATCCTGGTAATGACAAAAGTATAATCAAATTTGGATCCGGTAATATGGTAATGATGGCACATCATTACATAACTGTAATTAAAAAGTTAAAAGATGGTAAAGATAACCGTAACTGCAAGAATGTTATTAATTACACAATATAAAATTATGTAAATTATAACACCAATAACCTGAAATGTGAGAAGGAGGAAAATAAAAATATAAAGGTAAGGAATTCTATTGAAGTTAGGTTGTTATTAAGCTAAAATAGGATGTTATAATGTTAACATGCTTTATGTAATTTTCATGATAATATAAGGGAAAATATTGTAGTAATTACAGAAAATAACATTGATAAAGAAGTCAAAGAATACTGGTACCATAAGACATCAAAATACACACAAAAAAGACAACAGAATAAGAAAGAAGGAAAAATGGATATATGGAACCAGAAAGCAAATCACAAAATGGCAATGTCTTAACATATAATAATTACTTTCAATGAAAATAAATTAAATTTATTTAATTTTAATGGTTGAATGGATAAAAAAACAAAATCCAATGGCATGCTGCCTACAAGAGATTCCCTTTAGCCCTAAAAACATACATAGACTGAGAGTGAAGGGATGAAAAAATATTGCAAACAAATGGTAACACAAAAATAGCAAGGGTGGCTTTACCTTTATTGGACAAAATAGGCTTTAAACATTTTTAAAAAGAGGCAAAGAAGGTCACTATATAATGATAAAGGGGTTAATAATCAAGATGGAAGAAGAATTCTAAATATTTATGTGCCCAACATAGGAGTGTTTAAAGACATAAAGCAAAAACAAACAGAGCTAAAAAAAAAAAAAATGAACAATTCAAAAATATTTGGGGACTTTAATGCCCCACTCTCAACAATGCATAGATTATTCAGACAGAGAATCAATAAGGAAACAGTGGATGTGAGCAATGCTTTAAACCATACAAAGCTAACAGACATGTAGAGAACATTCTATCCAAAAACAGCAGAATACACATTCTTCCCAAGTGCACATGAACATCTTCTAGGATAGACCATATGTTAGGCCACAAAATAAGTCTTAAGAAATTTGAGAAGACTGAAATTATACCAAGTATCTGCCATGACTACCAGGGTATAAAACTAGAAATCAATAACAAGAGGAAAACTGGAAATTCACAAACACCTGAAAATTAAACAAGAATCTCCTGAACAATTAATGGATCAAAAAGAAATTAAAGAAGTAATAAAAAGTATCTTTAGACAAATGAAAATGAAAACACAATATACCAAAACTTAAGAGATGTTCCCAAAGCCTTACTAAGAGGGATGTTAATAGCAATGAAAAAAACCACTTTAAGAAGCACAAAAAATCACAAATAATCCAACTCCACACCTTAAGGAACTAGAAAAAGGAGAACAAACTGAGCTCAAAGTTAACAGAAGAAAGAAAATATAAATATTGGAGCAGAAATAAATGAAATAGAGAACAGGAAATAGTAGACAAGATTATACTAAGAGTTGACTCTTTGAAAAAAACAAACAAAATTGACAAACCTTTATTTAGATGAACCAAGAAAAAAAGAAGAGTCTTAAATTAATAAAATTAGAATGAAAAAAGAGACATTACAACTGATACCACAGAAATACAAAGAATCATAAGAGGCTACTATGAACAACTATACACCAGGAAACTGGACAATGTAGAAGAAATGGAAAATTTCTTAGAAAGATATAAATTACCAAGACTGAATAGGAGAGATTTAGAAAGTATAAATAGATCAATTATTTGTAATGACACTTTTTAGAAATGGTTGACCAATTTTATTAAAAAGTATTTTAACACAGCAACAAAGAGAATGATGTTTAAAAAGTAAAAAAGCAAGCAAAACTAGTAATTACATTGAATCAGTAATCAAAAATCTCCCAAAGAAAAAAATTCCAGGACCAGAGGGCTTCATTGGTGAATTTTACCAAACATTTAAAGCATTGATGCTGATCCTTCTCAAACTCTTCCCCAAAACTGAAGAATAGGCAACACTACAAACCTTATTTTATGAAGCCAGCATCACCCTGATACCAAAGCCAGAAAACAATAGCACCAGTGAAGAAAGCTATACACCAATATCTTTGATAAATGTAGAGAAAAAATTATTTAAAAATAATAACAAACCGAATTCAGCAGCACATTAAAAGGATCATTCACCATGATCAAGTGGGATTTACATCTTAGATGTTAGGATGGTTCAACATATGCAAATCAGTCAATATGGCACATCACATTAATAGGATGAAAGAAAATACATTATCTTGATGCAAAGAAAGCATTTGGCAAATTTCCACATCCATTCATGTTAAAATTCTTAAATTAGGTATAAAAGGAAAAGATATCAACACAATAAAGGCCACATATAATGAACACATAGCTAATACCATACTTAATTGTGAAAGGTTAAAAGATTTTCCTTTTAGATCAGGAAAAAAACAAGGGTTTCTGCACTCACCATTCCTATTGAACACAGAATTGAAAATCATTGCTACAAATTCAGGTAAGAAGAATTAATGAAAGACATCAGAATTGGAAAAGAAAAATGAAAATTGTCTCTATTTGCTGATGACGTAATTGTATATATAGAATATTCTAAAGGCAAGAGACATTAAACTCTAGAGAACAAACTGTTGATGGAGGGGAGGTGGGCAGGGGATGGGCTAAATGGGTGATGGATATTAAAGAGGGCACTTGTGATGAGCACTGGGTGTTATAGGTAAGTGATGAATCAATAAATCCTATTCCTGAAACCAATATTACACTATATGTTAACTAACGAATTTAAATATAAACTTGAAACAAACAAACAAAAAGACTAAACCAAGAAACTTAGATCTTATCAACAAATTCAATAAATTTGCAAGATACAAAATTAACATACAAATGTCAGTAGACTTTCTATACACTGACAACAAATTATCTGAAAAAAAGACATAAAGAAATAAAGAAAGCAATTCCATTTACAGTAGCATCAAATTAAGAATTAACAACCAAAGAGATGAAAGATGTCTACTCTGAAAATTATAAGATATTGATGAAATAAATTAAAGAAAACACAAATAAATGGAAAGGTAGCCTGTGTTCATGGATTGAAATCATTAATATTGTTAAAATGTCTGTAATATTAAAAGATATTTATAGATTCAAAGCAATTCCTATTAAGATTCCTATAGAAGTTTTTATAGACGCAGAAAATTCTTAAAATGTATATGGAACTACAGAAGACCCTAAATAGCCAAATCAAGTCTGAGAAAGAAGACAAAGTTGGGGGCATCACACTTCCTGGTTTTAATCTCTACTATAAACTATAGCCATCAGTACAGTTTCTTACTGTCATAAAAACAGACACATAGACCAATGGGACAGAATTGAGAGCTTAGAAATAAACCCAAGCATATACAGTCAACTAATATTTGAAAAGGGAGCTAATAGTACTCAATGAGGAAAGTCAGTCCCTTCCTGGGAAAATTGGATATTCACATGTAAAAAAAAATTGGAACTAGACCCCTGTCTTATGCCACTCACAAATTTAAGTCAAAATGGTTTAAAAACTTAAATGTAAGACATGAAATCATGGAACTCCTAGAAAAAAAAACATAGGAATAAAATTCCTTGACAAGGGTCTTGACAATATATTTTTCATGACTTAAAACACAAGCCACAAAATAAAGTATAAACAACTGGGACTATATCAAATCTAATTAAAAAGCTTCTGCACAGCAAAAGAAACAATCAACAATGTGAAAAGATAATGCATGTAATGGGAGAATATTTGCACACCATATATATCTTATAATGGATTAACATACAAATTATGTAAAGAACTCATACAACTCAATAACAAAACAAAAACAAAAACAAAAAACAAAACAAAAGAGAAATAATTTAATTAAAGAATCAACAAATATCCTGGACAGACATTTCTCTAAAGAATGTATATGAAAGACCAATAGGTACATGAAAAGATGGTCAACATCAGTAGTCATTAGGGAAATGCAAACCCAAATCAGAATAAGATATCACATCACATCTGTAGAGTAACAATCATCAAAAAGACAAGAGATAACCAATGCTGGTGAGAATCTGAAAAAAAAAAAAAAAGAACCCTCCTGTACTGTTGGTAGGTTTATAAACTGGTACAGTTATTATGGAAAACATTATGGATGATCCTCAGAATATTAAAAATAATATTAACATATGGTCCAGCAATTCCTCTTCTGGGAATATATCCAAAGGAAATGAAAACACAAACTCCAAAATATATCTATACTTGCATGTTTATAGCAGCATTATTTACAGTAGCCAAAATATGGAAACAACCTATCCGCTGACAGATGAATGGATAAAGAACCTGTGATACACACACACACACACACACACACATCATTACAGCGAGACATTATTCAGCCATAAACAGCAACAACAACAAACCAAAACCAAGAAAAAAAAAAAAAAACACAAGAAAATCCTACCATTTATGAAAACATGGGTGAAACTTGAGGGCATCACGATAACTGAAATAAGAAAAAGACAAATACTGTATGATCTCACTTATATGTGGAATCTGAAAAAAAATTACTCATACAAAAAGGGAACAAATTTGTGGTTGCCACAATTGGGGTTGAGGGTAGAAGGAATTTAGTAAAAATGTTCAATCTTCCAGTTACAAGACAAAGAAGTACTAGCTATGTAATGTACAGTATGACTATAGTTAACATTACTGTATGATATATATGAAAGTTGTTAAGAGAGTAAGTTCTAAGAGTTCTCATCACACAAAAAAGATATTTTCTTTTTGGCTTTCTCTTTTTATTGTATCTGTGTGAAATAATGGATGCTAACTAAACTTATAGCAGTAATTGTTTCCCAATATATATGTCAAACAATAATGCTATATACCTTAAACTTATACAATTTATTTAATTATTTATTGAGACATAATCTCAATACAACCAGAAAAAAAAATCAGGCATATTTTTGTGGATCTATATTTGGGACTTCTATTATATTCCCTTGATCTATGTGTCTACTCCTCCAGCAATACCACACTCTTTTGATTACTATAGGTATACAGTAAGTGTTAATATTGGATTTATTATTTACTATTTATTGTGTTATAATGGTTTCTCCCAACTTATTCCCTTTTTAAAGAAGTTAATTTAGGGGTGCCTGGGTGGCTCAATCGTTTAAGCATCTGCCTTTGGCTCAGGTCATGATCCCAGGTCCCTGAGATCAAGCCCTGCATCAGGTTCCTGCTCACTGGGGAGTCTGCTTCTCCCTCTGCATCTCCCCCTGCTCATGCTCTCTTCTCTCTCTCACAAAAATAAATAATTTTTTTAAATATTAAAAAAATAATTTTTTTGTTCTAAACTCTGTGCTTTTCCTCATCAATTTTATAATAAGGTTGTCTATGCCAAAAAAAAAATGCTAAGATTTTGATAGAAATTTCTTTAAACCTACAGATTAATTTGGGGTAATTTAACATCTTTATTATTTTGAGTCTTCTAATTCATATGTATGGTTTGCCTCTTCACTTAAAGAAATCTCTATTTTAAATTTTTTCAACAGAATTTTTAATTGTCAGAATATAGATACTGTAAATGTTTTGTTAATTGTATAACAGAGCATTTCTTTATCTTGCAATAATTGTACATGATATCATAATTTTAGTTTCAATTTAGGCAAATCTGTCATTAGCATATAGAAATATAATCAATTTTTGTGTTGATCTTGTATGCTGTGACTTTACTAAAATTAATTATAAATCATAGAGGTTTTATTTGTAGATTTCCCAGATATATGTGGGCAATTATGTCTTTTGCAAATAAGGTAGTTTTCTTGCTTCCTTACCAATCTATGTGCTTTTTATTTATTTATATTTGCCCTGTTGTTATTGTTATACTTTCCCTTAATATACTGAATAATAGTGGTAAGAAAAGACATCTATTATCTCTTCCCAATCTTAGAAAAATCATTCAGACCTTCACCATTAATTATGATGTCAGATATAGTTTTTTGTTGTTGTTGTTTGGTTGTTTGGTTTGGGCTTTTGGTTTTTTTGTAGATGCTTTTTGTCAACTTGAGAGCATCTCCATACATTTCTTAAATCCTGAGAGTCTTTATCGCAAAATGGTAGAGAAAACTCACTTCAAATATGATATAGGAAAATTCTAAGTAAAAAATGGAAAAATATGTAATTTTTAAAATTTTATTTATTTATTTTATTATGTTCAGTTAGCCAACATATAGTACATCAGTAGTTTTTGATATACTGTTCAACGATTCATTAGTTGTGTATAACACCCAGTGCTCATCACAACACGTGCCCTCCTTAATGCCCATCATATAGTTACCCCATTCCCCCAACCCCCCTCTTTATTTCCTGAAGTCCAGAGTCTCTCACGGTCTGTCTCCCTCTCTGATTTAGATATGTAATTTTTTTAAAAGATGGCTATACTAATACTGGATAAAGTAGATTTCAGGGCAAAGAAAATTACTAGAGGTAAAGACAGATATTACATAATGATAAATGATTAATGCACCAGGAACACATAATTATCCAAACAAATGTTTTCCAAGATACATGAAATTAAAACTGGTAAAACTAAAAGAAAAATTGATCTAACTATACTTGGGGACTTTAACACCCCTCTGACTACAATTGATAGAACTACCAGAGATAAAACTACCAGGAAGATGGTGGAGTAGGAGGATCCTAGGCTCACCTCATCCCATGGATACCCCTAGATAATACCCACATCAGTTTAAATAACCCAGAAAATGACCCAAAGACTGGCAGAACAGGCCCATCACAGTTAATTGTACAGAGGAGCCCACATTGAGAACTGTAGGAAGGGCAAAGATATGGTCAGGAATGAAAGTGGCCTGAGAGACTTACCATGAAAAAATGTCTACGCATGTCTTTTTCCCACTTTTTAATTGGATTATTCATTTTTTGGGTGCTGAATTGTAGAAGTTCTTTATATATTTTGGATATTAACACCTTATTGAAAATATCATTTGCAAATGCCTTATCCCATTCTGTAGGTTGCCTTTTTCTTTTTTGTTTCCTTCACTGTGCAAAAGCTTTTTTTAGTTTGGTGTAGTCTCAATAGTTTATTTTTGCTTTTGTTTCCCTTCCCAAAGAGACATATCTAGAAAAATGGTTCTATGGCTTATGTCAAAGAGATTACTGCCTATTTTTTTTTTTTAGGAATTTTATGGTTTCAGTTCTTACATTTAGGTTTTTAGCCAAGTTATGCCATAATACACCGTCCAATTAATACTCTGAGTATATTCATATTTATTTATTTTTAAAGTTTATTTATTTAAGTAACCTCTACACTCAAGGTGGGGCTCAAACTTATAAACCCAAGATCAAGAGTGGTATGCTATACTGACTGAGCCAGCTAGGCTCACATCACATTTAGGTCTTTAATCCATTTTAATATTGTTTTGTGTGTGGTGTTGGACAGTGGTTCAGTTTCATTCTTTTCCATGTAGCTAGCTGTCCAGTTTTCCAAACACATTTGTTTAAAGAACTGTTTTTTCCTATTGTATATACTTCCTTCCTTTGTCACTGATTAATTTGACCATATAATCATGGGTTTATATCTGGGCTCTCTATTTTATTCGATTGATCTATGTGTCTATTTTTATGCCAACATTATACTGTTTTGATTACTACAGCTTTGTACTACATCTTGAAATATGTGATTGTGATACCTCCAGTCTTGTTCTTTTTCAAGATTGCTTTGGCTATTTAAGGTCTTTTGTGGTTCCATACAAGTTTTGGGATTATTCGTTCTAATTCTGTGAAAAATGTGGTTGGTATTTTGACAGAGATTGCATTAAATCTGTAGATTTCTTTCAGTAGTATGGACACCTTAAAGATATATATATATTTTTTTTTCCTAATACCTGAGCATGGAATGTCTTTCCATTTGTTTGTGTCATCTTTAATTTCTCTTATCAATGTTTTATACTTTTTAGAGTACAGAACTTTCACCTCCTTAGTTAAGTTTATTCCTAGGTATTTTATTATTTTTAGTGCAATTCCAAATGGAATTATTTCCTTAATTTCTCTTCCTGCTTCTTCACTATTAGTGTATAGAAATGCAACAGATTTCTGTAGGTTGATTTTGTATGCTACGATTCTACTGAGCTCATCGTTCAATTGTAGCAATTTTTTTCATAGTATCTTTAGGGTTTTCTATATATAGTATCATGTCATTGGCAAATAGTGGAAGTTTTAATTCTTTCTTACCAGTTTGGATGCCTTTTCTTTCTTTTTGCTTTTCTGGTCTCTGTGGCTAGGACTTCCAGTGCTATGTTGAACAAAAGTGGTGAGAATGCACATCCTTGTCTCATTCCTGACCCTACTTTGCTGAGAATTTTTTCATGAATGGATGTTGTATTTTGCCAAGTGCTTTTTTGCATTTGAGATGATTATATGGTTTTTATTATTTCTCTTGTTAGTCAGCCAATATATTTTTAAAATAAGCTTTCTACTCCTTTCTTCCTCTAGTCTCCTTCTGGAACTCCAATCATACATAAACTGTTTTATCTGTTGGTATTCAATAATTTTCTTAGACTATCTTTCTTGTTTTTCATTTTCCTTTGTTCTTTTCTCACTGGATAATTTCAGAAATTCTGTCTCCTGAAGCTCAGATTCTTTCATCTGCTTAATCAAGTCTGTGGTTGGTGCTATGTATTACATTCTAAAATTTTTATTCATTATATTCTTCAGCTCTAGAATTTGTATTTTTTCTTTTTAATAATTTCTATCTCTGCTAAACTTGTCATTTTGTTCTTGTGCTTTTTTAAAAATTGTATTGAATTTGTGCTTTCTTGTAGCTCAATGAGCTTCTTTAAAAATCTATTTTGAATTCTTTTTTCAGAAAATTACAAATTTCCATTTCTTTGTGGTTGATTACTGGAAAATTATTGTTTCTTTTATGGTATCATTTTTTTTTCTTGTTTCTTGAAGCTTTGTATTGTTGTCTTTGCATTTGAAGAAGCAGACACCTCTTCTAGTCTTTATTAAATGGCTTGAGGGGGAAAAATAAACTCTTTTATTCTTGTAGGGATTCTGAGGCTTTCATAAAACTTTTCCATAGATACATCTGCTTCACACTTCTAGTTTCCTCTTGAAATATAACATTTTTTTAAAAAGATTTTATTTATTTATTTGAGACAGAGAGAATGAGAGACAGAGAGCACGAGAGGGAGGAAGGTCAGAGGGAGAAGCAGACTCCCTGCCGAGCAGGGAGCCCGATGTGGGACTCGATCCCGGGACTCCAGGATCATGACCTGAGCCGAAGGCAGTCGCTTAACCAACTGAGCCACCCAGGCGCCCTGAAATATAACATTTTAAATTGCATGCCTTCTCTTGATTCTGCAAAGCCAGACTAGGTGCAGACTAGCAATTTGTTTTCTTGAAGGAAGTTTTTATTGCTCAAGTTTGTGTGATTTTCCCCCCCAAAATCACAGAGCTGAGCTAGCATTCAGTATGTGCCATCTGCAAAGGTTAATATTTACTGCCCTCAGAGTCATGCAGAGTGAGCTTGCTACAGGGTAGAGGAGTGGAGGATTTAAAGATATGAATCATTGGGGTGTCCATGGAGCAGTTTTGGGGATACTCAGGTGGGGAATCCCCAGTTGTTCATAGGTGGGTTTCCTGATGGTGTCCTCAAAATATTTAGTTAGGATCCACATCCCTTTGATACATTTAGTTCTGAGTTCTTGTTCCTATTCTCCTAGTCCCTTTGTTCCCCCAAGTCAGGTTGCTTGCCTTAGTATTCTGGGTGGGGCAAGAAAGGAGTGGGCCTTTCTGGCATTATCCTGCAAGGCTGCAGAAGCCATGCCTGTGGGAAAAATAGACTGAGAGCATCTCTCTTGATTAAATAAATCCACAATGATGTATAACCACCCCCACTATCTAATTTTGGAATATTTTTTCACCCCAAAATGAAACCTTATACCCATTAATCAGGCACTTCATTTTCTCCCTTTCCCCAGGCCCTGGAAACTACTAATCTCTTTTTTCTGTCTCCATGGATTTATTTATTCTTTATATTTCATATAAATGGAATAATAAAATATGTGTCATTTTGTGTCTGGATTTTGCTTGTTTGTTTGTTTACTTACCATGATGTTTTCAGGACTCATTCATGTTGCAGCATATATCAATACTTCTTTTTTTGTTATGGCTGTATAATATTCCATTGTATGAATATACCACATTTTGTTTATTCATTTATCAGTTGATGGGCATTTGTGTTATTTCCACTTTTTAGTTATTGTGATTAGTGTTACTATGAACATCCATATACAGGTTTTTAAAAACATTTTATTTTTAAGTAATCTCTATACCCAGTGTGGGGCTTGAACGTACAACCCCAGGGTCAAGACTTGCATGCTCTACCAACTGAGCCATCCAGGCACACCCATATACAGGTTTTAATTTGATTATCTCTTTTTAATTCTTTTGAGTATATGCTTAAGAATAGAATTGCTCTGGCAATTTTATGTTAACATCTGGAGGGACTGCCAAGCTGTTTTCCACAACAGCTATCTCATTTTACATTTCCACCAGCAATGTATAAAGGTATCAGCACTTATTGTACATCAAATGTAATTAAAAATTCTGTCCAGTATAAAGGCATGCTCAATGTCTTCAAATACCTTCTATGTTACTTATCTATCTACATAGACTATGAAAAATTTGAAGTTAAAAATCAAGAATTATAATGTATATAGCGTTTAAGGTTTCCCAGTGCCTAGAATTAGGGCTTACATATAGAAGGCTCTTGACACCTATTTATTGAATAAATGGCTAGATAGAATGGATTAAAACAGTAAAAGACTGAATCAAAGATAACTTTGAGATTTAGGGCCTGGATGAATGCTACAGTGTCCATAGCATAGAGGTTAAAGGATATGATTAATATTAAAATTTTATTCTGAATCATAAAACATCATGATTAAAAAAGATTTAGAAATCATCCATATAAAGCAGATGTCTTTTAATTCCTCTCTATAGATTTCAAATATATATCTTTGATTTTTAAATAAAAGGAACATAGTGTTCAGTTAAGAACAATAAAGTTGAGGGATGGAATGACTACTTGAAGAAATAGTGTTGGAAATTATGTAGCAGGTGTGGAATGATGCACAAGAGAAATGTGTTTTTTAGCACCAACTTGTGATCCATTAGTTGCAACTTATGGTAAGCTGGGATAGTTTATTTATCCCAAGAAGCACTTAACATCTGCAAAAATGATATTTGACTATTTCACTCTGTTAGTGTTAGACTGAGAAGACTATGGTAAGAGATGTTTAAAAGTTAAAAAGTTTTATTAAATAAATAAAAAGGCTAATTCCAGCTGATTTGCCAGAATGATCATATTTTCTCTGGTGCCACTACTGACAAAAATTCCATACTAATTACAATTTCACATTACTATATAGAAATAAAGCAACTACATTTTCTTGAAAATGTAATTTTAACCTTTGTTATGCCAGGCCAGTACAGGAAAAAAAGGAATTCATTCCTCATTTGAAGAGATGAAGTTTTTAAAAGCCACTCATATGGAATTTGTAAAATCACTCAGGCTTAGCTGACTAGCCCAAACAAAGCACAGGATATATTTATTTAATTATACATTTAAAATAAATATACCCTTAATATTTATATTATAAAATGTGATATATAAATATATATGAATATATAATATATAAATATATATCTATAAATATATATGATTTAGGGGCACCTGGGTGGCTCAGTCGGTTAAGTGTCTGCCTTTGGCTCAGGTCATGATCCCAGGGTCCTGGGATCGAGCCCCACATTGGGTTCCCTGCTCGCGGGAAGCCTGCTTCTCCCTCTCTCACTCCCCCTGTTTGTGTTGCCTCTCTCACTGTCTCTCTCTCTCTGTCAAATAAATAAATAAAATCTTTAAAAATATATATATATATATATGATCTGGGGCGCCTGGGTGGCTCAGTTGGTTAAGCGACTCCCTTCGGCTCAGGTCATGATCCTGGAGTCCTGGGATCGAGTCCCGCATCAGGCTCCCTGCTCGGCAGGGAGTCTGCTTCTCCCTCTGACCCTCCCTCCTCTCATGCTCTCTCTATCTCATTCTCTCTCTCAAATAAATAAATAAAATCTTTAAAATATATATATATGATTTATATTATATATTTATATTATAAAATATGATATATATGTTACAATTTGTTAAAATTATACCTGAAGTATGAATCCAGAGATGTTAGCTTTATTTTATTTTGATATTAGACTGAAAGAGACTCCCATATATACTTTTAATCATAGAATCAAAGGAGAAAATTTAATGTTTTTGTTGTCCAAGTCTCTTAAAAGGCAGCAGAGCACAGTGATTAACAGTGTGGTGGTTAAAGATAATTATGGAGCCTAGTTGCCTGGTTTTAAATCCTTACTCTTCCATATACCAGCTGTGTATACTCAGGCAAGTTATTTAACTTTCTTTGTGACTTGGTGATCTCACCTATAAAATGGAGAAAATAGTAACTCATAGGATTATTTTGTGGATTAAATAAGACAGAATAGGGAGTTATATGAGTTTTATGATTATTATATTGAATGTTCAGATTTTACAGACATGTTCTTAAACAGCACTTCCATCTATTGACTGAAATGAATAATTCAGAATCTCGTTTTTCTCCTTTCAAGGACCTTCAAAATATAAAATTTTCTCTTCTTCTAAGACCTCAGAAGACATACTCTTAGAACCCTATAGTCTCAGGGGAAGAAAACCTGACATATTTATATATTTTGTAAGAAGTAATTGATTCACTGAGTTTTTCCATGAGAGAACAAATGTCATTCTCCATTTTATAGTAAGTAAAGTAAGAAAGAGAAAAACAGTGAGACTCCTTTTTAACTCTGGTACTGGGAGGCAGGAAGACCACCCACTTACAGCTTCATCACACTCATCAGGCTTTGGCTGCTAAAGTTTTGTTAGATTTAGGGAATGAGATGTGATCCACATTGTTTAAACCTCTAGAAAAAGTTGAATTAAAACAGGGCTCTACTATACTTCTGAATTTAAGGAAACATGAAAACTACATAAACACATTTTTCAAGGGCTATCACACTTTTGTGTTATTTTTCAAGCCCATTTTTTCCCCAAGCCTAAATTCTTTATTTCACAAGAATCTCCTATTGAGACAAGTTATTGGACTCCTGGCTAAGAGCTGTCAAAAACGTTCCTCTCAACCCAATATTAAATGCATTGGGAGGTATCCCAGCAAAGAAAGGGCATTCTAACTGTAAATTTAAATCTCTAAGGAGAATACAAAATTTTTATCCTGAATGATCCAGATTGTTTCTTGAGATATTACCAATTTCATGATAAAATAGTATACAACTTTCTGCTTAGTTCTTCTGAAAAAAAAAATAGCTTGAACATTTTTTTTTCCTTCAGTTCTATGATAGATTTGACCCAAGCAATACCATAATTGTTCCTTTGCTTCTCACATATCATTACCTGTTTCACTCTTAACATATTATCAGTCATTATCATTTCATTTCATTTCATTTGGAAGAATCATCTCTGTTACTTAGTTTCCTCTGAATAGCAACTGATTTTTTTTAAGTTTTTGTTTCAATTCCAGTTAGTTAACATGCAGTATAATATTAGTTTCTGGTGTACAATAAAGTGATTCAACATGTCCATGCAACACCTGGTGCTCATCACAAGTGCACTTCTTAATCCCCACCACCTACTTAACCCATCCCCCCCCCCACCTCCATTCTGGTAACCCTCAGTTTGTTCTCTATAGTTAAGAGTCTGGGGAGCCTGGGTGGCTCAGTTGGTTAAGCGACTGCCTTCAGCTCAGGTCATGATCCTGGAGTCCCTGGATCGAGTCCCGCATCGGGCTCCCTGCTCGGCAGGGAGTCCAGTTCTCCCTCTGACCCTCCTCCCTCTCATGTGCTCTCTCTCATTCTCTCTCAAATAAATAAATAAAATCTTTAAAAAAAAAAGTCTGTCTCTTGATTTGCCTCTCTTTTTCCCCTTATATCAACCAATTTTTAAAGTTAATTTGAACATTAAATATAGTATGAAACTTCTTTTGAGAGATGGAAGATAACTATGGGAGGAGGGTGTTCTGGAGCTTCTTTTGGATTAAAGGAACCAATATTGTGAAGGACCTTAAGTTAATGAATAATTCATCATGTTTGGCAGGAAGATGGCAGACCCTGTCCTCATTAATGTCCATTCATAAATAATTATTTCATCTTGTTAACCACATTTTTTAAAAATGAGCTGTATTTTCTTATGAGGCTAAACAAAAGGAGTTTATTCTTGCTCTAATTTATTTGCCAAGTGAAAGAAGAAGCTGTTGCCCTCCAATAGACACTGCTCACTCAAGAAAATTTAAGTCTGTCTTATTCTGAATTATTGAAGAAAAACATAGGTGCTTTTATTATACTTTCTTCACTCATCTTTTTATTCATGCCCTCCACTTTACATTGCTATTTTGTTTTGTTTGTTTGATTTTTAAGATACTGTTAAACCAATCTTACAAGTTTTTAGACACTGCATTGAATTCAGGAAGTTTATCTTTCTGGACAAAAGATGGAAACATTTAAAATTGTATACAAAGAATTGAAATGTTCCTATACAGAATTTAGCAAGTTTTATACTTGTTCTAACTATAAACTCCACCATATATGGTGATCAAGATATTAAAAATGAGAAACAATATATTTCTCTTCACATATGCTTGAGTGACATTTTATAAAATATGAAAATGACTTGAAAATCATTCATTGGGGTACCTGGGTGGCTCAGTCGTTAAGCGTCTGCCTTTGGCTCAGGTCATGATCCCAGAGTCCTGGGATGGAGCCCCGCATCAGGCTCCTTGCTTGGCTGGAAACCTGCTTCTCCTTCTCCCACTCCCCCTGCTTGTGTTCCGTCTCTTGCTGTCTCTGTCAAATAAATAAATAAAATCTTAAAAAAAAAAGAAAGAAAATGATTTCTCAGTTGGACTCCTTCAGACACTGACAGGAAACTAAAGCAAATGGAAAAAAAAAAAAAACTACTAAGTAGGGAAGTTAGTCTAACCTACCATGAAATTCAGGGAAAAGTGAAAACCTAGAAATAAGTTAAAACTTGCAAAAGACTTTAGGAGTAGTGCTTCCTGGAATTTATTAGGACTGAGAAAAATATCAGAGGAAAGGTTGCCCATTAAATAATAAGGAAAATCTGATTTTTGATTCCCCAAAGTAAGTTGTTTTCAATGCTCATTTTAAAAATCTCTGTCTTTACACAGAAGAAAACAAAACAAAACAACTATGACCTAGTAAAGGCAACTCAAAGAACAGAAAGAATGCAATACTAAGAAGAGGATGACATGGGAAATATTTACTTAAATAAGCTGAACATAAGGACTATACAGCATTTATTTATTTTTTTCTTAGAAATAAAAAGCAAGTATCTATGGGGTTCATTTGCATACCTATTTAAATATTAAGAAATAAATCCTTGAAATTAGTAGGCAAAATCTAGAAAAAATAGAAACCTTATTGGTCAAGTAGGCAAAATTCAATTAAATCAAATTCATTAGGGACAAAGGTAGTATATTTAGGAATGAAAAAAATCACTGTTAATTTAAATTTTGGTATCAAAATGTCATACATTTTTTTGGACAGAAAGGAATTTTAGGCCTCCTCT
Source organism: Neomonachus schauinslandi (assembly GCF_002201575.2). NCBI lineage: Eukaryota > Metazoa > Chordata > Mammalia > Carnivora > Phocidae > Neomonachus > Neomonachus schauinslandi. Next base: position 60,245,088 of record NC_058419.1, read on the forward strand.
TCTTCCTTTTAAATGATTAATTTTCCACTTTGATGATTGATTTTGTAGATATTTGAAATTCATTCATTTTTGGATTCTGTTTACCTACAATATAATCACCAATCTAAGTGAATCTTTAAATTTTTATGGGTAGCTACTGAACTAATAGTATAGTATGTATTGTCTGTATGCATTCATTCAATGAAAGCTTTTGGCTCCCCTATTATGTTCAAGCTATGTTAAGGTCTGAGGGTGGGAAGGATGCATCACTTTCTCACCTGCAAATTTCTTAGAATGTAGTTAATAAAGGAATACATGGACCATCCAGTATCAATACCCAAATTAAGCACAACAAAGTAGGGACATAGAAAAACATCTCTAAGACAATTTATTTAAAATTTTTATATTTCATGCATGATTCAAACTAACTAGTTTAGCTATCTATCAGTGGTATTAGTATTTCCCCTGTGTGTGTGTGTTTTATGTGAACTTGGTAAGATTAGCCACTTTATAAAATATATCAGTTTTCTGACTTTTTATTTAGTTTTTTATATTAAATTACTCTTTACAGACAATATTGTTGGTTCCAAGTTATGAATGGAATGCAACTATTCAGAGATTTTAGAAAGTGTTACGAAATAAAATATCTGTGAACTTCTCCTTATAGATGATGTTCAATTACAGCTTTTGGTCTAGTTAAGAAAATAATTTAAAATTCTAGCAATTGTGAAAAACAACACTTTACATCATAAATATCCATATGAATCTTTATAGTCCTCAAGTGAGGAGGCTCCATGAAGACAGCAATAATGTAAGCATTGTAATCATTAGCGATTCTTGTCAGACTTTATAGAACATTCTCAGAAGAGATGCATTTTGGAAACAGAATGAATTCACTTTTAAACAAATTGGAAAATCAGAGTAACACTAATTTCAGGAACAAAAAACAAAATAAAACACCAAGAATTTATAATTATAATGCCACTTGTCTCATTTTCTGAAATGCCACAAAAACTGTCTCTGAACAAAAGTTTACAGGATCTTTCTCCCAAACGGTTTGTGCAAGCGCCGTCTCATTGGAATAAGTGGGGTATCCTCCTAAAGCTTCTATTCTGAATGTCTCAGTGCTCATTCTTATGCCAGAAATCAGCCATATCTTTTTATTATCACATCTTTTATATGTGCCATTTATACACTTACCCACACACATCCATAAATACGCATAGTCACGCACATTTATTTACATATTTAAGGTTAACATTATGAATTTGAATATGCTCAGCAATATCCTGTTCTCTTCATTGTTTTCAGCTTAGGCCTGTATATGAAGATACTACCACCCCAGTACCGTGCTTTCGCATAAATATTCTCTCTTACCTCTTGAAGTTTTCAGAAGCAATGCTAGGGGTCAAACTCACAAAGGTGCTGTCCCCCAGTTGCAGCAAACACTGCCATGTGTTGTATGTTTGATGAATTAAAAGGATGCTGCCAACTTAATTACACTGTAACCCTTCAATAAAGGAAGGGCAGAGCTGATTAACTAGTGAATAATTGGGGGCTGATTGATGGCTCTCTCCTTCACTGCTGAAGGCTGTATATATAATTATTTTGCCTTTGGGCCTAATTTTGCCACTGTTAGCTTCCACTTTTGTTATCAGTTGTAATTTATAGATGGGGCTTGCAGTCTTAAAAGAAAGGGGATAGAAAATGAAATAGCTCTGAATCCCTAGATATGTCACCTGCAAAAGGCCAGCAGGCAGCTATGAATATCAACATTTCCAGTCATTTAACAGCATTAACACTTCATGCTTAGCAAGAAAATAATCTTATTATTTATCAATAATCATATCAGCCTTTGTGAGCTTAAAATCATATTGCATCACCCAGTGGTTTTGAATGTACTTTTAGTACAATAGCAATAAGAGAATTTTCATGCACTCTTTCCCCAGCTAAATATTCCCTCTTTTAAACTATACTAACGAACTGAATATCCTTCTTTAAAAAGATTCAGGGTACAATTTCTTCAAAGCAAATTTTTTAAAAATTCAGACATCTTCAATGATCTTAATTATTAACATAAAATGACCACTACTTTTAAAAATCAAAGTAGCACTACAGGATATTTTAGTTTAAAAAAATGCAATATTCATTAACCATTTACCACAAACAATATACCATGCATAATTTGAAAAATATATACAAAGTATTAACAATCACGTGTTAAAACCTCCCGATTTTACACCCTAGACTTCATGTACATTCTATGAAACACTTTACTCATAATGCTGTTATAAAACATACCAATTTAAAGAAAGCAAGCCAGTCATACACTAGGGTCTGTTTTTGGATAATCCTTTGAGTTTTATGAAGAAACTAGCACCTTACAATAAAGGGGAGAAATAAAACTAAAGAAACATTTTAAAGATGTCTCTTCTCCTAGCCATGCAAAAAGAATGCAGGATGGCTTTATATTCCAGTTTTTCCCCACCATGATAATTACATCTTAGAGACATATTTTAGATAACTCATCCTTTAAAACACTGAAATCACAAAACTTCTAATTTGTAAGCCAAGATATACAAATTATCCCTCTCAAATTTCTTTGGTTTTTTGTCCTCACTGAGAACTACCTAGCCTATGAATCACAGGATGATTTGAAGACCCTTTCAGTCAAAGCTCAAAAGTGTGCCAGTGGACATGGGCCAGGAGGAAAAAATAAGTAAAGATTGATATTTGCCCTCTCTTCTATCTGCACTTGATTTATAACTCAATGTGTGTATGCAAGAGAAATAAAGGCAAAGACCTTGATGCATCCCTGCGGAGAATATGCACCGTTTGGATTGAAGGCATGAAAGAGGGGAAATTAATGGTAAGCTGTTCATCTGTCACTACGGCCAGCCTGATGGTTTTGCAGAGAAGGCAAGGACTATATGACATGCCCTCCAGTGAAGGGCAAGTCTGTCTGCTGTTCTCCTATTATAAACACAGTGCTCTGAGTTTCAGAGGGATTTAAATTTAAAATCAGACCACACTTGGGATAAATAAATATTTACACCAGTTTACTTTTTCCCTTTAAAGTATTAACTTGTAGAATTCTGCTTGTTTTAGGAAGAAGACATATTTTTTGTTTTCCTTTCTCCCTCTTTCTTCTTCCTTTCATACCTTTTTCTTATTTTTATTTATTTTTAATTTTTTAAAGATTGTATTTATTTGACAGAGAGAGACACAGTGAGAGAGGGAACACAGCAGAGGGAGTGGGAGAGGGAGAAGAAGGCACCCCGCGAGCAGGGAGCCCGATGCGGGGCTCGATCCCAGGACCCTGGGATCATGACCTGAGCCGAAGGCAGACGCTTAACGACTGAGCCACCCAGGCGCCCCAATACATTTTTTTTTTTATTTAAGTCAAGCTTTCTGCTTGACAACATGGCTTGGCCCTTTTACATCTGGCTACATTTTTCCTGCTATCACATTGCAATGAAATGTAAATAGGCCCTGAAGATTAGGCACATGCCAAGTGGGGAGAACTTAGTTGGATTTCACTGTGCAAAATACACTGTAGAAAATTATTGCAAAGTTGAAATTATAAGGTTGGATTGTCCACTCCCATTGAAATAGAAGCAGAACTATGAAAGAATTATAAAGTAAACAATAGGGAAAACTATAATAAGTAAAGTTTTGTCTTGTGTAGAAGTTTGAAAAAAAAATCTTTGCTTATTATTGAAATGATTTATGATGGTAAGTACATAGTATGTTGGAATAATACTTGTTGCTTTGATTGGGAAGTAGAATAGTATGTAAATTAATAGTTGAAATTAAAGTTTCACATGTTCACTCAACTTTCCAATACGCAAAAAAATCCCTATATAAATTTGTTAAGAAAAAAGGGAATTTTGTACCTCTAACCATCTTTGCTATTCAAATTGTCTTTACTATTGGACAAATGTTTCACAGAAAATCAACCAAGAAAGAGGGAAAAAAGATGTTGGTATTATGTTAAGCTAAGTTTAAGTAAAATAAGTAGGAAAAGTAAAATAAGAGATAGAGTAAGGAAACTTTTAATAATTTGGTGAGTGTCTGATCCATTATTATGTTTGAATCAAAGAAACTTCTTAAAAACTTTTTATTTAAATTCCAATTACCATACAGTATATTATTAGTTTAAGGTGTACAATATAGTGATTCACTTCCATATAACACCTGGTGCTCATCACAAGTACACTCCTTAATCGCCATCACCTATTTGGCCAATCTCCCACTCACCTCCTTTTTGTTAACCATAAAATTTTTTTTTCTATAGTTGAGTGTGTTTCTTGGTTTGCCTGTCTCTCTCTTTTTTCCCCCTTGCTCATTTGTTTCATTTCTTAAATTCCACATATGAGTGATAGCACATGGTATTTGTCTTTCTCTGACTCAATTATTTCACTTAGAAGAGTTACTTTCTAGCTCCATCCATGTTGTAGCAAATGGCAAGATTTCATTTTTTGTGGCTGAATGATATTCCATTCTATATATATACAACTTTTTCTTTATCCATTCATCAGTCATCCAAGGATGGACACTTGGGTTCTTTTTTTTTTTTTTATGTTATGTTAATCACCATACATTACATCATTAGTTTTTGATGTAGTGTTCCATGATTCATTGTGTATAACGCCCAGTACTCCATTCAATACGTGCCCTCTTTAATACCCATTACCAGGCTAACCCATCCCCCACCCCCTCCCCTCTAGAACCCTCAGTTTGTTTGAGTCCATAGTCTCTCATGGTTCGTCTGTACCTCCGATTCCCCCCCTTCATTTTTCCCTTCCTATTAGCTTCTCCTATTTTTAACATATAATGTATGATTTGTTTCAGAGGTACAGGTCTGTGATACTTGGGTTCTTTCCATAATTTGGCTATTGTAGATAATACTGCTATAAACATTGGGGAGCATGTATCCTTTCGAATTAGTATTTTTGTATTCTTCAGGTAAATACATGGAAGTGTGATTGCTGGCTCATAGGATAGTTCTTTTTAACTTTTGAGGAAACTCCATACTGTTTTCCAGAGTGGCTGCACCAGTTTGCTTTCCCACCAACACCACAAGAGGGTTCCCCTTTCTTCACAAGCTCACCAACAATTGTTGTTTCTTGTGTTGTGTCACACCAATTCTGACAGGTGTGAGGTGATATCTCATTGTGGTTTTGATTTGAATTTCCCTGATCAGTGATGTTGAGCATATTTTAATGTGTCTTTTGGCTATCTTTATGTCTTCTTTGGAAAAATGTTTATTCATGTGTTCTGCTCATTTTCTATTGGATTATTCATTTTGGAGTTGTTGAGTTGTATAAGTTCTTTATATATTTTGGATACTAACCCTTTATCAGATAACCATTCCATAGGTTGCCTTTTAGTTTTCTTGATCATTTCCTTCACTGTGCAGAAGTATTTAATTTTTATGTAGTCACAATAGTTTATTTTTGCTTTTGTTTCTCTTACCACAAGAGTCATATCTAGAAAGAAGTTGCTTTGGCCAATGTCAAAGAAGTTATTGTCTGTGTTCTCTTCTAAGATTTCTATGGTTTCAGGTCTCTCATTTTTTTGGAATTAATTTTTGTCTATATAAGAAAGTGGTCCAGGGGCGCCTCGGTGGCTCAGTTGGTTAAGCGGCTGCCTTCGGCTCAGGTCATGATCCCGGAGTCTGGGATCGAGTCCCACATCAGGCTCCCTGCTCGGTGGGGAGTCTGCTTCTCCCTCTAACCCTACCCCCTCTTGCGCTCTCTCTCTCACTCTCTCTCTCTTTCAAATAAATAAATAAAATCTTAAAAAAAAAAAAAGAAAGTGGTCCAGTTTCACTTTTGTGCATGTTGCTGTCCAGTTTTCCCAATAGCATTTATTGAAGAGCATGTCTTTTATCCATTGGATATTCTTTCTTGCTTTTTTTTTTTAAAGATTTTATTTATTTATTTGACAGAGACAGAGACAGCGAGAGCAGGAACACAAGCAGGGGGAGTGGGAGAGGGAGAAGCAGGCTTCCTGCTGAGCCAGGAGCCCGATGTGGGACTCGATCCCAGGATCCTGGGATCATGACCTGAGCCGAAGGCAGTTGCTTAACCAACTGAGCCACCCAGGCGCCCTCTTTCTTGCTTTTTGAATGGAAATCAATTAAACCTCAACACAGAATGGCAGAAATATTTAAAATGCATTATAAATGTGTGAAATGACATTAATAATAAAAACTATTCAGGAATTTTTATTTCCCATAAATTAAAATATTATTTTCTCAAATATAAAAATATACTTAAGTTTATGCTGTAAAATATACCCACATATGTAGGATTCAGCATGCTTTTTTCAAGGAAATTACATTGTAATAGCAGAATAAAATAAGACAATTATGTAAATAACTAATGAAGTAGCAAAAGTAATATTCCACAAGAGAGGCAAAAACAAAACTACAAAAATATCCTGGTAATTCAGGGGCAAGAAAAATTACTTCATGCTTTGGAGAATAACATGAATAAAGTGAAATTTGATCTGAATTTTAAACAGTTGAGAGAATTAAGACAAAAGAAATGGGGACATTTAATTGGAAGAAGAAAATGGTGGCATGGGGATATTCATGAAATATCAAGCTGGATTGGAAGAAATCTGAAGAATAGTAGTGGAAGATATGACTGGGAAGGTGAGGTTGATTTACACTACACAGAGGTATGATAAGGATGTAATGCCTTACTTGGTAAGCAGGAAAAAAATCACAAAAGAATTTTAGTGAAAAATAAAGTAAACAACTTTAAGGAAATTATTTAATAGAATTAATTACTAGCATATAATAGCCTATATTAAAGTTTTAAAAAAGCCTCAAGGCCAGTAGAAGACAATTGTAATTATGTATATGTGAGGTAATGAGGGTCTGCATAAGGAGAGAAGCAGTGGGAATGGAGAGGAGGGAATGGATTTCAGCACTTAGGTAAAATGGAATCCATAGGGGTTTTTACAGCTGAGTTGGGCTGCTATTGAGCTTGGATGACAGGAAAAAAAGATGGTGATTATAAAAAATTAGAAAAAATAGGAAGAAGGTGGAAATACCTTAGAAGTGAATTAAAAAGACAGGACTGGAACTCATAGGATATATCAAGATTGGAGATTTAGCTTTTGATGTTGTCATTACCAAACCAGAATGCATTTCAGCATCATTCCTTTTGACTTTTTTTTTAAAGATTTTATTTATTTATTTGACAGAGTGAGAGGGAACACAAGCAGGGGGAGGGGGAGAGGGAGAAGCAGACTTCCAGTGGAGAAGGGAGCCTGATGCGGGGCTTGATCCCAGGACCCTGGGATCATGACCTGAGCCGAAGGCAGACACTTAAGGACTGAGCCACCCAGATGTCCCCCTTTTGACTTTTTTTGATCTCCTGAATCAGTGGACTGCACACAGTACCCTGTGTTTAGAGACAAATGTGGCAATCAAACATATCAGAACTTGTTTTGTTACCTCTTAATGGACTAATGACAAATCAACTTCCCTGTGGTGCAGTTCAGTTTAAAAGAATGTATACACTGTTAATTTCTCCTGGCTATTTGCTTGGGTTAAAATACTTATTTCTTTGGGGAAAAAAAATAAGTTTTCAAGGCAAAGAATCAGTTACTTGTTTGGTATTATTTATAATTAAAAAAAATCCTATCAACATATAATGTCCCATGGTGGGGGAGGAGAAATGGAAAGAGAGACAGAGATTTAATTACGCAGAAGCATGAAGGCCAAGTAGCCTTTTTGTCTATGTCAGATCAAAGGCAAAACACTTATTCAAGGATTTATATTTTCAACTACAGCTTTCTCCAAGTGAATGCTTTATTTTCTTGACAGGAAAGGTATTTTGTAGATATCAGAAATAAACTGAAATACTATTCCTTAATTATTTTCTTTGTACTATCCCAAGACGCCATTTGGTGATAACTTGGAGTAATGCTAGATAACACACAATTAGCTCTTTACAAAACCCTGGAATAAGGGATGTTAGTGATAAGGATGGTTGACACTTCTAGACCAAAAACTCCCAAACCTTCAGTACCTACTTTGGGGTCTCAGTTTTTACAATGGGAAAACACAGGATCACTTTTACAAAGAGTATTATAATACTTAGCATTGTTCAATGATGTGACTATCTTTTTGGAATTACACTTGAGATTAAGAAAGATACTTAGTTCATTTGAAATTAAGTGGCATAATCATTTGTCTGGGCCAGTTATCTCAGTTCATTATAGTGCTAATGAGACCAAAGTCAAAACTTTGAACCCCAGATGTATCAATTAACAGCTCAGTCCTGGATTCTATACTCTCACAGCCAAACTTAAGATCTTAGCCACCAAGTGAAATAGGTCAGAGAACGTGAGAGACAAAAAAGATCAATTCACAGGGCCAAATGTAAGCATGTTTTCTTCACATAGGGATGGATATACATATGTTCTTCGGGACGGGAAATACTCCAGACTATTTATAAACAATAATTCAATGATTATGAATATTCAAGAAGTTCAGAATGTGGTATCTATTACATGGAGGGAACTGGTGGTTAGTTTCTATAATTCAAGCCATCTTGCAATTCCTCATTACATGTCTTTTGCACATGTAAAAATCCTTTTGACATATTTCGATCAATCATTTTGGAAAATAAAATACCAGAATATTTTAATGCATATTTGCTTAATGATGTATTTGATTAAGGAACTAGTAGTATCATCTGTGCCCCTGAAGTACTACATTTTCCTATTTTATAAATCTTCATATTCCTATGAGCATCATAAGTTGTTAACTAATTGATTTTGTGCTAATTTAAAAATATTGATTGAAAAACCTGGGAAATCATGGAGTTACTTGTAGCTAATCACTAGGCATCAGCTATTCAAGACAGAATTTAGGTTTCTCTCTCTTTTGCATGCCTTAGAGTGGTCAGAATAGAGCCTGATAAAGAAAGAATAAATGATGGATGATAGAAGAAAGAAGCTTCTATTAGATCTTGTACTCTGGTCTTCTCTATTTTACTAACGCTTTTAAAATGTTGGCAGTTTGTATGTAGGTAACTCAATTTTCTTTCATATAAATTGTTTTATTTAATATTTTTTGAAATTCTTTAACCAGCAAAGCAGGCATTATTACTTTAAAAGCAAGAAACTAAGATATAAAGAACCTTAGTGATTTAGCTAAGTTAATCAGGAGTAGGGAAATATAGTGTATTTATTCACAGCATGGACTCTGAAAACATAATGTATCTGTTTGAATATCATGTCCACCAAATACTGGCTGTATGATCTTAGAAAAGTTAAATGACTTCCTTATGCCATATGCCCTCACATATAAATTGGTCATAATAATGGCATTTCTCTCATAGGGGTCAGGAAGGATTAAATAAAACTATATACATATATATATTTATATATTTATATATTTGTTCTAGCACTGTGAAAAATGCTGGTGGTATTTTGATAGGGATTGCATTAAATGTGTAGATTGCTTTGGATAGTATAGATATTTTGACAATATTTGTTCTTCCAATCACTGAGCATGAAATATTTTTTCCAATTTTTGTGTCATCTTTAATTAATTTTGATAAGGAAAATCTGTGTCCTAAGATGTCTGACTGAGCCAGCAAGTGAGTCCCAGTCCTTGCCCAAGGGCTCTTCCAGGTTATTCTCCCTGCTCTGCTTTGCGCACACATCAAAAGTACCAAGTATGTGGAAGTAGAAGTGTATAAATTGCCCCCTTTGTTTGTGCTCAGGGCTCAGACCGCTGGAGATCACTCTCCTCTGAGCTCGCCAGTGTTAAATAAACCTCCTATCCTCCAAGATCTCCAGGTGCCACTTGGTTCTTCCATCAGGTGATCCAGTCCAGGTTCCATAACATTTGGTTCCCTGACCAGGAAACCCAACTGTGCTGGCTCATTGTTGCCATCTGTTTGGAGGCAATGGCAGGGCAGTGACAGAATGAGAGATCATAATGGAGAAGGCGCTCCCTGCCTAATTTTGGGCAGTCTTCTGCCCTGGTCACCTCGGGCCAGCCCTGCTCCACTGTTCCCACCAGACTTGAGGAGACTTGGCCGTTGAGGACCTGGTCCCAACGTCTGATTCTGGTAAGGCCTGGGGCCCCAGGACCCAGACAGAAGCACCCCCATTGGGGTGGAAGGGGAGACTGATCACCTCCCAGAGACCTCTTAGAGGTCTCACAGGTAAGGATTCCCAGGGAGGGAATGTAATAACTTCTGGGGTGTGAATGTGTGAGTGAATGTGCAGTCCGACCTGGCTTGCTCAAGCGGACTGATTCTATGACTCCATGGGTGGGCACCCTTAAGGTCCCCAGAAGCCTATGGATTCTGAGTGGGCCCGTCTGTGATTCCATGGTGAACGGCATATAGTCTATGGCAGCATCAGAATAGTTTCCGATCCTGTCACAATGCTGAGACCACTACAGCTAAGCCTCACCTAAGTTCCTTTGGGACACAGCCAGACGGGCATCTGATTGGTCTCCTCACCTCAGGAGGCACCCCTCCCCCACTTTGTCTGTATCTGCACCACTGCACATGGGGACATCACCATGGGGTCAGGGCAGAGTAAACCTACAGTTCTAGAGACCATGATCAAAAATTTCAAGAAGTGGTTTTGGGGAGACTACTGAGTCAGGATGAACCCCGGCAAGTTGAGAACCCTATGTGAATTGGAATGGCCCACCTTTGATGTCGGGTGGCCTTCAGAAGGGACATTGGATGTCCCAACAATTTGAGTATGGTGAGTCATAACAGGAGAATAAGGACACCCTGACCATTATCCATACATTGACTCCTGGCTAGGAATTGCTCAGACCCTTCCCCCCCGGTTGTGATTTGCTTGCAATAGGCAGGGACAGGCCAGTGTCTTAATCGCCTCATCCAAGCAACCTAAAGAAAATCAGCAAAAGCCCCAGTCTCAACAAATCCTAGCCAGAGATCCCGAAGATGAACCCACTCTGCCCCCACCATACGTACCTCCAAGACCATCCGCACCTGGCCCTTCAGCTCCAGACACTCCACCACCATCAGTTTCACTGGTGCACCAGGCCAAGAGGATCCACCGGCACCCCTAGGCCCAAAAGATCCACTTTCTCCAGGACCAGCAGCCAAGCTGTGCCCCAGGCTGGGCACAAACACCCTCCAAATGCCAGTACGAGAGATGTGGGAACCCGAGAGTCACAGTGAGGACGGGATGGTCCAACCCGGCTGTTCCATGATGTATTATCAGCCCTTCTCCACCACCGACCTCCTCAACTGGAAACATAACACCCCATCCTACTCTGAGAAACTGCAGGCTATGGTAGACCTCATAGAATCCCTCTTCCAGACTCATCGGCCAACCTGGGAAGACTGCCAACAGTTACTCAGCGCCATGTTTAACACAAAGGAAAAGAGGAGAATAATGAAAGGTGCATGGCAGTACCTGGAAGAACATGCACCAGCAGGAGTCATCGACCCTGCTGCCTGGGCTAATACGGCCGCACCTGAAGAGTGCCCAGCATGGGACTTCACCACAACCGAAGGACAGACCCACATCCACTGGTACCAGGAGGCACTCCTCCAGGGAATCCGGGCAGGAGCTAAGAAACCCATGAACATGACTAAGGTATCCTTGCTCACTCAACAACCAGGGGAGTGCCCTGGGGACTACTATGAAAGACTATGTGAAGCCTACAGGATATACACTCCATTTGACCCTGAGGCACAGGAAAGCCAACAGATGGTAAACACCTCCTTTGTGGCTCAGATGGCCCCACACATCAGAAAAAAACTTCAGAAACTAGAAGGTTTCACCAGGATGAACATCACCCAACTAATAGAGATTGCCAATAAGGTCTATATGAACAGGGAGGGTGCAGCCAAATGGGAAGCTGACAAAAAGATGAAAAAGAAAGTCAGCCTCCTCACCGCTGCCCTGAAATAAGAGGACAACACAAAGATGGGGAGACCACAAACACCAAAAGGGAGGAAACCCAGAACCCCTTGGCAAGTGATCAATGTGCCTACTGTAAAGAGAAAGGGCATTGGAAAAATGAATGTCCCAACCGGGAAAAGGCTCAAAAGCCCAGCTGCTACAAGGAAGAACCCCAAGAGGGGGACCTCATAGGCCTTGCAGGAATGGACTCAGACTGAGGGAGACCGGGCTCTTTCCTCCTTGGCCCCCATGAGCCCACAGTCAAAATGAATGTGGGGTGGCCAACCAGTGACTTTTATGGTTGATACTGGGGTAGAGCATTCTGTTGTCATCTCCTCAGTGGCACCTTTCAGCAAAAGGACTGCAACCATCCTCGGGGCCACCAGGATGTGGGTGATACAACAGCCCTTTTGCCAGGCTTTCCAGTGCAAACTCAGGAGCCACAAGGTCCGACATGAATTCCTTTATCTCCCTGATTGCCCCATCCCTTTCCTGGGCCGAAACATATCTCCAAGCTTAGGCCTCAGATAACCTTTGAGCCCACTGGACACACTAGCCTCTGATTGAACCCAAGGCAAGAGGAGACGGGGTCTCTAATTCTAGCAATTACCAAGCCAAGGGAAGAAGAATGGAGGCTATTCTGTGCCCAGGCCTAACTGAGCAGCCCGCCGGAGTTCAGATTCGCCTTCCCTTCAGTATGGGCTGAAAACAACCCACCTGGACTAGCCCAGAATTGGGCCCCTATCACTGATGAACTGATCCCAGGAGCCCAACCTCAGAGGCAAAGGCAATAGCCCCTTCCACAAGAAGCTAAGATTGGCATCCAAGAACATCTGACCAAACTCAAAGAAGCAAGTATTCTAGTTGAGTGCCAGTCAGCCTGGAATACCCCACTCCTGCCAGTCACGAAGCCAGGAGGGGAATGCCGACCAGTTCAAGACCTGTGGGCCATCAACAAGGTGACCATCTCTCTGCATCCAGTGGTCCCGAATCCATATACCCTCCTCGGCCAAATCCCGGGGTCAGCCAGATGGTTCACTTGCCTAGATTAGAAGGATGCCTTCTTCTATCTCCACTTAGCTCCCCAGAGCCAGCCACTATTTGCCTTTGAATGGTCTGAACCTGATACAGAGTGCCAGATGCAACTGACTTGGATGCACCTCCTGCAGGGGTTTAAAAACTCACCAGTGCTCTTTGGGGAAGTGCTGGCCTCAGACCTCTCCAGCTTCCCAAGAGAGGCCACATGATGCACGCTTCTCTAGTATGTGGATGACCTCTTCCTCACCTGTGACACACAAGAAGACTGCACAAAAGGCACAAAGGCCCTCCTACAGCTCCTGTCAGATTCGGGATACTGAGCCTCAATAGCAAGACCCCTTTATGATCTCTTAGGGGGACCAGATCAAGAACCCCCTGCCTGGACTGAGGAAGGAGAAGCCGCTTTCACAGAGATAAAGACCGCCTTGGAGTGGGCTCCAGCCCTGGGCCTACCAGATGTAGAAAAACCCTTCAATCTCTTTGTGCATGAAAAGGAAAAAATAGTGCTCAGGGTACTCACCCAGACTGTTGGACCCTGGCAACGGCCAGTTGCTTACCTGTCAAAGAAGCCGGACCCCGTGACAATGGGATCGCCACCGTGCCTGAGGGCACTGGCAGCCACAGTCCTACTCATGAAGGAGGTGGATAAACTTACCCTGGGGCAAAAACTTAATGTCAAGGTCCCTCATGAATGCACAGGGACACTGCTTCCTTTCCAACTCTCAGCTAGCACAATACCAAGGGGTACTCTGCAAAAATCCATGGGTCACCCTCAAAACAGTAAGGACATTAAATACAGCAACATTTCTCCCCACGGAAGAGGGGGAACCAGACCATGACTGCTCCAAGGTGACTGATAAGTTTACATGAGCTGTCCAGATCTGCGGGATCAAGCCATAAAGAATCCAGAGCTCACACTGTTCAGCGATGGCAGCAGTTACCTACAAGAGGGTGCCCGGAAAGCGGGTTATGCAGTAACCACAACCATTGAAGTCCTAGAAGCTAAGGCAGTACCAGCTGGATGGTCAGCTAAATGGGCTGAATTATATGCCTTAGTCCGAGCCCTGACCCTCGGTGAAGGCAAGTGAGTCAACATCTATACTGACTCTCGGTATGCCTTTGCTACTGTACATATACATGGAGCCATCTACAAAGAAAGGGGCCTCCTAACCACAGCAGGAAAAGCTATCAAGAACAAGGAGATACTGAGACTCCTCAAAGCAGTCTGACTTCCAAAGGAAGTAGCAATCCTGCACTGTAAGGGACAACAGAAAGGAGATGACCCCATAGAACAGGGAAATCGTCTGGCAGATGAGGCAGCCAAGACCACAGCCAGTGAGGACATGGACAGAGCCCCTTCCCTCACCATGGCCCTAACAGCCCCAGAAGAAGTCCCTCCACCCAGTTACACTAAAAAGGAAAAGGAATGGGCCATGGCTGAGGGAGCCACTCTGACTGAAAAGGGATGGTGGATGATGCCAGATGGATGCATCTTCCTTCCAACAGCAACTGGAGGGCCATCTAGTCAAGGAATACCACCAACTCACTCATCTGGGAAAAACTGCATTAGAGGCCCTTCTCAAAAAGCACTACTACATCAGTCAGCTGCCAGCACTATGCCAAGCAATGAGTGAAAGGTGCAAAACATGTGCTAAAAATAATTCTTGGTCTGCACCACAGGCCCTGCTAGCTGTTCAGAGGATGGGATCAACCCCCTTCGAAGATCTAGAGGTAGACTTCACAGATGTGCCACTGAGCAGGGGGTTCAGATATCTCCTAGTATTAGTATGCACATATGCTGGGTGGGTTGAAACCTTCCCAACAAGGACAGAGCAAAGCTGGGAAGTAGCTAAAGTCCTCTTGCAGGAGGTCATGCCCCAGTTCGGCCTGCCATTAACAATACATAGTGACAGTGGACCCACTTTTGTGGCAGACATTGTACAAGTCTTGACCAAATCTCTCAACATCACCTGGAGACTCCACACCACTTACTGGCCCCAAAGTTCAGGGAAAGTAGAGCGAATGAATCGCACCCTCAAGGGAACTTTAGCAAAGTTTTGTCAGGAGACTAACCTCCCATGGCCGGGTCTGCTACCCCAGCTCTCCTGTGTGCTCGCTGCATGCCCGGGACATCAGGTTTCTCCCCATTTGAATTAATATATGGACGGTCTCCCCCGTGCTTGGGAAGCCTTCCAGGAAACTTGCATCAGGTTGGAGATAAAGAGATAAAGGAGCAGCTTCAGGCCCTGGGGTCCACCCTAAATAAATTACAAAAGTACACCATTGAGAGGGCCCCAATCTCCTTAGGGTCTCAGGTATACTCCTTCCAGACAGGGGACTCAGTTTGGGTCAAAGACTGGAAGAAAGACCCCCTCACACCACAGTGGACAGGGCCCCCACACTGCTGTTCTAACCGTCCCTACTGCCCTCAAGGTCTCAGGTGTCACCCCGTGGGTCCAACACTCCAGAGTGAAGAAAGCTCATTATTTGGATGAGGAGCCACACCAGTGGAGAGTCCAGCCAGACTTCACGAACCCACTCCGGCTTCACCTTTGGCGAGATCCCATGGACTGATGGACACCTGCTCACTGTGGTCCCTGGCTCTCATTGGCATGATTTCCCTCATCTTGGGAGTCAGACTCTACACTGTTGCCCCTCCTGACTGAACTTTCCCCCAGAGGCTTACTATTGTCATTGCTTATTGGGCATCCCTAGGGTGTATTACTGCACTTACTTGTCCACAGGTTTCATCTGCTGATGGGTTAGCCACAATGGCTCCCTCTACCTAAGGTCATAGATCCCACTTTTACTGGCCCTCTGCTGTCTACTCCTGGGAGCATTTCACCGAAATATTCCTGGCCCCAGTCAGTCCCGGTTTTCGGCTCCCAGGTGTGCTGTTCTTCCTCACTGCCTCTAGCTTGCCCGGCCAGGCAAGAGGGTCAAACTCTCATATCACCGTTACTGGCAAATGGACTTTCCAGCTTATCCCCCTAAATCTTGCACCAGCACCCCCATTGACTTCTTCCACCTGGGATGGGCACACATCAAAGGTTAACCTCCATTTTGATGGATGCCAGCTTCTTGATGCCTCCTGGGAACCTCATAGACAGTGGTCCTACCGTGGCCCTCACTCAGGTTACCAGCTGGTAGATATCTACATCTGTGGGGACCCTATGCCTCAGCAGCCAAACACCTGCCCTCAGTTCTGCTTGCAAGCCTGGGGATGTGAGTCACGGGAAGTGACTTGGCCTGGAATGGAACAATGGTCCTCCAGGTGGCGCCTCAAACAGTGCAGTGACATCCGGATTTCCTTGTCACACAACACCACCCCATCCTCTTGCTCTAACAATCACTGTATACTACTCACCCTCTCAGTCTTAGAACCCAATGCCACATCATGGGCTACAAGAATCATTCTCCTGTTGGGCCAATATCACCCTATGGGGACAGACCCCATGGCCAAATTTATGATTAAGTCCATGTCCACTCCAAGCCTTATAGTCAAACCCCAGAGTCATACAGAAAGTAACTCACCCTGGCGCATCCCTGGGTCCCCCATCCACACGCAGCAAGAATCTATAGTGCAACTGTTAGGTATGATTACCACCACCCACCAAGCGCTTAACCACTCAAATCCACCCCTAGCATCTGACTGCTGGATCTGTATGAAGCCCAGTCCCATCCAATACCTAGGTGTCATCCTCAACCAATCTATCATGTCACCTCCCACCTTGGCACCGGGGACCTCAGATTATCCCTTTCTGGCTCTGGTACCGCTGTATGGCAACTCTTCCTCTCCCATCACGGGCCACAGTCAGGCCTGTGCGCCTAACACTTTTCTGGCTTGTGATTAAGGTGTATACATCTGCATCACCCCATGCAATCAATCATGCACACTCGTCAGTCTCTTACCCAATCTTTCAAGCCTCCCTGGGAGCCATGCCCCACTCATATGGAGACCTCCTAGCCACCCTCGATGCTCCCCCTTGGCCATCCCTCTTATCGTGAACCTGCTGGCCACATCAGGTGTTGCCCTTGGTGCCACTGCCGTCGGGATGTCTCAGGTTCAGTTCCAGGGGTTAACTCAACAACTCATGGCAGATTTTTCCGCCCTCACTCAGTCGGCCCTGGCCCTGCAGTGCCAACTCAATTCACTGGCCTGTGGTCCTGCAAAACAGGCGTGGGCTCAACTTGCTCACAACCGCACAAGGGGGACTCCGCCTCTTCTTGCAGGAGGAATGCTGTTTCTATGCTAATGAGTCAGGGATGGTCCAAGAAACTTTGACCCAACTACAGGAATGAGTACATAGCCAGTGGGAAACACTCCAGCAGACAACTTGGTGGGATACCCTCTCACAATGGTTCCCTTGATTCGCCCCCCTTGTTGGCCCCCTCCTATTGCTTCTCCTTAGTAGCATTTGGTCCTTGTATTCTTAATGCCCTTACTAGGTTTATCACTACTCAAATTGCTAAAATCAGACTCCAGTTACTCCTGACTCACTATCGCCCATTAGAAGATGAAAATGATGCCCTCTAAGCTAGGTGTTTAAAGGGGCGTCAAAAGGGGGGAATGATAAGGAAAATCTGTGTCCTGAGGTGGCCGACCGAGCCAGCGAGAGTGTCCCAGTCTTTGCCCTGGGGCTCTTTTGGGTTCTTCTCCCTGCTCTTCTTCCCACTCGCACCAATTGGGTTCTTCTCCCTGCCCCGCTCCGCGCATGCACCAAAAGTGTCAAGTATGTGGAAGTAGAAGCGTATAAATTGCCCCCTTTGTGCTCGGGGCTCAGACCTCTGGAGATCATTCTCCTCGGAGCCCGCTGGCATTAAATAAACCTCCTATCCTCCAAGATCTCTGGGTGCTGCTTGGTTCTTCCATCGGGCGATCCAGTCCAGGTTCCATAACACTTTAATCAATGTTCTATAGTTTTCAGAGTACAGATCCTTTACCTTTTTGGTTAGGTTTATTCCTAGGTATCTTATGGTTTTTGGTGCAATTGTAAATGGGATCAATTCTTTTATTTCTCTTTCTGTGCTTCATTATTGGTATATAGAAATGCAACACATTTCTGTACTTTGATTTATATCCTGTGACTTTACTGAATTTGTGTAGCAGGTATAACAATTTTTTGGTGGCATCATTTGGATTTTCTATGTAGAGTATCATGTCATGTGCAAATAGTGAAAGTGTGACTTCTTCCTTGTTCATTTGGATGCCTTTTATTTCTTTTTGTAGTTATTTAATTGCCGAAGATAGGACTTCCAGTACGATGTTAAATACAGTGGTGAGAGTGAACATCCCTGTCTTGTTCCTGACCATAGAGGAAAAGCTCTCAGTTTTTCCCCATTGAGGATGATATTTGTGGGTTTTTCATATATTACCTTTATGATGTTGAAGTATGTTCCCTCTTCCCCTACTTTGTTGAGGGTGTTTTTCAAGAAGATGTTGTTTTTTGTTAAATGCAGATCATATATTTCTTATCTTTTCCTTTATTAATGTGGTTTATCATGTTGATTGGTTTGTGAATATTGAACCACACTTGCAACATTAGAATAAATCCCACTTGATCGTGGTGATTGATTCTTTAACATACTGTTGGATTCAATTTGCTAGTATTTTGTTGAGAATCATTGCACCCAAGTTCATCAGGGATATTGTCCTGTAGTCCACTTTTTTAGTGGGGCCTTTGTCCTGTTTTGGAATCAGGGTAATACTGGTCTCAAAGAAATAATTTGGAAATTTTCCTTCCATTTCTAATTTTTGGAATAGTTTGAGAAGAAAAGTATTAACTCTTTTTTATATGTTTGGTAAAATTTGCCTTTGAAGTCACTTGGCCCTGGACTTTTGTTTGTTGGGAGATTTTTGATTACTGTTTCCATTTCTTTCCTGGTTATTGGTATGATCATGTTTTCTATTTATTCTTGTTTCACATTTGGTAGTGCATATTTTTCTAGGAATTAATCCATTTCCTCTAGATTTTCCAATTCAGTGGCATAAAATTTTTCATGACATTCTCTTATAATCGTTTGTATTTCTACAGTGTTGACTGTTATTTCCCTCTCTCATTTATGATTTTATTTATTTGGGTTATTTCTCTTTTCTTTTTGATAAGTCTGGCTAGGAGTTTATCGATTTTGTTAATTTTTTCCAAGAACCAGCTCTTGGAGTCATTGATCAGTTCTACTGTATTTTCATTGCTATTTTTGTCTCTATATCATTTATTTCTGCTCTTATCTTTATTATTTCCCTTATTCTGGTGGCTTTAGGCTTTGTGTGTTCTTCTTTTTCTAACTTCTGTAGGTTTAAGTTCAGGTTGTTTATTTGAGAATTTTCTTGCTTCTTCAGGTAGGCCTACATTGCTATATATTTCCTTCTTATGACTGCTTTTGCTGTATCCCAGAGGTTTTGGACCATTGTGTTTTCATTTTCATTTGTTTCTATTTGTTTTATTTCTTCAATTTCCCTGCTGAACCATTCATTCTTTTGTAGGATATTCTTTAACCTCCAGGTATTTGTGGTCTTTCCAATTTTTTTCTTGTGGTAGACTTCAAGTTTCATAGCATTGTGGGTGGAAAATGTGCATGGTATCATCTCAATCTTTTGGTACTTTTTGAAGCTTGATCTGTAACCTAGTATGTGATCTATTCTCCAGAATAGATTCTGGAGAATGTCCCATGTGCACATGGAAGGAACAGGTATTCTGCTGCTTTGGGATGAAATGTTTTTGTTTTTTTTTTTTTTTTTTTTTTTTTAAGAGGGAGAGAGCAAGTAGGGTTAGGGGCAGAGTGAGAGAGAATCTCAAGCGGACTCTGCACTGAGCACAGAGCCTGATGTGGGGCTCCATCTCACAAACCTGAGTAAAAATCAAGTCAGACGCTTAATTGACTGAGCCAACCAGGCACCACTGAGATGACATGTTTTGAATATATCTGTTAAGTCCAACTGGTTCAGTGCATCATGCAAAGCCATTGTTTCCTTGTTGAATATTGTTTAGATGATCTGTCCTTTGCTGTAAGTGGGGTGTTAAAACCCCTTACTATTATTGTATTATTTTCAATGAGTCCCTTTATTGTTGTTATTAATTATTTTAAAAGTTTGGGTGCTGCCACGCTAGGGGCATAAATATTTACAATTGATAGATCTTGGATTGTCCCCTTTATTATGATATAGTGCCCTTCTTCATCTCTTGTTACAGTCTTTGGTTGAAACTCCAGTTTGGGGGCACCTGGGTGGCTCAGATGGTTAAGCGTCTGCCTTCAGCTAGGGTCATGATCCCAGGGTCCTGGGATCGAGCCCCACATTGGGCTCCTGGCTCAGTGGAGAGCCTGCTTCTCCCTCTCCTTCTGCCTCTCTCCCTGCTCATGCTCTCTCTCTCCCTCTCTGTATCTCTGTGTCTCAAGTGAATAAATAAAATCTTAAAAAAAAAAAAAGAAACTCCAGTTTGTCTGATGTAAATATTGCTATTCCAGCTTTCTTTTGATGTCCATTTACATGATAAATATTTCTCCATCCCTTCACTTTCAATCTGGAGATGTCATTAGATTGATAATGAGTCACTTGTAGACAGCATATAGATGGGTCTTTTTTTTCCCCCCATTCTAACACACTATGTCTTGGAGCATTTAGTCCATTTACATTCAGAGTAGTTACTGATAGATATGTATTTAGTGCCATTTTATTACTTGTTTTTGTTGTTGTTGTTATTATTTCTGGAAATTTTCTCTGTTCCTTTGTTTTCTTTATCAACTTTGGTCTTTCCCATTCAAAGAGTCCCCTTTAATATTTCTTGCAGGGCTCTTTTAATGGTCACGAACTCTTTAGTTTGTGTTTATCTAAGAAACTCTATCTCTCCTATTCTGAATGACAGCCTTGCTGGATAGAGTATTCCTGGCTGCATATTTTCCCATTCAGCATGTTGACTATATCATGCCACTGTCTTCCGTCTTGCCAAGTTTGTGTGGAGAAATAAGTTGCAAACCTTGTCTTCCCTTGAAGTTAGGGACTTCTTTTTTCTTGCTTTTAATTTTCTTTTCTTTATCTCTATATTTTGAAAATTTAACTACAGTATGTCTTGGTGTTGGCCTGCTTTTGTTGATTTTTTTCAGCTGTCTAGTAACTGGTTTTATTCATATTTGTGGCATATTTCACTTACAATTTAAGGTGTTTTTTTTTTTTTATTTTACTTAGTTGACACACTGGGCAATATTGGTTTCTAGAGTAAAATTCATTGATTCATCACTTATATCTAACACCCAGTGCTTTCACAAGTGCCTTCCTTAGTTCCCTTCACCCATCTAGCCCATTCCCCCACCACCTCCTTCCATCAACCCCCAGTTTGTTCTCTATCATTAAGAGTCTCTTATGGTTTATTTCCCTCTCACCTTCCCCCCTTAGCAAATGTTTATCTGCTTTCTTTCTTAAATTCCACACATGAGTGAGATCATATGCTATTTGTCTTTTTCTGATTGACTTATTTCACATTGCATAATACATTTTAACTCCATCAACACCATTGCAAATGGCAAGTGTTCATTCTTTTTGATGGCTGAGTAATATTCCAATGTGTGTGTATATATATATTCTTTATCCATTCATCAGTTCATGGATATTTGGGCTATCTCCATAGTTTGGCTATTGTTGATAATGCTTCCATAAACATTGGGATACACGTGCCCTTTTGAATCTGTATTTTTGTATCCTTTGGCTAAATACCTAGTAGTATGATTGCTGGGTCATAGGGTAGTTCTATTTTTAACTTTTTGAGGAACCTCCAAACTGTTCTCCAGAGTGGCTGCAACAGTTTGCATTCTCACCAATAGTTTAAGAGGGTTCCCCTTTCTCTGCATCCTCACCAACATCTGTAGTTTCCTGAGTCATTAATTTTAGCCATTCTGACTGTTGTGAGGTGGTATTTCATTGTGGTTTTGATTTGTATTTCCCTGATGATGAGTGATGTTGAGCATCTTTTCCTGTGTCTGTTAGCCATCTAGCGGTCTTCTTTGGAAAAAATGTCTATTCGTGTCTTCTTGCCAATCTTTAATTGGGTTATTGCTGTTTTGGGTGTTGAGTTGTATAAGTTCATTATATATTTTGGATATTAACCCCTTATTGAATATATCATTTGCAAATATCTTCTCCCATTCCATAGGCTGTCTTTTATTTTTGTTGATTATTTCCTTCACTGTGGAGAAGCTTTTTATCTTAAGTCCCAATAGTTCAGTTTTGCTCTTATTTCCCATGCCTGTAGTGATGGGTCTAGTAAAAGATTGCTACAGCCAATGACAAAGAAGCTGCTGCCTGTGTTCTACTCTACTCTTTGATGGCTTCCTGTCTCATATTTAGGTTTTTCATTTATTTTGAATTTATTTTTGTGTATGGTGTAGGAAAGTGGTCCAGTTTCATTCTTTTTCATGTTGCTGTCCAGTTTTCCCAACACCATTTGTTAAAGTTATTGTCTTTTTTCCATTGGATATTGTTTCCTGCTTTGTCAAAGATTAGTTGACCATACAGTTGTGGGTCAAATTCTGGGTTCTCTATTCTGTTCCATTGATCTATGTGTCTGTTTTTTGTGCCAGTACCATACTATTTTGATGAGTACAGCTTTGCATTAAAGGTTGGAATCTGGAATCTTGATGCCTCCAGTTTTGTTTTTCTTCCTCAGGATTGCTTTGGCTATTCATGGTCTTTTGTGGTTCCATACAAATTTTAGGATTGTTTTATCTCTGTGAAAAATTCTGGTGGAATTTTGATAGGGATTGCATTAAATGTGTTGATTGCTTATTGTTTTTGGTGCAATTGCAAAAGGGATCAATTTCTTGATTTCTTTTTCTCTTGCTTCATTATTTGTTTAGAGAAATACAACAGATTTCTGCACATTGATTTTACATCCTGAAACTATGCTGAATTCATGTATTAGTTCTAGCAATTTTTTGGTGGAGTCTTTTGGGTTTTCTATATAGAGTATCATGTCATCTGCAAATAGTGAAAGTTTGACTTCTTTCTTGCTGATTTAGATGTCTTTTACTTCTTTTTGTTGTCCGATTTCTGAGGTTAAGACTTACAGTAATATGTTAAATAGTAGTGATGATTTTGGACATCCCTATCTTGTTCCTGACTACAGGGGAAAGGCTGAGAGCCTTTCCCCATTGAGGATGATATTAGCTGTTGATCTTTCATATATGCCCTTTATGGTGTTGAGGTACGTTCCATCTATCCCTACTTTGTTGAGGGTTTTGATCAAGAAAGGATGTTATATTTTTTCAAATGCTTTGTCTGCATTTATTGACAGTATCATAAGGTTCTTATCCTTCCTTTTATTACTGTGCTATATCACATTCATTGATTTGCAAATATTGAACTACCTCTTCAGTCCAGGAAAAAAATCCCAGTTGATCATAGTGAATAATTATTTTAATGTACCCTTGAATTTGATTTGCTAGTATTTTATTGACAATTTTTGCATCCATGTTTACTAGGGATATTGGTCTGTAATTCTTTTTAGTGGGATCTTTGTCTGGTTTGGGATTCAAGTTAATGCTGACTTTATAGAGTGAGTTTGGGAATTTTCCTTCCATTTCTATTTTTTTTTTTTTGAATAGTTTGAGAAGAATAAGCATTAACTCTACTTTAAATGTCTGGTAGATGTCTCCTGGGAGGCCATCTAGCCCAGAACTTTTGTTTTTTGGGAGATTTTTGATTAATGATTCAATTTCATTGCTGCTTTATGGGTCTGGTTAAATTTTCTATTTCTTCCTGTTTCAGTTGTGGTAGTTTGTATGTTTCTAGGAATTTATCCATTTCTTCCAGATTGCCCAGTTTGTTAGCATATAATTTTTCATAGTATTCTCTTATATTGTATTTCTGTAGTATTGGTTGTGATCTCTCCTCCTTCATTCATGATTTAACTATTTATCAATTTTATAATTTGGGGGGATGTTTTCTCTTTTTCTTTCTGATAAGTCTAGGTAGGGATTTATCAGTTTTATTAATTCTTTTGAAGAACCAGCTCTTAGTTTCATTGATCTGTTCTACTGGGTTTTGTTTGTTTGTTTATTTCTATATAATTTATATCATCTATATCATTCTATATCATTTATCTTCTCTAATCTTCATTGCTTCCCTTCTGCTGGCTTTAGGCTTTATTTGCTGTGCCTTTTCTAACTCCTGAAGGTTTAAGTGTAGGTTGTGTATTTAAGACTTTTCTTGCTTTTTTTTTTTTTAAGAATTTATTTACTTATGAGAGAGAGAGAGAGAGAGAGATGAGCAGTGGGGAGTGGTAAAGGGTGAAACAGACTCCCCAATGAGCAGGGACCTGATGTGGGACTCGATCTCAGGACCCTGGGATCATGACCTGAGCCAAAGGCAGATGCTTAACCAACTGAGCTAGCCAGGTACCTCCTTTGTCTCTTCTTATAGTCTTGTTTTACAATCTATTTTTTCTGATATAAGTATGGCTGTTTCAGCTTTCCTTTGACATTCATTTGCATGATAGATGGTTTTCCATCCTCTCACTTCCAATCTACAGATATCTTTAGGTCTAAAGTGAGTCTCTTTAGACCTAAGCAGGAGAGGGAGGTAAGGTGGCAGAAGAGTGAGGTGACCGTACATTCTCACTTGAACACAGGTAGATAAATATCAAATCATTCTGAACACCCAAGAAATCAATGGGAAATCTTAGAGAACAAAGTTGCTTGTCTACAAACCAGAAAAATGGATGGATCTTGATTTTTTTTATCCATTCTGATACCCTATCTTTTGATTGGAGCATTTAGTCCATTTATAATCAGAGCAATTATTAAAACATACAAATTTAGTGTAATTGTGTTATCTGTAGAGTTGGTGTTTCTGGTGATGTTCTCTGGTCCTTTCTAGTCGCTGTTGCTTTTGGTCTTTTTTCTCCACTGAAAGAGTCCCCCTTAATATTTCTTTTAGGTTTGTTTAGTTGTCACTAGCTCCTTTGGTTTTTGTCTGGGAAAGCATCTCCTTCTATTCTGATTGACAGTCTTGTTGGATAAAAAATTCTTGGCTGCTTATTTTTCCCATTCAGCACATTGAATATAATATATGCCCCTCCCCCCCCTCTTCTGGCCTGCCAAGTTTATGTGCATAGATCTCCTGTGAGCCTGGTGTGTCTTCCCTTTTAGGTTTAGGACTTTTTTTCCCTTTCTGCTTTCAGGATTCTTTCCCTGTCTGTGAATTTTGTGAATTTGACTAGATATACCTTGGAGATGTTCAGCTTTTGTCAAACTTAATGACATTTCTCTGTGCTTCTTGGATATTGATACCTGTATCTTTCCCCAGATTAGGGAAGTTTTCAGGTACAATTTGCTTTCATAAACCTTATGCCCCTTTTTCTCTCTCTTCATCTTCTGGGACTCTTATGATACGATTGTTATTCCATTTTAGTAAGTCACTGAATTCCCTAAGTCTACCTTCATGATCCATTACCTTTGTTTCCCTCTTCTTTTCAGCTTCATCATTTTCCATAATTTTATCTTCTGTATCACTGATTCCTTCCTCTGTTCATCCATTTAATTTTTATGGCCTCCATTTGTGTTTGTATCTCAGTTATAGCATTTTTAATTTCAGCCTGACTAGAGTTTAGTTCTTTTATCTCTGCAGTAAGGGATTCTCTAGTGTTTTCTATGCTTTTTTCAAGTTCAGCTACTATTTTTATAATTATTATTTTAAATTCTAGTGCAGACATCTTGCTTATATCTGTATTGATTAAATCTATAGCCATCATTTCTTCCTATTCTTTCTTTTGGGATTAATTCCTCTGTCTTGTCATTTTGTAAGGAAGAAATTTTTAAAAAATAATAATGTAAAGAAATAAATAAGAAATATAAATTTAAAAATTTTAAAAACAAAATGAGATAAAATAGAATAGATAAAAGAAGCTAGATCCTAGGGGTCTTTTGGTCTGCTTGTTAGGAGAAACTTCCATGGGTCATTTTTCTGGTTTGTAGACATGCAACTTTGTTCTCTAAGATTTCCCATTGATTTGTTGGGTGTTCAGAATGATTTGATATTTATCTACCTGTGTTCAAGTGAGAATGTAGGGTCACCTTACTCTTCTGCCATCTTACCTCCCTCTCCTGCTTTTGTTTATTTTGATAGGAGTTCTCTCTTCATCCTGGACTTGGATGTCTGTTTCCTTTCCAGATTAAGGAAGTTTTCAGGTATAATTGCCTCAAATAAAACCTATGTCCCCTTTTCTCTCTTCTTCTTCTTTTGGCAGTCTTATGATATGAATGTTATTATGTTTGATGGAGTTACTGACTTCCCGAAGTCTAATTTCGTGATCCAAGATTTTTCTTTCCCTCTTTTTTTTAGCTTCATTATTTTCCATAATTTTATCTTCTATACTACTTATTCATTCATCTGCTTCTTCCATCTTTGTGGTCATTACAACCACTCGATTTCAAATCTCGGTTACTGTTTTTGTTTTTTGTTTTGTTTTGTTTTGTTTTGGTTTTGGTTTCTGTTTGTTTCCATGTCAGTCTGACTGATTTTTGGTTCTTTTACCTCTGAAGTAAGAGTATCCCTGATGTCTTCTATGTTTTTCTCAAGTCCAGCTAGTATCCTTATAATTGTTGCTTTGAATTCTGGATCAGGCATATTACTTATCTCTGTTTAATTAGATACCTGGTCATGACCATTTCTTGTTCTTTCTTTGGGGTGAATTTCTCCAACATGTCATTTTGGTTAGGTCTCTTTCTTTTCTGTGTTAGGAAAACCTGTTATGTTTCCTGTTCCTGAGAGTCATGGCATTATGAAGAGAGCTCGATGCTCAGGGCCTGAAGCTTCAGGAAGTCTCCTGTGTGTGCTGCGTGCACTTTGCTGTTGTGTTTTGGCTGCTCTATCCCTCAGATCAATTGTCTGCAGAGTTTCTCCTTGCTTACAGTGGTAAGTGTTTGGACCTGGTGCAGAGTGTGGTGATTTTTAACTAGGTGTACTCTGGAATGCTTGCTAGAAGAAACCTGATGCTATTTCCACTAGACCTGAAGCTTTCTAGAGCTCTATGGTCAGTAGACATGGTGCTGGCTCTGATTTGTGCTGGTGTTCTGGAGGAAGAGGTTGCTGCTCTGGTTCTTATGCACACTTGCCAGAAAATAGCAGTCCCAACAATGTGCAGGGGGATGGGAATTCATGTAAGCAGTTTAGACTGCCAGTGTTGATACTGTGGTGTTCACTGAAGTTGGTTTATGTTGAGGGATGCAGCAGCAAATTGGTGCCAGCCCACACCTCTGTCCCCAAAGAGGGGAGTCTGCTTGCTGCTGTTAGGGAAGCCCTTTCAGAGGAGCAACTAATTTCCTCTTGTACATTTTCAGATTGCTGATTTCATTCTCTGACTCTGGATCACTTGCCTGCTTGGAGCAGTGCAGCACACCTTGGGTTCTACCCTAGCCAGTCCTGCTGACTTTTAAAATTCCAAGCTTCAGGGTCCTGGTGTGGTAGGAATTTATGTTTGCCCTCTGGAAAATGGTCTTGCTGTTCTGGGACTGGTGCAGGTTTGGCCCAGAAGGGCAGTTGCACCAAAGCACAAGCACATGGGACATGTAGCGAGCAAACTAAACATCCAGTGTCCTGGTGAGCCATCTTAGCAGGTGTCTTTGTTCCTATGCTGAGGAGCAGGGAAGGGAAATGGTACCTGCTGGGGTTTTTTTGTCCACAGAGAAGCAATGCCACCTTTCTCAGATGCACTCCAAAAAGTATGAACAGTTACTTACTCCCTGTGCCCCTTAGGTTATCCACAGACCACACTTTGTACCCCAGGGGTATTTACCTGTCTCTTCTCCAGGAGAAGGGCAATGTCCTCAGGTGCCTATCTAACCCAAGCCCAAGGACCTCTAAAACTCCCAACTTTTATCCCCACTGGTTGCAAAAACTCAGGAAATTCAGCCCCTCTCATTCTCCCAGCCAATGGCTTTGGGGATTAGTCACCTTGTGCTTATCCCTGTGCACTCCACTCTCTCTCACCTTTCTCTACAACCAGGACACCTCTCTGCAGCATCCATGATCTGTTTCTCCCCTAAACCACATCTCAGCACTTCCTACCTTCCTTGATGCGGCCTCTTCTTTCCCTCTGGTTGTGTAGCATGTTCCATCAGTTCTCAGATCAATTTTTTGAGTATTCAGAAGGATTTGTAGTTATCCAGCTGTGTTTGAGGGATTAAGCAAGCCCAGGGTCCACTTACTACACTGTTATCTTACCTCCACCTGAGTCTGGTTTATTTACTTAACATAATGCTTTCAAGAGTCATCTATGTTATAAGAACTTGATTCCTTTTTATGGCTGAATAATATTCTATGATATGTATATACCACACTTATGTGTCTATTATTCTCTTGATGGACACTTGGGTTGTTTCCACAATTTGGGTATGATGAACAATTCAGCAGTGGGCATTGTAACAGAAATATTTTTGGGGGGATAACTGGCTCAGTTAGTAAAGCGTGTACCTTCGACTCAGGATAATTTCATAATCCTGGGGTCCTGGGATTGAGCCCTGCACTGGGCTCCCTGCTAAGTGGAGAGTCTGCTTCTCCCTCTCCCTCTGCCCTACCCCCTGCTCAAGCTTGCTCTCTCTCACACTCTTTGTCTCTCTCTCAAATAAATAAATAAAATCTTAAAAAAATTATAAATAAAAAAAGAGTATCTTTTTGAGTCTCTCCTCAAATATTTGGGATATACAGTAGTTCCCATTATATGCAATTTTGATTTTTTCATTTTCAGCTCTCTATAGTCATTTGTGGTCTGGAAGCAGATAATCTTTCTTCTGATGTATCATAAAAAGGTCAATATTAATCTAACACTATGTTAACAATGCCTATGTCATTCACTTCACTTCATCTCATCAGTTTGTCATCTTACCATCTCATATTATCACAAAAGAAGAGACAAAATACAGTGCAATATTTTGACAGAAAGAAAGACCATATTCACATAATTTTATGTCATAATTAGTCTATTTTATTATTAGTTATGGTTGTCAATCACTGTGATTAATTTATTAATTAAACCTTATCATAGCTATGATTTTATAAGGAAAAAATACAGAGTATATGTAAGGTTATATAATATCCATGGCTACAAACATCCATGGGGGGTCATAGAACATATCCCCATGGATAAGGGGAACTACTGTATGCCTAGGAGTACACATACTGGGTCATATGAAACCAAAAGATTATTTTCCACACTGGCCATTTTCTTTTTAAGATTTTATTTATTTATTTGAGAGAGAGAATGAGAGACAGCACAAGAGGGAAGAGGATCAGAGGGAGAAGCAGACCCCCCGCTGAGCAGGGAGCCCGATGCGGGACTCGATCCCAGGACTCCAGGATCATGACCTGAGCCGAAGGCAGTCGCTTAACCAACTGAGCCACCCAGGCGCCCTCACACTGGCCATTTCATTTCACATTTGCAACTGCTGCGTATGAGGGTTCTAATTTCTCCACGTTCTCATTAAGACTTGTTTTTTTTTTTTTTTAAATTATAATCATTAAAATGGGTAAGAAGTAGTATCTCATTTTGATATTGATTTTTCATTTCACTAACAACAAATTATGTTGAGTATATTTTCTAGAGTGTGCTTGTCATTTCTATTTTTTCTTAAAAGAAATGTTTATTCAAGTGACTTCCCCATAATTTCAATAGATTGTTTGATATTTTAATTGAGTTTAGGCTTAATAGTTCTTTATATATTCTGGATATTAAACCATTATCAGATATATCATGTCCATATATTTTCATGTATTCTCCAAGATGGGTTTATATTTTCTTTTGTTTGTTTGTTTTTACTTTAATTCCAGTTAGTTCATATGCACTATTATATGAGTTCCAGGTATACAATATAGTAATTCCACAATTCCATACATCACCCAGTGCTTATCTCAAGTGTACTCCTTAAGTTCGATTACCTTTTTAACCCATCACCCCACACACCTCCCCTCTGGTAAACATCACTTTGTTCTTCATAATTTAGAGTCTGTTTCTTGGTTTCTCTCTCTTTCTTTCTTTTTTGAATTGGCTACTTTGTTTTGTTTCATAAATTCCACATAAATGAAATCATATGGTATTTGTCTTTCTATGACTGACTTATTTCTCTTAACATTATATTCTCTAGCTTCATCCATGATAGTGTAAATGGCAAGATTCCATTTTTTATGGCTGAATAATATTCCATTATATATATATATATAGATATATATATATATGTATATATATATATATATATATATATATATATACATATATATATATCACCTCTACTTTATCTATTCAGCAGTCGATGGAAATGAGAGTTTCTTCCATAATTTGGCTATTGTAAATAATTCTTTTAAAACATAGGGTCGCATGTATCCCTTTGAATTAGTGTTTTTGTATTTTTTTTAAGATTTTATTTATTTATTTGAGGGCGCCTGGGTGGCTCAGTTGGTTAAGCGACTGCCTTCAGCTCAGGTCATGATCCTGGAGTCCCGGGATCGAGTCCCACATCGGGCTCCCTGCTCGGCGGGGAGTCTGCTTCTCTCTCTCCCTCTGCTGCTCCCCCTGCTTGTGCACTCTAGCTCATGTTCATTCTCAAATAAATAAAATCTTTAAAAAAAAAGATTTTATTTATTTATTTGAGAGAGAGAGAATGAGAGAGAGCAAGCACATGAGAGGGGGGAGGGTCAGAGGGAGAAGCAAACTCCCTGCCGAGCAGGGAGCCTGATGCGGGACTCGATCCAGGGACTCCAGGATCATGACCTGAGCTGAAGGCAGTCGCTCAACCAACTAAGCCACCCAGGCGCCCAGTGTTTTTGTATTTTGAGCTAAATACTGATAGGTAGAAGTATATACACCCTAAGCCTACTTTGTTGAGGGTTTTCACCATGAATGGATGTTTTACTTTGTCAATGCTTTTTCTGTGCCTATTTAAATGATCATATGGTTCTCATCATTTCTCTTATAATGTGATGCATTTTGTTGATTCATTTATGAATATTGAACCACCTTTGAAACTCAGAAATATATTTAACTTGATATATTCACAAATCATTATTTATTGATTGTTTTTTCTAAAGATTTTATTTATTTGTCTGACACACAGAGAGAGAGGGAAAGAGTAAGCACAAGCAGGGGGAGCAGGAGGCAGAGGAGAAGTAGGCTCCCCACTGATCAAGGAGCCCAATATGGGGATTGATCCCAGGACCTGGGATCATGACCTGAGCTGAAGGCAGCTGCTTAACCGACTGAGCCACTGAGGTGTCCCAGTGAATAATTTTTTAAAATGTATTGTTGGATTCAGCTTGCTAGTATTTTGTTAAGGATTTTTACATCTATGCTCATCAAACATTGGCCTGTAGTTTCCTTTTTCAGTTGTGCTTTTATTTCGTTTTGGTAACAGGGTGATGCTGTCCTTATAGCATGAATTTGGAAGTGTCCTTTCCTTTTTTATTTTCTGGAATAGACTGAAAAAAATCAGTATTAATTCTTCTTTAAATGTGTGGTAGAATGTGTTGGTGAAACAATCTGGTCCTGGATATTTGTTGGAAGTTTTTGAATACCAATTCAATTTCTTTTGTGGCTATTTGTCTGTTCAAGTTTTCTATTTCTTCCTGTTTCAGTTTTGGTACATGTTTCTAGAACTTTTTTCCATTTCTTGCAGGTTGTCCAATTTGTAGGCACATAGATTTTCATAATATTCTCTTATAAGTGTTTGTATTTTTGTGATGTTGGTTGTGATTTCTCCTCTCTCATTTCTGATTTTTTTTTAATTTGAATACTTTCTTTTCTTGATAAGTCTGGCTAGAGTTTCATCAATTTTATTAATTTTTTCAAAGAACGAGCTCCTGGTTTCATTGATCTGTTCTATTTTTGTGATTGTGTGTGTGTGTGTTTGATTGGTTGGGTTTTTTTGTTTGTTTCTATATCATTTATTTCTCCTCTAATCTCTATTATTTATTTTATTCTGCTCATTTTATGTTTTGATTGTTGTGCTCTTTCTAGCTCCTTTAGGTGCAAAGTTATGTTGTTTGAGATTTTTCTTTTTTTTTTTTTACATTTATTTATTTATTTATTTGACAGAGAGAGACAGAGCAAGAGAGGGAACACAAGCAGGGGGAGTGGGAGAGGGAGAAGCAGGCTTCCTGCAGAGCAGGGAGCCCGATGTGGGACTCGATCCCAGGACCCTGGGATCATGACCTGAGCTGAAGGCAGTCGCTTAACCAACTGAGCCACCCAGGTGCCTGAGATTTTTCTTGATTCTTGAGCAAGACCTCTATTGCTATAAACTTCCCTCTTAGATCTGCTTTTGATGTATCCCAGAGGTTTTAGACCATTGTATTTTCATTTTCATTTGTTTCCCTGTATTTTCTATTTCTCATTTATTTCCTAATGGACCCATTCATTCTTAAGTGTCATGTTATTTAACCTCCATGTGTTTGTGGTCCTTTCATACTTTTTTGTATGG
This sequence comes from Neomonachus schauinslandi, assembly GCF_002201575.2. NCBI lineage: Eukaryota > Metazoa > Chordata > Mammalia > Carnivora > Phocidae > Neomonachus > Neomonachus schauinslandi. The sequence goes on from NC_058419.1 coordinate 60,277,494, forward strand.
TTGACTTCTAGTTCCTTAGTGTTGTGGTCAGAAAAGGTGCATGGTATGACTTTGAATTCTTGAATTGTTTGAGGCTTGATTTGTGGCCTATTGTGTGATATACCTATGAGAATGTTCTGTGTGCTTTTAAAAATAATGCATATGCTGGGAATTTTGGAGGAAGATGGTGATGGAGTTGGAGGACTCTATGCTGTCCTGGTCCTATGAACATAACTAGATGACTATCAAATCATTGTAAATACCCCATAAAGAGATCTGAAGGCTGACAAAACAAACTCCACAACTAAAGGGAGAGAAAAAAAGGGCATGAGATAAGAGAAGAGAAGAGAACTCAGGGAATGCACAAGGAGAACATTTCCACAATGTCATTTGCTTGGAAAATGAGAGGGGCTCAATTTTGTAAGTTCTTGGAACCAACAGGGCAAATGTCCATGGGTTTGGCTGAGATAAAGCCCATAGTGCTTTGTAGCTGTTCCTGGAGTGAAGGAAGGCAAACCACCTGGGGGCAGAAAGTGTGGAAACAGCAATCTGAAGAGCACCTGGGGCACACAGGGGGAGTTTATTCAGTCTTCCTAGACCATGTTCTTCAGAGGTAGCACTCACAGTGACACTTCTCCAAAAACAAAGGAGCTGACAGGCACCATTTCCCTCACCACCCCTCACCATAATCAGAGCAAAATTGTGTGAAGCAGCATAGTACCAACACTCCTTGTTTAACTTGCATACACCAGGCTTCAATCTCCTGGGATCTGTTAGGACTGCCTTTCTAAGTCACACCTACCTCAGTCCCAGCACGGTGGGCCCCTCTGCCAGAAGACCAGCATAAAACCCTACCTACACTAAGTCTCCTGACCAGAGAGTTAAGGCCTCAGTTCCAGTGGAAGTGGTGAAAGGTGTCATTTCACAAGCAGACCACAACACACCTAGTTAAAACTTACTACATTAAGCCCAGGGACCAAACATTGCTGATAGCAGAAAGGGACAGTCTCTGCAGATGACTTGCTTGAAGGATAGGACAGCCAAAATACAATAGCAGAGCACATGCAACACACACTGGAGTCACTCCCTCAAGTGCCAGACCCTGGGCACTACAAGACTTCTTCATAAGGCCATTACTTTCAGGAGCAGGAGCCATAACTGGCTTTCCTAACACAGAGAAGAAGGCAGAAACTTAAACAAAATGTGAAGACAGTGGAGTTTATCTCAAATAAAAAAACAAGATAAGGTCACTGCCAGAGATCTAAGCAAAACAGATATAAGAAACATCTGTGGTGGAGAATTTAAAGCAACAAAAATAAGGATGGCTATGGCATTTGAAAAAAAGAATAGAAGACATCAAGACGACCCTTACTAAAGAGATAAAATAGTTAAAAAGCTATCAGTCAGAGATAAAGAGTGCAATAAATGAGATCAGAAAAAAGCTTGACACAATGAGCAGCAGGCTGAAGGAGAGGAACAAATTAGTGACCTATAACACAAAATCATGGAAAATAATGAAGCTGAACAAAAGAGAGAAAGAATTACAAAACAAGAATAGACTTAGGAAACTCAGTGAATCCATCAAACATAACATTCAATAACAGGAGTCACAGAAGAAGAAGAGAGAAAAGTGTGCAGAAAATTTATTTGAAGAAATAATAGCTGAAAAGTTCCCTATTCTAGGGAAGGAAACAGACATCCAGATACAGGAGGCACAGAGAACTCACATCAAAATCAACCAAAGCAGACCAACACCAAGACATATTATAATTAAATTTGTGAAATATAGTGATAATGAAAAAAGCTTAAAAGAAACAAACCAAAAGAAGTCCTTAAGTTACAAGGGAAGACCCATAAGCCTAGCTGGAGATTTATCAACAGGAACTTGTCAAGCCAGTAGGGAGTGGCATGATATATTAAAATTGTTGAATGGGAAATTCTGCAACCATGAATAATATATTTGCAAGGCTATCATTCAGAATAGAAGGAGAGAGAACGAATTTCCCAGACCAAAACCCCCACAAAAACAACAAAAACAAAAACAAAAACTAAAGCAGTAGTTCATGACCACAAAATGAGCCCTGAAGAAATATTAAAGCAGACTCTTTAAAAGAAAAGGAGAGACCAACAATGACAAATACAAGAAAAGATCAGAGAAAATAAATAGAAACAATGACAAAACAAGTAATAAAATGGCACTAAAGGCATATCTATCAATAATTACTTTGAATGTAAATGGACTCAATGCTCCAATCGAAAGGAATTGATTTCAGAATGGAAAAATAAATAAGACCAATCTATTTTCTGCCTACAAGAGACTCATTTCAGATCTAAAGACAACTGCAGATTGAAAGTGAGGGTATGAGGAAACACTTCTCATGCAAATGGATGTCAAAGGAAAGCCAGCGTCACAACGCTTATATCAGACAACGAGGACTTTAAAACAAAGAATCTAACAAAATATAAAAAAAGGTGATTTATAGTAAATGTGACAATTCTACAAGAAGACATAACAGTTGTCAATATTTATGCACCCAACATAGAAGTACCCAAGTATATGAAACAGTTAATAACAAACATAAAGGATTCAATTCCTAATGATATAATAATACAATAATAGTAGGAAACTTTAATACCCCACTTACATCAATGAACAGATAATCTAAACAGAAACTAAACAAATAAACAAAAAGTCACTTTGAGTGACAACCTGTATCAGATGGACCTAATAGGTATACTCAGAACATTTCATGCTAAAAGAGCAGAATACATATTCTTTGCAAGGGCACATGGAACATTCTACAGAATGGATCACATGTTAGGTCAAAACAGGCCTCAACAAATACAGAAAGATTGAAGTCATGCAGTGCAACTTTTCTGACCACTTCATTATGAAGTTAGAAGTCAACCACAAGAAAAAAATATGGCTAGAACAAAAATACGTGGAGATTAAACAGTAATGGGTCAATCAGGAGATCAATGAATAAATTAGAAAGAATACATAGAGACAAGAGAAAATGAAAACACAATGGTCCAAATCATTTGGGATACAGGAAAGCTGTTCTAAGAGAGAAGTATATAGCAATACTGACCTCCTTTAAGTAGGAAGAAAAACCTCAAATAAACAATATAATCTTAAAACTAAAAGAGCTAAAAAAGAACAACAAAGGAAGCCTAAAGCCAAAAGAAGGAAGGAAATAATAAAGATTAGAGCAGAAATATATGATATAGAACCTCACAAAACAATAGATCAGTGAAAGTAGGAACTGAGTCTTTGAAAAAATTAATAAAATTGATAAACCTCAAGGTATAATTATCAAAAAGAAAATAGATGAGATCCCCCAAAAATTACAAATGAGAGTGGAGAAATAACAACCAACACCAGGAAATAAAAACAATTATAAGGGGATATTATGAAAAACTATATGCCAACAAATTGGACAACCTAGAAGAAATGGATAAATTCTTAGAAACATATAAACTACTAGACTGAAACAGGAAGAAATAGAAAACTTGAAGAGACTGTTAACCAGCAAAGAAATTGAATCAGTAATCAAAACACCCAACAAACAAAAGTCCAGGACCATGTGACTTCATAGGCAAATTCTGCCAAACATTTAAAGTAGTGTTAATACCTACTCTTCTCCAACTATTCCAAAAAAATAGAAAAGGAAGGAGAATTTCCAAATTCATTCTGTGAGGCCAGCATTACCCTGATACCAAAACCAGATAAAAACACCACTGAAAAGAGAACTACATGACAATATACTTGATGAACATGGATACAAAAATTTTTTAATAAAATACTAGCAAAACGAATCCAACAATACATTAAAAAAATCATTCACCATGATACAGTGTGATTTATTCCTTGGTTGCAAGGGAGTTTCAATATTTGCTAATCAATCAACATGACACATCACATTAATAAAAGATAGTATAAGAACCATATGATCATTTCAATTCACGCAGAAAAATCATTTAACAAAGTACACCATCCATTCATGATAAAAACCCTCAACAAAGTACATTTAGAGGGAAAATACCTCAACATAATAAAGACCATATATGAAAAACCCACTGCTAATATTATCTTAAATGGGGAAAAACTGAGAGCTTTTCCTCTACTGTAAGGAACAAATAGAGTGTCCACTCTCAACACTGTTAAATAACATAGTACTGGAAGTCCTAGCCACAGCAATCAGACAGCAAAAAGAAATAAAAGGCATCCAAATTGACAAGGAAGAAGTCAAATTTTCACTATTTGTAGATAACATGATACTATATATAAAAAACCTAAATGACTCCACCAAAAACCTGCTAGAACTGATACACAAATTCAGTAAATTTACAGTGTATAAAATCAACACACAAAAATCTGATACATTTCTATACACCAATAATGAAGTAGGAGAAAGAAAATTTAAGGAAACAATTCCATTTATAATTGCACCAAAAGCAATAAGATACCTAGGAATATAGTCACATATATAAACAACTCATACAATAACAACAATCTGATTAAAAAATGAGCAAAGGAACTGAATAAACATTTTTGCAAAGAAGATATCCAAAAGGCCATCAAATATGTGAACAGATGCTCAGTGTCACTAATCATCAGGGAAATTTAAATCAAAACTTCAATGAGAGATTACCTCACAGAAGTTAGAATAACTGTCTTAAAAAAGGGAAGAGATAACAAGGGTTGACAGGGATGTGGAGAAAAGGGAACCATTGTGCACCACTGGTGGAAATGTAAATTGGTGCAGCCACTATGGAAAACAATTTTCAAGTTCTTAAAAAAATTTTATATAGCTATATAAAAATATGTTATATTATAATTTATGTTATATTATATATTGTATTATATAGTTATTATATCTTATATAATTATATAATTGTTATAAATATAATTACACATATAATTTATTAAATATAATTTATTATATTATTTAGCCATGAGGAACAAAAAAAGAAACCCTGCCGTTTGCAACAACATGGGTAAACATTGAAGGGTATCAATCTAAGTGAGACTAGTTCAGACAGAGAAAGACAAATACTATATGATATCACTTATGTGTGGGATCTAAAAAAAGCTGACCCTATAAAATCAGAGTAGAATGATGATTAGCAGCACCTGTGGGGTTGTGAAAATGGCATTTATTTAGGCTAAAAATTTGCAACTACTAGATAAATAAGTTCTATAAGCTATAATGCATAGCATAGTGATTATAGTGAAAATATTGTATGATAAACTTCAAAGTTTTTTTTTTAAGATTTATTTATTTATTTATTTGACAGAGAGAGACACAGCAAGAGAGGGAACACAGGCAGGGGGAGTGGGAGAAGGAGAAGCAGGCTTCCCGCTGAGCAGGGAGCCCAATGCGAGGCTGATCCCAGGACCCTGAGATCATGACCTAAGACGAAGCCAGACGCTTAACAACTGAGCCACCCAGGCGCCCAAACTTCAAAGTTTTTAAGACACAAGTTTCCAAATTGTTCTCAACACAAAAATGATAATTATGCAAAATATCAGAAGTTTAATTAACACTATGTTGGAACCATATTGCAATAGATAAATGTATAAAAGAAGCATGGTATATAGCTTAAACTTACACAATATTTTATGTCAACTATATATCAATAAAAATAAATTAAATGTTATTAGACCCATGAAAAATAATTTAAAAGAACAGAGAGAATGGGGAGCCTGGGTGGCTCAGCCGGTTAAGCATCTGCCTTTGGCTCAGGTCATGATCCCAGGACCCTGGGATCAGACTCCCTGCTCAGTGGGGAGCCTGCTTCTCCCTCTCCCTCTTCTGCCCCTCTCCCTCTCCTTCCTTTTCCCTCTCCTTCTCCCTCCCTGCTTCTCCCTCTCCCTCTGTTCCTCCCCTTGCTCATGCTCTCTCGCTTGCTCACTCTTTCAAATCAGTAAATAAAAATCCTTTAAAAATAAGTAAATGAAAAACAAAGGTGGGGGCATCATGATGCCTGATTTCAAGCTATATTACAAAGCTGTGATCACCAAGACAGCATGGTACTGGCACAAAAACAGACACATAGATGAATGGAACAGAATAGAGAGCCCAGATATGTACCCTCAACTCTATGGTCAAATAATCTTCGACAAAGCAGGAAAATATATGCAATGGAGAAAAGACAGTCTCTCCAATAAATGGTGCTGGGAAAATTGGACAGCCATATGCAGAAGAATGAAACTCAACCATTTTCTTACACCATACACAAAGATAAAATCTAAATGGATGAAAGACTTCAATGTGAGACAGGAATCCATCAAAATCCTAGAGGAGCGCATAGGCAGTAACCTCTTCTACATCGGCCACAGCAACTTCTTTCAAGACACATCTCCATAGGTAAGGGAATCAAAAGCAAAAATGAAGTTTTGGGACTTCATTAAGATAAAAAGCTTCTGCACAGCAAAGGAAACAGTCAACAAACAAAGAGGCAACCCACGGAATGGGAGAAGATACTTGCAAATGACATTACAGTTAAAGGGTTGATATCCAAGATCTATAAAGAACTTCTCAAACTCAATACCCAAAAAACACTAATCAAATCAAAAATGGGCAAAAAGCATGAAAAGACACATCTTGGGGCGCCTGCATTGCTCAGTCATTAAGCGTCTGCCTTTGGCTCAGGTCATGATCCCAGGATCCTGGGATTGAGCCCCGCATCGGGCTCCCTGCTCACCGGGAAGTCTGCTTCTCCTTTTCCCACTCCCCCTGCTTGTGTTTTCTCTCTTGCTGTGTCTCTCTCTGTCAAATAAATAAATAAAATATTTTTTAAAAAAAAGAAAAGAAAAGACACTTCTCAAAAGAAGACATATGAATGGTAACAGACACATGAAAAAAATGTTCAACATCATTAGCCATCAGAGAAATTCAAATCAAAACCACATTGAGGGGCACCTGGGTGGCTCAGTTGGTTAAGCGACTGCCTTCGGCTCAGGTCATGATCCTGGAGTCCCGGGATCGAGTCCCGCATCGGGCTCCCTGCTCGGCAGGGAGTCTGCTTCTCCCTCTGACCCTCTCCACTCTCATGTGCTCTCTCTCATTCTCTCTGTCTCAAATAAATAAATAAAATCTTTTAAAAAAAAAGTACACTTAAAAACCACATTGAGATACCACCTTACACCAGTTGGAATGACAAAAATTAACAAGGCAGGAAACAACAAATGTTGTTGATGATGTAGAGAAAGGGGAACCCTCTTACACTGTTGGTGGGAATGCAAGTTGGTGCAACCCCTTTGGAAAACAATATGGAGGTTCCTCAAAAAGTTTAAAATAGAGCTACCTTATGACCCAGCAATTGCACTACTGGGTATTTACCCCAAAGACACAGATGAAATGAAAAGAAGGGGCACATGAATCCCAATGTTCATAGCAGCAATGTCCACAGTAGCCCAACTGTGGAAGGAGCTGAAATGCCCTTCAATAGACGAATGGATAGGGGCGCCTGGGTGGCTCAGTCGTTGGGCATCTGCCTTCAGCTCAGGTCATGATCCCAGGGTTCTGGGATCGAGCCCTGCATCAGGCTCCCTGCTTATCTGGGAGCCTGCTTCTCCCGCTCTCCCTGCTTGTGTTGCCTCTCTAGCTGACTCTCTGTGTCAAATAAATCAATAAAATATCTTTTAAAAATGGATAAAGAAGATGTGGTCTGGTGGTGGTTATTGAGGAGGGCACATTCTGCATGGAGCACTGGGTGTTATGCACAAACAATGAATCATGGAACACTTCATCTAAAACTAATGATGTAATGTATGGGGATTAATGTAAGAATAAAAAGAAAAAAAAAGAAGATGTGGTCCATATATACAATGGAATATTACTCAGCCATCAGAAAGGATGAATACCCACCATTTGCATTGACATGGATGGAACTGGAGGGGATTATGCTAAGTGAAATAAGTCAAGCAGAGAAAGACAATTATCATATGGTTTCACTTATATGTGGAACATAAGGAACAGCATGGAGGACATTAGGAGAAGGAAGGGAAAAATGAAGGGAAGGAAATCAGAGATGTGGACAAACCATGAGAGATTATGGACTCCAGGAAACAAACTGAGGGTTTCAGAGGGGAGAGGAGTAGAGGGGATGGGTTAGCCTGGAGATGGGTATATTTTTAAAAATTTTTTAACTTGTATTATGTTATGTTAGTCACTATACGATACATCATTAGTTTTCGATGTGGTGATGCATGATCCATTGTTTTCGTATAACACCCAGTGCTCCATGCAGTACATGCCCTCCTTAATACCCATCACCAGGCTAACCAAACCCCATCCCCCCTCCACTCTAAAACCCTGTTTGTTTCTCATAGTCCATAGTCTCTCATGGTTCTTCTCTCCCTCCAATTCCCCTGCTTTATTTTTCCCTTCCTTCTCCTAATGTCCTCCATGCTATTCCTTATGTTCCACAAATAAGTGACACTATATGATAATTGACTTTCTCTGCTTGACTTATTTCACTTAGCATAATCTCCTCCAGTCCCATCCATGTTGATGTAAAAATTGGGTATTCATCCTTTCTGATGGCTGAGTACTAGTCCATTGTATATATCGACCACAACTTCTTTATCCATTCATCTGTTGGAGGGCATCTCAGCTCCTTCCACAGTTTGGCTATTGCGGACATTGCTGCTATGAACATTGGGGTGCATATGGCCCTTCTTTTCACTACGTCTGTGTCTTCGGGGTAAATACCCAGGAGTGCAATTGCTGGGTCATAGGGTAGCTCTATTTTTAATTTTTTGAGGAACTTCCACACTGTTTTCCAAAGTGGCTGTACCAACTTGCATTCCCACCTACAGTGTAAGAGGGTTCCCCTTTCTCCACAACCTCTCCAACATTTGTTGTTTCTTTCCCTTTCCATTTTTGCCATTCTAACTGGTGTAAGGTGGTATCTCAATGTGGTTTTGATTTGAATGTCCCTGATGGCTAATGATGATGAACATTTTTTCATGTGTCTGTTAGCCATTTGTATGCACTCTTCAGAGAAGTGTCTTTTCATGTCTTCTGCCCATTTTTTGACTTATTTGTTTTTTTCGGTGTTGAGTTTGAGAAGTTCTTTATAGATCTTGGATGCCAGCCCTTTATCTGTAGTGTCCTTTGCAAATATCTTCTCCCATTCTGTGGGTTGCCTCTTTGTTTTGTTGACTGTTTCCTTTGCTGTGCAGAAGATTTTTATCTTGATGAAGTTCCAAAAATTCATTTTTGTTTTTGTTTCACTAGCTTTTGGAAATGTATCTTGAAAGAAGTTGCTGTGGCCAATGTCCAAGAAGCTACTGCCTATGTTCTCCTCTAGGATTTTGATGGATTCCTGTCTCACATTGAGGTCTTTCATCCATTTAGATTTTATCTTTGTGTATGGTGTAAGAAAATGGTTGAGTTTCATTCTTCTGCATATGGCTGTCCAATTTTCCCAGCACCATTTATTGAAGAGACTGTCTTTTTTCCATTGCATGTTTTTTCCTGCTTTGTTGAAGATTATTTGACCGTAGAGTTGAGGGTCCCTATCTGGGTTTTCTATTATGTTCTATTGGTCTATATGTCTGTTTTTGTGCCAGTACCATGCTGTCTTGGTGATCACAGCTTTGTACTATAGCTTGAAATCGGGTAGTGTGATGCTCCCAGCTTTGTTTTTCTTTTTCAACATTTCCTTGGGGATTCAGGGTCTATTCTGGTTCCATACAAATTTTAGGATTGTTTGTTCCAGCACTTTGAAAAATGTCTTTGAAATTTTGATTGGGATGGCATTGAAAGTATAAATTGCTCTGGGTAGCATAGACATTTTAACAAGATTTATTCTTCCGATCCATGAGCAAGGAATGTTTTTCCATCTTTTTGTGTCTTCTTCAATTTCTTTCATGAGTGTTCTGTAGGTCCTAGAGTATAGATCCTTTACCTCTTTGGTTAGGTTTATTCCAAGGTATCCCATGGTTTTTCATGCTATTGTAAATGGAATCATTTCTCTAATTTCCCTTTCTACAGTCAAATTTTAGTGTATAAGAAAGCAACGGATTTCTGTGCATTGATTTTGTATCCTGCCACATTACTGAATTACTGTATGAGTTCCAGTAATTTGGGGGTGGACTCTTTTGGGTTTTCCACATAAAGTATCATGTCATCTGTGAAAAGAGAGTTTGACTTCTTCTTTACCAATTTGAATACCTTTTATTTCTTTTTGTTGTCTGATTGCTGTTGCTAGGACTTCCAGTATTATGCTAAACAATAGTGGCGAGAGTGGGCATCCTTGATGTGTTCCTGATCATAAGGGAAAGGCTCTCAGCTTTTCCCATTGAGGATGACATTCGCTGTGGGTTTTTCATAGATGGATTTTATGAACTTGAGGAATGTTCCCTGTATCCCTATACTCTGAAATGTTTTAATCAGGAAGGGATGCTGTATTTTGTCAAATGCTTTTTTCTGCATCAATTGAGAGGACCTTATGGTTCTTCTCTCTCATCTTATTAATGTGTTCTATCACATTGTTTGATTTGCAAATGTTGAACCACCCTTGCGTCCTGGGGATAATGCTTGGTAGAATTCCCCAGGGAATCCCTCAGGCCCTGGACTCTTGTTTTTTGGGAGGTTTTGGATCACTGCTTCAATCTCATTACTGTTTATTGGCCTATTCAGGTTGTCAATTTCTTCCTGTTTCAGTCTTGGCAGTTTATACGTTTCTAGGAAGGCATCCATTTCTTCCAGGTTGCTTAATTTATTGGAAGAGAGTTGTTGATAATAATTTTTAATAATTGTTTCTATTTCTTTGTTGTTAGTCATGATGTCTCCCATTTCATTCATAATTTCATTAATTTGGGTCCTTTCTCTTTTCTTCTGGATAAGTCTGGCCAGTGATTTTTCGATCTTATTAATTCTTTCAAAGAACCAGCTTCTAGTTTTGTTGATCTAATCTACTGTGTTTCTGGTTTCTAATTCATTGATCTCTGCTCTAATCTTAATTATTTCTCTTCTAATGTGTGGCTTAGGCATCGTTTGTTGCTTTTTCTCTAGTTCTTTAAGGTGTAGGGTTATTTGGTGAATTCGGGATTTTTCTATTTTTTTGAGTGAGGCTTGGATGGCTATGTATTTCCCCCTTAGGACCGCCTTTGCAGTATCCCATAGGTTTTGGACCAATGGGTTTTTGTTATCATTGGGTTCCATGAATTGTTTAAGTTCTTCTTTGATTTCTTGGTTGACCCAAACATTCTTGAGCAGAGTGGTCTTTCGCTTCCAAGTGTTTGAATTTCTGCCAAATTTTTTCTTGTGATTGAGTTCCAGTTTTAGAGCATTGTGGTCTGAGAATATGCAGGGAATAATCTCAATCTTTTGGTATCGGTTGAGACCTGATTTGTGACCCAGTATGTGGTCTATTCTGGAGAAAGTGCCATGTGTGCTCGAGAAGAATGAGTATTCTGTTGTTTTAGGGTGGAATGTTCTGTAAATATCTATGAGCTCCATCTGGTCCAGTGTATGATTGAAAGCTCTTGTTTCCATGTTGATTTTCTGCTTAGATGATCTGTCCATTGCAGAGAGTGGAGTATTGAGGTCTCCTACAATTAAGGTATTGTTATCAATATGACTCTTTATTTTGGTTAACAGTTGGTTTGTTAGATCTTCTGGTTGGATAGACCCTTTAAGAATGATATAGTGTCCTTCTGTGTCTCTAACTACACACTTTAGTTTAAAATCTAATTTGTCTGATATTAGAATTGCTATCACAGCTTTCTTTTGAGGTCCACTGGCATGGAAGATGGATCTCCATCCCTTCACTTTCAGTCTGGATGTGTCTTTAGGTTCCAAATAAGTCTCTTGTAGACAGCATATGGATGGGTCCTGTCTTTTTATCCAATCTGCAACCCTGTGCCATTTTATGGGAGGATTTAGGCTGTTCACATTGAGAGTGATTATTGAAAGATAGGAATTAATTGTCATCATGTTGCCTGTGAAGACATTGTTTTTGTAGATTGTCCGTGTAAATTTCTGTTGTAAATCACTCTTGGGGTCTTTCTCCTTTTATAGAACCCCCCTTGATATTTCTTGCAAGGCCGGCTTAGTGGTCACATATTCTTTCAGTTTCTCCTGGTCTTGGAAGCTCTGCATCTCTCCATCCATTCTAAATGACATCCTTGCCAGATGAAGTATTCTTGGCTTCATGTTCTTCTCATTTAGTACTCTGAATATGTCTTGCCAGGCCTTTCTGCCTTACCAGTCTCTGTGGATAGGTCTGACGTTATTCTGATGTTCCTTTCTCTGTACATAAGGAATCTCTTCCCTCTAACTGCCCTTAAGATGGTTTCCTCGGTTCTAAGTTTTGCAAGGTTTACTATTAAATGCCGGGGTGTTGGGAGGGGTCCTCACTGCCTCTAGGACACGAATGTTTGTTTCATTCCCCAGATTAGGGAAGTTCTCAGCTACAATTTGCTCAAATATATCTTCTAGTCCTGTCTCTCTCTCTCTCAGCTCCCTCTGGGATTCCAATAATTCTGACGTTGGAACGCTTCATGGTGTCACTTATTTCTCTGATTCTATTTTCATGGATTCTGAGTTGTTTTTCCCTGGCTTCCTCTTTTCCCTTTTTATCTATTAAATTATCTTCCAGGTCATTGATTTGTTCTTCTGCCTCACTTACCCTAGCTCTTAGATTATCTAGATTAGTTTGGATCTCATTGATAGCATTTTTTTTTAAAGATTTTATTTATTTGAGAGCGAGAATGAGAGCATGAGAGGGAGGAGGGTCAGAGGGAGAAGCAGGCTCCCCGCCGAGCAGGGAGCCCGATGCGGGACTCGATCCCGGGACTCCAGGATCACGACCTGAGCCGATTGTAGGTCCACTGGCATGGAAGATGGATTCGCTTAACCGACTGAGCCACCCAGGCGCCCTCATTGATAGCATTTTTAAGTTCTGCCAATTCAGCTTTCATTTCTGCCCTTAGAGACTCTATGTTGCCATTAATTGATTTCTCCATTCTAGCTATTGTCTTCACAATTTCTAGCCTGAATTCCATCTCTGACATTTTGGTTATATCTGCATCCATTTGTAAATCTGTGGCATAAGTCATAATCTCTGAGTCTATCCTATTTTGGGGGTTCCTCCTCATAGTCATTCTGTTGATGAGTGGTTGAGGGAATGTATAGAGTCCATATTATTGACCAGAATGCAAGCAAGATGCACCTGTTTTCTAGGGACCTTACGCTGCTGACCTTTTTTTCTCCCAGCCTGTTTTCTGGGGGAGGGGTCTGCCGAGCTGTTACTCAGGCAACCCTGTTTGGGCAGAGCTGTCCTGCCCCCTGTGGCGGGGGATGGGCTCAGTTGGAACCAGTTTTTGGGGCTTTTGTTCTCTGGCAGCTTTCCACGTCTCTTCAGAGACTCAGAGCAGAAGAGACGGTTTCCAACCCTCTGCCTCAGAGCAGAGAGACCACAGTCTGTTCTTCAGTGAGCTCTCCAGGCCACGCTATCTCCATTTCTGTCTTTGCTGCTATTAACTGCAGTATCCTGTGTTGTGTGCCCCTCCACAGCATCCCCAGTCCTGCCTCCAGGTCGGGGCATGTCTCTGCCCTTTGTGTTTCTAAAACCGGCAGCCCCTCCCAGTTCACACAAATGACCCCTCCACTCTGGGTTTCCATCCCAAGGGGCTGCCCTAAAGTCCTTTTCCCTCCACTACTGGTCTGCATGTCTGTGCCCCGTCCCAGCATCAGAGGCTATCACTCACCAGCAGTGCAGGATCCCATGGCTGGCTCCCTCCTGCTGCTGTTTATCCTCCAATATCTGCCTGTGGAATCACAGCTCCCCGCTTTGTCAAAACCAACCACCTGCGATCTTCTGTTTGTAGAGATCCAGATGTATCTTCTTACCTCTCAGATTGATTTTGTGGGTGCTCAGAGTGGTCTAATAGAAATCCAGCTCAATTCCAGGGACCAGTTGGAATAGGGTCCCCTACTCCTCCACCATCTTTTCTCCTGGGTGATGTGCATTAAGGAGGGCATGTGTTTTGATGAGCACTAGGTGTTATACACAAACAATGGATTGTGGAACACTACATTTAAAACTAATGAAATACTGTATCATGACTAACATAACATAATGAAAAAAAATGAAAACATGATATAAATACTATTCCAAAAAAAAGGTAAAGGAACAGAGAGAAGATTTATGGGTTGGAGTTCTCCAGAGAAGCAGAATCAACATTCAAGACCAAAGACACTGTGTTGGCAGAATTCCTCCTTGCTTTGTGGAGGCAGGTCTTACTCTATTAAGGCAATCAACAAATGGATGAGCTCCACCTACATTTGGAGTGTAATCTGTTAGAGTCAAAATATTCCAATTTAAATATTAATCTCATCCAGGGCACCTGGGTGGCTCAGTTGGTTAAGTGACTGCCTTCGGCTCAGGTCATGATCCTGGAGTCCCTGGATGGAGTCCCGCATCGGGCTCCCTGCTCGGCGGGGAGCCTGCTTCTCCCTCTGACCCTCCCCCCTCTCATGTGCTCTCTCTCTCATTCTCTCTGTCTCAAATAAATAACTAAAATCTTTAAAAAAATATTAATCTCATCCAAAAAAAACACCTTTACCAAATCATCCAGAATAATGTTTGATCAAATATCTGGGCACCATGACCCAGCCGAGGTGACTCATAAAATTAACCATCTCAATTAGAAAGGACATAGAGGACTTTAGTATTCTAATCTATCTATACCAAACTGACAATAATGGAACATTCCATCCAACAACAACACAATGCACACTATTCTCAAGTACACATAAAATATCCTCCAGACTAGCTCATATTAGGCCACAAAACAAGTATTAATAAATTTAAATATTGAAAGTATACAAGAATCTTTCTGATCATAATAGAATAAGACTAGAATTAAAATGCAAAAGAAAAACTGGAAAAAACACAAGTATGTGGAAATTAAACAACACTCTCTTAACTAACCAATGTGTTACAGAAGGAATTATAACGGAAATTTAAAAATACGTTGTTATAAAGGAAAATTGAAAAAAAAAAGGTATTCCAGAGATATGGGAAATGCAAAAGCAATAACAAGAGGGAAAATTATAACTTTAAATGCTTGTGGAAGAAAGATCTTAATTCAACAACCTAACTTTACAGTGTATTACAGACTGAGTATCTATGTATCCCCCAAAATTCATTTGTTAAAATCCTAAACCCAAATACAATGGTTAGGAGGTGGGATATTATTAGATGATTAGGTAGGTCTTGAAAGCAGAGCCCTCATCAAAGGGATTGGTGCCATTGGTTTACTCAGAACATTAAGAAAATAAAATAAAAGGAATACAATTTGGAAATGAAAAAATAAATAAAATTATCTCTGCTAACAGAATACATGATCTTTTATGTAGAAAACACTAGATTGGGAAAAAACGACTGTTAGATCTAAGAAACAGATTCAGCAAAGGCACAGAACACAAATTTAATACTGAAAAATCAGTTGTGTTTTTGTACACTAATATTAATAACTCCAAAAAGGAAGTTAAGAAAATAATTCCACTTATAATAGAAAATACTTAGAGATAACAAAAGGCTTGTACTCTGTAGACTACAAAACTGCTCAAAGAAATTACAGAAAACATACATTTAATGTAAATGCATCTCATGTTTATACATTAGAAGAGAATATTTTTAAGATGCCAATATTAGTGAAGTGCTCTAAAGATTTAATACAACTGCAATCAAAATCCCAATTATGTTTTTGGCAGAAATAGAAAAACCCATCCTAAAATTCACATGTAATCTCAGGAGACATTTATTAGCCAAAACAATCTTAAAAAGGAAGAGTTGGAGAACTTAAAATTCCTCATTCCATCTCTTACTATAAATGTACAATAATAAAAAATGTAGCACAGGAATAAAGGCAGACAGGAAGACAAATAGATTGGAATAGAAAGTACAGATAAAACCCTCACCTATATGGTCAAATGATGCTTGTCAATGTTGCACAGACCATTCAATAAGAAAACGACTTTGTTTTCAACAAATGGTGCTTGGAAAACTGGATGTCCACATGCAAAACACAGTAGTCATACCCTTATCTTACAGTGTATACAAAAAATTAACTCAAAATGAATTAAGGACCAAAATTTAAAAGCAAAAATTATTAAACTCTTAAATGAATACTTCAAGAAAAACCTTCAAAGCTTCATCCAAACTTTCAATTTGGCATGTATTTCTTGAATATGACAACAAAATCACATGCAACAAAAGAAAAAATAGAGTTCATCAAAATTAAAAACTTTGGTGTGGTAAGGGACACTATCAAGAGATTAAAAAGACAACACACAGAATAGGAGAAAATATTTGCTATGGGAAGAATTGTGTCCCCTTAAAATTTATATGTTGAAGTCCTAAGCCCCAGTATCTCTGGATGTATTTGGAAATAAGTCTTTAAAGAAGTAATTGAGGTAAAATGTAGTCACTAGGATAGGCCCTAATTCAATAAAACTACTGTCCTTATAAGTAAAGGAGATTAAAACACATACACATACAATAGGAAGATATCATGATACCGAGAGAAGATGGCCAAGAAAGAACTCAAAGCATATCAGCCCGGGTTATGCATTGATCTTGGACTCCTAGCTTTCAGAACTATGAGGAAATATATCACTGTTATTTGTCACCCAGTCTGTGGCATTTATTGTGGAGATACTAGCAAATTGATAAAGATTTTTGTACCAGAAGGTGGAGTACTGATATAGCAAATATCTTAAAATGTGGAAGCAATTTTTGAAGTAGATAATGGACAGATTCTAAAACTAGGTATTTATCCAAAAAATACAAAAGTACTAATTCAAAGGGATATAGGTACCCCGATGTTTATAGCAGCATTATCTACAATAGCCATATTATGGAAACAGCCCAATTCCATCATTTGTCCATTGATGAATGGACAAAGAACTGGAGAACAAAACATTGAGCCAAAAAGGGATTATTCTTGAGCCTTAAAATATAATGGAATTTACCCTGCTAGGTTTCAGACTTGCCTGGAACTCATGACTCCTTTCTTCTTTTCAATTTCTCCCTTTTGGGATGGAAATGTTTATCTTATGTCTGTCACACTATTTTAATTTGGAAGCAGATAACGTCTTTGGTTTCATAGGTTTACAGCTGGAGAGGAGTTTTACATCAGGATGAATCACATCTCCAGTCACACCCATATCTAGTTTAGATAATATTTAGATGAGATTTTAGACTTAGAGTTGATGTAAGAATGTATTAAGATATTTGTAGGTCTTGGGATGGGGTGCATGTATTTTGCATGTGAGAACATGAATTTTGGGGACCCAGGATATGGAGTAGTATGAGCTAAATTGTATGTCCCCAAATTCATATGTTGAAGTCCTAAGTTCCAGTACCCCTCCTTAAAGAGGTAATTAAGGTAAACTGATGTCATTAGAGCAGGATGTAGTCCAATATTACTGGTGTATTCATAAAACAAGGAGATTAGGACAGAGACACTCAGAGGAAAGAGCATCTCATGACAGTAGAAAAGAATGGCCATCTACAAACCAAGGAGAGAGGCCTTAAAAAATTCATCTCTGCTGACACCTTGATCTTGGACTTGTAACTTCCACAAGTGTGAGAAAATACATTTCTGCTAAGCCACACAGTTTGTGGTATTTGTTATGTCAGTCCTAGAAAAGTAATACACAACCCAATTTTTAAAATGGACAAGAACTTGAACAGATATTTCTCCAAAGAAGATATACAGATGGTCAATAAACACAGGAAAAGGTCACTAATTATTAGGGAAATGTAAATCAAAATCACAATGAAGGGGGCACTTACATGGCTCAGTTGGTTAAGCCGCTGCCTTTGGCTCAGGTCATGATCCCAGGGTCCTGAAACTGAGCCTGCCCTGGGATCAAACCTGCATAGTTGTCAGGGCTCCCTGCTCAGCAAGGAGCCTGCTTCTCCCTCTCCCTTTGTCCCTTCCCGCTGCTGGTGCTCTCTCTCTCTCTCTCACGCTCCCTCTCTCTCCCAAATAAATAAAATAAATTTAAAAAAATCACAATGAATAGTATGGCTATTATATTATAAAAACAAAAACAACAGAAAATAGCAAATATTGTTGAGGATGTGGAGAAATTACAACCCTCATGCATTGCTGGTGGGAATGTAAAATGATGCAGGTTTTGTAGCAAACAGCATGGTAGTTCCTCAAAAAATAAAGCATAGTATACCATATGATTCATCAATTCCACTTGAACTTATATAGCCAATAGAATTGAAAGTAGGGATTTGAACAGACAATTGCAAACCTATGTTCATAGCAACATTATTCATAGTAGCCATAAGGTGTAAACAATCCAAATGCCCATCAATGAATGAATGGATAAACAAAATGCAGTGTATATATACAAATACTTTTCAGTCTTAAAATAGTAATGAAATTTTGATACATGATACAATATGGATGGACCCTGAAATTAATCATGCTAAGTGAAATAACCCAAATACAAAAGGACAAATATGGCATTTCATTTATATGAAGTACCTAGATAGTCCAATTCATAGAAACACAAAGTAAAATAGTGGTTACCATGGGCTGGAAAGAAGGTATAGTAATATGGAGTTATTATTTAAGGTATACAAAATTCCCATATTGGATGATGAAAATATTGTGGAGATGTATAGTGGTGACGGTTGCACACTGAGAATGTACTCAATGCCACTAAATTGTACAATTTGTACAATTAAAGTGGTTAAAACTGTAAATTTTATGTTATGTATATTTTATCACTATAAGAAAAGAGTACCATGATAAAGTCAATATATTTCTATGGTTTATATCTATATATTAGATACATAAGTTTATTTCTGGACTTTAATTTCTATTCCATCTTATGTGTCTAGTGTATTATTAATACCACACTGTTTTGAATAAAATGGCTTTGAGGTAATTTTGATATTGGGAAGTGTGAGTCTTCCACTTTTGTTTCTCTTTTTCAAAATTGCTTTGGCTAGTCAAGGTTACTTGCAAAATTATAGGAATTTGAGGATCAGCTTTTCAAATTCTGCAAAAAAATTCTTGAATTTTTGATAAGGATTGCATTGCACAGTTCATTGCTTTGGGTAGTATTGCCATATTCAGCATATTAATCTTTCCATTTCATGAACATAGGATGTCTTTCCATTTATTTAGGTTTTTAAAATATTTTTAGCAAAATTTTTAGTTTACAAGTCTTTCTGTTCTTTTGTTAAATTTATTTATTGGTATTTTACTTTTTAATATAACATTGTAAATATAATTGCTTTCTTATCTTTGTTAATTTTTTTATATTGATCATTCCTGGTTTCTGTACAGAAACACAGTTGGTTTTTGTGTTGATCTTGTACCTTTTAGCAGTATTTATTCCTCACTCTTGTATCCTTTTTGTGGAATATTTAGGATTACCTTTTTATAGGATAATGTGATCTGTGAAGATAATTTTCCTTTTTCCTTTTCAAATTTGGTAACTTTTATTTATTTTCCTTTCTAGTTGTTCTGGCTAGAACTTCCAGTACAAAGTTGAATAACAGTAATGAAAGTGGCATCTTTGTATTCCTGACCTTTGAGGGAAAAGTCCCAGTCTTTTAGCATGGAGTATGATGTTTGTTATGTTTTTTGTTTTGTTTTGTTTTATGTATGTGTTTTTTTTTTTTATGTTGAGGAGGTTCCCTCGTTTTCCTGTTCTCTGAGTATTTTTATATGAAACCAGGTGGAACTTTTCAAATGACATTTTTGTGTCAGTTGAGATAATCATGTTTTCCTCCTTTAGTTTATTAATGTGCTGTGTTACACTAACTGATTTTCTTATGATGAACCAATATTGTATTCCTGGGATAAATCCCACTTGGACATGGTGTATAATCCTTCCAATATGCTGTTGGATTGGGTATGCTAATATTTTGCTGAGAATTTTTGCATCTGTATTCATAAAGAATATTGGTATATCCTTTTGTGTGATGCCTTGCTTGGCTTTGTTATCAGAGTAATGCTATTGTTATAAAAGGAATTCCGAATTGTCTCTCCACTTCATTTTTTTTTTCCAGAAGAGTTTGAGAAAGATTGGTAATAACTCTTTAAATCCTTGATAAAATTTATCAGTACATCCATCTGTTCCTGGAGTTTTCTTTGTTGGGAGGTTTTGATTACTGATTCATTCACTTTTGTTGTTACAGGTCTGCTGGGATTTTCAATTTCTTCTCGAGTCATTTTAGGTTGTTTGTGTGTCTCTAGGAATATGCAATTTAATCTAGGTTGTCTAATTCATCAGTGTACAATTTTTAATCATATTCTCTTATAATCATTTTAATTTCTGTAAGATTGTTAGTGATCTCTTCATTTTTATTTGTGCTTTCTGTTATTTTTGTTGTTTCTTATTTTTCCTTTGTCAGTATAGCTAAAGATTTGTCAATTTTGTTTATCTTTTCAAAGACCCAATTTTTGCTTCCTTTGACTCTCATTATTCTTTTTCTAGCCCCAGATAATTTGAATCTTCTGAAATCTGTTTTTTATTGTGTTTAAATATACATATATAAAATAAAATTTAGCATTCTATTTTTAAAGGATATCATTCTGTGTCATTTAGTACATTCACGTTGTTGTGCAACCTTGACTAACCTCCATCACCAGACTTTTTCATCTTACATCCCTGAAAGTCAGTAGTCATTTATCACTGACTCCCAATCTCCCCTCCACACAGCCTCTGGCAATCACCATTCTACATTCTGTCTACAAATTTAACTTATCTGGATACCTCATTTAAGTGGAATCACACAATATTTGTCCTTTTGTGACTGCTTTATTTCACTTAGTATGTCTTGAAGGTTAATCCATGTTGTAGCATGTGTTCAGAATTCCCTTTATTTTAAAGAATAAATAATATACCATTTTATGTATATATCACTTCTATGGACTGAATTATGTCCCTTCAAAATGTATGTATTGAATCATTAACCTCTAATGTTACTGTATTTGCAGATGAAGTGTTTAAGAGCTAAGTAAGCATAAACAAGTTCATAAGAGTAGGGCCCTAATCCAAAAGGACTGTGGTTTTTATATAAAGAGGGAAAGAAATCTCTTTCTCTCTCTCCTGTGTGAGGACATAGAAAGAAAGAGGTCATGTGTAACCCAAGGAGAGATTCCTTACCTTGATATTGATATTGATATTGATGATATTGATATTGATATTGATTTTGATATTGGGTTTCTAGTCTCCAGAACTGTGAGAAGATAATTTTTTGTTGTTGTTTAAGCCACTAGACTATGGTATTCTGTTAAGGAAGCCCAAATAGACTAATGTAACCACATTTTCTTTACTCCTTTATCTGTCAATAGATTCTTGGTTTGCTATGATAGTTGACTATTATGAATAATGTTGCTATAAATATAGGTGTACCAATATTATGTTCTAAGCCCTGCTTTCAGTTATTCTAGGTATATACCCAAAATGGAATTCTATGTGATGTGTAATTATTTGAGATCCTTCCATTCTATTTTCCATAGTAGGTATAACAATTCACATTCCCACTAGTGATGTGGGTGTTCCAATTTCTCCATATCCTTGATATTCACATTTTCACTTATTTTATTTTATAATAATGGCCATATGATAGGTGTGAAATTATATATAATTGTGGTTTTTAGTTTTATTTCCTTAATGATTAGTGATGTTCAGTATTTTCTCATGTGCTTGTTGGACATTTTATGTATCTTTGGAAAAATGTCTGTTCAATTCTTTTGCACACTTTAAATTTTTGTTCCTGAATTTATATGTTATTTATAGCTTGTGAACATTAATCTCTTATCAAATATATTACCTTCAAATATTTTTACATCACCTTGGTTACAGTTTCACTCTGTTCATTGTGACTTTAAATTCACAAAAGTGCCTAATTTTGATGAAGTATAATTTACCTATGTTTTTCTTTTGTTTACTCTTCTTTTATTGGATATTCATAAAATCATTGCCAAATCCATGACCATTAATATTTTACTGTTTTCTTCTAGGAGTTTTATGATTTTAGCACTTAAATGTATGTCTTTGATCCATTTTCAGTTAGTTTTTTTTATATGACATATGGCAGGGGTCCAACTGAATTTTTGCAAATGGATATCCAGTTTTATCAATAATATTTTCTTAAAAGACAATCCTTTTCTCAATTATCTTGACACCCTTGTGAAAAAACATTTGACTATATATGTGAATTTTGTGGGAGATCTCTATACTATTCCATTGGTCTGGTATATGTCTGGTTTAATGTCAGTATTACAATGATATTATTACCATCACTTAGTATTAACTCTTTAAATCAGAAAGTCTGAGACCTTCCATTTTTTCTTTTTTTCAGTATTTTCCTTAACTATTTGAAATCCCTTCTGATTGAACATAAATTTAGGATAGATGTTTCTATTTCTACCAAAAGCTGTTCTATTGTAATAGGGATACACTGAATCTATAGATCACTTTGTATAATACGGACATCTTTTTAAATTTTATTTTATTCAAATTCAATTGATTAACATATAATGTATTCTTAGATTCAGAGGTGGAGTTCAGAAATTCATCAGTTGCGTGTAATACCCAGTGCTCATTACATCACATGCCCTACTTAATGCCTGTCACCCAGTTACCACATCACCCCACCCACTACCCCTCCAGCAATGCTGTTTGTTTCCTATAGTTAAGAGTCTTTGGGGAGACTGGGTGGCTCATATGGTTGAGCGTCTGCCTTCCATTCAGATCATGATCCCAGGGTCCTGGGATTGAGTCCTTCATGGGGCTTCCTGCTTGGTGGGGAGCCTGCTTCTCCCTTTCTGCTCCCCCTGCTTGTGCTCTCTCACCCTTTCTGTCAAATAAATAAATAAATAAAATCTTTTCTTAAAAAAGAGTCTTTATAGTTTGTCTCCCTCTCTGAATTCATCTTGCTTTATTTTACCTTCCCTTCCCCTATGATCCTCTGTTTTGTTTCTTAAATTCCACATATGAGTGAAATCATATAATTATCTTTCTCTGACTTACTTATTTTGCTTAGCATAATACCCTCTAGTTCCATCCATGTCATTACAAATGGTAAGATATCATTTTTTTCTATTTCTGAGTAATATTCCATTGTGTATATATGCCACATCTTCTTTATCCCTTCATCTGTTGATGGACATCTGGGCTCTTTCCATAGTTTGGCTATTGTGGACATAGCTGCTATAAACATTGGGGTGAAGATGCCCATTCAGATCACTACATTTGTATCTTTTGGGTAAATACCTAGTAGTGCAATTGCTGGCTCATAAGGTAGGTCTGTTTTTAAATTTTTGAGGAATATTAATACTGTTTTCCACAATGGCTGTGCCAACTTGCATTCTCACCAGCAATGTAAAAGAGTTCCCCTTTCTCTGCATCCTCACCAATATTTGTTGTTTCCTGACTTATTATTTTAGCCATTCTGCCAGTGTGAGGTGGTTTCTCCTTGTGGTTTTGATCTGTATTTCCCTGATGCTGAGTGATGCTGAGCATTTTTTCATGAGTTCGTTGACCATTTGTAGGTCTTCTTTGGATAAATGTCTGCTCATGTACTCTGTCCATTTTTTTTTATTTCTTTTCCTTTTTTTTATTAAGTTCAATTAGCCAACATATAGTACATCATTAGTTTTTGATGTAGTTCAATGATTCATTAGTTGTGTATAACACCCAGTGCTCATCACCACATGTGCCTTCCTTAATACCCATCACCCTGTTACCCCATCCCTCACCCCCTCCCTTTTGTAACCCTCAGTTTGTTTCCTGGAGTCTAGAGTCTTTCATAGTTTGTCTCCTTCTCTGATTTCTTCCCACTCAGTTTTCCCTCCCTTCCCCTAATGTCCTCTGCACTATTTCTTATGTTTTACATATGAGTGAATTCTTGCTCTGCTTGACTTATTTCACTTAGCATAATCCCCTCCAGTTCCATCCATGTCAATGCAAATTGTAGGTATTCATCCTTTCTGATGGCTGAGTAATATTTCATTGTATATATGGACCATATCTCTTCTTTCCATTCATCTGTTGAAGGACATCTCAGCTATTTCCACAGTTTGACTATTGTGGACATTGCTTTCTGCCCATTTCTTGACTGGATTTTCTGTTTTTTGGGTGTTGAGTTTGATAAGATTTTTGTAGATTTTAGATACTAGCCCTTTATCTGATGAGACATTTACAAATATCTTCTCCCATTCTGTAGATTGTTTTTTGGTATTGTTGACTATTTCCTTCCTTATGCAAAAGCTTTTTATCATGATGAAGTCTGAATAGTTCATTTTTGCTTTTGTTTCACTTGTCTTTGGAGATATATCTAGCAAGAAGTTGCTGCAGCCGAGGTCAAAGTGGTTGCTGTGTTATCCTCTAGGATTTTAATGAATTCCTGTCTCACATTTAGGTCTTTCATCCATTTTGAGACTATTTTTGTGTATCATGTAAGAAAATGTTCCAGGTTCATTCCTCTACATGTGGCTGTCCAATTTTCCCAACATCATTTGTTGAAGAGACTTTTTTTCCATTGGATATTCTTTCTTGCTTTGTCAAAGATTAGTTGACCATAGAGTTAGGGTCCACTTCTGGGCTCTGGGTTCCATTTATCTATGTGACTGTTTTTGTGCCAGTACCATACTTTCTTGATGATTGCAGCTTTGTAATACAGTTTGAAGTCTGGCATTGTGATGCTACCAGCTTTGGTTTCCTTTCTCAACATTCCTCTGGCTATTTGGGGTCTTTCCTGGTTCCATACAAATTTTAGGATTATTTGTTCCAGTTCTGTAAAAAATGTAAATGGTATTTTGATAGGTATTGCATTGAACATGTAGATTGCTCTGGGTGTCATAGACATTTTAACAATAATTTTTCTTAGAATCCATGAGCATGGAATGTTTTTCCATTTCTTTGTGTCTTCCTCATTTCTTTCTTGAGTGTTCTATAGATTTCAGAGTACAGATCTTTTACATCTTTGCTTAGGTTTATTCCTAGGTATCTTATGGTTTTTGGTGTAATTGTAAATAGGATTGATTTTTTTTTATTCAACTGTTTATTAAACAGGTCAGTATAGCCATCCTTTGTCTACCACTGGCAAATGGTTTTTGTACACTTTATTACAAATAAAACAATCTTGTTTGACGATACCATCTGTCATCTTACAAACATATGAGAAAACAGTCCTAGAGTTATAGTATATCTCTAGGAACTGAGCTTTTCTTAAAAACAAACAAATGAATTATACTATGAATAAGTCCTGTATCTAAATCTATACAGCATCTTTAAGTAATGTGGAAATGAAATTAAGATTTATTAATTTACATAAAAATTACTTTATACATTAAAGAATAATTTTTCAAATTGTTAAAAAAACAAAGTCTGAAGCTGTCATTATTGGGATTCATGGGGCATGGTTTGCTTTTCTATCACTTGCTTCACAATTTCTGCCAGTTTTGGTCGATCTACTTTATCTGTGAATCCATGACCATTCCAGCTGAAGGTTTGCAGAGTATCTCTTAGGAGTTTGCATTCCCGGTTATACTTCCAAGCCTCCTGCATTACTTCGTTCAACTTTTCATCTTCATTCTCTCCAGGCTGGGGGAGAATACACTGAGCAATCACATCTCAGAGCTTTTCCAAGGCAACATTTGAATCCTTGGCTCCATTCTCATGGTCATGGATATAAACACCATCCTTTGGCTTGGTGCCGAGTAATTTCCTCTTCCTCAGAATGGGGTTGCTCACAGAGTGCAGGGGTTTGAGGCTGACTTTCAGATCCTGGATTCTCATGTTGGCCAACTGTTCTGCATAAGCCTGCTGGATTCCTGCAACCACCGCCTTATCCATCATCAGTTGAGCAGAGGGTAGCACATTATCCAAGGCCTCAGTCGAGTTGAGCCATGGGTGGTCCAATACTCCCTTCATGGTGAGGCTTCCCTCTGGTTTGACCTTCAAGAGCTTCCTCACAACATCTTTGGCCATCTCTGAAATCTGGCTCCACTCTTCTTCTGGGAACTCAAAACTGCCTGTCATGATCTTTCTCCGCATATCCTTTGGGATAGTTCGGCTGTGGTGTTTGGAGTAAAAAGGAGGGTCCATTTCTGGGTTTTCTATTCTGTTCCATTTATATGTGACATCACATAGATAATCACCCCTAGGGACCACAAGTCACAGCTCTTGTTGTAAGTGTAGGGTGTTGGCAAGGTAGGTATGATGCCAGATTTCTCCTTCTGATGCCTTCTTTGTGCCTCCAATACCTGAGGTGCAACATAATCAGGGGTGAACTGGGGTGTCATCAAGTCACCTTCGTCAATTTTGCCAAATCCAAAGTCACATAACTTCACTGGGGCATCCAAAGAGTTATCCTTGAAGAGCAGATTTTCAGGCTTGAGATCTCTGTGAGTGATGTTTAACAAGTGACAGTGCTGTAGAGCCAAAGCTATCTGCTTTGTTACTTGGCTGGCTTGCTTCTCTGTAAAGTGCCAGTGCTGGCTGATTTTGTGAAATAGCTCTCCCCCTTCCATCATCTCCATTACAATTAAAGAGTTGGGCCTTGGGGCTGGACTCATGAGGAAACTGTACACTGTTAGCAAACACTTCAATAATTTGAACTATATTGGGGTGTGTGGCACACATGAAGTGCAGAGGTACCTCATTTCTAGCTTTTGGACGATCAAAAAGAATTTTCAGTGCAAACTGTTCTTGAGTAGATTTATTTACACAGACTTTAACTGGACCACCAATTCCAGTTCCCAGCTTCTGAGTCCAATTGATATTATATTCCTCTAAAATGGAGGTTTCCTTGATGGCTTTCTCCATGTCGCTCCCCCCAGACGTGCTCCGTGAGGCCTCTACGGCCGGGAGTGGCGGAGGCTGCACAGCTGCCCGGTCCCACCGTAGCCGAGGGAACAAGGGGCTCGGCGCTCGGGCCCCTGGGCCTCGGGGAGACTGGCAACAGCCGTCCCCAGGGACCGGCTGGGATGAGGGCCCCGGCGCTGGCTCCGCTTCGGCGGGCAGCTCTAAGCTGGCGACGGAGGCCCCCGGGGACAAGCCTTTGTGCTGGGCCCCGCGCGGCCGCCTCCCGGGTTCATCCCCGGCCGGGGAGGCAGGCTCACGGGACACGGTGAGGCGGGGAGGGTCCTGGTCAGGGGCGCTATACAGAGGCCTCGCGGGGCCGTTGATTAGGCTTGGGCTCGCCAGGTCCTAATGAGGAACTTGCTCCTCCGTCTCCGCTGCTGGCACCGCTGCGAAGCCGAGGTCGAGCCCGCTGTCGAGGCTGCCGCCGCTGCTGCTCCCAATGCCGC
This sequence comes from Neomonachus schauinslandi, assembly GCF_002201575.2. Lineage (NCBI taxonomy): Eukaryota > Metazoa > Chordata > Mammalia > Carnivora > Phocidae > Neomonachus > Neomonachus schauinslandi. The sequence goes on from NC_058419.1 coordinate 60,304,804, forward strand.
TTCAGCGCCACACATCGCCGAGACACCCGCGTCTGCCGCTGTCTCATTGCTAGTGTATAAAAATGTAACTGATTTCTGTGCATTAATTTTGTATCCTGCCACTTTGCTGAATTTCTGTATGAGATGTAACATTTGTGGGTGGAGTCTTTTCAGTTTTCCTTATAGAGTATCATATCTTCTGCAAAGACAGCGAGTTTGACTTCTTCTTTGCCAATTTGAATGCCTTTTATTTCTTTTTGTTGTCTGATTGCTGAGGCTAGGACTTCCAGTACTATTTGAACAACAGTGGTGAGAGTAGACATCCCTGTCATATTCCTGTCCTTAGGGGAAAAGCTCTCATTTTTTCCCCATTGAGAATGATATTCGTTGTGGAATTCTCTTATATGGGTTTTATGATATTGACATATGTTCCCTGTATCCCTCCTCTGCGGAAAGTTTTAATCAAGAAAGGATGCTGTATTTTGTCAACTGCATTTTCTGAATCAATAGAGGATCATATGATTCTTTACCTTTCTTTTTTTAATATGGTGTATCACATTGCTTGATTTGTGGATGTTGAACCACCCTTGTATCCCAGGAGTAAATCCCACTTGGTTGTGGTGAATAATCATTTTAATGTACTATTGGATCCTATTGGCTAGTATCTTGGTGAGAAGATTTGCATCCATGTTCATTAGGGATAGTGGTCTGTAATTCTCCTTTTGTTGGGGTCTTTGTCTGGTTTGGGGATCAAGGTAATGCTGACCTCAAAGAATGAGTTTGGAAATTTTCCTTCCATTTCTATTTTTTGAAACAGCTTGAGAAGTATAGGTATTAATGCTTCTTTAAATGTTTGGTAGAATCCCCCTGGGAAGCCAACTGGTCCTGGACTCTCTTTTTTTGGGAAATTTTTGATTACTGATTCAATTACCTTGTTGATTATGGTTCTTTTCAAATTTTCTATTTCTTCCTGTTTCAGTTTGGTAGTTTATATGTTTCTAGGAATGCATCCATTTCTTCCAGAATGACTAATTTATTGGCATATAAGTGCTCATAATATATTCTTTTACTTGTTTGTATTCTTCAGTGTTGGTCGTGATCTCTCCTCTTTCATTCATGATTTTATTAATTTGAGTCTTTTCTCTTTTTGATAAGTCTGGCTAGGGGTTATCAATCTTATTAATTCTTTCAAAGAACCAGCTCCTAGTCTCTTCTACTGTTCTTTTTGTTTCTATTTCATTTTATTTCTCCTCTAATCTTTGTTATTTCTCTTCTCCTGCTTGGTTTAGGCTTTATTTGCTGTTCTTTCTTCACCTCCTTTAGGTGGAAGGTTAGGTTTTGTATTTGAGACTATTCTTGTTTCTTGAGAAAGACTCATATTGCTATATATTTTCCTCTTAGGACTACCTTTGCTGCATCCCAAAGGTTTTGAACAGTTATGTTTTCATTTTCATTTGTTTCCATTTAAAAATTCTTCTTTAATTTCCTGGTTGACCCATTCATTCTTTAATATGATGATCTTTAACCCCCATATATTTGTGTTCCTTCCACATTTTCTCTTGTGATTGAAGTCACGTTTTAAAGCATTGTGGTATGAAAATATGCAGGGAATAATCCCAGTCTTTTGGTACCAGTTGGGACCTGATGTATGACCCAGTATGTGATCTGTTCTGAAAATTGTTCCATGTGCATTTGAGAAGATTGTACATTCTGTTGCTTTAGGATGAAATGCTCTGAATATATCTGTCAAGTCCATCTGGTCCAGTGTGTCATTCAAAGCCCTTGTTTCCTTTTTGATCTTCTGCTTAGATGATCTGTCCTTTTCTGTGAGTAGGGGAGTTAATGTTCCTTACTATTATTATGTTATTATCAATGTGTTTCTTTAATTTTGTTATTAATTTGTTTATGTAATTGGCTGCTCCCAAGTTAGTGGCATAAATATTTACACTTATCTTCTTTTTGGATTGTCCCCTTCATTATGATATAGTGCCCCCATTCATCTCTTGTTGCAGTCTTTGGTTTAAAGTCTAATTTGACTGATATAAGGATTGCTACCCCAACTTTCTTTTGATGTCCATTAGCATGATTAATGGTTCTCCATCCCCTCACTTTCAATCTGTAGGCGTCTTTGGGTCTAAAATGAGTCTCTTGTAGATAGCACATTGATGGGTCTTGTTTTGTTGTTGTTGTTTTTTAAATCCAATCTTATATCCTGTGTCTTTTGATTGGAGTATTTAGTCCATTTACATTCAGAGTAATTATTGGAAGATGTGAATTTCGTGCCATTGTATTACCTATAAAGTCACTGTTCCTGTAGATTTTCTCTCTTCTTTTCTCATCTTTGTTTCTTTTGGGCCTTCTCTCCACTCAAAGGATCCCTTTTAATAGTTCTTACTTGTGTAGTCTGGATAATATTGACATCTTAACAGTACTAAGTCTTCTAATCCATGAACACAAAGTGCCTTTTCATTTATTTGTGTCTTCTTTAATTTTGTTATTAATCTTGGACTGTATCTCATGTGAATAGGGGAAGAGAACTGTATTTCCAATTTTTTAAAAAATTTGTCATTATGAAAGTGTATTAGGTTTTGTGAACAGCATTTTCCACATTGAGATGATCATTTATTCCCCTTCACTATGTTAATGCTGTTAATTAATTACATTAGTTGATTTTCATATTTTGAAACATCTTTGCATTTCAGGAATAAAACCAACTTACCTGTAGTATATACTCCTTTTGATATGTTATTGAATTTTGTTTAATAGTATTTTGTTGAGGGAATTTAATATTTATAAGGAATATTGGTCCATAGTTCTCTTTTCTTGAAGTAACTTTGTCTGGCTTTGGTGTTAGGGTAATTCTGCCCTCATGGATTAAATTAAAAGTGTTCTCTTTAATTATTTGGAAGATTTTGAAAAGGGCTGGTGTTAATTTTTTTTTTTAACATGTTTGCTAGAATTCACCAGTTGTTCTATTTGGATTTGGGCTTTACTTTGTCAGGATGTTTTTGAATACTGATTCAATCTTTTTACTAGGTATAAGTCTATTCATTCTCTATTTCTTCATGATCAATCTGGTAGGTTGTGTGTTTCAAGGAATTTGTCCTCAGCATCTAGAATATCCAATTTGTTGGAGTGCAATTGTTCATTGTACTCTGTTTTAATCCATTTTTCCTGTAAAATCAGTAACAATATTACCCCTTTCACCCCTAATTTTAGTTATTTGAGTATTTTTTCTTATTTTCATAGACAATTTAGCTAAGCATTTGTCAATTTTGTTAATCTCAAAATACTAACTCTTAGTTTCATTAATTTTGTCTATTTTTATAATTTCTTTTATTTATTTCGCTCTAATCTTCATTAATTCTTTCCTTCTGCTAGTGTGGAATTTAGTTTCCTGTTGTTTTTTAGCTTCATAAGTCATAATGTTGGGTTACTGATTTGAAATGTTTCTTATTTTTTAATGTAAACATTTACATAGTATGTTTCCCTTTGGACACTGCTATCAGTCCTTCTCAATGGTTTTAGTATGTATTATTTTTCTCTTCCTTCATTTCAACATATTATCTAATTTCACTTATGATTTTCTCTTTGACTTATTAGTTAAGAGAGTTTACTATACTTTCAATATATTAGTTATATTTTATTTTTTTCCTTCCATTATTGACATCTAACCTCACTCTCTTGTCTTTAGGAAGATACATTGTATGGTTTCAATATTTTTATAATTGAAACTCATTTTTTGGCCTATATATGAATTATTCTTGATAATGCTCCATGTACAATTGAGAAGTAAGTGCATTCTTATGTTATCGGTTGTACTGTTCTATAAACATTTATTTATTTATTTATTTTAAAGATTTTTATTTATTTATTTGACAGAGATAGACACAGTGAGAAAGGGAACACAAGCAGGGGGAGTGGGAGAGGGAGAAGCAGGCTTCCTGCGGAGCAGGGAGCCCAATGTGGGGCTCTATCCCAGGACCCTGGAATCATGACCTGAGCCAAAGGCAGACGTTTAATGACTGAGCCACCCAGGTGCCCCTCTATAAACATTTATTAGTTACATTTGGTTTATAGTGTTATTCAAATCCTCTATCTCTTACTGATCTATATAGATATTCTCTCCATTATTGAAAATGGTATATTGATCTTTCCAACTGTTATTTTAGAACTGGCTGTTTCTTTCTTCAAGGTTGTCAATGTTTGATCTTACTTTAGGATTCTGATTTTTTTCCAGAGTCTGTATATGTTTATAATTTTTATATCCTTTTTTCAATTTTATTTTTATTTCTTTAAGTTTTTATTTAAATCCCAGTTAGTTAGCAGAGAGTGTTATATTACTTCTGGATGTACAATATAGTGATTCAACAATTCAAAACATCACCACGTGCTTATCACAACAAGTGCACTCTTAAACCCCATTACCTACTTAGCCCATCCCGCCACCCACCTCCTCTCAGGCAATCATCAGTTTGTTCTCTATTATTAAGAGTCTGTTTCTTGATCTCTTTCTCTTTTATTTTTCCCTTACTTGTTTATGTCATTTCTTAAATTCCACATATGAGTGAAATCATATGGTATTTGTCTTTCTCTGACTAACATGTATTTTGCTTAGCATAATACACTCTAGCTCCATCCATGTCATTGCAAATGGCAAGATTTCATTCTTTCTGATGGCTGAGTAATATTCCATTATATATATACACACATACCACTTCTTTATCCATTTATCATTTGATGGACATTTGGGCTCTTTCCTTAACTTGGTTATTGTTGATAATGTTGCTATAAACATCAGGGTGAGGGGGCCTGGGTGGCACAGTCTGTTAAATGTAAAACTTTTGATTTTGGCTCACATCATGATCTCATGGTTGTGAAATTGATCCCCATGTCGGGCTCTGCACTCAGTGGGAAGTCCACTTGATATTCTCTTTCTCCCTTTCTCTCTGTCCCTCACCCACTCTGTTCCTCTCTCACTCTCTCTCAAATAAGTAAATAAATCTTAAAAACTAAATAAACATTAGGCTCTCTGTGCCCCTCGGAATAAGTATTTTTATATCATTTGGGTAAATACCTACTAGTGTAATTGCTGGGCCATAGGATACTTCTATTTTTAACTTTTTGAGGTGTTTTCCAGAATGGCTATACCAGTTTGCATTCCCACCAACAGTGTAAGAGGGTTCCCTTTCTGCACATCCTCACCAACATCTGTTGTTTACTGTATTGTTAATTTTAGCCATTCTCACAGTTGGGAGGTGGTATCTCACTGAGGTTTTAATTTGTATTTCCCTGATGATGAGTAATGTTGAACATCTTTTCATGTGTCTCTTAGCCATCTGGATGTCTTCTTTGGAAATAAAAGTCTATTCATGTCTTCTGCCCATTTCTTAACTGGATTACCTATTTTTGTGGTGTTGAGTTTGATAAGTCCTTTATATATTTTGGATACTAACCCTTCACAGATATGTCATTTGTAAATATCTTTTCCTATTCCATAGGTTACTTTTTAGGTTTGTTGATTGTTTCCTTCCCTGTGCAGAAGCTTTTTATCTTGATGAAGTCCCAATTGTTTGTTTTTTGCTTTTGTTTCCCTTGCCTCTGTAAATGTGTCTAGTAAGAAGTCTCTATGCCCTATGTCAAAGAGGTTGCTGTCTGTGTTCTCCTTTAGGATTTTGATGGATTCCTGTCTCACATTTAGGTATTTTATCCATTTTGAGTTTATTTTTTGTGTGTGGTGTAAGAAAGTGGTCTGGTTTTATTCTTCTGCATGTTGCTATGCAGTTTTCCCAACACCATTTGTGGAAGAGACTGTCTTTTTTTTTTTTTTTTCCCCATTGGATATTCTTTCCTGCTTTGTGGAAGATCAGTTGACCATATAGTTGTGGTCCATTTCTGGCTTCTCTATTCTGTTCCATTGATCTATGCATCTGTTTTTGTGCCAGTACCATGCTGTCTTGATGGCTACAGCTTTGTAATATAGCTGTAATACAGCAGAATTGTGATGTCTCCAACTTTGCTTTCCTTTTTCAAGATTGCTTTCACAATTAAGGGTCTCTTGTGGTTTCATACAAATTTTAGAATTGTTTGTTCTATCTTTGTGAAACATGCTGTTGGTATTTTGACAGGGATTTCATTAAATGTGTAGGTTGCTTTGGGTAGGGTAGACATTCAAAAATATTTGTTCTTCCAATTCATGAGCATGGAATATCTTTCCACTTCTTTGTGTCATCTTCAATTTCTCTTATCAGTGTTTTATAGTTTTCAGAGTACAGATCTACTTCTTTGGTTAGGTTTAGTCCTAGTTATCTTATGATTTTTAATACAACTGTAAATGGGATTTATTACTTGATTTCTCATTCTGATTATTCATTATTGTTGTAGAGAAATGCAACAAGTTTCTATTCATTGATTTTGTATACTGTGACTTTACTGAATTCGTATATTGGTTCTAGCAATTATTTGATAGAGTCTTTCAGGTTTTCTACATAAAGTATCATGCCTTCTGTGAAGAGTGAAAGTTTGACTTCTTCCTTGCCAATTTGGGTGACATTTTTTTCTTGTTGTTGTCTGATTGCTGAGGCTAGCACTTCTAGTACTATGCAAAATAACAATGGAAAGAGTGGACATCCTTGTCTTGTACCTGATGATAGAGGAAAAGCTCTCAGTTTTTCCCTTTGAAGATTATATTAGCTGTGGGTCTTTCATATGTGGCCTTTATGGTGTTGAGATATGCTCCTTCTATCCTTACATTTTTGAGAGTTTTTGTCAAGAATGGATGCTGTGATTTGTTTTTATTTCTGTGGTTTTCATTCTTAGCTCTCCTCTCTCATTTATTACTTTATTTTGGGGGTACTCTTTATTTTCTTTTTGATAAATCTGGCTAGAGGTTTATCAATTTTATTAATTTGTTCAAAGAACCAGCTTCTGGTTTTATTGATTTGTTCTGTTGTATTTTTTGTTTATTTTTTTGTATCTATATCATTTATTTCTGCTTACAAAGGAAAACCCTTAGACTAGCTTGAGATTTCTCCACAGAATCTTGGCAAGACAGAAGGGAGTGCCATGATTCATTCAAAGTGATGTATGGGGAAAATCTGCAGCCAAGAATATTCTATTCAGCAAGGCTATCATTCAGAATAGAAAGAGAGATAATGAGTTTCCCCGTCAAACAATAACTAAAGGATTTCATGACCTCTAAACCAGCCCTGCAAGAAATATTAAAGGGGATTCTTTAAGTGTGAAGGACAGACCAGAATTTAGAAAGTCAAGAAAAGAACAGAGAAAAGGTTCAGAAACAATGTTAAAACAAGTCATAAAATTACAATAAATACATATCTATCAATAATTTATTTGAATTTGGAGTAAATGTTCCAATTAAAAGACATAGGGTGTCAGAAGGGATAGAAATGCAAGACCCATCTATATGTTGCTGACTACAAGAGACTCATTTTAGACCAAAGAAATCTGCACTTTGAAAGTGAAGGAATGGAGAAACACTCATCAAGGAAATGGATGTCAAAACCACATTAGTGTAACAATACTTATATTGGCAAACTAGATTTTAAAACAAAGACTGTAACAAGAGACAAAGAAGAACATTATATAACCATAAAATAGACAATTCAACAAGAAGATCTAACAATTATAAATATTTATGCACCCAACAAGAACAGCACCCAGATATATAAAACAATTAATAACAAACATAAAGGAACTAATTGATAATAACACAATAATAGTAGGGGACTTTAACACCCCACTTACATCAGTGGAATGATCATCTAAAGGAAAATAAACAAGAAAATAATGGCTTTGAAAGACATACTGTACCAGACTTATTTAACAGATATATTCATAACATTCCATCCTAAAAGAGCAGAATACACTTTCTTTTCAAGTAAAGCACAAGGAACATTCTCCAGAATAGATCACATATTAGTTCACAAAACAGGCCTCAACAAATTCCAAACAAATGCAGTCACACCATGCACCTTTTCTAACCGCAATGTTATGAATCTAGAAGTCAACCATAAGAGAAAATCTGGAAAGTCCACAAATACATGGAGTTTAAACATGCTACTAAACAATGAATAGGTTTACCAAGAAATCAAAGAAATTAAAAAAATACATGAGAACAAATGAACATCACTCTAAAATCTATTTTGAAGAGAATTATTTATTTATTTATTTATTTTAAAGATTTTATTTCTTTATTTGACAGAGAGAGAGCACAAGCAGGGGGAGAGGCAGAGGCAGAGGGAGAAGCAGACTCCCCGCTGAGCAGGGAGCCCAACATGGGGCTCGATCCTGAAGAGAATAATTTAAAACTACTCAAACCTTCTAGAAAAATATAAAATTATGTATATAGAGATCCACCCTAAGACATCTCTTTTATCATATGGGAAAACACTTCATAAGTGAGAACTGTTTGAAGTGCTTTTATTCTTGTCCTATATAGGTCAATTTCTCTGACCATCAAAAGTACAAATATGTGACCTGAATTGTGATGAATTTCATATCTGGCACAAACATTACTCTTCATCTTCTGCCAAATTAATAAATCTGTTCAAATCATAAACCTTTTTAGAGCTGGAAGAAATTATGTAGCTTAGAAATAATTTGTTCCAACCTTAACCAGATATCTGTTCTTTTTGGAAAGGTATCCAATTTATTTATTTTTTATGTTTGGGTGTAGTGTCTTGCCCAAGAAGATACCCAACAAGTGATAAATGATGATTGGAAGCCCTGAGAGGATAACTGGCTTGCCAAAAGTCACATGGGTATTTAAATAGAGCTCGGGCTAGAACCCACATCTCCTGACACTCAATGACTAAGTTTTTCAAGATTAATTATATAGATTTTCCTAATCATAGTAGACATTGTAGATAAATTTAATGTGTATGTAATAAATATAAAATTTCCAATTTTATAACAGATTAAAGATGACCACCATTTCTTTGGAAGTCTTCATTGAAAGGTGTAGTCAATATTTCTTTATCTTAAATCTATGCAGGCTTTCTGAGTGTTTGACCAACAGAATATGTTAGAGGTGACACTGTGCCAGTTACAGGTGCAGATCTTAAGAGATTAGATGTCTCTACTACCTGTTTTTTGGGACACTCACCGTTAGAGATGTGAGCTGCCATAAAAATATGACTATCTTAAGAACACTGTTCTGTAAGAAGTCCAAGCCACCTAAAGAGGAAGTAGTGGATATGGTGCAATGAGCACCAGGGCACCAGATATATGCATAATTAAGACAAGCTATTATGGAAATAAATCCTTCAGATTCAGATGTCTCAGTTGATGCCACATGGACCAGGGACACATGGACCAGGGCCTGGATGTGATTTTTCTCAAAACTTGACCCATAAAATCAGAAGATATAATAAAATGGTTGTTTTAAATCCCCAAGTTTTGAGATGATTTGTTCTGCAGCAGTAGATAATCAAAACATAAACAAAAAAACCTACAAAAATTGAGATAATATTAAGGGAAAGTAACACTTAGGGACACCTGCATGGCTTAGGTCATGATCCTAGGACCCTGAGATTGAGTCCTTCATTGGGCTCCTGCTCAGAAAGAAATGGATTTTTTTTTTTTAAAGTAACACTTAACTGACTACTTACTATGTGTCAGGCATTGTACATTCCATGTATGATTTAATTTAATACTCACAACAATCTTCATTTTCTTAATTTAGCTACTGCCTACTAGTCCACTCTATTTCAGCTAAACCAGCAAGTTTTCAAAGAAAGCTTTCCTTAACTTCCATGACTAGATCAGTTTCCTGTATTACACGGTTTTAAAGTACCATGTATCTAGGTTTTGGGTACTTATAATAATTTTATTTGTTGTCTTTAAATTTTTACCTAAATTCTAGTTAGTTAACATATTTTTTTTAAAGATTTTATTTATTTATTTACTTACTTGATGTGACACTCAATCCCAGGACCCTGGGATCATGACCTGAGCTGAAGGCAGATGCTTAACCAACTGAGCCATCCAGACATCCCTGGTTAGTTAACATCTTATCATAACTTTAATTTTGCATTTATTTTTGTTATCTCCATATAAAACTAGTGTCTATTACAGTACCAGGGAAATACTGGTGTCAACATGTTTATCAATTATTATGTTTACAGATGAAGAAGTATAGAGAGGATAATTAACTTTCTCAAGCTCATACAGCAAGCTGGGACTTGAGCTTAAATAAATATGATTTTGTAGTGCAAGTTCTTAACCACTAAGCCCTTCTGTGGAGTGAAATGCTAGTACAGTTAATCCACAACAAAGGACAACATAAAAGTCATGAGTATTAGTCATGAATTTTTATATGATGCCATTGCAACTTATTAAGCTTTCTATTATTTTTTAAAGGAAAAATCAAAGCAAGTTTCACTACCTGAGATTGTTCTGAAGAGCATAGAATACATGGTTTATAAATCAAAATGCATATATACATACTTTGTGGCATACTAGATGACACGGGTGTGCAGTGATTAGGAAATAACATTAAATACATATAGTATATTTTCCCCAAAGTGTACATTACTCCCATTGACAAATACAAATATTTATTTATTTATTTATTTATTTTTAATTTACCTGAGAGAGAGAGAGAGAATGAGTAGGAAGAGCAGCAGAGGGAGAGGGAGGAGCAGACTCCCTCATAAGCAGAGAGCCTGACGCGGGGTTCAATCCCAGGACACTGGGATCATTATCTGAGCCGAAGGCAAATGCTTAACCAAATAAGCCACCCAGGTGCCCTGACATATACAAAGATTTTTAAAAGCTGTGTACTCAGTACATTAATATGAGTTCCAAAGTTTCCCAAGACTTACTTGAGAACGGTAGCTCTGTTATCTCACAGTACTCTATCCCAAAGAAAGACCAAAAAGCAATCTGATAGAACTTCCCCATTAAAAAGCCAACTTCTTGGGGTGTCTGGGTGGCTCAGTCAGTTGGGTGTCCAACTCTTGGTATCAGATCAAGTCATGATGTCAAGGTCGTGAGATCAAGCCTTCTGTCAGGCTTCATACTCAGTAGAGTCTGCTTGAGATTCTCTCTTCCTCCCACTCTGCCCCTCCCCCTGCTCATTCTCTCTCTTTCTAAAATAAACAAATAAAATTTTAGAAAAACTTCTTTTGTTCAGTCTCAATGTTTAATTACTAAATATTTATTTAAATATTGAACTGACATAAATTAAAAAACTCTCATTGTCCTCTGCATAACAAACTGAAATGTATAGAAGAGGGGACATGAAAATGGGCTATTCTGTCAGACAGATCTGACTATGAATCCTAGTTTTGAAACTTATTAGCTGTGTGTCATGGAGCAAGTTGCCTAACTGTTCTAAGTCTCATCTATCTCTTCATCCATAAAGTAAGGAAAGCAATAGTATTTCATTCATTGTGGTGTTTTAACTATTAAAGAAAATAATCCATGTAAAGCACTTGACAAATAATTAATACATATTAGGTATAGTAATAATGATGAGGATGATGAAGATGATCTAAGAAGTAATTAGAAGGAAGACAAAAGCCCCTATGGGGCTATATTCCCTGTGGAATATTTGGATAATACAAGCCACATAGGAGTTTGGAATGGGCAGTATACAACCTTCTCTATTTCTACTTTGTCCTGCACCCACAGCATGAATATATCACACACACATATATACATATTCTTGCATACACACAAGGTAATAGTGTCAGGTTTTTAAAAAAAGTTCAAAATCTCTCCAAGCACAAGGGTTATGGGCTAGAAATTTTCCCAATGGGCTTCAGAAATTTTAAAGGGGCAGGGTGTATGTTCTACAATAAGCAGCACATAGACTAGTTAAATAAAGACCATATGGATGATGCATTTGTAAAAGGATAACCTCTCTACAAAACCATTGAAAGAAAGCAAATAAAATGCAGATGCAGGAATGAATATCAGTTTTCATTTCCAGCTTTTTTTTTTTAAATATTGAACTGTGATAACTTTCAGAAAATCAAACATCAAACTCCATTTGTTCTCCCTCCTTATGTATGCATCTATTTATGTATATATACACATATATACATGCATATAAACACCAACGCATAGGGTTTGATCCCTATAGTTAATCTAGCAATAGTAAAAGTAGTTCTATAAACATTTATAAAAATCACTATGTTTTTTTAAGTCCTTTTCCTTTTTATAAATTGGAATGATACTTTTATGGAACCATGCACAGGATAGAAAACTACTACACCAATGAATATATGGTGTTTTGGTCTTTGGATACTATAGCTAATTTTCTAAACTCAAATATCGCACTTCAGGATATAGGAAAATTGACTTTAAATAGTACTGATAGTACTAAACCCTTTATTTCCTTTTCAAACCTCAGCTTAAATTTCCATTCTTCCAAAAATTTTCTCCATATTCACTTGTTTGCAACTAGTATCTTCTTCTGAACTGCATAATATTTTCTGTGTGCCTTTTGCATGCCATGATGTCTTCATGTAGCTATCTGTAATCTTGTCGTATTTCCAATAATAGATAGTATTGATGAGGGCAGAAACCTTGTTTAACTCATGTTTATACCATTACCCACAGAACCTATTCTGGTTCTAGCCTAGCTCAAAGATCATTTTATGAACAGGAATTGCCATTCCAGATTTTGTTAAAGATAATGCTTGTTAACATGCATTGGCTGCTATTATCATTCAGTTGTTGTCACAAAAAAATATTTAAAATACCTTAAATAACAAATATTTAATTTTCCTGCTCAGGCATCTGTAGGTTAGCTACCATAGCTATACTTCAGGCTATAGTCAACGCGGTTCTTTCTAGATTTGTAGTCAGGTTTAGTTTGCTCCACATTTTTCATTCTTGAGGTCAGGCTAAGGTAGCACTAGCTACCTTGCAAATGATCTTCTTATAGAAATCAAAATATTATTCAAGAAAGCCAACAATATCAGACATTACTATTTAAGGCCTTGGCCAAGAAATAGGATTTTCACTTCTACTTATATCTAATGGTCAAAAAAGAAAGAAAAGAAAAGAAAAAGCCACATGGCCAAGCCCAACCATGTGCTAGTCACTGTATTTAGTTTACTTAATTCTTTTAAAAATCTTTATTTAAATTCAATTTAGCTAATATGTGCAGTATTATTATTTCAGGGGTAGAATTTAGCAATTCATTAGTTGCATATACCACCCAGTGCTCATTACATCAACTGCCTTCCATAATGACTATCACCCAATTACCCTATCTGCCCACCCATCTCTCCTCCAGGAACCCTAAGTTTGTTTCCTAGAGTTAAGAGTCTCTTATGGTGTGCCTCACTCTCTGTTTTTATCTTATATTGGTTTTCCTTCCCTTCATCTACGGACATCTGTTTTGTATCTTAAATTCCATATATGAGTGAAATCATATGGCATTTGTCTTTCCTTGACTGACTTATTTCACTTGGTATAATACACTCTAGTTCCATCCACATCATTGCAAGTGGAAAGATATCATTTTTTTTTATGGCTGAGTAATATTCCATTCTGTGTGTGTGTGTGTGTGTGTGTACCACGTCTTTTTTATCCATTCATCTGTTGATGGACATCTGGGTTCTTTCCATATTTTGGCCATTGTGGACAATGTTGCAATAAAAATTGGGGTGCATGTGCCCCTTTGACTCACTGTATCCTTTGGATAAATACCTAGTAGTGCAATTGCTGGGGTGTAAGGTAGCTCTATTTTAACTTTTTAAGAAACGTCCATACTGTTTTCCAGAGTTCCTGTACAAGATTGCATTCCTACCAAGAATGTAAGAAGATTCCCCTTTCTTCACATCCTCTCCAAAATTTGCTGTTTCCTGACATGTTAAGTTTTGTCATTCCAACTGGTGTAATATGGTATCTCTATGTGGTTTAGATTTGAATTTCTTTGATGGCTAATGCTGTTGAAAAATTTTCGTGTCTGTTAGCCATTCTTATGTCTTCTTTGGAGAAGTGTCTGTTCATGTCTTCTGCCCATTTTTTTTACTTGATTATTTGGTTTTTGAGTGTTAAGTTTGAGAAGTTCTTTATAGATTTGGATTCCAGCCCTTTATGTATAATGTCATTTGCAAATATCTTCTCCCATTCCATGGGTTGCCTCTTACTTTTGTTGAATGTTTCCTTTGCTGTATAGAACCCTTTTATCTTGATCAAGTCCCAAAAGTTCATTTTCACTTTTGTTTCCCTTGCGTTTGGAGATGTGTCATGAAAGAAGTTGCTGTGGCTGATGTGGAAGAGGTTACTGCTTATGTTCTCCTCTAGGATTTTGATGGATTCCTGTCCCGCATTGAGGTTTTTCATCCATTTTGAGTTTATGTTTGTGTATGGTGTTAGGGAATGGTCGAGTTTCATTCTTCTGTATATAGCTGTCCAATTTCCCCAGTATCATTTATTGAAGAGACTGGCTTTTTTCCATTGGATATTTTTTCCTGATTTGTTAAAGATTAGTTGACCATAGAATTGAGGGTCCATTTCTGGAGACTGTATTCTTTTCCATTGATCTATGTGTCTGTTTTTGTGTCAATACCATGCTGTCTTGGTGATCACAGCTTTGTAATATAGCACAAAGTCATGAAACGTGATGCCCCTAGCATTGTTTTTCTTTTTCAACATTTCCTTGGCAATTCGGGGTCTTTTCTGGTTCCAAACAAATTTTAGGATTTTTTGTTCCAGCTCTTTGAAAAATGCCCATGGTATATTAATAGGGATGGCGTTGAAAGTGTAGATTGCTCTGGGCAGCATGGACATTTTCACAATGTTTATTCTTCTGATCCATGAGCATGGAATGTTTTTCCATCTTCTTGTGTCTTCTTCAATTTCTTTCATAAGTGTTCTGTAGTTTCTAGAGTATAGATCCTTTACCTTTTTGGTCAAGTTTATTCCTAGGTATCTTATGGTTTTTGGTGCTATTGTAAATGGAAACAATTCCCTAATTTCTCTTTCTACAGTTACATTATAAGTGTATAGAAAAGCAATGGATAGGGGAGGAGCAAGATGGCAGAGGAGTAGTAGACCTAAATTTTGTCTGGTCCCAGGAATTCAGCTAGATAGGTATCAAACCATTCTGAACACCTATGAACTCAACAGGAGATTGAAGAAAAGAGCAGCAGCAACTCTCTGAAAAGAAAAGCGACCATTTTCTGGAAGGTAGGATGTGCATAGAAGTGAATCAGAGGTGATATACGGAAAGATAGACCATTGGGGTGAAGGAGCCTCCATCAGCCTACTACTGGCAAGTAACAGAGCAGTGGAACACAAAATTGGAACTTTTAGAAGTCTGCTCCACTGAGGGACATCGTTCCAATGGCTAAGCAGGGGGGTGGAACCTTTGCTGGGACAGTGTGGTCTAAGGAACCTCAGGGTCACAGAAAGACCAGAGGTGCCTGAGTGTGGCAGAGATCCCAGGTATTGGAGCAGGGAAGCCAGCTGCAAAGACAGAGCCGAGGAGTGGGTTCTCAGCTCAGGGTTGCCATAAACTGTGATCCACGGCACAGTCAGGCCACTGCTCTTCCAGCAGGGACCCAACAAGTGGCAGATTGGGGAAGACAACCCTTCCTACCATGGGAGGAGTGGAGCAGGAGCACACCACAGGAATCTGCTGGGAGTGGAGACTCCAAACAGCATTGTGTGCCAGAGATAGAAACACTTGGTCACAGGTCGGGTGAGCAAGGAGTGCGGCCAGGGACCAGGGAGACAGGAGTGATTGACTGCTTTCCTCTGGGGGCTCACTGAGGAGTGGGGACCCAAGTTCTAGTCTCCTCCAGGGCAGAGATGGGGAGGCCACCATTTTCACTCTGGACCTCCAAAGCTGCACGGAAAGCTTGCAGGGAACAAAAGCTCCTGAGAGCAAACCTGAGGAGATTATTTAGCCCAGACCAGAAAGGGTGGGGCAGTTCCGCCTCAGGCAAAGACATTTGAGAACCATGGCAACAGGACCCTCCCCCAGAAGATCAGTAACAACAGCCAGCCAAGAACAAGTTTACCGTTAAATGAGAACAGCAGAACTCAGCGCTAGGGGAATACTGCACATAGAATTCATGGCTTTTTTACCATGATTCTTTAGTCTTTCAAAGTTAATTTTTTTAATTTTCTTTTTCTATTTTTTTTAATTTTTCTTTTTCCCTTTTTCAGTCAATATCTTATCAATCCCTTTTTTAAAAATCTTTTTTTATTTTTCATTTTTAGAGTCATATTCTATCCCTTTATTGTAGTTAACCATACTCTTGGCATATATATATAAGTTGTTCTCTCTTTAAAATTTTGGGATACAGTTTCTTCTAACAGACCAAAATATACCCCAAGTCTCTAGTGTGTGGCTTTGTTCTAGTCTCCTGCCTGATCACATTCTCTCCATTTTTTTTAAATTTCTCTTCTTTCTTTTTTCAACCAAGTTCTTATCAATTCTTTTTATAAAATATTTTATAATTTTCACCTTTACAATCATATTCTATGCCTTCATCTTATTTACCCTTATTTTTGTACATATATAAATTTTTCTTTCTTTAAAATTTTGGGAGGGAGTTTTTTCTTACAGACCAAAGTACACCCCAATTCTAGTGTGTGGCACTGATCTATTCACCAGCCTGATCATATTTGATCATATTTTTTTTCTTTTTTTTTTCTTTTTTCTTTCTTTCCCTTTCTTTTCCCATGGTTTCAGGTCTCCTCTGATTTGTTTAGTGTATATTTTTCTGGCGTAGTTGTTACCCTGTAAGCATTTTGTTCTCTCTTTCATCTGTCCTCCTCTGGACAAAATGACAACACGGAAAAACTCACCTCAAAAAAAAGAAAAAGAGGCAGGACCGACTGCCAGGGACCTAATCAATACAAACATTAGTAAGATGTCAAAACTAGAGTTCAGAATGACGATTCTAGAGATACTAGCTGGGCTTAAAAAAAGCATGGAAGATATCAGAGAAACCATTTCTGGAGAAATAAAAGAACTAAAATCTAACCAAGTCGAAATCAAAAGGGCTATTAATGAGGTGCAATCAGAAATGGAGGCTCTAACTGCTAGGATAAATGAGGCAGAAGAGAGAATCAGTAATATAGAAGACCAAATGATGGAAAATAAAGAAGCTGAGAAAAAAAAAAAAAGATAAACAACTACTGGATCACGAGGGCAGAATTCGAGAGATAAGTGATACCATAAGATGAAACAACATTAGAACAATTGGGATCCCAGAAGAAGGAGAGAGGGGAGCAGAAGGTATATTGGAGCAAATTATAGCAGAGAACTTCCCTAATTTGGGGAAGGAAACAGGCATCAAAATCCAGGAGGCACAGAGAACCCTCCTCAAAATCAATAAAAATAGGACAACACCTTGACATCTAATACCAAAACTTACAAGTCTCGGAGACAAAGAAAATCCTGAAAGCAGCTCGGGACAAGAGATCTGTAACCTACAATGGTAGAAACATTAGACTGGCAGTAGACCTATCCACAGAGACCTGGCAAGCCAGACAGGACTGGCATGATATATTCAGAGCACTAAATGAGAAAAATATGCAGCCAAGAATACTATATCCAGATAGGCTGTCACTGAAAATAGAAGGACAGATAAAGAGCTTCCAGGACAACAAAAACTAAAAGAATTTGCAAACACGAAACCAGCCCTACAAGAAATATTGAAAGGGGTCCTCTAAGCAAATAGCCTAAGGTAACATAGACCAGAAAGGAACAGAGACAATATACAGTAACACTCACCTTACAAGCAATACAATGGCACTAAATTTGTATCTTTCAGTAGTTACACTGAATGTAAAGGGGCTAAATACCCCAATCAAAAGACACAGGGTATCAGATTGGATAAAAAAAAAAGAGCCATTGATATGGTGTCTGCAAAAGACTCATTTTAGACCCAAAGTCGCCTCCAGATTGAAAGTGAGGGGGTGGAAAACCATTTACCATGTTAATGGACACCAAAAGAAAGCTGAAGTGGCAATCCTTATATCAGACAAATTAGATTTTAAACCAAAGACTGTAATAAGAGATGAGGAAGGACACTATATCCTACTTAAGGGTCTATCCAAGAAGAAGATCTAACAATTGTAAATATCCATGCCCATAACAAGGAAGCAGCCAATTATATAAGGAAATTAATAGCAAAAGCAAAGAAACACATCAACGACAATACAATAATACTGGGGGACTTTAACACCCCCCTCACTGAAATGGACAGATATCTAAGCAAAAGATCCACAAGGAAATAAAAACTTTAAATGACACACTGGAACAAATGGACTTCACAGACATATTCAGAACATTGCATCCCAAAGCAACAGAATACACATTCTTCTCTAGTGCCCATGGAACATTCTCAGAATAGGTCATATCCTAGGTCACAAATCAGGTCTCAACTGGTACCAAAAGTTTGGGTTCATTCCCTGCATATTCTCAGACCACAATGCTTTGAAACTAGAACTCAATCACAAGAGGAAAGTCAGAAAGAACTCAAATATATGGAGGCTAAAGAGCATCCTACTAAAGAATGAATGGGTCAACCAGGAAATTAAAGAAGAATTTAAAAAATTCATGGAAACCAATGAAAACGAAAACACAGCTGTTCAAAATCTATGGGATGCAGCAAAGGCAGACCTAAGAGGAAAGTATATAGCAATACAAGCCTTTCTCAAGAAACAAGAAAGGTCTCAAATACACAACCAAACCCTACACCTAAAGGAGCTGGAGAAAGAACAGCAAATAAAACCTAAACCCACCAGGAGAAGAGAAATGATAAAGATCAGAGCAGAAATCAATGAAATAGAAACCAAAAGAACAGTAGAACAGATCAACGAAACTAGGAGCTGGTTTTTTGAAAGATTAACAAGATTGATAAACCTTGGGCCAGACTTATCAAAAAGAAAAGAGAAAGGATCCCAAAAAATATAATCATGAATGAAAGAGGAGAGATCACAACCAACACCAAAGAAATACAAACAATTATAAGAACATATTATGAGCAACTCTATGCCAGCAAATTAGATAATCTGGAAGAAATGGATGCATTCCTAGAGATGTATCAGCTACCAAAACTGAACCAGGAAGAAATAGAAAACTTGAACAGACCCATAGCCACTAAGGAAATTGAAGCAGTCATCAAAAATCTCCCAACAAACAAGAGCCCAGGGCCAGATGACTTCCCACGGGAATTCTACCAAACATTTAAAGAAGAATGATTACCTATTCTTCTGAAACAATTCCAAAAAATAGAAATGGAAGGAAAACTTCCAAACTCATTTTATGAGGTCAACATTACCTTGATCCCCAAATCAGGCAAAGACCTGATGAAAAAGGAGAATTACAGACCAATATGCCTGATGAACATGGGTGCAAAATTTCTCATGTAAATACTAGCCAATATGATCCAACAGTACATTAAAAGGATTATTCACCACGACCATGTGGGATTTATCCCTGGGCTGCAAGGTTGGTTCAACATCTGCAAATCAATCAATGTGATACAATACCTAAATAAAAGAAAGGGCCAGAACCATATGATCCTCTCAATAGATGCAGAAAAAGCATTTCACAAAGTACAGCATCCTTTCTTGATCAAAACTCTTCAGAGTGTAAGGATAGGGGGTACATACCTCAATATCATAAAAGCCATCTATGAAAAACACACAGCAAGGATCATTCTCAATGGGGAAATACTGAAACCTTTCCCCCTAAGGTCAGGAACACGGCAGGGATATCCACTATCACCACTGCTATTCAACATAGTACTAGAATGCCTAGCCACAGCAATCAGACAACAAAAAGGAATAGAACGCATCGGAATCGACAAAGAAGATGTCAAACTCTCACTCTTAGCAGATGATAGGATACTTTATGTGGAAAACCCAAAAGACTCCACCCCAAAACTGCTAGAACTCATACAGGAATTCAGTAAAGTGGCAGGATAGAAAATCAATGCACAGAAATCAGTTGCATTTCTATACACCAACAAGACAGAAGAAAGAGAATTTAAGGAGTCAATCCCATTTACAATTGCACCCAAAACCATAAGATACCTAGGAATAAATCTAAACAAAGAGGCAAAGGATCTGTACTCAGAAAACTATAAAATACTCATGAAAGAAATTGAGGAAGACACAAAAAATGGAAAAACATTCCATGCTCATGGTTGGAAGAACCAATATTGTGAAGATGTCAATGCTACCTAGAGCAATCTACACATTTAATGCAATTCCTATCAAAATACAATCAACAGTTTTCAAAGAAATGGAAAAAATAATCCTAAAATTTGTATGGAACCAGAAAAGACCCCAAATAGCCAAAAGAATGTTGAAAAAGAAAAGCAAAGCTAGTGGCATCACAATTCCGGACTTACAGCTCTATTACAAAGCTGTAATCATCAAGACAGTATGGTACTGGTGCAAAAATGGACACATAGATCAATGGAACAGAATAGAGAGTCCAGAAATGGACCTTCAACTCTATGGTCAACTAATCTTCGACAAAGCATGAAAGAATGTCTGATGGAAAAAAGACTGTCTCTTCAACAAATGGTGTTGGGAAAATTGGACAGCCTCATGCAAAAGAATGAAACTGGACCATTTCCTTACACCATACACAAAAATAGACTAAAAATGGGTGAAAGACCTAAATATGAGACAGGAGTCCATTAAAATCCTAAAGGAGAACAGAGGCAGCAACCTCTTCGACCTCAGCCACAGCAACTTCTTCCTAGACACATCATCAAAGGCAAGGGAACCAAGGGCAAAAATGAACTATTGGGACTTCATCAAGATAAAAAGCTTTAGCACAGCAAAGGAAACAGTCAACAAAACCAAAGGACAACCAACAGAATTGGGAAAATATTTGCAAATGACATATCAGATAAAGGGCTAGTATCCAAAATCTATAATGAACTTCTCAAACTCAACACCCAAAGAACAAATGATCCAATCAAGAAATGGGCAGAAGGCATGGACAGACATTTTCCAAAGAAGACATCCAAAAGGCCAACAGACACATGAAAAAGTGCTCAACATCACTCGGCATCAGGGAAATCCAAATCAAAACCTCAATGAGATACCACCTCACACCAGTCAGAATGGCTAAAATTAACAAGCCAGGAAATGACAGATGTTGGTGGGGATGCAGAGAAAGGGGAACCCTCCTACACTGTTGGTGGGAATGCAAGCTGGTGCAGCCACTCTGGAAAGCAGTATGGAGGTTCCTCAAAAAGTTGAAAATAGAGCTACCATATGATCCAGCAATTGCACTACTGGGTATTTACCCCAAAGATACAAATGTAGGGATCTGAAGGGGTACATGCACCCCGATCCTTATAGCAGCAATGTCCACAATAACCAAACTGTGGAAAGAGCCAAGATGTCCATCAACAGATGAATGGATAAAGAAGATGTGGTGTATATATACAATGGAACATTATGCAGCGGTCAAAAAAAAAAAAAAAAAACCAAAATCTTGCCATTTGAAAAGGCATGGATGGAACAGAGGGTATTATGCTAAGCGAAATAAGTCAATTAGAGAAATACATGTATCATATGATCTCACCGATATGAGGAATTCTTAATCTCAGGAAACAAACTGAGGGTTGCTGGAGTGGTGGGCAGTGGGAGGGATGGGGTGGCTGGGTGATAGACATTGGGGAGGGTATATACTCTGGTGAGCACTGTGAATTGTGTAAGACTAGTGAATCACAGACCTGTACCTCTGAAACAAATATTATATGTTTAAAAAAAAAAGAAGATAGTAGGAAGGAAAGATGAAAGTGCGGAAGCCAGAGGCGGATATGAACCATGAGAGACTATGGACTCTGAGAAACAAAATGAGAGTTCTAGAGGGGAGGGGGGTGGGGGAAGGGTTAGCCTGGTGATGGGTATTAACGAGGGCAGGTATTGAATGGAGCACTGGGTGTTATAGGCAAACAGTGAATCATGGACCACTACAGCAAAAACTAATGTTGTAATGTATGGTGATTAACATAATAAAATAGAATTAAAAGAAAAAAAAAGCAACTGATTTCTGTGGATTGATTGTGTATCCTGCCACATTACTGAATTGCTGCATGAAATCTAGTAATTTGGGGGTGGAGTCTTTTGGGTTTTCCACATAAATTATCACGTCTGCAACGAGAGAGAGTTTGAATTCTTCTTTCCCAATTTGAATACTTTTATTTTTTTTTGTTTTTTGATTGCTGAGGCTAGGAATTCTAATAGTATGTTGAACAATAGTGCCAAGATTTGGCATCCATGAGGTGTTCCTGATTTTAAGGATAAAGCTCTCAGCTTTTCCCCATTGAGAATGATATTTGCTGTGGGCTTTTCATAGATGGTTTTTATGAAATTGAGGAATGTTCCCCTGAACACTACACTCTGAAGTGTTTTAATCAGGAAAGGATGTTGTATTTTGTAAAATTCTTATTCTGCATCAATTCAGAGGATCATATGGTTCTTGTGTCTTCTTTTATTAATGTGCTCTATCATGTTGATTTATTTTCAATTGATGAACCACCCTTCCATCCCAGGAATAAATCATACCTTGTGGTGGTGAATAATCCTTTTCATGTACTTTTGGATCCTATTGGCTAAGATCTTGGTGAGTATTTTAGCATCCATGGTTTTGGGATCAGGGTAATGCTGGCCTCATAGAATGAGTTTAGAAGTTTCGCTCTATTTCTATTTTTTGAAACACCTTCAGGAGAATAGATATTATTTCTTCCTTAAATGTTTGGTAGAATTCCCCTGGGAAGCCATCTGGCCCTGGGCTCTTGTTTTTTGGGAGGTTTTTGATTACTGCTTCAATTTCATTACTGGTTATTGGTCTATTCAGATTGTCAATTTCTTCCTGTTTCATTTTTGGTAGTTTATAAGTTTCCAGGAAAGCATCCATTTCTTCCAGTTGCTTAATTTATTGGCATATACTTGCTGATAATAATTTCCGATACTTGTTTCTATTTCCTTGGTGTTAGTCATGATCTCTCCCCTTTCATTTATAATTTTATTAATTTGGGTTCTTTCTTTTTCTTTTGGATAAGTCTGGCCAGAGGTTTATAGATCTTATTAATTCTTTCAAAGAACCAGCTTCCAGTTTCATTTATCTGCTCTACTGTTTTTCTGGGTTCTATTTCATTGATCTCTGCTCTAATCTTCATTATTTCTCTTCTCCTGTTTGGTTTAGGTTTTATTTGCTGTTCTTTTCCAGCTCCTTTAGGTGTAAGGTTAGCTTGTGCATTCAGGATTTTTCTACTTTTTTGAGTGAGGCTTGGAAGGCTATGTATTTCCTCCTTAGGAACGCCTTTGCAGTATCCCATAGGTTTTGGACTGAAGTGTTTTCATCTCATTGGTTTCCATGAACTGTTTAAGTTCTTTAATTTCCTGGTTGACCTAAACATTCTTTAGCACGATGCTCTTTAACTTCCAACTGTTTGAATTGCTTCCACGTTTTTTCTTGTGATTGAGTTCCAGTTTCAAACCATTGTGGTCTGAAAATATGCAGGGAATAATCTCAAGCTTTTGGTATCATTTAAGACCTGATTTGTGACCCAGGATGTGGTCTATTCTGGAGACAGTTCCATGTGCATTCAGGAAGAATGAGTATTCTGTTGTTTTAGGTTGGAATGTTCTTTATATATCTACAAAGTCCATCTGGTCCAATGTGTCCTTCAAAGCTCTTGTTTCTTTGTTGATCTTCTGCTTAGATGATCTGTCCATTGCTGAGAGTGGAGTGATGAGGTCTCCTACTATTAAAGTATTATTATCAATATGATTCTTTATTTTGGTTGACAGTCAGCCTATGTAGTTGACTTCTCCCATTTTGAGGGCATAGATATTTACAATTGTTAGATCTTCTTGTTAAATAGCCCCTTTAAGTATGCTATAGTGTCCCTCTGCATCTCTTACTACAGTCTTTGTTTTAAAATCTAATTTGTCTGACGTAAGAATTGCTACCCCATCTTTCTTTTGAGGTCTGTGGCATGAAAAATAGTTCTCCATCCCCTCACTTTCAGTCTGGAGGTATCTTTAGGTTCCAAATGAGTCTCTTGTAGACAGCATATGGGTGGGTCCTGTCTTTTTATCCAATCTGCAACCCTGTGCCATTTCATGGGAGCATTTAGGCCATTCATGTTGAGAGTGACTATTGAAATATGTGATTTTAGTGCCATCATGTTGCCTGTGAAGTCCCTGTTTCTGCAGATTGTCTCTGTAAATTCTGGTCTATATTACTCTTGGGTTCTTTCTTCTTTTATAGAATCTGACTTAATATTTCTTGCAAGGCCAGCTGGGTTGTCACATAGACTTTCACTTTTGTCGATCCTGGAAGCTCCTTGTCTCTCCATCCATTCTGAATGACAGCCTTGCTGGATAAAGTATCCTTGGCTGCATGTTCTTTTTATTTAGTACCCTGAATATGCCTTGCCAGCTCTTTCTGGCTTGCCAGGTCTCTGTGGATAGGTCTGATGTTATTCTGATGTTCCTCCCTCAGTAGGTAAGGAATCTCTTCTGCACAGCTGCTCTCAGGATTGCTTCCTTGGTTGTAAGATTTGCAAGTTTTACTATTATATGCTGGGGCATTGGTCTGTTCTCCTTGATCTTGGGAAGGGTCTTCTTGGCCTCTTGGACACAAATGCTTGTTTCCTTCCCCAGATTAGTGAAGTTCTCAGCTACAGTTTGCTCAAATATACCTTCTAGTCCTCTCTCTCTCTCCACCCCCTCAGGGATCCCAATAATTCTGATATTGGAACATTTCATGGCATCATTAATCTCTCTCAGTCTGATCTCATGGGCTTTTAGCTGTTTATCCCAGGCCTCCTCGGTTTCCTTCCTTTATATTATATCTTCTAGCTCACTAATTCATTCTTCTGCCTCATATAGCCTGGTTTTCAGGGTATCCAGTTTAGACTGCATCTTATTCAAAGCATTTTTAAGTTTGGCCTGATTAATATTATTATTTTTTGGAAATGAAGTTTTATTAGAACAAACGAATTCACTCATTTATGTATTGTCTATGGCTCCTTTCACCCTACAATAACAGAGTTGATTTATTCCAACAAAGGTCATATGGGTCAGAAAGTCTAAAATATTTAGTATCTGATCCTTTACAGAAAAGAAGTTTACAAGTCCCTGGCATAAATATGGTATTTTTTTAAATAATTTTTTTATTATGTTATAACATAACATAATAAGTTTGGCCTCATTAGATCTCATTTCCACCCTTGAGATTCTATATTGTTGCTAATATTTTTCTCAAGCCTAGGTATTGACTTCATAATCATTACCCTGAAGTCTATCTCTGACATCTTGCTTATATCCATATCCACTAGGTCTGGGGCAGAGGCCATAGTCTCTGAATCTTTCTTTGCTGGAGGTTCCTCCTCTTAGTCATTCTGTTTAGGGGTGGTTGAAGGGATGTACAGAGTCCAGAGTATTAACCACGACCCAAGCAAGATGCACCCATTTTATGGGGACCTTAGGGCTGTCGTCCTCTTGTTCTTCCAGCCTGTCTTCTGGGGGGGGGGGGCTGCCACACTGTTACTCAGACAACCCTGCTTGGGCAGAGTCACCCTGCCTCATGTTGGGGGGTGGGTGGGCTAAGTTGGAACTGTTTCTGTAGCTTTTGTTCTCTGGTGGCTTTCCACATCTCTTCCCTCTTCCATCTCTTGTGAGAGTCAGAACAGAAATGACCACACCCAAACCTCTGACCCAGAGCAGAGAATCGTAGTCTGCTTGTCACTGAGCCCTCCAGGACTCACAGTCTCCATTTTGTCTGAGCTGCTAAAAACTGCAGTGTCTTGCAGTGGTGCATGAACACAGCAACTCTCCCAGAGGTTGAACCTAAGCTGGGGTGTATCTCTGCCTTTTATGCTTCTAAAAGCCCAAGCCAACCCGGGTTCATGCATGCACACCCCCACCTCCTTGATCCTGTCTGGGGGCTGCTCTAAAATCCTTTCCCTGCTGCTATCACTCTGCGAGTCTGTGCCTGGTCCCCAGTGCAGGATGCTTTTGAACTCCGGTGTTATATCACCTTCCCAGTGCCAGCTTATGGCGGCTCATGGTAAGTTCTTCATAGATTTTGGATACTAGCCTTTTATCTGATAAGACATTTTCAAATATCTTCTCCCATTCTATAGGTTGTGTTTTTAATTTTGTTCCCTGTTTCCTTGGTTGTGCAAAGCTTTTTATCTTGTTGAAGTCCCAATAGTTCATTTTTGCTTTTGTTTCCCTTGCCTTTGGAGACATGTCTAGTAAGAAGTTGCTGCAGTTGAGGTCAAAGAGGTTGCTGCCTGTGTTCTTCTCCAAGATTTTGATGTATTCCTGTCTTACATTTAGGTCTTTCATCCATTTTGAGTTTATTTTTATGTATGGTGCAAAAAAATGGTCCTGTTTCATTCTTTTGCATAGGGCTGTCCAGTTTTCCCATCACCATTTGTTGAAGAGACTGTCTTTTTCCCTTTGGATATTCTTTCCTGCTTTGTTGAAGATTAGTTGACTATTGAGTTGGGGGTCCATTTCTTTGTTCTCTATTATGCTCCATTGATCTATGTGTCTGTTTTTGTGCCAGTACCATAGTGTCTTGATGATTACAGCTTTGTAAAACAGCTTGAAGTCCGGAATTGTGATGCCTCCACCTTTGCTTTTCTTTTTCAACATTCTTTTGGCTATTTGGAGTCTTTTCTGTTCCAGCTCTGTGAAAAATGTTGATGGTATTTTAATAGGGATTGTATTGAATGTGGAGATGACTCTGGGTACTATAGAAAGTTTGACAATATTTGTTCTTCCATTCCATGATGATAGAATAGTTTTCCATTTCTGGCTGTCTCCCTCAATTTCTTCCATAAGTGTCTTATAGTTTTCAGAGTACAGATCTTTTACTTTTTAGTTAGGTTTATTAGTAGGTATCTTATGGTTTTTGGTGCAATTGTAAATTGAATAGATTCCTTGATTTCCCTTTCTGCTGCTACATTGTTAGTGCATAGAAATTCAACTGACTTCTGTGCATCAACTTTGTATACTGTGACTTTGCTGGATCCCTTTGTCAGTTCTAGTAATACTTTGTTGGAGTCTTCTGGGTTTTCTACATAGAGTATCATGTCATCTGCAAAGAGTGAAATTTTGACACCTTCTTTGCCAATTTGGATAGCTAATTTCTTTTTGTTGTCTGATTGCTGAGGTTAGGACTTCCAGTACTGTGTTGAACAACAATGGTGATAATGGACATTCCTGTTGTTTTCCTGACCTTAGGCAGAAAAGTGTTCAATTTTTCCTCTTTGAGGATGATATTTACTGTGGGTCTTTTGTATATGCTTTCTATGATACTGAAGTATGCTCCCTCCCTTGGTGGATAGTTTTAATCAAGAGAGGATGCTGTAATTTGTCAAATGTTTTGTTTTGGTTCTTTCTGAATCTATTTAGAGGATCACATGCTTCTTGTAATTTCTTTTACTAATGTGGTTCATCCCATTGATTGATTTGCAGATGTTCAACCACCTTTGTAGCCCAAAAATATATCCCACTTGGTAAATAATCTGTTTAAAGTACTGTTGGATCCTTTTAGCTAGTATCTTGATGATAATTTTTGTATCCATGTTCATCAGGGGTATTGGTCAATAATTCTCCTTTTTAGTGGGGCTTTGGTTTTAGGAGCAAGTTAATCCTGGCCTCATAGAATGAGTTTGGATGTTTTTGTTCCATTTCTATTTTTTGAAACAGTTTCAGAAGAATAGGTATTAATTCTTTAAATATTTGGTAGAATTCCCCTGGGAAGCCAACTGGTCCTGGACTCTGGTTTGTTGGGAGATTTTTGATTACTGATTCAATTTCCTTGTTGGTTATGGGGTGTTCAGGTTTTCTATTTCTTCCTGTTTCAGTTTTGGTAGTTGATACATTTCTAAGAATGTATCCATTTCTTCCAGACTGCCTAATTTTTTGGCATGTAATTGATCATAATATTCTCTTATAATTGTTTGTATTTCTTCAGTGTTGATTGTGATCTCTCCATTTTCATGATTTTATTAAAATACTTTGCTGCATCCCAAAGGTTCTGAACTGTCATGTTTTCATTTTCATTTGTTTACATGTATTTTTTTAAATTCTTCTTTAAATTCCTCATTTGACCCATTCATTCTTTAGTAGGTTGCTCTTCAACCTCCATGTATTTCTGATCCTTCCAAATTTGTTCTTGTGGTTGACTTCAAGTTTTAAAGCATTGTGGTCTGAAATTTGCATAGAATAATCTCAATCTTTTGGTACTGGTTGAGACCTGATTTGTATCCCTGTATGTGATCTGTTCTGGAGAATGTTCCATGTGCACTTGAGAAGAATGTGTATTCTATTGCTTTAGGATGAAATGCTCTGAATATATCTGTTAAGACCATCTCGTCCAGTGTGTTTTTCAAAACACTTACTTCCTTGTTGACCTTCTTCTTAGATGATCTCTCCATTGCTGTGAGTGGGGTGCTAAAGTCCCCTACTATTACTGTATTAATATCAACATGTTTCTTTCATTTTGTTATTAATTGGTTTATATATTTGGCTGTTCCCATGTTAGGACCATAAATATTTACAATTCTTAGATGTTCTTGTTGGATAAACCCTTTTGTTATGATATAGTGTCCTTTCTCAGCTCTTACAGTCTGTCTTTTAAAAACTAGTTTGTCTGATGTAAGTATGACTACTCAGCTTTCTTTTTTTTCTTTCTTTCTTTTTTTTTTTTTTTTAGAGTTTTTAGCTGATAGGCTCAGAGTAAGGAGTTAAGCATTTTTTTTTTTACTTTTTTTTTTTAAGACTTTATTTATTTATTTGACAGAGAGAGACACAGCGAGAGAGGGTACACAAGCAGGGGGAGTTGGAGAGGGAGAAGCAGGCTTCCCGCAGAGCAGGGAGCCCAATGCGGGACTCGATCCCAGGACCCTGGGATCATGACCTGAGCCAAAGGCAGACACTTAATGACTGAGCCACCCAGGCGCCCCTGACTACTCAGCTTTCTTTTGATGTCCATTGGCATCATAAATATTTCTACACACCCTCACTTTCAATCTGGTGGTGTCACTGGGTCTAAAATGCATGTCCTGTAAGCAGCATATGGATGGGTCTTTTTTTTTTTTTATCCATTCTGATACCCTATGTCTTTTGATTAGAACATTTAGTCCATTTGTATTCAGAGTAATTATTGAAAGATATGAATTTAGTGCCATTGCATTAACTGTAAAGTCACTGTTCCTGTAGATTTTCTCTGTTCCTTTCAGGTCTTTGTTCCTTTTGGGTTCTCTCTCCACTCAAAGGGTCCCCTTTAATATTTCTTGAAGGGCTCATTTAGTTTTCACAAATATTTTAGTGTTTTTGTTTGTTTGTTTGTTTGTTTTGTTTTGTCTTCTTTTGTTTAGGAAATTCTTCCTCTCTCCTATTACTGAATGATACCCTTTCTGGATAAAGTAATCTTGGCTGCATATTTTCCCATTTAGTACATTGAATATATCATGCCACTCCTTTCTGGCCTGTCAGCTTTCTCTGGACAGGTCTGCTGCCAGCCTTATGTGTCCACCCTTGTAGGTTTATAACCTCTTGTCCTGAGCTGCTTTCAAGATTCTCTCTTTATCTTTGAATTTTGCAAGTTTCACTAAAATATGGTGAGGTGTTGACCTCTTTTTGTTGATTTTAAGGGGGGATTCTCTGTATGTCCTGGACTTGAATGTCTTTTTATGTCCCTTGATTAGGGAAGTTATCAGCTATAATTGGATCAAATAAACCTTCTGCCCCTTTCTCCCACTCCTCATCTTCCAGGATCCCTATTATATGGATATTATTTTGCTTTATGGAATGGCTGAGTTCTCTGATGAGTCTCCCTTCATGACCTAATAGTTTTCTTTCTCTCTTCTTTTCAGCTTCCTTATTTTCCATTATTTTATATTCTATATCACTGATTCTTCCTTCTACTTTTTTCTTTCCTTTTTTATGCCCTCCACTTGGGACTGCATCTCGGTAATAGCATTTTTAATTTTGGCCTGACTAGATTTTAATTCTTTTATCTCCAAAGCATGGGATTCTCTAGTGTCTTCTATGCTTTTCTCAAGCCCAGCTAGTATCTTTATAATCATTGTTTTGAATTTTAGTTCAGACATCTTACTTATATCCATACTGATTATATCCCTGTCAGTGAGTACTACTTCCTGTTATTTCTTTTGGGGTGAATTTCTCCGTCTCTTCATTTTGCCCAGAAAAGAAAGGAAGAAAAAAAGAAAAAGAAAACAACAAAAACAACAATGACATCAAAAAAAGAAAAAAAGAAAAACTTTAGAAAGTGTTTGTGGTGTATGCTGTGTACCCTCTGCTGTTGTGTTTTGGTTGCTCTTTCCTACTGGTCCATCCTCTATAGAGTTCCTGCTTCCTTGTACTGGGGAGTGTTTGGACCTTTAACTAGGTGTGCTTTGATTTGTTTGTAAAGATAAGCCTGTAAAAGAAAAATGAAAAGAAAAAAAAAAAGGCTGATTCAAAAGAAAAAGGAAAAAAATGCAAACAGACAAGAAAACGAAAACAAAAACAAAAACTTAAGCCTGATTCCAAAGAATAAGAAAGAAAAACGGAAAAAAGAGTAAGGAAGTAAGAAAAGAAAAAAAAAATAAGAAGGCTGATTTGACAAATAAGGGAAGTAAACCAACAAATCAACAATTGAACAAAAAAATTATATGCCTGATACAAAAAGGTGATAATGAGAAAAGAAAAAATATATATATACATAAAATAAAAGATAAAAAATTTAAAAAATAAGAAATAGAAAAACAAAATAATAAATTAAATTTTTTAAAAAAATTATAAAAAAGAAAAAAAAGAAGCAAGCCTGGTCCTATTTCCACCAGAAATTGGTTTTGGAGCATTCTTCAATCAGTAGACTTGGTATATCCAGGGCCTGTGTTGATCTTCTGAGGAGAGGCCTACTGGGCTGGCTCACAAGCTGACTTGACTTTGTAAAGATGTTTCTTCCAGGCACAGGGGGGTGACTTTCAGTGTAGGGGACTCTAGACTCCACTGGAGGTGCTGTGTTTCTCTCTGAAGTCCAACTGTGCTGGTAGGTTGGGTGTGGGGAGGGAGGGGTGGTAGAGGAGGAAGAATGTGTTGTCACCCTACCCTCTTGTCCTCAGCATGGAGAACTCCTGGCTACCACTGTTCAGGTGGCCCTCTCAGAAAAGTGAACAATCCCCTGTGTCCAGGGCTTTCATCAGCTCCCTGCCCTTAACCTGCCTGTGCCCAGGCCATTGGCATTCCTGGAGCCACACATATCTTGTATTTTATCTTTGGCCAGTGGCTGGGATTCAAAACTCAAAGTTTAAGAGGGATTGCAAGGTGCAGGCCCACTTCCCTCCCCCAGAGGGGAGCCTTGCCGTGTGCCCAGCACTGTCCTATTCCTGAAAAGAAGTCACACAGTGCCCATACAGAGACTAGAGTTTATTGTAAGACTCAGTGAAAAGTTGGAACTAGGTTATTGGCGGTCTATGCATCACTCAGTCCCCTACTCCATTCTGTCCCAGAAAAGCAGTCATATAGAGGCCTGAATCTATTGTAGCAGACAGTGAAAGCAGCGGCCAAGTTATCTGCAGTCTGCCCTGTCCCTGTTCTGTTCCGTACTGCCACAGAAAAGCAGCCACTCTGCACACACACAGAAGTTAAGCCTATTGTGGCTCAGAGCAAAAAATTCTTAAGAGGTTTTCTGCTCAGTGACTCTTGACTGGCCTTTTGTTCTTGGAGAGGCAAAAAACGATCTTCAAAATGTACTCTGGGAAGGGGAGCAATCTCTCCCTGTGCAACTCAGGGGATCTCCTCACCATGGCTTATTGTGAAATCCCTACCTGCTGTGCTCTCTCCCACTTTCTCCCTCTCTCTGACTTTGCTACATGAAAAGTATCCCCTCCCCTTTGCAGCCCTGGGACATTCCTCTCCCCCAATTCATGGCTCTGAACTTCACATCTGCCACATTCTCTCTCTCCAACTGTGCAGATTGTTTTCTTACTTCTCAGATCATATTTCTATTTGTTCAAAAGAGTTGGATGTTGATCTGTGTTCAAAGGATGAGGAAGCTCAGGGTTCCCCTACTACACCACCATCTTAACTCCAGAAGCATATTTAGTTTACTTAATTCTTATAATCCCCTTATAAAGTGGTACTATTATGCCCATTTTACAGATTAAAAAAATGACACTCATGGAAAATTAATTTATCTAAGATCATGCAGCTAATAAATAATGGAGTCAGGATTCTAACAAAAGATGTAAAATTTCAGTGATTCTAATATTTAACACTATACCGTACAGTCTCCCAGTTATTCACTGAGGAGCAAACCTAAGTAGAAAATCCACTGTCCTCATCACTATTATTTTTTATTTAATTATGTTATGTTAGTCACTATACAATACATCATTAGTTTTTGATGTAGTGATCCACAATCCATTGTTTTCGTATAACACCCAGTACTCCATGAAGTATGTGCCCTCCGGAATACACATCACTGGGCTAACCCATCCCCCCACAACCCGCCCATCTAAAACCCTGTTTGTTTCTCAGGGTCCATAGTCTCTCATGGTTCATCTCTCCCTCTGATTCCCCTCCATTCATTTTTCCCTTCCTTCTCCTAATGTCCTCCATGCTATTCCTTATGTTCCACAAATAAGTGAAACCATATCATAATTCATTTTCTCTGCTTGACTTATTTCACTTAGCATAATCTCCTCCAGTCCCATCCATGTTGATGTAAAAGTTAGGTAATCATCCTTTCTGATGGCTGAGTAATATTCCATTGTATATATGGACCACATCTTCTACCCATTCATCTATTGAAGGGCATCTCAGCTCTTTCCACAGTTTGGCTATTGCAGACATTGTTTCTATGAATATTGGGGTGCATATGGCCCTTCTTTTCACTACATCTGTGTCTTTGGGGTAAATACCCAGTAGTGCAATTGCTGGGTCATAGGGTAGCTCTATTTTTAATTTTTTGAGGAAACTCCACACTGTTTTTCAAAATGACTGTACCAACTTGCATTCCCACTAACAGTGTAAGAGGGTTCCCCTTTCACCACAACCTCTCCAACATTTGTTGTTTCTTGCCCTGTCCATTTTTGCCATTCTAACTGGTGTAAGGTGGTATCTCAATGTGGTTTTGGTTTGAATTTCCTTGATGGCTAATGATGATGAACATTTTTTCATGTGTCTGTTAGCCATTTGTATGTACTCTTCAGAGAAGTGTCTTTTCATGTCTTCTGCCCATTTTTTAACTTCATTATTTGTTTTTTGGATGTTGAGTTTGAGAAGTTCCTTATAGATCTTGGATACCAGTACTTTATCTGTAGTGTCATTTGCAAATACCTTCTCCCAATCAGTGGGTTGCCTCTTCGTATTGTTGACTGTTTCCTTTGTTGTGCAGAAGCAGTTTATCATTTTTTAAAAGATTTTATTTATTTATTTGACAGAGAGAGACACAGTGAGAGAACACAAGCAGGGGGAGTGGGAGAGGGAGAAGCAGGCTTCCCCCTGAGCAGGGAGCCTCATGTGGGGCTCAAACCCAGGACCCTGGGATCATGACCTGAGCCTAAGGCAGAGGCTTAATGACTGAGCCACCCAGGTAACCCAGAAGCTTTTTATCCAGATGAAGTCCCAAAAGTTCATTTTTGCTTTTGTTTCACTAGCTTTTGGAGATGTATCTTGAAAGAAGTTGCTGTGGCCGATGTCATACACGTTATTGCCTATAGTATCTTCTAGGATTTTGATGGACTCTTGGCTCGCATTGAGGTCGTTCATCCATTTTGAGTTTATCTTTGTGTATGGTGTTAGAGAATGGTTGAGTTTCATTTTTCTGCATGTGGCTGTCCAATTTTCCCAGCACCATTGATTGAAGAGACTTCTTTTTTTCCATTGCATATTTTTTCCTGCTTTGTCAAAGATTATTTGACCATAGAGTTGAGGGTCCATATCTGGGCTCTCTATTCTGTTCCATTGGTCTATATGTCTGTTTTTGTGCCAGTACCATGCTGTCTTGGTGATCATAACTTTGTAACATAGCTTGAAACTGGGCAGCGTGATGCCCCGAGGTTTGTTTTTCTTTTTCAACATTTCATTGGCGATTGGGGACTTTTCTGACTCCATAAAAATTTTAGGATTGTTTGTTCCAGCACTCTGAAAAATGCCATCAGAATTTTGATCTGGTTGGCATTGAAAGTATAGATTGCTCTGGGTAGCATAGACATTTTAACAATCTTTATTCTTCCCATCCATGAGCATGGAATATTTTTCCATCTTTTTGTGTCTTCTTCAATTTCTTTCATGAGTGTTCTGTAGTTCCTAGAGTATAGATCTGTGTTCAAAGATCTATGGTTCTTCTTTGGTTACTTTTTTGGTTAGGTTTATTCTGAGGTATCTTACGGTTTTTGGTGCTATTGTAAAAGGAATCATTTCCCTAATTTCTCTTTCTACAGTTGCATTGTTAGTGTATAAGAAAGAACTGATTTCTGTGCATTGATTGTGTATCCTGTCATATTATTGAATTGCTATTGAGTTCTATTAATTTGGGTGTTGGGTCTTTTGGGTTTTCCACATAAAGTATGTCATCTGCGAAAAGAGAGAGTTTGATTTCTTTACCAATTTAAATACCTTTTATTTCTTTTTGTTGTCTGCTGTTGCTAGAACTTTTAGTACTATGTTGAACAATAGTGGCGAGAGTGGGCATCCTTGTCGTGTTCCTGATCTTAAGGGAAAGGCTCTCAGCTTTTCCCCACTGAGGATGATATTTGCTGTAGGTTTTTCATAGATGGATTGAATAAACTGGAAGAATGTTCCCCCATCCCTATACTCTAAAGAGTTTTAAACAGGAAAGGATGTTGTATTTTGTCAAATGCTTTTTCTGTGTCAATTGAGAGGACCATATGGTTCTTCTCTCTCCTTTTATTGATGTGTTCTATCACATTGATTGATTTGCAAATGTTGAACCTCCCTTGCATCCCGGGGATAAATCCCACTTGGTCTTGGTGGATGATCCTTTTAATGTGTTGTTGGATCCTATTAGCTAGGATTTTGTTGAGGATTTTGGAATCCATGTTCATCAGGGATATTGGTCTGAAATTCTCCTTTTTGATGGGGTCTTTGCCTGCTTTGGGGATTTAGGTAATGCTGGCCTCATAGAATGAGTTTGGAAGCTTTCCCTCTGTTTCTATTTTTTGAAACAGCTTCAGGAGAATAGGTATATTTCTTCTTTGAATGTTTGGTAGAATTCCCCAGGAAATCCATCAGGCTCTGGACTCTTGTTTTTTGAGAGGTTTTTGATCACTGTTATAAACTCCTTACTGGTTATTGGCCTATTCAAGTTGTCAATTTCTTCCTGTTTCTGTCTTGGCAGTTTATAGGTTTCTAGGAAGGCATCCATTTCATCCAGTCTGCTCAGTTTATTGGCACATAATTGTTGATAATAATTTCTAATAAATGTTTCTATTTCCTTGGTGTTAGTCATGATCTCTCCCCTTTCATTCATAATTTTATTAATCTGGGTCCTTTCTCTTTTCTTTTCAATAAGTCTGGCCAGTGGTTTATCGCTCTTATTAATTCTTTCAAAGAACCAGCTTTTATCTTCGTTGATCTAATCTACTGTGTTTCTTGTTTCTAATTCATTGATCTCTGTTTTAATCTTAATTATTTCTCTTCTAATGTGTGGCTTAGGCATTGTTTGTTGCTTTTTCTCTAGTTCTTTAAGGTGTAGAGTTAGTTGGTGAATTCAGGATTTTTCTATTTTTTTGAGTGAGGCTTGGATGTCTGTATTTCCCCCTTGGGACCCCCTTTGTAATATTCCATAGGCTTTGGACCAATGTATTTTCATTCTCATTTGTTCCCATGAATTAAGTTCTTTGATTTCCTGCTTGACCCAAACATTCTTGAGTACAATGGTCTTTATCTTACAAGTGTTTGAACTTCTGCCAAATTTTTTCTTGTGATTGAGTTCTAGTTTTAAAGCATTATGGGCTGAGAATATGCAGGGAACAATCTCAAGATTTTGGTATCGGTTGAGTCCTGATTTGTGACCCAGTATGTGGTCTATTCTAGAGAATGTTCCATATGCGCTTGAGAAGAATGAGTATTCTCTTGTTTTAGGATGGAATGTTATGTATATATCGATGAGGTCCATCGGGTTCAGTGTGTCATTCAAAGCTCTTGTTTTTTGTTGTTGTTGTTGTTGATTTTCTGCTTAGATGATCTGTCCATTGCTAAGACGGAAGTATTGAGGTCTCCTACAATTAACATATTGTTATCAATATGACTCTTTATTTTGGTTAACAGTTGGCTTATGTAGATGGCTCCTCCCATGTTGGGGGCATAGCTATTTACAGTTGTTAGATCTTCTTGTTGGATAGACCCTTTAAGAATGATATAGTGTCCTTCTGTGTCTCTAACTACAGACTTTAGTTTAAAATCTAATTTTTCTGATATAAGAATTACTACCCCAGCTTTATTTTGAGTTCCGTGGTAGGGAAGATGGATTTCCATCCCTTCACTTTCAGTTAGGATGTATCTTTAGGTTCCAAATGAGTCTCTTGTAGATAGCATATGGATGGGTCCTGGCTTTTTATCCAAACTGCAACCCTGTGCCGTTTTATGGGAGCATTTAGGCCATTCACGTTGAAAGTTATTATGTAAAGATATGAATTAATTGTCATCATGTTGCCTGTGAAGACATTGTTTTATAGATTGTCCCTGTAAATTTCTGTTGTATATCATTCTTGGGGTCTTTCTCCTTTTATAGAACCCCCCTTAATATGTCTTGCAGGGCAGGCTTAGTGGTTACATATTCTTTCAGGTTCTGCTGGTCTTGAATGATCTACATTTCTCCATCCATTCTAAATGACAGCCTTGCCAGAAAAATTATTCTTGTCTCCATGTTCTTCTTGTTTAGTACCTTGAATATATCTGGCCAGGCCTTTCTGGTTTACCAGGTCTCTGTGGATAGGTCTGCCATCATTCTGATGTTCTTTTTTTTAATTGTTATTTTAATCACCATACATTACATCATTAGTTTTGACGTAGTGTTCCATGATTCATTGTTTGTGTATAACACCCAGTGCTCCATGCAGAACGTGCCCTCTTTAATACCCATCACCAGGCTAACCCATCCTCCCAGCCCCCTCCCCTCTAGAACCCTCAGTTTGTTTTTCAGAGTCCATCGTCTCTCACGGGTCATCTCCCCCTCCAATTCGCCCACCATTCTTCCTCTCCTGCTATTTTCTTCTTCTTTTTTTCTGTAACATATATTGCATTATTTGTTTCAGAGGTACAGATCTGTGATTCAACAGCCTTTCACAGTAAACAGTGCTCACCAGAGCACATACCCTTCCCAATGTCTATCACCCAGCCACCCCATAGCTCCCAACCCCCACCACTCCAGCAACCCTCAGTTTGTTTCCTGAGATTAAGAATTCCTCATTCAGTGAGGTCATATGATACATGTCTTTCTCTGTTTGACTTATTTCGCTCAGCATAACTCCGTCCAGTTCTATCCACGTTGTTACAAATGGCAAGATCTCATTCTTTTTTATGGCTGCATAATATTCCATTGTATATATATACCACTTCTTCTTTATCCATTCATCTGTCGATGGACATCTTGGCTCTTTCCACAGTTTGGCTATTGTGGACATTGCTGCTATAAGGATCGGGGAGCATGTACCCCTTCGGATCCCTACATTTGTACCTTTGGGGTAAATACCCAGTAGTGCAATTGCTGGTCGTATGGTAGCTCTATTTTCAACTTTTTGAGGAACCTCCATACTGTTTCCAGAGGGGCTGCACCAACTTGCATTCCCACCAACAGTGTAGGAGGGTTCCCCTTTTTCTGCATCTGCACCAACATCTGTCGTTTCCTCACTTGTTAATTTTAGCCATTCTGACTGGTGTGAGGTGATATCTCATTGAGGTTTTGATTTGGATTTCCCTGATGCCAAGCGATGTTGAGCACTTTCTACTGTGTCTGCTGGCCATTTGGATGTCTTCTTTGCAAAAATGTCTGTTCATGCCTTCTGCCCATTTCTTGATTGGATCATTTGTTCTTTGGGTTGTGAGTTTAATAAGTTTTTTATAGATATTGGATACTAGCCCTTTATCTGATATGTCATTTGCAAATATCTTCTCCCATTCTGTCGCTTGTCTTTTGGTTTTGTTGACTGTTTCTTTTGCTGCACAAAAGCTTTTTATCTTGAGGAGGTCCCAATAGTTCATTTTTACCCTTGCTTTCCTTGCCTTTGGCGATGTTTCTACGAAGAAGTTGCTGTGGCTGAGGTCGAAGAGGTTGCTGCCTGTGTTCTCCTTTACGATTTTGATGGACTCCTGTCTCACATTGAGGTCTTTCAACCATTTTGAGTTTATTTTTGTGTGTGGTGTAAGGAAATGGTCCAGTTTCATTCTTCTGCATATGGCTGTCCAATTTTCCCAACAGTGTTTGTTGAAGAGACTGTCTTTTTTCCATTGGACATTCTTTCCTGCTTTGTCGAAGATTAGTTTACCACAGAGTTGAGGGTCCATTTCTCGGCTCTCTATTCTGTTCCATTGATCTATGTGTCTGTTTTTGTGCTAGGACCATACTGTCGTGATGATGACAGCTTTCTAATAGAGCTTGAAGTCCGGAATTGTGATGCCACCAGCTTTGCTTTTCTTTTTCAACATTCATCTGGCTATTTGGGCTCTTTTCTGGTTCCATACAAATTTTAGGATTATTTGATCCATTTCTTTGAAAAAAGTTGATGGTATTTTGATGGGGATTGCATTGAATGTGTAGATTGCTCTAGGTAGCTTTGACATCCTCAAAATATTTTTTCTTCCAATCCATGAGCATGGAACGTTTTTCCATTTCTTTGTGTCTTCCGCAATTTCCTTCATGAGTATTTTAGTTTTCTGAGTACAGATCCTTTGCCTCTTTGGTTAGTTTTATTTCTAGGTATCTTATGGTTTTTGGGTGCAATTGTAAATGGGATCGATTCCTTAATTTCTCTTTCTTCTGTCTTGTTGTTGGAGTATAGGGATGCCACTGATTTCTGTGCATTGATTTTATATCCTGACTCTACTGAATTCCTGTATGAGTTCTAGCAGTTTTGGGGTGGAGTTTTTTTGGGTTTTCCACATAAAGTAACATATCATCTGCAAAGTGTGAGAGCTTGACTTCTTCTTTGCCAATTTGGATGCCTTTTATTTCTTTTTGTTCTCTGATTGCTGTGGCTAGGACTTCTAATACTTTGTTGAATAGCACTGGTAATAGTGGACATCCGTGGCGTGTTCCTGACCTTAGGAGAAAAGCTCTCAGGTTTTCCCCATTGAGAATGATATTTGCTGTGTGTTTTTCATAGATGGCTTTTATGATATTGAAGTATGTACTCTCTATCTTTATACTCTGAAGAGTTTTGATCAAGAAAGGATGCTGTACTTTGTGAAATGCTTTTTCTGCATCTATTGAGAGGATCATATGATCCTTGTTCTTTCTTTTGTTAATGTATTGTATCACATTGATTGATTTGCAGATGTTGAACCAACCTTGCAGCCCAGGGATAAATCCCACTTGGTCATGTTGAATAATCTTTTTAATGTACTGTTGGATCGTATTGGCTAGTATTTGGGTGAGAATTTTTGCATCCATGTTCATCAAGGATATTGGCCTATAATTCTCCTTTTTGATGGGGTCTTTTTCTGGTTTTGGGATCAAGGTAATGGTGGCCTCATAAAACGAGTTTGGAAGTTTTCCTTCCATTTCTATTTTTTGGAACAGTTTCAGAAAAAATAGGTACTAATTCTTCTTTAAATGTTTTGTAGAATTCCGCTGAGAAGCCATCTGGCCCTGGGCTTTTGCTTTTTGGGAGATTTTTGATGATTGCTTCAATTTCCTTAGTGGTTATAGGTCTGTTCAGGTTTTCTATTTCTTCCTGGTTCAGTTTTGGTGGCTGATACATCTCTAGGAATGCATCCATTTCTTCCAGATTATCTAATTTGCTAGCATATATTTTCTCATAATATGTTCTTATAATTGTTTGTATTTCTTTGGTGTTGATTGTGATCTCTCCTCTTTCATTCATGATTTTGTTGATTTGGGTCACTTCTCTTTTCTTTTTGATAAGTCTGGCCAGGGGCTTATCAATCTTGTTAATTCTTTCAAAAAACCAGCTCCTAGTTTCATTGATCTGTTCTACTGTTCTTTTGGTTTCTATTTCATTGATTTCTGCTCTGATCTTTATCATTTCTCTTCTCCTGGTGGGTTTTGGTTTTATTTGCTGTTCTTTCTCCTGCTCCTTTACGAGTAGGGTTAGGTTGTGTATTTGAGACCTTTCTTGCTTCTTGAGGAAGGCTTGTATTGCTATATACTTTCCTCTTAGGACTGCCTTTGCTGCATCCCAAAGATTTTGAACAGGTGTGTTTTCATTTTCGTTGGTTTCCATGAATTTTTTAATTCTTCTTTAATTTCCTGGTTGACCCATTCATTCTTTAGTAGGATGCTCTTTAGCCTCCATGTATTGGAGTTCTTTCCAACTTTCCTCTTGGGATTGAGATCTAGTTTCAAAGCATTGTCATCTGGAAATATGCAGGGAATGAACCCAATCTTTTGGTACCAGTTGAGACCTGATTTGTGACCTAGGATATGACCTATTCTGAGAATGTCCCATGGGCACTAGAGAAGAATGTGTATTCTGTTGCTTTGGGATGCAAT
This sequence comes from Neomonachus schauinslandi, assembly GCF_002201575.2. Classification (NCBI taxonomy): domain Eukaryota; kingdom Metazoa; phylum Chordata; class Mammalia; order Carnivora; family Phocidae; genus Neomonachus; species Neomonachus schauinslandi. The sequence continues at coordinate 60,345,494 of NC_058419.1, forward strand.
GTTCTGAATATGTCTCTGAAGTCCATTTGGTCCAATGTGTCATTTAAAGTCTTTATTTCCTTGTTGATCCTTTGCTTAGATGATCTGTCCATTTCAGTGAAGGGGGTGTTAAAGTCCCCCACTATTATTATATTGTTGTCAATGTGTTTCTTTTCTTTTGTTATCAATTGCCTTTTATAATTGGCTGCTTCCATGTTAGTGGCATAGATTTTTACAATTGTTAGATCTTCTTCTTGGATAGACCCTTTAAGTAGGATATAGTGTCCTTCCTCATCTCTTATTAGTCTTTGGTTTACAACCTAATTTGTCTTATATAAGGATTGCCACTTCAGCTTTCTTTTGGTGTCCATTAGCATGGTAAATTGTTTTCCACCCCCTTAATATCAATCTGGAGGTGTCTTTCGGTCTAAAATGAGTCTCTAGCAGACAGCATATTGATGGGTCTTGTTTTTTTTAATCCAATCTGATAGCCTGTGTCTTTTGATTGGGGTATTTAGCCCCTTTACATTCAGTGTAACTACTGAAATATATGAATTTAGTGCCATTGTATTGCCTGTAAGATGAGTGTTACTGTATATTGTCTCTGTTCCTTTCTGATTTATGTTGCTTTTAGGCTCTCTCTTTGCTTAGAGGACCCCTTCCAATATTTCTTGAAGGGCTGGTTTCGTGTTGCAAATTCATTTAATTTTTGTTTGTCCTGGAAGCTTTTTATCTCTCCTTCTATTTTCAGTGAAAGCCTAGGTCGGTATAGTATTCTTGGCTGCATATTTTTCTCATTTAGTGCTCTGAATATATCCTGCCAGTCCTTTCAGCCTGCCAGGTCTCTGTGGATAGGTCTGTTGCCAATCTAATGTTTCTACCATTGTGGGTTACATATCTCTTCTCCCGAGCTCTTTTCAGGATTTTCTCTTTGGCTCTGAGACTCGTAAGTTTTACTATTAGATGTTGGGGTGTTGACCTATTTTTATGGATTTTGAGATGGGTTTTCTGTGGCTCCTGGATTTTGATGCCTGTATCTTTCTCCAAATTAAGGAATTTCTCTGCTATAATTTCCTCCAATATACCTTCTGCCCCTCTCTCTCTTTCTTCTTCTTCTGGGATCCCAATTATTCTAATGTTGTTTCATCTTATGGTATCGCTTAACACTCAAATTCTTCCATCGTGATCCAGTAGTTGTTTATCTGGCTGTTTCTCAGCTTCTTTATTTTCCATCATTTGGTCTTCTATATCACTAATTCTCTCTTCTGCCTCATTTATCCCAGCAGTTAGAGCTCCCATTTTTTATTGCACCTCATTAATAACCTTTCTGAGTTTGACTTGGTTAGATTTAGTTCTTTTATTTCTCCAGAAATGGTTTCTGTAATATCTTCCATGCTTTTTTCAAGCCCAGCTAGTATCTTTAAAATCATCATTCTGAACTCTAGTTCTGACATCATACTAATGTCCATATTGAGTAGGTCCCTGGCAGTTGGTATTGCCTCTGGTTCTTTTTGTTGAGGTGATTTTTTACATCTTGTCATTTTGTCCAGAGGAGAATAGATGAATGAGAGAACAAAATGCTAACAGCGTAACAACGTCCCTAGAAAATACACTCTAAACAAATCAGAAAAGACCTGAAACCAGGGGAAATGAAAGGGAAATAAAGAAAAAAGAAAAAGAAAAAAAAAGGAGAAGAAAAAGATAAAAACAAACAAAAACAGAACAAAACAAAAGAAAAAAAAAACAGAATATGATCAAATATGATCAGGCTGGTGCATAGATCATTGCCACACACTAGATTTTGGGTGTATTTGGTCTGTTAGAAGAAAGTGCCTCCCAAAATTTTAAAGAAAGAAAATCTTATATATGTACAAAAATAAGTTAATACGATGAAGGGATGGAATATAACTGTAAAGCTGAATATTATCAAAGATTCTATAAAAGGGATTGATAAGATACAAAGTTGTTTGAAAAAAGAAAGAAGAGGATTAAAAATAAAAGGGGAGAGTATGTGATCAGGCAGGACACTAGAACAAAGCCATACATAGAGATTTAGGGTATATTTTGATCTGTTAGAAGAAACTCTCAGAATTTTAAAGAGAGAACAACTTATATATATATATGCCAAAAATAAGGGTAACTACTATGAAGGGATATAATATGACTCTAAAACTGAAATATAAAAATGTTTTTTAAAAAAGGGATTGATAAGATGTTGGTTGAAAAAGGGAAAAAGAAATTTTTTTTTTAAAAAGTCAGTTAAAAAAATTAACTTTGAAAGACTAAAGAATCATGATAAAGAAGCCATGAATTCTATGTGCAGTATTCCCCTAGTGCTGGAGTTCTGCCGTTCTCATTGATCAGTAAACTTGGTCTTGGCTGCCTGTTCTTGCTGATCTTCCGGGTTGAGGGGCCTGTTGCCATCGTCCCCAAATGTTTTATCTGTAGGCGGAATTGCCCCGCCCTTGCTGGTCTGGGCTAAGTAATCTGCTCGGGTTTGCTCTCGGGAGCTTTTATTCCCTGCAAGCTTTCCGTGCATCTTTGGAGGATGAGAGTGAAAATGGCGGCCTCCCAATCTCCACCCCAGAGGAGCCGAGAACTCGGGGGCCCACTCCTTAATGAGCCCCCAGAGAAAAGCCGTCAGTCACTCCTGTCTCCCCAGTCTACAGCCACACTCCGTGCTCACCAGGTCTGTGACCGAGTGTTTCTATCTCTGGCACATGACCCCGTGTGGAGTCTCCAAACCCAGCAGATTGCTGCGGTGCACACCCGCGCTGCTCCTCCTGGGGTAGGAAGGGGAGTCTCCCTGATCTGCCACTTGTTGGGTCCCTGCTGGAAGAGTAGTGGCCTGATCATGCCGCGGATCATGGTTTTTGGCAACCCTGAGCTGAGAGCCCACTCCTCGGCTCCGTCTCTGCAGCCAGCTTCGCTGCTCTGATACCTGAGAGCTCTCCCGCACTCAGGCACCCCTGATCTTTCTGTGACCCTGAGGGTCCTGAGACGACACTGTCTTACCGAGGGTTCCACCCCCCACTTAGCCACTGGAGCGATGTCCCTCAGCAGAGCTGACTTCTAAAAGTTCCGATTTTGTGCTCCACTGCTCTGTCACTTGCCAGAAGTGGCGGACAGAGGCCCCCTCCCCCGTCATCTATCTTCTGGAATATTGCCTTGGATTCACTTCTGCGCACGTCCTACCTTCCAGAAAGTGGTCGCTTTTCTGTTCAGAGAGTTGTTGCTATTCTTTTCCATCTCCTGTTAAGTTCGTAGGTGTTCAGAATGGTTTGATCCCTATCCAGCTGAATTCCTGGGACCAGATGAAATCCAGGTCTCCTACTCCTCCACCATCTTGCTCCTCCCCTTTTCTGATGTTCTTCCCCCTAACTGCCCTTAAGATTGTTTCCTTGGTTCTAAAATTTGTGACTTTTATTATTACATGCTGGGGTGTTGGCCTCTTTTCCTTGATCTTGGGAGGGGTCCTCTCTGCCTGTAGGACATGAATGTTTGTTTCATTCCCCAAATTTGGGAGGTTCTCAGCTACAATTTGCGCAAATATATCTTCCACTCCTCTCTCTCTCTCCACTCCCTCCAGGATTCCAAGAATTCTGACATTGGAACGTTTCATGGTGTCACTTATTTCTCTGATTCTATTTTCATGGATTCTGAGTTGTTTTTCCCTGGCCTCCTCTTTTCCCTTTTTATCTATTAATTCGTCTTCAAGGTCACTAATTCGTTCTTCTGCCTCACTTACCCATGATGTTATGTTATCTAGATTAGATTGGATCTCATTGGTAGCATTTTTAAGTTCTGCCAGTTCAGCTCTCGTTTTTGCCCTTAGAGACTCTATGAGGCCATTAATTGATTTCTCCATCCTAACTATTGTCTTCACAATCGCTAGCCTCAATTCCATCTCCAACTTCTTGGTTATATCTGAATCCATTTGTAAATCTGTGGCATAAGTCAAAGTCTCTGTGTCTTTCCTATTTTGGAGGTTCCTCCTGGTCATTCTATTGATCGGTGGTTGAGGGAATGTTGAGTCCAAATTATTGACCAGAACCCAAGCTAGGTGCACCTGTTTTCTAGAGACCTTAGGGTTTCTGGCCTCTTGTTTTCCCAGCCTGTCTTCTGGGGGAGGGTCCTGCCACGCTGTTACTCAGGCAAGCTTGTTTGGGCAGAGTTGCCCTGCCCCCCTGTGGTAGGGGATGGGCTCAGTGGGAACCGGTTTTTTTGGGCTTTTGTTTTCTGGTGGCTTTCCGCGTCTCTTCCGAGAGTCAAAGCAGAAGAGACCGTTTCCAACCCTCTGCCTCAGAGCAGAGAGATCACAGTCTGTTCTTCAGTGAGCTCTCCAGGCCACAGTCTCTCCGTTTCTCTCTGTGCTGCTATAAACTGCAGCGTCCATGGTTGTGTGCCCCTCAGTAGTGCTCCCAGTCCTCATCTCCAGGTCCGGGCATGTCTCTGCCCTTTGTGCTTCTAAAACCTCCAGCAGCCCCCAGTTCACATGCGCGGTCCCGCTGCTACAGGTTTGCATCAAGGGGGCTGCCCTAATGTCCTTTCCCCACCACTACTGCTCTGCGAGTCTGTGCCTTCTCCCCAGCATGGGAGCCTATTGCTCACTGGCAGTGTAGGATCCCCATGGCGATGCTCCCTCCTGCTGCTGTTTGTCCTCCGATATCTGCCTGCGCAATCATGGCTCCCTGCTTTGTACCTCGAAGCCAACCACCTGCAATCTTCTGTTTGTAGAGGTCCAAATCTTCTTACTTCTCAAGCTGATTTCGTGGGTGCTTAGAGTGGTTTGGTAGATATCCAGCTCAATTCCAAGGACCAGTTGGAATAGGGTCCCCTACTCCTCCGCCATCTTTTCCCAATCTGATTCTCACCACTATTATTTTTAATGAGCTCAAAAACACATAGACTTTTTAAAATTTAATCACTTATTCAGCAAATATTTATTGAGCACCAACACTGTGTCAGGCATTATATTAGGCCCTTAACATATAGTGGTGAATACAACAAAGTCTTCATGAAACTTACAATATTATAATGGAAGGGGAGAGTCTGGTTACAAAGAAATAGTTAAATACTGAGAAATTTTAAAAAGTCATAAAAATAAAATATATTTTAGGGAATAAAGTATAACAGGGTGAGATAATGGGACTTGGCATTTTAATAACAGGTGACTAAGTTCCCTCTTAATCTGAGATAAGATTTGAGTGAAGAAGTGAGACAAATAGATATCTTAAGAAGAGCTTATGTGGAGAAAACATTTTGAAATCAATTTTAGGTGATTTTCTGAAGTCCAACTAAAAATCTCAATTCAAAATCCAGTTCATACTAAAGATGAAAATTTGGGATTCCAAATGAACAAACATATTTGACTGTGAATGGCCTAGAAAATGATACCAAGATGTCCCATCTAAACAGGAAGATTTTCAGAATAAAATGTTACACTGCATATACCTTAGAAAATCTCTATAAAACATTTTCCCTGCATTGTTCTTTTTTTCTTTCTTCTACTTTTATTTATTTCAAATGTATGCCTCGATTACTTTCATATAGTATTTAAACTATCAAATAGCTTCCTGGTTATTCTCACCATTTCAAATTTTGTATCTAATCCATTCTTCACAATGATACTAAGGTTCTATTTTCAGGGTTTAAATCATGACACTCACCTCTAAAACTTCCACTCGTTCTCCACTGACTCAAGAATAAATTTTCAATCCTCAAGCAATAATATAAAGCTCTCCAAATTCTCGACTCGAGCTACCTGCCCTAATTTATTTTTCATTAAATCCCTTCATATTTGATACATTGGATTCATTTCCATTTCCTGAATACATCATGCACCTTAAACTTATTGAAGGCAGGAATTACATCATAGGTGTCTTATCCAAGTCCCCTTTTGTGTGCCCCACATGTAGTAGACTTTCAGGTAGTCTTAAAATTAACCTTGTAACTGATTTAACTTTTTTAAGGTATAATGAATATAACAGATTACTGTATAAGTAGATGAGCTTATTAGGTTTAGAAAAGGCATCTTTTTAAAATTAATTTCTATTTTTTATTACTTGAGTACAGTTGACACACAATTTTATATGTTTCGTGTGTACAAACTAGTAATTCAACTTTTCTATACATTATACTGTGCTTACCAGAAGTGTAGCTACCATCTGTCACCTATGCAACACTATTACAATATCACTGACTATATTTCTTATGGTGTATCTTTTATTCCCATGACTTATTCATCCCATAACTAGAAGCCTATATCTCCCACTCCTTTATACACGTCTCTTCTCATTACAGAATAGATCCATCTGCATTTTATATCATAAATATGATCACCAATGTCTTTTGATAAAGATTTAACAGAGAATATGTCAAGACACATCTTAGGAAAACCAGATGAAGGAGCATATTCCCAAGAGGTGGTTAATTTCAGTTCTCCTTGTGGCATAGGAAATTGAGGATTTTAAAGCCATCATGCCATACTTCCTTTTATCAACTACACACCTTTGTTTTATTCTGCCACCTAAGCCCTTTTCATGAGTCCACAGTTTTCCAGTGATTGATTCTAATTTGCATGTTCTTGTCAGTCTTTTAGTTTTTATGCTAACTCCACTTGCATTTGTTTGGGCAGAAAGTTACAGCAGAGGGAAAAGATAAATTCCCTAAAGACCCAGATGGGTTTTCATTTTAAAAGTGCCACTTTTTTGTTGTTGTTGTTGTTTACTCTTTTTCTTACAATTGAGTATTATTAAGGTTTTCTTTAAATGATAGTTAACATACAGTGTAATATTAGTTTTAGGGGTACAATATAGTGATTCAACACTTCCATACAAAACCTGGTATTCATCAAAACAACTGCACTCCTTAAACCCCATCACCTATTTAAAGAATTCTCCCACCTGTCCCCGCTATGGTAACCATCAGTTTGTACTCTATAGTGAAGAGCCTATTTCTTGGTTTGTCTCTCTCTCTTTCCCCCCCACCACTGTTCATTTGTTTTGTTTCTTAAATTCCACATGAGTGAAATCATATGACATTTGTCTTTCTCTGACTGACAGATTTCGCACAGCATAACATTCTCTAGCTCCATCCTTGTCATTGCAAATGGCAATTTTCTTTCTTTTTTATGGCTGAGTAATATTTCATTATATATATATATCACTCTTCTTTATCCATTCATCAATTGATGGACACTTGGGCTGTTTCCATAATTTGGCTATTGTAGATAATGTTGCTATAAACATCAGGGTGTGTGTATCTCTTTGAATCAGTATTTTTGTATTCTCTGGGTAAATACACAGTAGTACAATTGCTGGATCATAGGGTAGTTCTATTTTTAACTTATTGAGGAAACTCCATACTTTTTTGCTGAATGGCTTCACCAGTTTGCATTCCCACCAACAATGCAAGAGGGTTCTCCTTTCTCTACATCCTCACCAACACTTGTTTCTTGTGTTGATTTTTGCCATTCTGACAGCTGCGAGGTGATATCTCATTGTAGTTTTATTTGCATTTTCTTGATGATGAGTGATATCAAGCATCTTTTCATGTGTCTTTTGATCATCTGTATGTCTTCTTTAGAGAAATATCTATGCATGTCTTCTGCCCATTTTTAAATTGGATTATGTGTTTTTGTGTTGCGTTTTGTAAGTTCTTTATATATTTTGGATACTAACCCTTTATCAGAGATATAACTTGCAAATATTTTCTCCTATTTCATAGATTGCCTTTTAGTTTTGCTGATTGTTTCCTTCAGTGTGCAGAAGTTTTTTTGTGTGTGTTTCTGTTTTGTTTTGTTTTGTTTTTGTTTTGTTTGATGTAGTCCTGTTCTGTATAGATAAATGTTTTTGTGATTTGTCCCACATAACCAACCACCTGGACCTGCATACACACAGGCAAGCTAAAAATTGTTATTTGGGAGACTCCTGTTGTGTGGATAACCTTGGGAGCCTAATTGTTTAAAATATATTATCTGGCTTCCTGGTCAGGACTGGCCCTTCTGTTCTGGATGCGAAGAGCTACAAATCTTGTCTCATATCCCCTCCTGCTCCAGGCTGGGCTGGCCCCCATGGAATGGAATCCAGGAGGGGAGGCAGACACACGTAGCCCAGGTTCCTTAAAGTATAGAAATATGATATCATGGAAATGCAGTGTGCTCCAAACTGCATGTAGGCAAATGATTAATTTCAAACCCTGTTATTTGCCCTATAAATATGGACTTTATGGGGATGGTCAGTTGGAAGTCTCACCTGAGGGGAGGACACTCAGCCCAGGCCTCTGAATCTGGACTCCAGCCTGGCTGTCTCCCTGGGGCTTCCCCAGCTAATGAGGTTAGATGTTGTAAGTTCCCAATTTGAAGTAACTTTGCCTTCTTCTCATGTATTACCTACTATTACCTTCATCTATGTGTAGATTCCTTTCCTCTTCTGTTTATATTAGGCTTCTATAATAATATAGTAAAGTTTTCTTTCCTTTTCAAAACTGAAACACAGCTGTTGTGAATCTTTTGTGCAGAACATGTCCCAATAGTTGATTTTTGCTTTTTGTTTCCCTTGCTTCAGGAGACATATCTAGTAAGAAGTTGCTATGGCCAATCTCAAAGAATTTACTGCCTGTGTTCTCTTCTAGGATTTTGTGACTTCAGATCTCACATTTACATCTTTAATCCATCTTTAGTTTATTTTTGTGTATGGTGTAAGGGAGTGGTCCAGTTTCTTTCTTTTGCATGTTGCTGTCCAGTTTCTCCAACACCATTTGTTTAAAAGACTGTCTTATTCACATTGGATATTCTTTCCTGATTAATTGAAGGTTAATTGACCATATAGCTGTGGTTTCATTTCTGGGTTGTCTATTCTGTCCCATTGATCTGTGTCTCTTTTTGTGCCAGTACCATACTGTCTTGATCAGCACAGATTTGTAATATAATTTGAAGTCTGGAATTGTAATGCCTCCACGTTTGTTCTTTTTCAAGGTAGCTTTGGCTATTCAGGCTCTTTTGTGGTTCCATACAAATTTTAGGATTGTGTGTTCTAGCTCTGAGAAAAATGCTGTTGGTATTTTGATAAGGATTGCATTAAAAGTTTAGGTTGCTTTAGATTGTATAGACATTTTAACAATATTTGTGCTTTTAAGCCATGAGCATAGGATATCTTTGCATTTCTTTGTGTCATCCTCAATTTCTCTCATCAATGTTTTATGGATTTCAGAGCACCAGGCTTTCACCTCCTTGGTTAGGTGTATTCCTAGGTATCTTATAGTTTTTTGGTGCAATTGTATATAGGACTGATTCCTTAATTTCTCTTTCTGTTCCTTCATTATTGTTGTATAAAAATGAAATATATTTCTGCACATTGATTTTGTATCTCGTCACTTCACTGAATTCATTATCACTTCTAGCAGGTTTTTGGTGGAGTCTTTCTGGTTATCTATATAGAGTATCATGTCATCTGTAAATAGTGGTAGTTTTGCTTCTTCATTATCAATTTGGATGCCTTTTATCTTTTTGTTCTTTTTGTTGTCTGATTGCTGTTCTTAGGACTTCCAATAGTATGTTAAATAAAAGTGGTGAACATGGACATCCTTGTCTTGTTCCTGACCTTAGGGGAAAGGCTATCAGTTTTTCCCCATTGAGGATGATGTTTGCTGTGGGTTTTTCATATATGGCCTATATTATGTTGTGGTATCTTCCCTCTAAACCTACTTTGTTGAGGGCTTTTACCAGGAATGGATGTTGTATTTTGTAAAATGTTTTTTTTTTTTTTCTGCATCTATGGAAGTGATATGGTTTTTATCTTTTCTCATATTGATGTGATGTATCACGTTGATTGAATTGCAAATATTGAACCACACTTGCATCCCTGGAATAATTCTCACTTGATAGTGGTGAGTGATTCTTTTAATGTATTGTTGCATTTTGTTTGCTATTATTTTGTTGAGAATTTTTGCATCTACGTTCATTGGAGATATTGGCCTGTAGTTCTCTATTTTTTTGGTGTCCTCATCTGGTTTTGGTATTATTGATGATACTGGCCTCAAAGAATGAATTTGGATGGTTTCATTATTTTTCTATTTTTTGGAATAGTTTGAGAATAATAGGTATTAACTCTTCTTAAAATGTTTGGTAGAGGGCGCCTGGGTGACTCAGTTGGTTAAGCGTCTGCCTTTGGCTCAGGTCATGATCCTGGAGTCACAGGATCAAGTCCCAGGATCGAGTCCCACATCAGGCTCCCTGCTGAGCAGGTAGTCTGCTGTCTCCCTCTGACCTTCCTCCCCCCCATGCTCTCTCCCTCTCATCTATCTTTCAAATAAATAAATAAAAATATCTTAAAATGTTTGGTAGAATTCACCTGTGCAGCTGCCCAGTCCTGGACTTCCATTTGTTGTGAGGGGTTTCTTTTGTTTTGTTTTGTTTTGTTTTTTCTTTCTTTCCTGTTTCAGTCTCCTTGCTGGTAATTGGTCTGTTACAATTTTCAATTTTAACCTGCTTCAGTTTTGATGAGTTGTATGTTTCTAGGAATTTATCCTTTTATTTTACTTTAATATGCTTGCATGTAATCTTTCATAATATTCTCTTAAAATTGTTTGTATTTCTGTGGCTTTGTTATTTTTCCTCTTTCATTTGTGATTTTGAGTACTTTCTCTTTTTGTTTTTTGATGAGTTTGGCTAGAGGTTTATACATTTTATGTTTTCAAAGAACACATCCTTGTTTTATTGATCTGTTCTCTTGTTTTTTTAAGTTTCTGTTTTATTTCTGCTTTAATTTCTATTATTTCCTTTCTTCTGCTAGTTTTGGGTTTGTTTGTTGTTCTTTTTCTAGCTCCTTTAGGTGTAAAGGTAGATTCTTTATTTGAGATTTTTCTTGCTTCTGGAGGTAGGCCTGTATTGCTGTAAACTTTCCTCTTAGAACCACTTTTGCTGCATCCCAAATTGTTTTGGGCCATTGCATTTTCATTTTCATTTCTTTCCATGTAATTTTGGATTTCTTTGATTTCTTGGATAAATCATTCATTGTTTAGTAGCATGTTATTTAACCTCCATATATTTGTTGTCTTTCCATAGTTTTCTTGTAGTTGACTTCTAGTTTCATTGCACTGTAGCCAGAAAGGACACAAAGTATTACTTCAATCTTTCTGAATTTGTTAGACTTGTTTTGTGGCCTAATATGTGATCTATTCAATGTGGTCTCTTCTGAAGAATGTTCCACGTGCACCTAAAAAGAAGGAGTGTTCTGATGTTTTAGGATGCAGTGTCCTAAATATATATGTCAAATCCACCTCATCCAATGTGTCATTCAAAGCATTATTACCTTGTTGATTTTTTGATTGGATGATCTGTCCATTAGTGTAAGAGGGGGTGTTAAAGTCCCCTACTGTTATTGTATTACTATTGATTAGTTCCTTCACATTTCTTATTAACTATTTTATGTATTTCAGTGCTCCCATTTTGGATTCATAAATATTTACAATTGTTTTTTGTTGGACTGCCCCTTTATTATTATATAGTATCCTTCTTTGTCTCTTGTTATAGTCTTTGTTTTAGAGTATATTTAGGATGCCTGGGTGGCTCAGTCGGTTAAGTGTCTGCCTTCAGCTCAGGTCATGATCCCAGGGTCCTGGGATCGAGCCCCATGTCAGGGTCCCTGCTCAGTGGAGAGCCTGCTTCTCCCTCTGCCTGCTGCTCCCCACTGCTCCTGCTCTCTCTCTCTGCTGTCTCTCTCTCTTTCAAATAAATAAAATCTTTAAAAAAAGTATATTTTGTCTGGGGCAATGGGTGCTCAGTTACTTAAGCATCCATTGATTTTAGCTTGGGTCATGAGATCAAGCCGATGAATAGCGTGGAGTCTGGTTATGATTCTCTCTTTCCCCTCTCCCTCTGTCCTTCCCCCTTGTGCTCTAAATAATAAATAAATAAATAAATAAATAAATAAATAAATAAATAAATAAATATAGTCTATTTTGTTTTTCTTTGCTACTCTGGCTTTTTTTTGGCATCCATCTGCATGATATATGTTTTGCATCCCCTCAATTTCCATCTGTGGTTGTCTTTAGGTCTAAAAGGAGTCTCCCGTAGCCAGCATATAGATGGGTCTTATTTTTTCCATCCATTCTGTCACCCTATGTGTTTTTTTTTAAGATTTATTAATTTATTTTAGAAAGAGAGAGAAGGGGGGCAGAGGGAGAGAGACATCTTTTTTTTTAATGATTTTATTCATTTGACAGAGAGAGAGAGAGATAACAAGAGCAGGAACACAAGCAGGGGGAGTGGGAGAGGGAGAAGCAGGCTTCCTGCTGAGCAGGGAGCTCAATGTGGGGCTTGATCCCAGGACCCTGGGATCATGACCCAAGCCAAAGGCAGTTGCTTAACGAATGAACCACCCAGGTGCCCCAGAGAGAGACAATCTTAAGCAGACTCCACCTTGAGTGCAGAGCCCAATGTGGGGCTCAATCTCATGACCCTGTGTTCATGACCTGAGCCAAAACCAAGAGTTGGATGTTTAACTGACCATGCCGCCCAGGTGCCCCCACCTTGTCTTTTGAGTGGAGCATTTAGTCCATTTATATTCATAGTAGTCATTGATATATATGCATTTATTGCTATTTTGTCATTTGTTTTGTGGTTGTTTTTGTAGTTTTCCTCTGACCCTTTGTTCTCTTTCCTTTTTTCATGGTTTAGTGATTTTCTTTATTGATATATTTGGATGTTTTTCTCTTTATTCTTTGCATATCTATTACTGGCATTTGATTTGTCTGACCATTTCGTTTATATATAACATCTGCATATAGCAATCTATATTAGGTTGATGGTCACTTAATTTTGAACTCATTCTTTACTTCTCTCCTTCCCACATTTTAGGTATATGGTATCATATTTTACATCCTTTTATTTTGTTAATCCCTGGACTAATTTTTTTTACAGGAATTCTTATTTTTACTCCCTTTGTGTTTCCTACTTTTCATACTTGTACTTGTGGTTTTTCCTTTCCTCTCAGAGTTCCCTTTAATATTTTCTGCAGGGCTGGTTTAGTGGTCCTGAACTCCTTAAATTTTATTTGTCTGAGAAACTCTATCTCTTCTATTCTGAATGTTAGCTTTGTTGGATAGATTGTTCTTAGCTGTAGATTTTTCCCTTTTGCCAGTTTGAATATACCATGCCATTGACTTCTGGCTTGAAAAATTTCTGCTGAAAAATCTGCTGATAGCCTCATGGGATTTCCCTTCTATTTAACTGTTTTGCTGATTTAATTTTTTTTCTTTATCACTACTTTTTGCCAGTTTGATTACTATGTGTATTGTTGTGGATCTCCTTTGGTTGATGTTGTAGGATCTCTGTGCCCCCTGGATTTTCATATTTGTTTCTTTCCCCAGATTAGGGAAGTTATCTTTTATTATTTATTCAAATAGATGTTCTGCCCCTTTTTCTCTCTCTTCTCCTCCTGGGATCCCTACAATGCAAATGCTTTTACACTGCATGGAGTTACTGAGTTCCCTAAGTCTCATTTTGCATAATTCTTTTTTCTTTCATTTGCTCAGCTTGATTATTTTCCATTACTCTGTTTTCTAGTTCATAAATTATTTCTTGTGTTTCCTCCAGCTTGCTATTTATTCCATTACATGTATTCTTAATTTAGTTTGTTGTGTTCTCCATCTCTGATTGATTTTTAAAATATTTTCTATCTCTTTGTTAAGGGTCTCACTAATGTCCTCCAGTCTTTTCTCAAGTTCAGTGAGTATCTTTATGATCATAACTTTAAATTTTCTATAAGTCATTTTTTTAAAAAATATCTGTTTCACTTAGGTCTCTTGCTGTGGTTTTGTCCTGTTGTTTCATCTGTGACATATTCTTCCATCTCCTCATTTTGCCTAACTCTGTATGTCCCTTTCTGTGTCTTAGGAAAGTCAACTGTGTTTCTTGCTCTTGAATATAATGGGTAGGATGTGCACTTTTAACTAGGTCATGGCAGTCCTCCTATATGGGGGTGTGCAGCCATTGCAGACCTGGACTGGCTGGGGCTGCTCCACAAAGCACACATGGGCAGCAGGTGCAGTTTTAACAAGGTGCACATGCATGTGGTGTTTGCAAGTTAAGTAGTGAGTGCAGATGCAGCACGCGTTCCCTCAAGTGGCTGTGTGTTTATGATGAGGAGCGGGGGAGGGAAATGATGATTGCCAACTCCTTTGTTCTTGGAGAATCCCTCAAAGAACTCTGAGATTAGTAACTAACTCTCTCTCCCATAAGCCCTATGTGCCTTTCAAACTACTACTTCCAAGCTGTATCTCCATGGGTTGTTGGCTGTGCTGTCTCTTTAAGGACAGGGCTCAGCTTCTTACTGCCCTCCTGGTTCTCTCAGAGCCAAGCCCACTGATTTTTTTTTAAATTTTTTATTGTTATGTTAATCACCATACATTACATCATTAGTTTTAGATGTAGTGTTCCATGATTCATTGTTTGTGCATAACACCCAGTGCTCCATGGAGAACGCGCCCTCTTTAATACCCATCACCAGGCTAACCCATCCTCCCAACTCCCTCCCCTCTAGAACCCTCAGTTTGTTTTTCAGAGTCCATCATCTCTCATGGTTCGTCTCACACTCCGATTTCCCCCCCTTCATTCTTCCCCTCCTTCTATCTTCTTTTTTTTTTTCTTAACATATATTGCATTATTTGTTTCAGAGGTACAGATCTGAGATTCAACAGTCTTGCACAATTCACAGCACTTACCAAAGCACATACCCTTCTCAGTGTCTATCACCCAGTCACCCCATCCCTCCCACCCCACCCCCCACTCCAGCAACCCTCAGTTTGTTTCCTGAGATTAAGAATTCCTCATATCAGTGAGTTCATATGATACATGTCTTTCTCTGTTTGACTTATTTCGCTCAGCATAATACCCTCCAGTTCCATCCACGTCGTTGCAAATGGCAAGATCTCATTCCTTTTGATGGCTGCATAATATTCCATTGTATATATATACCACTTCTTCTTTATCTATTCATCTGTCGATGGACATCTTGGCTCTTTCCACAGTTTAGCTATTGTGGACATTGCTGCTATAAGGATCGGGGTGCACATACCCCTTCAGATCCCTACATTTGTATATTTGGGGTAAATACCCAGTAGTGCAATTGCTGGGTCATATGGTAGCTCTATTTTCAACTTTTTGAGGAACCTCCATACTGTTTTCCAGCGTGGCTGCACCAGCTCGCATTCCCACCAACAGTTTAGGAGGGTTCCCCTTTCTCCGCATCCCCGCCAACATCTGTCGTTTCCTGACTTGTTAATTTTAGCCATTCTGACTGGTGTGAGGTGGTATCTCATTGAGGTTTTGATTTGGATTTCCCTGATGCCGAGTGATGTTGAGCACTTTTTCATGTGTCTGTTGGCCATTTGGATGTCTTCTTTGCAAAAATGTCTGTTCATGTCTTCTGCCCATTTCTTGATTGGATTCTTTGTTCTTTGGGTGTTCAGTTTGATAAGTTTTTTATAGATTTTGGATACTAGCCCTTTATCTGATATGTCATTTGCAAATATCTTCTCCCATTCTGTCGCTTGTCTTTTGGTTTTGTTGACTGTTTCTTTTGCTGTGCGAAAGCTTTTTATCTTGATGAAGTCCCAATAGTTCATTTTTGCCTTTCCTTCCCTTGCCTTTGGTGATGTTTCTAGGAAGAAGTTGCTGCGGCTGAGGTCGAAGAGGTTGCTGCCTGTGTTCTCCTTTAGGATTTTGATGGACTCCTGTCTCACATTGAGGTCTTTCAACCATTTGGAGTCTATTTTTGTGTGTGGTGTAAGGAAATGGTCTAGTTTCATTCTTCTGCATGTAAGCCCACTGATTTTTAAAGTTCCAGGTTTTAAGTCTCGTTGATTGTGAGCACTCATGAAATTTGGTTCCTCTGGTTTTCAAAGCCAAATGCTATGGGGACTGCTCTTCCTTTTGTAGGCTTCCTGCTATGCTAGTCTGTTTATTGCCCCTCTTTATGCCCTGGTTCCCTCCCTCCAGTGGTTAGACCCACAGGGTTTAGGTTCCCACCAAGTCCTCACCCCTCATACCCTCTTCCATGTGTCTTCTTCTCTACATTTAGTTGTCAAGTTTTTTCAGCCAGTCTTTGGGTCGCTTTGGGTTGTTTACTCTGGTGAGAGTGTTATCTAATTATACTGTATCCTAGAACAAAGTGAATTTAGGGTCCTCCTACTCCACCATCTTCCTGGGAAGTCTTCCTTTAACTTTTATATGATAGTTGAGTCATTCACTCACTATCCTAATATAGAGTTACAGCTTTGTAATTTTGACCATTTTTTTTATCTTTGCCAGTATGCTGAATACTTATGTTTTCATGTTGCTCATTAGTGTCATTTCATTTTAGTTCAAAGAACTCCTTTCAGCATTTCTTGTAAGGCCTAGTTATGGTGAAATCTCTCAACTTCTTTAGGGGGGTGGTTTATGTCTCCTTCATATATGAAGGATAACGTTGCCAGATAAAGTATTTTGGGCTGGCAATTTTTATCTTTCCACAGTTTGAATGTTTCATTCCATTCTCTCTGGTCCTATAGAGTTTCTTCTGAGAAATCCACTGATAGATGAATGGGGGTCCCTTTGTGGGTTACTCTTTTTTTTTTTTTTAACCAGCTGCCTTTAAAATTCCTTCTTATCATTGTTTTTGACAGTTTCATCATAATGTATCTTGGAGAAGTTTGCTTTTCTTTGAGATAGTAGGGTGTTCTACTAGCCTCATGGACTTGTGTGTCTAAGTCCATGCCCAGGTTTGGAAAGTTCTTAGTTATTACTTCTTTAAATAAACTTTTTGCCCCTTCTCCTTCTTTTGTCTTTCTGGATTTAAATAATTTAAATATTGGCCTTTCTGGTGGATTCTGTTAGCTCTGGTAGCCTTTCCTTCTCCTAACTGCATTAGTTCTATATTCCTATCCTCCAAGTCTTTTATTAATTTTTTCCATCTAGTCTTTCCTGTTACTCATAATCTCTTGCAGTTTTCATCTCATTAATATTATTTTTCACTAGAATTTCTGTTTTTATTTATTTCATTATCTTTAATTGACAAGTTCTTCTGTGTATTAATTGTGTTCCTGATTTCATTGAATTATCTTTCTGAGTTTTTTTATTTTTTATTTTGTGGCCCACTAAATTATTTATAATAGCTATTTTGAATTTTTTGGTTAGATCACAATATTCCATGCCTTTGAGTTTGGTGGTTGGAGAATTATTCTCTTTTTTTGATACCATATTTTCTTGATTTTTATATCTTTTTCTGTAGCTATGCATTTCTGCTTTCATATTTGAAGTAGCAGATACCACTTTAATTAAACTTTTTCTTCTTTTGCTCTTACAGTTCACTAGGCTGGTTAATGGAAACATTTCTTTTTCATTCCAAAATGCTGTTCTATAGCTCAAGTTTGTGGTTTCTCCCTTGCCCACTGATTATATCCTATTTCCTGAACACTTTCCCTATCTACTGGATCTTGGTCTCATGGACACATTATGGAATGTGCACAAGGAATCAACAGCACAGTTGGGGAAGATATGTATTTAGAACTTACTGTGTTTGAGACACACATGGTAGTGAAATTCCTGGGAGTAGCATTCCCAGAAGAATGTGGGTGGACTTTCTGATGAGCAAAATACCTTCAAGGCCTTTTGAATTCTTTTTTTAAAGATTTTATTTATTCATTTGAAACAGAGACATACAGAAAGAGAGAGCATGAGCAGGGGGTAGGCAGAGGGAGAGGGAGAAACAGACTCCCCACTGACCTGGGAGCCCAATGTGGGGCTCGATCCCAGGACTCCAAGATCGTGACCTGAGCTGAAGGCAGACACTTAACCATCTGAGCCACTGAGGCTCCCCAAGGCCTTTTGAATTTTTATCTGCCCCTTTCTCAATATCCTTCTTCCTCCCAGTGGCAGATCTCCCACCTTAGTACTCTAAGTGCTGGTGGAAAAAACTGGAGTTCTCCACTTGCCTCCCACACAGGTGGGATAATTGAACCCTCTCTCATTGCCTTCATCTCTCCCTGCATGATAGATGTCTCTGACAGAAAAATCAGTCCCAATCAAGTGGGGCAGCACCAGAAAAGTTTGCTTACTACTTTCACTGCAACCAAACTTGTATTTTTGTTTCTTTCTTCTCCAATGATTTGGTGGATTTTCCCTTCAGAAGGGCTGGAATTCTGCAAACTCTTTCTTATGGGTGAGTGACTGTACAACTCTACATTCACCTAATTCTGGCTCCTTTGGTTCCATAGTTCATACGGCAGTTTGTCTATCTCCTACAGGCACACCTGTGGGCAAGATTCTTCTTGGGTTTTTCAGAACAAGGTCCAAAATCTGGAAACCCCCACAGAAATATTCTTGTTCAGGTATGGATGTCTAATTCATTGATTAAAAAGGGGATAAAAGGGAGGAATGTCTTCACTCCCATTATCACTATTTTATGTTTATTTATTCTTATCTATTGTAATTGTTTTCTACATGATGCTTTATCTTCTACTAGCTTCCTTCTTGAAGTCACCTTACACAATCTCATTAATCATTCTAAAGAAGAGCTATGGCTTTTATTTTCTCTTGCCCAAAGCCTTAAACTACTCCATAAAAAAATTAATACTCTTTAGCCTGGTGCTTGAGAATCTCCCTGATAATTATCCATCCTACTTTTCCTGCTTCTTCCACTATTTCCTTTCCAATATGTGTTATATTTTCAAGCCAACTGAATGACTGTTTCTCAAACAAGCACTTTCCCATTATGTGCTTTATTGATTATTCTTTCGACCTAAATTGTCCTTTTCTTATTTTAATGTCACTAGGCTTTCCTGTCTTTCAGTATTCATTCAGATGTCACCTCCTGAACATAACCTTCTCTAAAACTGCTGCCAGAGTTATTAGTTCTCTACGTTTCCAATTCATATTGTTCATACCTCTCAACATTTTCACATTTATTATATATTTATTTGTAAGTCTTAAAATCCCTGTAATGCTGAAAACTTCTTGAGGATAGAAATTATGTAGTATATATATATTTTTATTCCTCAATTTCATGCGTTTTATAAATTAATTATTTTTGGTGCTTATTTAGTTGATTGAATGAATGCAAGAAATAAAATGCATGTATTTTATTGAGGCATAAACCCTCAGAAGATTCACTGAAGATGTCCCTTCATTCATTTATTTGTTAAATATTTATGAAGTACCTACTATGTTTCAGATACTGTATTGTGCTATTAGAATTCATCAGTGAACCAGACCAAAATCCCTGTTCTCAAGGAAAGAAGGGATTAATATATATTCTAGAAATTTCTGCTTAACTTCTAAAGACATCTTCTAATTATTTATTTGGAAGACTGAAGTTTTATAGGACAGGACCCAGGCTTTTAAAAGGAACTTCAGGGACACTTGAGTGGCTCAGTTTGTTAAATGCCTGCCTTTGGCTCAGGTCATGATCCCAGGACCCTGGGATCAAGTCCTGTATTGGACTCCTTGCTCAGCAGGGACCCTGCTTCTCCCTCGGCCTGCTTCTCCCTCTGCCTGCCACTCCCCCTGCTTGTGCTTGCTCTCTCTTTTTCTCTGGCAAATAAATAAATAAAATCTTAAAAAATAATAATAATGAAATAATAAAAAATAAAAGGAACTCCAGTATTATGCTCCTATCTTGTGATTTGACATGCTCAGTTGCATATTGCCCTCATTCCTGCACTGTGCATACACTGCCAGTCTCTGATTCTTGGGTTTGCTCCTGCTCAGACTTTATCTCTCTTGCTGTGTTGACTCAGCATTTGACACTGACCTGTCCCTGAATCCACTGACTCCACTTTTCCTCCACAGACTAGTAGTTGGCATATTTCCTAAGAATTTTCAGGCATTCACAACCAACTTCACAGCTCCTGTTTGTGCACTGATGGCTTGATGTAACCTTGTCCTGCTGCATGGCTCCACATAAAATAGATGTTTACCCATTGGTCATTCAGCATAGAAGTGCATTTCTAATGTGCTTTGTGCCAGTGGTAGGCAGAAAAACAGCGAAGTCTTTACTAAGGACCTGGTGATTATCCAGTATGGTGCTGAGCAATATGGGGAGAAACAAAGAAGTAACCACCTTCCCTTACATGCACTTATAAAAGTATATACTGTAGTTGAGGTAGTACTAAACAGTTCATAGAAAGGAAATCGGTGAATGCATTATGCCCTCTTTCTTCACTCACTTTATTTAAACATGTATTATTATTTCCCTAAGTTATATAGGTATTATTTTAAAAATATATTATATGTCTATATCTGTATCTCTATCTATATACATATATGTAAAGAAATAGATGATAGATAGATAATAGATGATAGATAGATAACTTCTACAGAATACATTTAAGGGGGGGCGCCTGGGTGGCTCAGCCATTAAGCGTCTGCCTTCGGCTCAGGTCATGATCCCAGGGTCCTGGGATCGAGCCCCACGTCGGGCTCCCTGCTCAGTGGAGAGCCTGCTTCTCCCTCTCCCTCTGCCTGCCTCTCTACCTACTTGTGCTCTCTCTCTCTCTCTGTCAAATAAATAAAATCTTTAAAAAAAAAAGAATACATTTAAGGAAATGCTTGGTTCCACATTCTAGCAAACCTTTTGTTGCCAAGTATGTGGGAGGATAACAAGAGGGGAGAAAGGGAAAATTCAGTTAATGATGACAAATTAAATAATATTAATTCAATATTTCTTAATCTTCTGCCTCCTATTACTTCCTAGCTCTACTGTCTAAGGACTAGATTTACAGCTCTTGGTCCATAGCTTATACCCAAAATGTAATAGTTGTATGAGAGCACATCTGAAATTTTATCATAGGTATATTTAACTTATATGAATTCAACTTTACATTCTCACTTTTATTTAATTAAAATACTGTTAAATTATATTTTATATGGATATTCCCTAGTATGTACTGTAATTGTTATATATTATTTTGTAAATTATATGTTTTCACATACATGTTACTCTCCAGGACTGTGTATCAGAACAAGATTCACTCTAGTGTTTGTACAGTCTATATAAAAGAAATGTAAATAAATATCAAAATGAATTTTGACTAATTGTTATTTTTAACTTAAGGAAAACCTTTACAACATTACCCCATGCATAAGATGATACTCTGAGTAAGTAGGATTGAGAGAGATTACAAATCTGATTAAGGCAAGTCATGTTGGAGTAACAAAAGTGAGGAAGATACATAAACAACCATTTCATCTTTTTTTTTTTTTTAAATAAAAACATTTTCTAAATCTAAAAGTGTCCAAATATCCATGTAGGTTCCATGGAAAAATGACTGCAGAAATGTGTTTCTGATAATAAATTATTTGGCGTTTATAGCAGATACCAAGTTTCTGAAAATAAAACTAAACTACTCTTCAGTATATGCAGAAGCTTATAAATAATTGATAAGCTGTTGGCCACGATGTTAAAGTGACAAAATATACATTTAAATTCCCATATAGGGCGCCTGGGTGGCTCAGTTGGTTAAGTGACTGCCTTCGGCTCAGGTCATGATCCTGGAATCCCAGGATCGAGGCCTGCATTGGGCTCTCTGCTTGGCAGGGAGTCTGCTTCTCCCTCTGACCTTCCCCCTTCTCATGCTCTCTCTCTCATTCTCTCTCTCTCAAATAAATAAGTAAAATCTTTAAAAAAATAAATAAAGTCCCATATAAAAATTGATGTTATCAACCAAAAGTGTTTACACAGGGTATTACATTGTTTTGGCACTAATTTTCTTTAACTCTGACATTAGCCTGAGTTAGTAGAGAAGATTGTTACTGGGGGTTGCAAGGAATAATTTTCCAAGCTTTCTGGTTAGTAAAGTGCTGGGTGACACAACGTTTAATTATATTCTTCATGTGACACCAATTCCCAACACAAACTATTTCTTTGTTTTTCCTCCAAAGATAAGTATTGATTTTAAAATTATAACATATTTCAATTATAGCAAATACTTCATTAACAAGAAGGCTCTCTAACTGCTTTGCCTTTCTACATTACTCATTTGCATCTATATGTACATTTGATCAGTGTAGACTGTTAACTTGAATCATTTGGGGGAAAGAAAGCATGTAAACAAGCAAACCAAATAATCCTGTTAGGGACTTCATTCATTATTCATGGAGGAATATATGGAGTTCATCTATATAGGAAGCTCATTTGAAATGACATAGCTAAATATGTGTGGGCATACTTTCACAAGAATTTCTGTATCAATCAGTTTCATAATACACCCTGGAGAAAATGAAACTATTCATTGTTGAATGCCAAAAATATATATATATATACAACCATTTTTTCTTTTCTACTGTGAGTTTTTGTTTTGTGGTTATCATAAAGCTTACATAAAATTTCTAATAGGTAAAATAGTCAAATTTTAGCTAAAAATGACATAACCCAACCTATACAAAAACTCTACCTTTTTATTCCTCCCTCCTGTATTTTGTTTTTGGTGTCACAATTTACCTGTTATTATATTGCATATCATTTAACAAATCATTGTAGCTATAATTATTTGTAATACTTTGGTCTTTTACCTTTATGATTAACACAGAACCATTTTATAATATTAGATATTCTAAATTTGGCTTTATAACTTAACCTTTTCTACCTCTTTCTTTCTTTCTTCTCCTTCTGGAATTCCAGTAATAATGTATAGATTGTTTTGTTAATGGTATCCATAGTTCACACAAGTTTTCTTCACTCTTTTTCATCCTTTTTTCTTTATTCTCCTGTGACTGGATAATTTCATATGACCTGTCTTTTACTTCATAGATTATTTCTTCTGTTCAATATGTCAGCTAGTAAGTCTTCTCTTCTGCATTTTTTTCTCCTTTTCATTCTTTGTATTCTCCAGTTCCTGAATTTCTGTTTGGTTCTTTTTTATGATTTATATCTCTCTGTTAAACTTATCTTTTTGTTTATTTATTGCTATCCTGAATTGATTGCATTGTTTTCTATTTTCTTTTAGCTCACTAAGTTTTCTCCAAACAATTGTTTTGAAATTTTTATTGGGCTAACAACAAATTTCTGTTTCTGGGAAATTATTGTGTTCCCTTCATGATACAATGTTTCTTTAATTTTTCATGTATTTGAAGTCTTACATTGTTGTCTTTGCATTTGGAAAAGGAGTCACTTCAGGGAGAAGCAAGATGGAGGAGGAGTAGGAGACCTAAATTTCATCTGGTCCCAGGAATTCAGCTAGATAGAGATCAAACGATTCTGAACACCTACAAACTCAACAGGAGATCAAAGAAAAGAACAGCAGCAACTCTCTGAACAGAAAAGTGACCACTTTCTGGAAGGTACGACGTGCAGAGAAGTGAATTCAAGGCAATATTTGGGAAGATAGATGGTTGGGGGGGGCCTCCAGCAGCCGCTACTGGCAAGTGATAGAGCAGCAGAGCACAAAATCGGAACTTTTAGATGTCAGCTCTGCTGAGGGACATTGCTCCAGTGGCTAAGCAGGGGGTGGAACCCTCGCTGAGACAGTGTGGTCTCAGGAACCTCAGGGTCACAGAAAGACCGGGGGTGCCTGAGAGTGGCAAAGCTCCCAGATATCTGAGTGGGGAAGCTGGCTGCAGAGATGGAGGCGAGGACTGGGATCTCAGCTCAGGTTTGCCATAAACTGTGATCCACGACACACTTGGGCCACTGCTCCTCTAGCAGGGACCCAACAAACAGCAGATCCAGGGAGACTCCTCTTCCTTCCCCCGGGAGGAGGGGCACAGGACCACACCACAGGAATCGGCTGGGTTTGGGGACTCCAAAAGGGGTCATGTGCCACAAATAGAAACACTCGGTCACTAGCATGGAGTGCAGCCAGAGACTGGGGAGATAGGAGTGACTGTTTTTCTCTGGGGGCTCACTGAGGAGTGGGGACCCAAGTTCTCGGCTCCTCCTGGGCAGAGAATGGAAGGTCACCATTTTCACTTTCATCCTCCAAAGCTGTACGGAAAGCTTGCAGGGAACAAAAGCTCCCGAGAGCAAACCCAAGCAGATTCCTTGTCTCGGGCCCTGGCAAGGGCGGGGCAGTTCCGCCTCTGGCAAAGACATTTCAGAACCACAGCAACAGGCACCTCCCCCAGAAGATCAGCCAGAACAGCCAGCCAAGACCAAGTTTACTGATCAATGAGAATAGCAGAACTCCAGCACTAGGGGAATACTGTACATAGAATTAATGGCTTTTTTACCGTGATTCTTTAGGCTTTCAAAGTTAATTTTTTTAATTTTCTTTTTTTTTTTGAACTTTTCTTTTGCCCTTTTTCAACCAACATCTTATCAATCCTTTTTTAAAAAATCTTTTTTATATTTCATTTTTAGAATCATATTTTATCCCTTCATAGTAGTTAACTTTATATATTGTTCTCTCTTTAAAATTTTGGGATACAGTTTCTTCTAACAGACCAAAATATACCCTAAATGCCTAGTGTATGGCTTTGTTCTAGTCTCCTGCCTGATCATATTCTCTCCCTTTTTTTTTCTTTTATTAAATCCTCTTCTTTCTTTTTTCACCCAACTTCTTAGATTATCAATTCCTTTCATAAAATCTTTTATAATTTTCATCTTCACAGTCGTATTCAAACCCTTCATCATATTAACCCTTATTTTTGTACATATGTAAGTTTTTCTTTCTTTAAAATTTTGGGAGGCACTTTAATCTAACAGACCAAAATACACCCAAAATTTGGTGTGTGGCACTGGTCTATGCACCAGCCTGAACATATTTGATCATATTCGTTTTTGTTTTTTTTTTTAATCTTTTCCTTTTTTTTTTCTTTTTTCATTCTTTCCCTTTCTTTTTGCCCATTTTCAGGTCTCTTCTAATTTGTTTAGTGTGTATTTTCCTGGGGTAATTGTTACTCTGTTAGCATTTTGTTCTCTCATTCATCTATTCTCCTCTGGACAAAATGACAAGATGGAAAAAATCACTTCAAAAAAAAGAATAAGAGGCAGTACCGACTGCCAGGGACTTACTCAATATGGACATTAGTAAGATGTCAGAACTAGAGTTCAGAATGATGATTTCAAAGATACTAGCTGGGCTTGAAAAAAGCATGGAAGATATCAGAGAAACCCTTTCTGGAGAAATAAAAGAACTAAAATCTAACCAAGTCGAAATCAAAAAGGTTATTAATGAGGTACAATAAAAAATGGGGTCTCTAACTGCTAGGATAAATGAGGCAGAAGTGAGAATTAGTGATATAGAAGACCAAATGATGGAAAATAAAGAAGCTGAGAAAAAGACAGAGAAACATCTGCTGGATCACAAGGGCAGAATTCGAGAGATAAGAGATACCATAAGACAAAACAATATTAGAATAATTGGGATCTAAAAAGAAGAAGAAAGAGAGAGAGAGGCAGAAGGTATATTGGAGGAAAATTGGCAGAGAACTTACCTGATTTGGGGAAGGAAACAGGCATCAAAATCCAGGAGCCACAGAGAACCCCCTCAAAATCAATAAAAATAGATCAACACCCCGACATCTAATAGTAAAACTTATGAGTCTCAGAGACAAAGAGAAAATCCTGAAAGCAGCTCAGGACAAGAGATCTGTAACCTAAAATGGTAGAAGCATTAGATTGGCAGCAGACCTATCCACAGAGACCTGGCAGGCCAGAAAGGACTGGCAGGATATATTCAGAGCACTAAATGAAAAAAATATGCAGCCAAGAATACTATATCCAGGTAAGCTGTCACTGAAAATAGAAGGAGAGATAAAAAGCTTCCAGGACAAACAAAAACGAAATGAATTTGCAAACACGAAACCAGCCCTACAAGAAATATTGGAAGGGGTCCTCTAAGCAAAGAGAGAGCCTAAAAGCAACATAGATCAGAAAGGAACACAGACAATATACAGTAACAGTCACCTTACAGGCAATACAATGGCACTAAATTCATATCTTTCAAGAGTTACCCTGAAAGTAAATGGGCTAAATGCCCCAATCAAAAGACACAGGATATCATACTGAATAAAAAAAAAAAAACAAGACCCACCAATATGCTGTCTGCAAGAGACTCATTTTAGACCCAAAGACAACCTCAGATTGAAAGTGAGTGTGTGGAAATCTGTTTACCATACTAATGGACACCAAAAGAAAGCTGGAGTGGCAATCCTTATATCAGACAAATTAGATTTTAAACCAAAGACTGTAATAAGAGATGTGGAAGGACACTATATCATACTTAAAGGGTGTATCCAATGAGAAGATATAACAATTATAAATATCCATGCCCCTAACATGGGAGCAGCCAATTATATAAGCCAATTAATAACAAAAGCAAAGAAATACATTGACAATAATATAATAATAGAGGGGGACTTTAACACCCCCCTCACTGAAATGGACAGATCATCTAAGCAAAAGATCAACAAGGAAATAAAGACTCCAAATGACACACTGGACCAAATGGACTTCACAGATATATTCAGAACATTCCATCCCAAAGCAACAGAATACACATTCTTCTCTAGTGCCCATGGGACATTCTCCAGAATAGATCACATCTTAGGTCATAAATCAGGTCTCAACCAGTACCAAAAGATTGGGATCATTCCCTGCATATTCTCAGACTACAATGCTTTGAAACTAGAACTCAATCACAAGAGGAAAGTTGGAAAGAACTCAAATACATGGAGGCTAAAGAGCATCCTACTAAAGAATGAGTGAGTCAAACAGGAAATTAAAGAAGACTTTAAAAAATTCATGGAAACCAATGAAAATGAAAACACAGCTGTTCAAAATCTTTGGGATGCAGCAAAGGCAGTCCTATGAAGAAAGTATATAGCAATGCAAGCCTTTCTCAAGAAACAAGAAAGGTCTCAAATACACAACCTAACCCTACACCTAAAGGAGCTGGAGAAAGAACAGCAAATAAAGACTAAAACCAGCAGGAGAAGAGAAATAATAAAGATCAGAGCAGAAATCAATGAAATAGAAACTAAAAGAACAGTAGAACAGATCAACAAACCTAGGAGCTGGTTCTTTGAAAGAATTAACAAGATTGATAAACCTTGGGCCAGACTTATCAAAAAGAAAAGAGAAATGACCCAAATCAACAAAATCATGAATGAAAGAGGAGAGATCACAATCAACACCAAAGAAATACAAACAATTATAGGAACATATTATGAGCAACTCTATGCCAGCAAATTAGATAATCTGGAAGAAATGGATGCATTCCTAGAGATGTATCAACTACCGAAACTGAACCAGGAAGAAATAGAAAACCTGAACAGACCTATAACCACTAAGGAAATTGAAGCAGTCATCAAAAATCTCCCAAAAAACAAAAGCCTAGGGCCAGATGGCTTCCCAGGGGAATTCTACCAAACATTTAAAGAATTAATACCTATTCATCTGAAACTGTTCAAAAAAATAGAAATGGACTAAGAGGCCACCATTACCTTGATTCCAAAATCAGACAAAGACCCCATCAAAAAGAATTACAGACCAATATCCTTGATGAACATGGATGCAAAAATTCTCTCCAAGATACTAGCCAATAGGATCCAACAGTACATTAAAAGGATTATTCAACACGACCAAGTGGGATTTATCCCTGGGCTGCAAGGTTGGTTCAACATCCAGAAATCAATCCATGTGAAATAATACATTGATAAAGGAAAGGAGAAGAACCATATGATCCTCTCAATAGATGCAGAAAAAGCATTTGACAAAGTACAGCATCCTTTCTTGATCAAAACTCTTCAGAGTATAGGGATAGAGGATACATACCTCAATGTCATAAAAGCCATCTATGAAAAACCCACAGCGAATATCATTCTCAAAAGGGAAAAACTAAAAGCTTTCCACCTAATGTCAGGAACACCGCACGGATGTCCACTATCACCACTACTATTCAACATAGTATTAGAAGTCCTAGCCACTGCAATCAGACGACAAAAAGAAATAAAAGGCATCCAAATTGGCAAAGAAGAAGTCAAACTCTCACTCTTTGCAGATGATATGATACTTTTTGTGGAAAACCCAAAAGACTCCACCCCAAAACTGCTAGAACTCATACAGGAATTCAGTAAAGAGTCAGGATATAAAATCAATGCACAGAAATCAGTTTCATTTCTATACACCAACAACAAGACAGAAGAAAGAGAAATTAAGGAGTCAATCCCATTTACAATTGCACCCAAAATCATAAGATACCTAGAAATAAAACTAACCAAAGAGGCAAAGGATCTGTACTCAGAAAACTAAAATACTCATGAAAGAAATTGAGGAAGACACAAAAAATGGAAAAATGTTCCATGCTCATGGTTGGAAGAATAAATATTCTGAAGATGTCAATTCTACCTAGAGCAATCTACACATTTAATGCAATTCCCAACAAAATACCATCAACAGTTATCAAAGATATGGAACAAATAATCCTAAAATTTGTATGGAAAAAGAAAAGGCCCCGAATAGCCAGAGGAATGTTGAAAAAGAAAAGCAAAGCTGGTGGCATCACAATTCCAGACTTCAAGCTCTATTACAAAGCTGTCATCATCATGACAGTATGGTCCTGGCACAAAAACAGACACAAAGATCAATGGAACAGAATAGAGAGCCCAGAAATGAACCTTCAACTCTGTGGTCAACTAATCTCCAACAAGGCAGAAAAGAATGTCTAATGGAAAAAAGACAGTCTCTTCAACAAATGGTTTTGGGAAAAATGGACAGCCTCATGCAGAAGAATGAACCTGGACCATTTCCTTACACCACACACAAAAATAAACTCAAAATGGTTGAAAGACCTAAATGTGAGACAGGAGTCCATCAAAATCCTAAAGGAGAACACAGGCAGCAACCTCTTTGACCTCAGCCGAAGCAACTTCTTCCTAGAAACATCGCCAAAGGCAAGAGAAACAAAGGCAAAAATGAACTATTTGGACTTCATCAGGATAAAAAACTTTTGCACAGCAAAAGAAATAGTCAACAAAACCAAAAGACAATCAACAGAATGGGAGAAGATATTTGCAAATGGCATATCAGATAAAGGGCTACTATCCAAAATCTATAAAGAACTTATTAAACTTAACACCCAAAGAACAAATGATCCAATCAAGAACTGGGCAGAAGACATGAACAGACATTTTTGCAAAGAAGACATCCAAATGGCCAACAGACACATGAAAAAGTGCTCAACATCACTCGGCATCAGGGAAATCCAAATCAAAACCTCAATGAGATACCACCTCACACCAGTCAGAATGGCTAAAATTAACAAGCCAGGAAACGACAGATGTTGGCGGGGTTGCGGAGAAAGGGGAACCCTCCTACACTGTTGGTGGGAATGCAAGCTGGTGCAGCCACTCTGGAAAACAGTATGGAGGTTCCTCAAAAAGTTGAAAATAGAGCCACCATACGACCCAGCAATTGCACTACTGGGTATTTACCCCAAAGATACAAATGTAGAGATCTGAACTGGTATGTGCACCCCAATATTTATAGCAGCAATGTCCACAATAGCCAAACTATGGAAAGAGCCAAGATTTCCATCTACAGATGAATAAAGAAAATGTGGTATATATATATATATATATATATATATATATATACAATGGAATATTATGTAGCCATAAATAGGAATGAAATCTTGCCATTTGCAACTGCAATCATGGAACTGGAGGGTATTTTGCTGAGCTAAATAAGTCAATCAGAGAAAGACATGTATCATATGTTTTCACTGATATGAGGAATTCTTAATCTCAGGAAACAAACTGAGGGTTGCTGGAGTGGTCGGGGGTGGGAGGGATGGGGTGGCTGGGTGATAGACCCTGGGGAGGGTATATGCTATGGTGAGCGCTGTCAATTGTGTGAGACTGTTGAATCGCAGACCTGTACCTCTGAAACAAATAATACATTATATGTTAAAAAAGAAAAAGAAAAAGAAAAAGAAAAAGAAGATAGCAGGAAGGGAAAAATGAAGGGGGTGAAATCGGAGGGGTGATGAACCTTGAGAGACTATGGACTCTGAGAAACAAACTCAGGGTTCTAGAGGGGAGGAGGTGGGGGGATGCGTTAGCCTAGTGATGGGTGTTAAAGAGGGCATGTACTGAATGGAGCACTTGTTGTTATACGCAAACAATGAATCATGGAACACTACATCAAAAAGTAATTATGTAATGTATGGTGATCAACATAACATAATAAAATAAAAAAAAAAAAAGAAAAAGAAAAAGGAGTCACCTCTTCCATTCTTTACTGGCTTACTTCTAGAGAGTAATACCTTCCATCAGGTCTATTAAGGATTTGAGGATTTCTCAGATTGTTTCTATGGATATACCTGTTTCATATTTCTTGTTCTATCTTGGGTGGTGGAGATTTTTAATTTTGTGTGGTTTCTCTTATTCTGCAAAGGCAGGCCAAGAGTTGACAGCCTCCCCTTCGCTTTCCCTAAGGAAAATGCTCAATTTTGTGTGTTTTCTCTCCCTCCTACAGAGTCAGACTGGCTTTCTGTGTACTATGGGGCCAGCTCCCTGTGTGCACCTTCAATCACTTTTGCCACCCTCAGAGGTGAACATAGGGAGCTGGTTACATGGTAGGGGTGCATGTAACATTGAGGTGCCCATGGGCCAGTTGGGAGAATCTGAAAACAAGGCATCCCCAGCAGCTCATGGGTGGGTTTCCTGATGCTACCCACTTCATAATTTGTAGGCTCTGTGTCCTTTGATGCCCTCTGATAGCCCTGGTCACTGTTTTCCCCACCATTCTTTGCCCCCTAGTCATATAGCAATACCTCAGTGTTCTGGATGGGGCAAAAAGAAGTGTCCTTAGGAATGTCCCACACAGCTGGGGAAGCCAGATACTCACTTGTATGCTCTCACTTTCTCCTGTGGGAGAACTGAGGACTAAGAAGGACTCTCTTGGTACTGACTTGTGTTGCCTTGGTGGTGGGGTAATGCAGGTAAAGTGAAATCTCTTACAATCTTGAATGCACCCAATCTCAGATTTTTTTTTCCCTTTATGCTTTAATGGTGTGCTGGAAGTTCTCCACTTGACTCCGTTATCCATATTAGTATTCTGGACAAAAGGAATATTGCAATGTATATAACCATAAATTAGGGAAAATACTTTTGTCAATTATATTGTCATTAACTCCCAATGGATTCTGTCTAGCTCATTTTCCTCTGTCTGTAAGCCAGCCTCTCCCTCTATGAACCTGACAGCATCATAAATGTTCTCCAACAGCAGTAAGAGGAATAGCTTAGCTGATTCTTGAAGTTTTCCTGCTCACAATGTTATAGAGTTTTCCTTTTGCACACAGTGTGGGGTTTCTCCATGCACTTTTATTTATGAACTGACTATGAGTATATTTTACCCCAGTCCTATATTCTTCCAGAGGATGATAGAGGACTGGGGCAAGGTAAGGGGCTGATCTGCCTACATGTGCTTTCCTCCTCGGCAAAGAATGAATCTTCTTGGATATGGGATCATTCCATAGAGTGCTTATAAAGTTTACTAGGTGACAGATATAGACAGAAAAGTATCTGTGTAAAACCAGGAAGTCAGCTAAATTTGTTTTATGCCTCCTCACACCTTCACTTTGATTAACTCCTACTCTCCACCCCATTACCCAATGCTTTTTCTGTGCTCTCCACCTTCCCTGGGCAACTTACATCTTGGATTAAATTTCCTGATATGAACCTCTTAGTTTTTCATTTAATTCCAAACTGAAGTTTGAAAATTTACATAGCATGCTCCCTGTACTCTATTCAGTTTCAATATGTTGAAATTATATCATAATGAAGTGAAAAGTTAGTCAATTGATACCAAGATTTTTTTTTATTTCATAGACCAGTAAAACAAAAAAACAATAGCAAAAATAATCAAGACCAACATGTCTGCAAACTTTTTTTTCAACAAAGATACAAAAAACACATGCATGCTTCTGTGTGCATACACTCACACACATTCACTCATAGTCTGCCACTTAAGTAACAGTCATGTATCATGTCATTAACCTGTACAAGACATTTCACATTGTATTAACTCAGATTATCCTCACAATAATCTTATGAAAATGGAACCATTATTAACCATACTGCGGAGTTATAAAATGTAAATTTTAGAAAGGCTTAATCACTTGGACAAGCTTATAGAATTAGAAGTGAAATGGGTGCCGTACAACCAAGATAGCTTGAAGCCCGAACTCCACTTTTTAACTACTATGCCAAACTGCTTTTGCCAGACCCAATAAAATATGCTCTTTTATGTAGACCATTATTTCGTAATAGAAATACCCTTTAAAGCAAGAATAGTAGGATGAATAATTTAGAAAAAAATTTAAAAATCATAAACTACACTAATCCAAATTCTAAACTAAAAATCCAGATTAAACTAAGTCTAGCTTTATGAAAACAACTAATTCATTTTGCTACTCACACGTGAAATCTTTGCTATAGACAAGTACTTAGCAATCACTGTGTTAGCTCATTTTGTGGCTTTTAATAGGAACCTCCTGTAAGTTGATTCTAAGTTGTTAGGACATCTAATGATATAATTGCAGGCCAGCAGAGTTCCTTAAACTATATTTAAATAGGCAACTACCTACTTATGAATATAGTGGTGAGAAAACACTAGTCTGTGAATCAAGGAACTTGGTTTTAATTCTGATTTTACTACCAGACTGCCCTCCTATATCACATGCTGTTTCAAGAATCGAGTGAGACAGTA
Source organism: Neomonachus schauinslandi (assembly GCF_002201575.2). NCBI lineage: Eukaryota > Metazoa > Chordata > Mammalia > Carnivora > Phocidae > Neomonachus > Neomonachus schauinslandi. The sequence continues at coordinate 60,378,163 of NC_058419.1, forward strand.
ACAGTGAAGTACTTGATAAAGGGTCTGGAATATAACAGCAATTTATTTTAAATATAGAACTTAGGTTCAAGTAAACTAAGCTCTGTCGACTTCAGTTTCCTTAAAGGTAAAGATTCCATGATTTGAAAGAGCTTATGACTTTTCTTCAGAAATGTCTCTTACAAACAGTAAATAACCACTTTTTAAGTTTTTATTTAAATTCCAGTTAGTTAACATAACGTGTAATATTAATTTCAGGTGTACAATTTAGTGATTCAACACTTACATAACACATCTGGTGTACATCACAACAAGTGCACCCCTTAATCCCCAACACCTATTTAATCCATCCCCCCATCCACCTCTCCTCTGTTAACCATCAGCTTGTTCTCTATAGTTAAGAGCTTGTTTTCTGGTTTGCCTCTCTCTTTTCTCCCCCTATGATCATTTGTTTTGTGTCTTAAATTCCACATATGAGTGAAATCATATATTTGTCTCTCTCTGACTTATTACGCTCGGCATAATACTCTCTAATAGCAGGATTTCATTCTTTTGTGGCTGAGTTCTATGTATATATATCCTAACTTTATCCATTCATCAGTTGATGGACATTTGGGCTCTTTCCATAATTTGGCTATTGTAGATAATGCTGCAATAAACACTGGGGTGCATGTGTCCCTTTTGAATCAGTATTTTTGTATCCTTTGGGTAAATACCTAGTAGTGCAATTGCTGGATCACAAGGTACTTCTATTTTTAACTTTTTGAGGAACCTCATAATGTTTTACAGAGTGATTGCACCAGTTTGCATTACCACCAACAGTGCAGGACAGTCCCCCTTTTTCCACATCCTTGCCAACACCTGTTATTTCTTATGTTGTTGATTTTAGCCATTCTGGCAGGTGTGAGGTAATATCTCATTGTAGTTTTGATGTGCATTTCCCTGACAGAGTGATCTTGAACATCTTTTCCTGTGTCTATTGGCCATTTGTATGGCTTCTTTATAAAAATGTCTATTCATGTTTTCTGCCCATATTTTGATTGGATTATTTCTTTTGAGGGGATGTTGAGTTTGATAAGTTCTTTATAGATTTTGGATACTAACCCTGTATCCAATATGTCATTTGCAAATATCTTCTCCCATTCCAAAGGTTGCCTTTTAGTTTTGTTGATTGTTTCTTTTGCTGTACAGAAAGAAACCTTTTGTTCTGATAAAGTCTCAATAGTTCATTTTTGTTTTGTTTCCCTTGCCTCAGAAGATATATCTATTAATAAGTTGCTACAGCTGATGTCAAAGAGGTTACTGCTTGTATTCTCCTCTAGGATTTTGATGGTTTCCTCTCTCACTTTCAGGTCTTTCATCCATGTTGAATTTAAGTTTGTGTATGGTGTAAGCAAGTGGTCCAGTTTCATTCTTCTGCATGTAGTTGTCCAGTTTTCCCAACACCATTTGTGGAAGTGACTATCTTTTTTTCCATTGGGTATTATTTCCTGATATGTCAAAGATTAATTGACCAAATGGTTGTGGGTCCATTTCTGGGTTTTCTATTCTATTCTATTGATCTATGTGTCTATTTTTGTGCCAGTACCATACTGTCTTGATCACTAGAGCTTTGTAATATAATTTAAAGACTGGGATTGTGATGCCTCCAGCTTTGCTTTTCTTTTTCAAGATTGCTTTGGCAAATTGGGGTCTTTTGTGGTTCCATGCAAATTTTAGGATTGTTTCTTCTACCTCTGTGAAAAACGCTGTTGGTAAACAGTAAATAACTTTAAAAAACAAAGTAATTTTTTTATATTTGAGTCAAACATAAGAGATTTTGATAATCAATAATCAAATTCCAGATAAACTGCAACCTTCAAATTGCAAATTCGAAGAGACTTTGGAAAAGATTGATTCAATCTCTTCCTCTTTATAGATGAAGAGTGAGAACCAGAGAAGTTAACTGATAAGCTGGTAAGTGACAGAGCTAGAACTCCTGAATCCCTGTGATAATACTGGTTACACTATATCACATCTATTAAGTTATCTTAATAGTTATATAAAATTTTGTCAGAAATTAAAGATAGTGAAACTATTTTAGTTTGTAAGCTTTTGGACGCTTGGGTGATTTTATTTTATTTATTTTTCATTTTTTTAGTTTTTTAAAAATTTTTAAGCACTTCTTGCAAAATATCAACAAATGTCCAAAGATAAAGGTGAGTGAGGAGTTTTCCTTAAAAAGCAATCTTAGTTGTTCTAGTGTAACCAAATATGAATTGGCTCCTTGGTGAGTCACAGAAACTGCACCAGGTGAGCTGGAAAAGAAAACTTTATTTGCAGCAAATAAGATCACAAGGAGTGGCTTCCAAATCCATGACTCCCTGAGGCAGGTGAATGGGTACCTTTTGTTTAGGGTTAGGATGAATATTTATTATTTATTTTTATAAAGATTTTATATATTTATTTATTTATTTGAGGGAGCAAGAGCATGAGCTGGGAGAAGAACAAAGGGAAAAGGAGAAGCAGACTCCCCACTGAGCAGGGTGCCCGACGTGGGGCTTGATGCCAGGACCCCAGGATCATGACCTGAGCTGAAGTCAGATGCTTAACCGATTGAACCACCCGGGCACCCCGGTTAGGATGAATTTTTAGATAGAGAAACCTTATCATCATATGTAGGGGTAGGCAAAAGTTTGGGCATGCACCTTAAAGAAACATGCCTGTACATACAGTGTATGTTATGTAAATGAGGCTGAGGCTCCCCCTTGGGCAGAGATTGTAGTATTATAATGAAGTAAAATCATTCTAGAGGTCACTTCATGGTCTGTCTGTGCAGGCACTAGTTGGGAATTTAGCTCAAAATGTCTGGGTGGCCTGCAGGAGGTCTTCTCAGGGAAGTTGCCATCACTTGAAAGGTGGTTTCAGGTTGGTTTCATTTGCCTGAGTTAAGAGGTATGCTGGAAAGAAGAACATAAGGAACAATGTAAGACAAAGGTTTGTGAGTACAAGCAGGTGGGCACTAAATGTCCAGTCTTGGCGACTAGCTGGTGATATTAGTACTATAGGATCTTTACATGATTTATGTGACTTCTGTTTCACTCCAGAAAAAAAAAAAACTCGTATATCTACTTAATTTGTCTTTTGTTAGGTATTTTTGTCAATTCCAAAGTTCAATAACTATATTATTGGTGAAATTGAATTGGGCTTTGTGCATTTTAGCAACTTTTGAATATATATGGAACATTCTGAAGCAGCAATTAAAATAATTAAGGAGGGTGAAGAAATCTTCAGCATTTAACAAAGGTTTCTGAGAAATGTTAATTTCTGTCAAATAAGTAAATCTATGCACAGATGCCTCCTGACAGAGGCTGTGATTTCAAAGTGCTTTGCATGCCAGATAACTTGTTTACCCCTCAATGTTTGCCAAGTTTACTGTCAATTTACAAATAATTTTCATTTTGCTATTTATTCCACTGCCTTTTGATGGATATGTCTTCCAGAGTTTTATCTTGCATGTAGATAAACTAATTAATATTTTCCCTTCAGGCAAATATTTTTTTCTTAGATCTAAATGTGGGTTAGCTTCTTCTTCATTTCCATATGCTTTGTTCTGTCAATCATCTATGTTATGTGTTGCTAAAAATGTATCTCAGTGGATGTCAATTTCCATGTTTTATAGATCACACACACACACACACACACACACACACACACGGAACTTATCTAATAGTGTATGAATAAACACACATAGTGTGGATTCAATTAGAAAAAAAATACCTTTGTGATAGAATGGAAATTTGAGAAATCAACATTTAAAGCAGGAAATAACATACTTGAAATCACCTGGTGGTCCCTATTTTGACCCTATGTGCTTGGCTATTGATGTACTAAAACTCAACTGGGGGTCCAATTCAATAATTAAGATATCTATATCTATATCTCAGCACCAATGTCTACTTTTAAGCATCCTTAAAAAAATATAGATAAAAACAGAATTAGATGTCAACACAGACAAGACACAGGCCTAAATATAGAAAGGATCAAAGCCAATGTCACCAGAAAACATTTAGCCAAGCTTTAGATGGTGAAATATCGCTTTCTTATGGAACACATTTCCTATGAGTAAAATTCTACTAGCTTCAAAATAGCTGTTCATTTCATGTGAAAAGCCTGTGTGTGTGTGTGTGTGTGCACATATCTGTGGTTGATTTTTATAAATGATAGAAATATCTAAGTGAGACTACTGTACACAAAGCTGTATATGAAGAGCAAATCCTAATATTCATACCTACTATATCTAGAAAAATATTGATATATCTGTTCAGGTTATAGATTATGGAACTAAATCTTCTTTTAACATGCTATACAAACTTGTAAAAGAAACCAGCAAACATCGCTAATTTGTATTTTTGCTTATATAGAGTATTATGAAGAAAGGCCATATTCATATGAAACAGTATATGTTTAGTTGAAATTTATTTGGATATTAAATATGAAATACCCAAATTATCCTTTTATTAAAGTTTTCCAGTAACCACTGCTAGTTAAATATCTGGTGACAGAGCTACATTCTCTTGAAAATTCAACCTACCAGCTGTACAAGTTAACAAAATTCTTCAGCAGGAGTCAGGGAATTTGCTGATAAATATTACAAAGTGGAATGTCAATAAGACTTTTAGCTGGACAGACTTGAGAAAGATTACAATGGAAAGGAATGACTAGCTACTGTCATTCTCTTTTCTTCCACCTTTGTTGAGGTAGGTCTTGTCCCTTGGTTCCTTTATCAGTTTTATATAAATAATAGGGGATAAAGGTCTCTATTTGTAGTTATGTATATTACTAGTATGTCTCAGAGTAACAAAAGCTGTATAGAGTTGGAAGTCATGTAGGATTTTTTAATATATTTTATCAAAATTTTAAGTTAAAAAAATCACTTCTTAGGTTGAAGAGAGGCATTGTCAGAACTGCCTTAAGCACACAGGGTAATAAAAGTAAGAAAGTACAAAAAAATTGTTAAGAACCTAACTTTTTTCTAGGAAATACATTTTTTAAAACTCAGACATTTAAAAAGATTATTTTAATTCAGACTAAAAGAAAGGATATTAGCTGAAGATATAAGAAATCAGGTAAGCCTAATAGATAACTGACCTAAATGAAATAAATTAGCCTGTGTAATATATATCTGTCAGTTACTGAATATGTGAGGGCCTGAAATGCTGTTCCTACAGGCTCTCAAGTTTTCCTGGTGCTATTCTGTCATGCTTGTTCTCATTTGTTTTTCTGATATGATCAAATTACAGAGAATTATAACACAACAATTCTGATGGGTCCACACATGATAATATGCAACTGCCAATAAGCTATCCAGACTCTGCCCCTTTTTATCACATGGAAAAAAAAACTTATATAATAATAAGAAAAGCTAATATTTATATGGCACTTAGTATGTGCCAGGACTGTTACAAGCACTTTGTGTATATTAAAAAATTTAATCCATACAACACTTCTATGAAGTAGTACTATTATTATCCCTATTTTACAGATGTGAGAACTAAGGCTCAGAGAGACTAGGTAATCTCCCTAAAGTAACACTTTTTTAATTTAAAAAGCATACATTTATTAGCTTTAAATAATTTTACTTAGGATATGTGAAATAAATACAATATCTTTATTATTCTTTATTATTGAAGTATATTTGGCATATAATTTTACATTAGTTTCAGGTATACAACATAATGATTCAACAATTCTATACATTATTCAATGCTCCCCACAATAAGTGTGGTCACCATCTGTCACCATACATTATTACAATATTACTAACATTATTTCTTTTTTCTTTTTTACTATTTCATTTTTAAGTAATCTCTACAGCCAATGTAGGACTCAAACTTATGATACTGAGATCAAGAGTCATGTGCTCTACTGCTGAGACAGACAGGCACCCACTGACAATATTTCTTATACTGTACTTTTTAGCTTCATGACTTATTTACCTTATAGCTAGAAGTTTGTACCCTTTAATTCTCTTTACATATTTCATCCAACTCCCCACCCTGGCAACCATCAGGTTGTTCTCTGTATTTAAGAGATTTTTTTTTTCTTTTTCTGGTGTTTGATTGTTTTTTTAGATTCTACATAAAAGTGAAATTATATGGTCTTTGTTTTTCTCTGCCTGACTTACTTCACTTAGCACAATAAGCTCTAGGAGCAGAAGCAGGAAGATGGCAGCAGAGTTGGAGGACCCTAGACTCACCTTGTCTCACAAACACAACTAGATGATGATCAAATCATCATAAATACACCCAACCTGAAGACTGACATATTCAAACTCAATAACTAAAGGGAGAGAAAAGGCCACATCAAAGAAGGTAAGATGTGCAGAGACATGGTTTAGGGGAGAAACGGATCATGGCTGTTGTGGAGGTGAGAGAGCAGTGGTTGTGGAGAAGGGCAAGAAAGAGAGGAGCACACAGGAAAACACAAAAGGAGAACATTTCCCCAAAGACACTGGATTGAATAATGAGAGGGGCTTAATTTTGTGAGTTCTTGCAACCAGCAGAGCTTAAAGCCTAAAGTTTTAAACATCAGCAAGCATAGCTGAGCCTGGAGGACAGCAGGGATGCTACTGGAGAGAAAGCAGGCAAACAACCCAGGGGCATACAGCCTAGAAACAGTGCCTGGAACCCACAGTGGGTAGAATATTTGTGCTTTTCAGAGCGAGTCCTTGATAGGCAGCATTCACCAAGATACTCTCCAGAAACAAAGGAGCTCTCCAGGGTCATTTCCCTTCCCCACCCTTCAGCATAAACACAGAGCCACCTATGGAAGCAGTGAAAAAGGACACTGGCTGCCTAACTTGCTTACACTAAGCCCCATCCCCTGCACTCTGGTGAGACTACCCTTATCAGTCATGCTCACCTCTGTCCCAGTGTGGCAGGCCCCTCCAAGAAAAGACCAGAAAAACCCCCAGTCCACATCATGTCTACAAAAGAGAGTTTTGCAAAATATCAGTTCCTGTGCAGGTGGTGATAGGACTCATTTTGTAGGCATACCAGAAACAACTAGTTAAAACTCACTACATTCAGGCCAGAGACCAAACATTGCCCACAGCAGGCAAGGAGAGCCTCTGGAGACAACTTGCCTGAAGGATAGAGCAGCCAGAACACAACAGCAGAGTGTATACAACACACACTGGAGAAACTTCCTGAAGTGCCAGGCCCTGGGCATGATATTATATCTTCCTCATAAGGACAATACTTTCAGGAACATGAGACATAACTGACTTTTCTAACACAGAAAAGAAGGTAGAAACTTAGACAAAATGGGAAGACAGAGGAGTTAATCCCAAATGAAAGAAAAAGATAAGGCCACAGCCAGAGATCAAAGTGAAACAGATATAAGTAACATGCCTGATGGAAAATTTAAAGCAAGGATCATAAGGATACACACTGGGGATAAGAAAATAATAGAAGACATCAGAGAGACCCTTACAATAGAGATAAAAGAGATAAAAAAGAATCAATCAGAGATGAAAAGTGCAATAAACAAGATTAGAAACAGGCTTGATGAAAAGAAAAACAGACTGGAAGAAGCAGAGAACTGAATTAGTGACTTACAAGACAAAATAAAAGAAAGTAATGAAGCTGAACAAAAGACAGAAGTATTATGCAACATGAGAATAGAATTAAGGAATTCAATAACTCTATCAAATGCAACTTTCAAATTATAGTAGTCCCAGAAGAAGAGAGAAAGAAAGCTGCAGAAAATTTACTTGAAGTAATAATAGCTGAATATTTCCCTAATCTGGAGAAAGAAAGAGACATCCAAATCAAGGAAGCACAGAGAACTTACATCAAAATCAACAAAAGCAGACCAATACCAAGACACATTGCAAATAAATTTGCAAAATAGAGGAGGGAGGCAAGATGGTGGAAGAGTAGGGGACCTCGTTTCATCTGGTCTCTTGAATTTAGCTAGATATCTTTCAAATCATTCTGAACACCTATGAATTCAACCTCAGATGTAAGAAAAGAATTGATGGAACTCTACAAATAGAAAAGTGACCACTTTTTGCAAGGTAGGAAGTGCAGAGAAGTGAATCTGAGGGGATATATTAGAAGATAAATGGTGGGGGGAGGGAGGCTCTGTAAACCAGCTACTGGAAAGTGATATAGCCCCTGAGTGCAAAATCAGAACTTCTGGAAATCTGCTCAGTGAGGGGCGCCTGGGTGGCTCAGTTGGTTAAGCGACTGCCTTTGGCTCAGGTCATGATCCTGGAGTCCCTGGATCGAGTCCCGCATCAGGCTCCCTGCTCAGCGGGGAGTCTGCTTCTCCCTCTGACCCTCCTCCCTCTCATTCTCTCTGTCTCTCATTCTCTCTGTCTCAAATAAAAAAAAAATCTTAAAAAAAAAGAAATCTGCTCAGTGAGAGACATCTCTGCCTGAAAGGTGCTCAGGTGGTGAAGCAGGGCAGAATCCTAGGTAGGACAGTGTGGTCTCAGGATCCCCAGGGTCACAGAAAGAACTGGAGTGCCTGAGTCAACAGAGTTCCCAAGCATTGGAGTGGGGAAACCATCTATGGTGAGCAAGGCTGGAAGTGGGATCTCAGCTCAGTTTGCCATAAACCTTGAACCATGGCATGATTGGGTGACCACTCTCCCTGCAGGGACATTGAAAAGGGCAGAAATGCAGGGAACCTCCTCCTTCACCCAGAAGGGGTGGCATGGGTATGCACAAGATTGGGCGACTACTCTCCCTGTGGGCATCCTGCAAGCTGCAGCCCTGTTGCTACCCTCCTCCCTCCCTGGGAGGATTGGCACAGGTGTGCCATGAAGGACTCTATAGCTTGGCACACACAAAAGTGAAGACTGCTTTTCCCCTAGGGTTTACTGAAGAGAAGGGGCCCCAATATTTCAGATGTGGGGCTGAAGATCAGGGTGGTGATATATTTATTTTCATATGCTAAAGCTGTGCAAAAAGCCTTCAGGGAACAAAAGACACATAGGAGAACTCAAAGCAGCTTACAATAAGCCAGGCCCACGAGCAAAGGTTGGTGTAACTCTTCCCAGGCAAAGACACCTGAGAATCAGCCCAGCAGGACACTTCCCCAGAAGAACAGCTGGGATATCAGGCAAATACCAAGTTTACCAAGCACATAGAACTGCAAAACTACAGTGCTAGGGGAAAATAGTATATAGAATTCAAGGTTTTTTCTCATGATTCTTTTATCTTTCAGTTTAAAATTTTCCTTTTTTCCCCCTTTTCAATCAGTTTCTTATTTTTCAACTCTTTGTTTTTAAGTCTCTTCTTAATGTTCATTTTTACATTTACATTTTATAGATATATTCTTCATTTTTGGCTTCCTTCCACTGTATTCAATTTTATTATATATTATATGTATACATACATATATACATTTTGCTTTCTTTACAATTTTAGGATTTAGTATCTTCTAAAAACAGACGAAAATATACCCAGGACCTAGTAGATCACCTTGGTTTGTCCACCTGGGAGATTATATTCTCTCCCCACCCCTTTTTTTCTTTTTCTTTCTTTTTTTTTTTTTTTGGTTTCTGATTTATTTGGATTTGTCTAATGTGTATTTTGCTTGGGTTGTGGTTGATATTTTTGATTTTGTTCTCTTGTTCATCCATTCTTCTCTGGGCAAAATCACTAAAAGGAGAAATCCACAACAAAAGAAAGAACCAGAGGTAATACAAGGATACAAGGAAAATGTCAGAGTTTGAACTCAAGATAATGATTATAAAGTTACTAGCTGGGTTTGAAAAAAAAAAACATAAGAGACACTAGAAAATCTCAGTACAGAAATAAAATCTAATCAGGCCAAAATTAAAAATTCTTAACTGAACATGCAGTCTAATTGTATGCTCTAACAGCTAGGCTAAATGAGGCAGAAGAGAGAGTCAGTGCTATATAAGACAAGATGATGGAAAGGAAGGAAGCTGAGGAAATGGGAGAAAAACAACTGTCGGACCATGAGGGGAACCTTTGAGAAATTAGCAATACCATAAAGCAAAACAATATTAGAATTATTGGGGTCCCAGAGGAAGAAGAAAGAGAGAGGGAGACAGAAGGTATATTTGAGCAAATCATAGCAGAGAACTTTCCTAATCTGGGGAATGAAACAGGCATTCAAATCCAGGAGATAGAGAGAACCCCCCTCAAAATAAAAAATAGATCAAAACCCCAACATATAATAGTGAAGCTTGCAAATTCCAGAGATAAAAAGAAAATGATCAGAGCAGCTTGAGACAAGAACTCCTTAACCTACAGGGGTAGGAATATTAGACTGTCAGCAGAGCTATCCACAGAGACCTGGCAGGCCACAAAGGGCTGGCTTGATATATTCAGGGTACTAATGAGAAAAACATGCAGCCAAGAATACTTTATCCAGCAAGGCTATCATTCAGAATGGAATGAGAGATAAAGAGCTTTAGGACAAACAGAAATTAAAGAATTTACGACCACTATTATGCAGCCATCAAAAAACAAACAAACAAACAAACAATGAAATCTTGCCATTTGCAATGATGTGGATGGAACTAGAGGGTATTATGCTAAGCGAAATAAGTCAATCAGAGAAAGACGAGTATCATATGATCTCATGATATGAGGAATTCTTAATCTCAGGAAACAAACTGAGGTTTGCTGGAGTGGTGGGGAGTGGGAGGGATGGGGTGGCTGGGTGATGGACATTGGGGAAGATATGTGCTATGGTGAGCACTGTGAATTGTGTAAGACTGATGAATCACAGACCTGTACCTCTGAAACAAATAATACATTATATGTTAAAAAAAAAAAAGAAGATAGTAGGAAGGGAAAAATGAAGAGGGGGAAATCGGAAGGGGATACAAACCATGAGAGACTATGGACTCTGAGAAACAAACTGAGGGTTTTAGAGGGGAGGGGGTGGGGGGATGGGTTAGCCCAGTGTTGGGTATTAAGGAGGGCATGTATTGAATGGAGCACTGGGTGTTATATGCAAACAATGAATCCTGGGACACTACATCAAAAACCAGTGATGTAATGTATGATGACTAACATAACATAATAAAATAAAATTAAAAAAAAAAAGAATTTGTGACCACTAAACCAGTCCTGCAAGTAATATTAAAGGGGATCCTTCAAGGAATGAGAGAGCCAAGCATAGCATAGAACAGAAAGAAAAAGAGAAAATCTACAGAAACAGGGACTGTGCAGGTAAAACAATAGCACTAAATTAATATCTTTCCATAGTTACTCTGAATGTAAATGGGCTAAATGCTCCAGTCAAAAGACACAGGGTCTCAGATTGGATAAAAAAGTAAGACCCATCCATAGGTTGTCTGCAAGAGACTCATCATAGGCCTAAAGACACCTCCAGATTGAAAGTGAGGGGGTAGAGAAACATTTATCATGCTAATAGACCTCAAAAGAAATTGGGGTCACAATCCTCATAACAAACAAATTAGATTTTAAACCAAAGACTGTAGTAAAGGATGAAAACGGACACTATATCATACTTAAAGGGTCTAGCCAACAAGAAGATCTAAAAATTATAAATATTGATGCTCCTAACTTGTGAGGAGCCAATCATATAAACCAGTTAAAAGCAAAAAGAAAAACATTGATAATAATACAATAATGGTAGGGGAATTTAACACCCCACTCAGAGCAATGGACAGATAATCTAAGTAGAAGATCAACAAGGAAACAAAGGCTTTGAATGACACACTGGACCAGATGGGCTTCACAGATTTATACAGAGCATTCCATCCTAAAGTAACAGAATATACATTCTTCTGGAGTGGATATGGAACATTCTCCAGAACAGATCACATACTGGGTCACAAATCAGGTCTCCAGTGATACCAAAAGGTTGGGATTATTCCCTGCATATTTTCAGACTACAATGCTTTGAAAGTTGAACTCAATCACAAGAGAAAATTTGGAAGTAACTCAAGCACTTAGAGGTTAAAGATCATCCGACTACAGAAAAAAAATCAGTCGGAGAAAGACAAATACCATATAATTTAAGTCATATGTGGAATTTAAGGGGAAAAAAACAGATGGATACAGAGGGGGAGGTGGGGAGAGGAAAACCAAGAAATAGACTCAATTACAGAGAGCAAATTGATGGTTACTAGAGGGGAGGTGGTGGGTTGGGAGAAATAGGTGAAGGGGATTAAAGAATGCATTTACTGGGATGAGTACCAGCAGTGTATGGACGTTTTGAATCAGTAAATCGTACACCTGATACTACTTTTACACTGTATGTTAACTAACTGAAATTAAATGAAAATGTGACAAATGAAAACAAAAGAACCAATCATATATATATATATATATGAATGAATAGGTCAACCAGGAAATTAAATAAGAATTTTAAAAATTCATAGAAACAAATGAAAATGAAAACACAACTGTTCAAAACCTTTGGGATATGGCAAAGGGGGTCCTAAGTGTGAAGTGCATAGAACTACAAGCCTTTCTCAAAAATTAGAAAAGTCTAAAATACACAAGCTAACCTTACAATTAAGGAGCTGGAGAAAGAACAGCAAATAAAGCCTAAGCCCAACAGAAAAAGAGAATTAATAAAGATTGGAGCAAAAGTCAGTGAAATAGAAACCAAAAGAACATTAGAACAGATCAACAAAACTAGGAGCTGGTTCTTTGAAAGAAATAATAAGAGAGATAGCCCTCTATCAAGACTTATGAAGAAGAAAAGAGAAAAGACCCAAATTAATAAAATCATCAATGAAAGAGGAGAGATCACCACCAACACCAAAGAAATATAAACAATTTTAAGAACATATTATAAGCAACTTATGCCAACAAATTTGGCAATCTGGAAGAAATGGATGCATTCCTGGGAAACTTATAAACTAACAAAACTGAAACAGGAAGAAAGACAATATGAACAGACCAATAGCCAGCAAGGAAATTGAAGCAATAATCAAAAATCTCCCAAAAAACAAGAGTCCAGGGCCAGATGGCTTCCCAGGGGAATGCTACCAAACATTTAAAGAACTACTACCTATTTTTCTGAAACTGTTTCAAAAAATAGAAAGGGAAGGAAAACACCCAAACTCATTATGAGGCAAGCATTGCCTTGATCCCAATCCCAGATGAAGATCCCAACAAAAAGGAGAATTACAGATCAATATGCCTGATGAACATAGATGCCAAAATTCTCACCAAGATCCTAGCATGGATGATCCAATCAATGAGGCAAAACTGGGAGCTTTTCCTCTAAGGTCAGGAATATGACAGCAATGTCCACTGTCACCACTGTTGTTCAACATAGTACTAGAAGTCCTAGCCTCAGCAAGGAAAAAAAAAATACAGGGCCACTGAATCAACAAAGAAGACGTCAAACTCTCACTTTTCACAAATGACAAGAGACTCTATGTGGAACACCCAAAGGACTGCACCCCAAAATTGCTAGAACACATACAGGAATTCAGCAAGGTGGCAGGATATAAAATCAATGCACCGAAATCAGTTGCATTTCTATACACTAACAATGAGACAGAAGGAAGAGAAATTAAGGAATCAATCCTATTTACAGTTCCACAAAAAAAAAAAAATAAGATACCTAGGAATAAACCTAACCAAAGAGGTAAAGGATCTTTACTATGAAAACTCTAGAACACTCAGGAAAGAAATTGAGGAAGACACAAAGAAAAGGAAAAATATTCCATGATCATGGATTGGAAGAATAAATATTGTTAAAATGTTTGTGCTACCCAGAGCAATCTACACATTCAATACAATCCCTGTCAAAATACCATCGACATTTTTCACAGAGCTGGAACAAATAATCCTAAAATTTATATGGAACCAGAAAAGACCTTGAATAGCCAGAGGAATGTTGAAAAAGAAAACCAAAGTGGGTGGCATCAAAATTCCAGACATCAAGCTATATTACAAAGCTGTAATCATGAAGACATTTTGGTATTGGCATAAAAACAGACACATAGATCAATGGAGCAGAAGGAGAACCCAGAAATGGACCCTCAACTCTATGGTCAACTAATTTTCAACAAAACTGAAAAGAAGAGCCAATGGCAAAAGGGCAGTCTCTTCAATAAATGGTGCTGGGAAAATTGGACAGCCACATGCAGAAGAATGAAATTGGACCATTTTCTTACACCAAACACAAAATGGATCCAAATGGATGAAAGACCTAAACGTGAGACAAGAGTCCATCCTAGATGAGAACACAGGGAGCAACCTCTGTGACCTCAGCTGCAGCAACTTATTGCTAGATACATCTCCAAAGGCAAGGGAAACAAAAGCAAAAATGAACTATTGGGACTTCATCAAGATCCACTCATCCTCTGCATAGCAAAGGAAACAGTCAACAAAACTAAGAGGTAACTTTCAGAATGGGAGAAGATATCTGCAAATGACATATCAGATAAAGGGCTAGTATCCAAGATCTATAAAGAACTTCTCAAACTCAACACCCAAAAAACAAGTAATCCAGTCAAGAAATCGGCAGAATACATGAACAGACATTTCTCCAAAGGAGACCTACAAATGGCCAACAGACACATGAAAAAATGTTCCACATCATTTGGCATCAGGGAAATACAAATGAAAACTACAATGAGATACCACTTCACACCAGTCAGAATGGCTAAAATTAACACAAGAGGAAACAACAAACGTTGGCGAGGATGCAGAGAATGGGGAACCCTCTCACTGTTGGTGGGAATGCAAGCTGGTACAGCTACTCTGGAAAACAGTATGGAGGTTCCTCACGAAGTTAAAAATAGAGGTACCCAACAACCCAGCAATTGCATTACTAGGTATTTACCCCAAAGATACAAATGTATTGAACTGAAGGGGCACCTGCACCCCAAAGTTTATAGCAGCAATGTCCACAATAGCCAAACTGGAGTGAGCTGAGATGTCCATTGGCAGATAAAGGGATAAACAAGATGTGGTATATATATATGCAATGGAATTTTACTCAGCTTTCAGAAAAGATGAATAGTTACCATTCACATTGATGTGGATGGAACTGGAGGGTATTATGCTCAGTGAAATAAGTCATTTAGAGAAAGACAATCACCATATGGTTTCACTCATGTGTGGAATGTAAGAAACAGTCAGAGGACTGTAAGGGAAGGGAGGGAAAACAGAATCGGAAGTCATCAGAGAGGGAGAAAAACCATGAAAGACTCTTAACTATAGGAAACAAACTGAGGGTTGTTGGAGGGGAGGTGGATGGGGGCAATGGGGTAATTGGGTGATGGGCACATGATGTGATGAGCACTGGGTGTTCCATGCAACTGATGAGCTACTGAACACTACATCTGAAACTAATGATGTACTGTATGTTGGCTAATTGAATTTAAATTTAAAAAAATCTTCTTTCACACACACAAAAAAACTGCAAAATATAGTGGTAAAGAAAAAGTCTTATAAGCAGCAAGACAAATGTAGTCTTTAACTTACCAGAGAAAACCCATAAGACTAGCTGGAGATTTCTCCACAGAAATTTGGCAAGTCATAAGAAGGGGCATGATAATTCAAAGTGCTGAACAGGAAAATTGGGCAGTCATGAATACTTATACAGCAAGGATATCATTCAGAATAGAAAGACACATAAAGAGTTTCCCAGAAAAACAAAACCACAGGAATTCATGACCACAAAAGCAGTCCTACAATAAATATTAATGGAGACACAGAGTGGAAAGGAGAGATCAATACTAACAGTATAAAGGCAGTAAACACAAACACAGTAAAAATGATTATTTCTGTAAAAAAAAAAAAAACAAGTCAAGGAACTCATGCAGAAAAATGGTAGGAAATATAATAATATATACTTAAAACGTTCTAAGAGGGGAAAAAGTAGATTAAAACTTGAATGAACATCAACTTAATATAGACTGCTATTTGCAAAAGAGTTTATATACAAACCTAAAAATGTCCATATGTCAAAACCACTAATAAATATGCAACAAATAAAAAGAAATCCAAATATGTCACTAAAGAAAATCAGCAAAACATGAATAGGAAGAAAGGATCAGAGAAAATCCCCAGAAACAACCACAAAACAAGTAAAAATGTCAATAAATATGTATCTATCAATAATTATTTTTTGAATATGAAATTATTTTTTTATTTTCTTATTTTTACTTTTTACTTTTCTACTTCTGTATTTTTTTTGTAAGTTATTATTTAAATTCCAGGTAGCTAACATACAGTGTAATGATTGATTTGTGAATATTGAATACCCTGGCAACACAGGAATAAATACGACTTGATAGTGGTGAATGATTACTATTTTAACTTACTGTTGTATTCAGTTTGCTAATATTTTATTGACAATTTTTGCATCTTTGTTCATCAGGGGTATTAGCCTGTAGTTCTCTTTATTATTGGTGTCTTTATCTGGTTTTATGTAAGGATAATGCTGGCCTTATAGAATGATACTGGAAACTTTCATTCTTTTCCCATTTTTTGGTATTAGTTTGAGAAAAATAGATAGTAACTCTTTTTTAACTACTTGGGAAATTTTCCCATGAAGCCATCTTGTCCTGGACTTTTGGTTGTTGGGAGATATTTGATTACTGTTTCAATTCTTTTAATGGTTATTGGTCTGTTAAAGTGTCTCTTTCCTCCTGTTTCAGGTTTTTAGGTCATGTGTTTCTAGGAATTTCTCCATTTTTTGTAGATTGTCCAATTTGTTGGCATATAGTTTTACATAATGCTTTAAAATTATTTGTATTTCTGTGGTGTTGGTTGTTATTTCTCCTCTATCATTTGTGATTCTATTTATTCGGGTCCTTTCTCTTTCTTCTGAAAGTCTGACAAGGGGTTTATCAATTTTATTAAGTTTTTTTTTTTTTAAACAGCTCCTTGTTTCATTGATCTGTTCTATTGCTTTTCTATCTTTTTTTTTTTTTAGGCTCTGTCTCATTTCTTTCTGCTCTAAACTTTATCATTTCCTTCCCTCTGCTGCTTTTAGCCTTTGTTTGTTATTTTTATAGCTCCTTTAGGTGTAAGGTTAAGTTGTTTCTTTGAGATTTTTGTTGCTTCATAATGTAGGCCTGTATTGTTATATACTTCACTCTTAGGACCGTTTTTGTTCCATCCTAAATGACTTGCACCATGGTGTTTTAACTTCATTTGTTTTCATGTATTTATTTCTTCTTTGACTTCCTGGTTGACCTATTCAAAGTTTTGTAGCATTTTGTTTAAGCTCCATGTATTTCTGGTCTTTCCAAGTTTTTGCTTATGGTTGACCTCAAGCTTCATGGTGTTGTGGTCAGAAAATATGCATAGTATGACTGCAATCTTTTTGTGTTGGCTGAGGACTGATTTGTGACCTATTATGTGATCTGTTCTGGAGAATGTCCCATGTGTACTTGAAAGGAATGTGTATTCTGCTGCTTTAGGATGGAATGTTCCGAATACATTTGTTATGTCCATCTGGTCCAGTGTGTTATTCAAAGCCATTGTGTCCTTCTTGATTTTCTGTTTAGATGATCTATCCACTCTTGAAAGTAGGGTGTTAAAGTCCCCTACTAGTATTGTACTATTATTGATGGATTACTTTATGTTTCTTATTAATTGCTTCATGTATTTAAGTGCTCTCATGTTGGTTGCAAAAATATTTACAATTGTTACCTCTTCTTGCATTGTCCCCATTATTCTCGATCATGCTCTTCTTTACCTCCTGTTACAGTGTTTGGTTTATATTCTAGTTTGTCAAACATAATTATTGCTATTCTTTCTATTAACATCATTTTGTGTGATGAATGTTTCTACACACATTTATTTATTTATTTATTTATTTATTTATTTATTTGCCACTGGGTGTTTTGATTAAACTAGAATATTCAGAAAAGACCCAGGGGCCTGTACTTATCAGTTATCCATTGTTGGCTGTAGCCACCAGCTAGCACAAGTTTTCTTTTCTTTTTCTTTTTTTATTATTATTATTATTTTTAAAGATTTTATTTATTTATTTATTTGAGAGAGAGAATGAGATAGAGCATGAGAGGGGGGAGGGTCAAAGGGAGAAGCAGACTCCCTGCTGAGCAGGGAGCCCAATGCGGGACCCGATCCAGGGACTCCAGGATCATGACCTGAGCCGAAGGCAGTCGCTTAACCAACTGAGCCACCCAGGCGCCCTTCTTTTTATTCTTTAATAATTATATTCAGTTAGCCAACATATACTACAACATTTGTTTTTGATGTAGTGTTGAACAATTCATTAATTGTGTATAACACCCAGTGCCCATCACAACACGTGCCCTCCTTAATACCCATTACCCAGTTACCCCATCCCCACACCCCATTCTTTCCATAACTCTCACTTTGTTTCCGTGAGTTGAGAGTCACGGTTTGTCTCCCTTTCTGATTTCTTCCCATTCAGTTTCTCCTCCCTTCACCTATGGTCCTCTGTACTATTCCTTATTTCCACATACGAGTGAAACCATATGATAATTGTCTTTCTCTGCTTGATTTATCATATCATAAAGATAAAAAGCTTCTGCACAGCAAAGGAAACAGTCAGCAAAACTAAGAGCCAACCCATGGAATGGGAGAAGATATTTGCAAATGACATTTGCATTTCCCCTCCATTTAGCATAATCCCCTCCAGTTCTATCCATGTCAATGCAAATCGTGGGTATTCATCCTTTCTGATGGCTGAGTAATATTCCATTGTGTATATGAACCACATCGTTATCCATTCATCAGTTGAAGGACATCATGGCTCCTTCCACAGTTTGACTATTGTGGACATTGCTGCTATGAATATTGGGGTGCATGTGCCCCTTCTTTTCACTACATCTATATCTTTGCACTTAGTAGTGCAATTGCTGGGTCATAGGGTAGCTCCATTTTTATCTTCCTGAGGAACTGCCATACTCTTTTCAAGATGGGTTGTACCAGCATGCATTCCCACCAATAGTGTAAGAGGGTTCCCCTTTCTCTACATCCTCTCCAACATTTGTTGTTTCCTGTCTTGCCAATTTTTGCTATTCTAACTGGTGTAAGGTGGTATCTCATTGTGGTTTTGATTTGTATTTCCCTGATGGCTAGTGATGTTGAATATTTTTTCGTGTCTGTTAACCATTTGTATGTCTTCCTTGGAGAAGTCTATTCATGTCTTCTGCCCATTTGGGGACTGGATTATTTGTTTTTTGGGTGCTGAGTTTGAGAAGTTCTTTATAGATCTTGGATACCAGCCCTATATCTGTAATGTCTTTTGCAAATATCTTCTCTCATTCCATGGGTTGGCTCTTAGTTTTGCTGACTGTTCCTTTGTTGTGCAGAAGCTTTTTATCTTTATGAAGTCCCAGTGGTTCTTTTTTGCTTTTGTTTCCCTTGTCTTTGGCGACGTGTCTAGCAAGAAGTTGCTGTGGTCAAGGGTTGAAGAGATCGGTGCCTGTGTTCTCATCTAGGATTTTGATGAATTCCTGTCTCAATTTTAGGTCTTTCATCCATTTTGAGTCAGTTTTTGTGGTTGGTGCAAGAAAATGGTCTAGTTTCATTCTTTTGCATGTGGCTGTCCAATTCTCCCAGAACCATTTATTGAAGGGACTGTCTTTTTTTCACTGGATATTTTTTCCTGCTTTGTCAAAGATTAGTTGACCATAGAGTTGAGGGTCCATTTCTGGGCTTCCTATTCTGTTCCACTGATTCATGTGTCTGTTTTTGTTCCAGTACCACCCTGTCTTCATGATTACAACTTTGTAATATAGCTTGAATTCTAGCATTTTAATGCCACCAGGTTTGGTTTTTGTTTTCAACATTCCTCTGGCTATTTGGGGTCTTTTCTGGTTCCATACAAATTTTAGGATTGTTTGTTCCAGCTCTGTGAAAAATGTCGATGGTATTTTGATAGGGATTGCATTGAATGTGTAGATTGGTCTGGATAGCATAAACATTTTAACAATATTTGTTCTTCCAATTCATGATCATGGAATGTTTTTTCATATCTTTGGGTCTTCCTCAATTTCTTTCATACATGTTCTGTAGTTTTTAGAGTACAGATCCTTTGCTTCTTTGGTTAGGTTTATTCCTAAGTATCCTAGACTTTTTGGTAGAATTCTAAATGGGATCAATTCCTTAATTTCTCTTTCTTCTTTCTCATTGTTAGTGTATAGAAATGCCACTGACTTCTGTGCATTGATTTTATATCCTGCCACTTTACTGAATTCCTGTCTGAGTTCTAGCATTTTTGGGGTGTAGTCTTTTGGGTTTTCCACATAAAGTATCATGTCATCTGTGAAGAGAGTTTGATTTCTTCTTTCCCAATTTGAATGCCTTTTATTTCTTTTTGTTGGCTGTTTGCTGAGGTTAGGACTTCAAGTACTTTGTTGAACAGTAGTGGTGAGAGTGGGTATCCCTGTCGTGTTCCTGACCTTAAGGGAAAAGCTCACAGTTTTTACTCCATTGAGAATGACATTCACTATAGGCTTTTTCCAGATGGCTTTTATGATATTGAGGTATGTTCCCTCTCTCCCTATACTTTGAAGAGTTTTAATCAATAAAGGATGCTGTATTTTGTCAAAAGCTTTTTCTGCATCAATTGAGAGGATCATGTGTTTCTTGTCTTTTCTTTTATTAATTGTGAATGATGAACCACCCTTACATCCCCAGAATAAATCCCACCTGGTCTGGTGAATAATCCTTTTAATGTACTGTGGGATCCTATTGGGTAGGATCATGGTGAGTATTTTGGCATCCATGTTAATCAGGGATATTGGTCTGTAATTGTCTTTTTAATGGGGTCTTTGTCTGGTTTGGGGATCAAGGTAATGTTGGCCTCATAGAATGAGTTTAGAAGTTTGCCTTCCATTTCCATCTTTTGAAACAGCTTCAGTAGAATTGTTATTATTTATTCTTTGAATTTTTGGTAGAGTTCCCCTGGGAAGCCATCTGGCCCTGGACTCTTGTTTCTTGAGAGTTTTTTGAATACTGTCTCATTTTCCTTGCTGGTTATTGGTCTGTTCAGATTGTCTATTTCTTCCTGTTTCAGTCTTGGTAGTTATCAGTTTCCAGGAATGCATCTATTTCTTCCAGATTGCTTAATTTGTTGGCATATACTTGCTAGTAATAGTTTCTAATAATTGTCTTTATTTCCTTGGTGTTAGTCGTGATCTCTCCCCTTTTATTCATGATTTTGTTCATTTTGGTCCTTTCTCTTTTCTCTTGGATAAGTCTGGCCAGAGGTTTATTGATCTTATTAATTCTTTCAAAGAACCAGCTTCTAGTTGCATTGATTTGTTCTACTCTTTTTCTGGTTTCTATCTCTTTGATTTCTGCTCTAATCTTTATTATTTCTCTTCTCTTGCTTGGTTTAGGCTTTCTTTGCTGTTCTTTCTCCAGGCTCTTCAGGTCTAAGAATAGCTTGTGCATTTGGGATTTTTCTAATTTTTTTAAAAGATTTTATTTATTTATTTGACAGAGAGAGACAGTGAGAGAGGGAACACAAGCAGGGGGAGTGGGAGAGGGAGAAGCAGGCTAACCACCGAGCAGGGAGCCCGACATGGACTCGATCCCAGGACCCTGGGATCTTGACCTGAGCCGAAGGTGGCCACTTAACTGACTGAGCCACTCAGGTGCCCCTTTTTCTTATTTTTTGAGAGTGGTTTGAATGGGTATGTATTTCCCTCTTAGGACCATCTTTGCTGTATCCCATAGGTTTTGGACTGATGTGTTTTCATTCTCATTAGTTTCAGTGAATTTTTTAAGTAGTTCTTTAATTTCCTGGTTGACCCAAACATTCTTTAGCAGGATGCTCTTTAACTTCCAAGTGTTTGACTTCCTTCCAAATTTCTTCATGTGGTTGAGTTCCAGTTTCAAAGTTTTGTGGTCTGAAAATATGCCAGAAATATCTCAATCTTTTGGTATTGATTGAGACCTGGTTTGTAACCCAGTATGTGCTCTATACTGGAGAAAGTTACATGTGCACTCTAGATTAATGAGTATTCTGTTGTTTTAGGGTGTAATGTCCTGTAAGCGAACCCCATCTGGTCCAAAGTGGCATTCAAAGCTCTTGTTTCTTTCTTGATCTTCTGCTTAGATGATATGTGTATCGCTATGAGTGGAGTGTTGAAGTTTCCTATTCTTATTGTATTATTATCAATATGTTTATTTTGGTTATTAATTGGTTTATATAATTGGCTGCTCCTATGTTGGGGGCATAGATATTTAGAATTGTTAGAACTTCTTGTTGGATGAAACTTTTAAGTATGATAGTGTCTGTCTTCATCTCTTACTACAGTCTTTGGTTTAAAATCTAATTTGTCTGATATGAGGACCACTACTCATATCTTTCTTTTGAGGTCCATTAGTGTGGTAAATGGTTCTCTGTCCCCTCACTTTCAACCTGGAGGTGTCTTAAGTCTAAAATTAGTCCTTGTACATAGCATATGGATGAGTCCTGCTGTTTTATCCAATCTGAAACCCTGTGTCTTTTCATGGGAGCATTCAGCCCATTTAAATTCAGAGTAACTATTGAAAGATATGAATTTAGTGCCATTGCATTGCCTGTAAAGTCCCTGTTTCTGTAGATTTTCTGTTTCTTTCTGGTCTATGTGACTCTTGGGGTCTCTCTTTCCTTACACAATCCCCCTTAATATTTCTTGCAGGCTGGCTTGGTTGTCACATATTCTTTCAGTTTCTGTCTGTTCTGGAAGCTCTTTACATCTTCTTCCATTCAGAATGACAGCTTTCTTGGATAAAGTATTCTTTACTGCATGTTCTTTTCATTTAGTACCCTGAATACGTGTTGCTAGCCCTTTCTGGCCTGCTAGGTTTCTGTGGATAGGTCTGATGTAATTCTAATATTCCTCACTCTACATAAGGAACCTCCTCTCCCTAGCTGCTCTCAGGATAGCTTCTTTGGCTCTATTATTTGCAGATTTCAGTATTATATGTCAGGGTGTTGAACTAATTTTTTTTTTTTAATTTTGGGAGGGATCCTCTCTTCCTCTTGGACACGAATGCTTGTTTCCTTCCCTAGATTAGGGAAGTTCTCAGCCATGATTTGCTCAAATATACCTTCTGGCCCTCTCTCTCTTCACCCCCTCTGGGATCCTAATAATTCTGACATTAATTCATTTCAAGTCATCATTAAATTCTCAAAGCCTTTCTCATGGGCTATTAGTTGTCTTTCTTTTGCTCAGCTTCCTTCCTTTCCATCAGCCAGTCCTCTAGATCACTTACTCTCTTGTCTGCCTCATTCGCCCTAGCTGTTAGAGCATCCAATTTAGACTGCATCTCAGTTATAGCATTTTTAAGTTCAACCTCATTAGATATCATTTCTGCCCTTAGAGATTCTGTACTGTCACTTACACTTTTCTCAAGCCTAGCTATTAACTTTATAATTGCTATCCTGAATTCCTTCTCTGACATCTTACATACATCTGTATTGATTAGCTCTGTGGCAGAGAACATTGCCTCTGGTTCTTTCTTTTGTTGTGAATTCCTCCTTCTAATAATTTTGCTCAGAGAAGGATGAGTGAATGAGCAGAGTGCAAAACATCAACCATGACCCAAGCAAAATACACTCTAAACAAATCTGAAGCAGGTGGAAGCCACAACAGAAAAAGCAAACAAATCCAAAATGAAAGAAACAAAACAAAACAAACAAACAAAAAAATGTGGGGGGAAGAGAGACTATAATCTCTCAGGTTGGACAAAACAGGGTGATCCATTTGTTCCTGACTGAATTTTGGTCTGTGTGTTAGAAGACACTACATCCCAAAATTGCAAAGAAAGAAAACTTGTTCTTCCAATCCATGAGCTTGGAATGTCTTTCTATTTCTTTGTATCTTCTTCAAATTCTTTCATCACTGGTTTATAGTTTTCAGCGTATAGGTCATTCAGCTCCTTAGTTAAGTTTAGTCCTAGGCATTTTATTAATTTTGATGCAATTAAAATTACAATGAAAATTATTTTAATTTGTTCTCTTTCTGCTGCTTTATTATTAGTGTATGGAAATGCATGGATTTCTACAAATTGATTTTGTTTAATGTGACTTTACTGATTTCATTAGTTCTAGTAGTTTTTTCGTGGGTTCTTTAGCATTTTCTATATATAGGATTATGTCATCTGCAAGTAGTGAAAGTTTTCCTTTTTCCTAATCATTCCTACCAACAGTGCAAAGGGTTCCCCTTTCTATGCATTCTTGTGACACCTATTGTTTCTTTTGTTGTTAATCTTAGCTAAAATTACTATTAGGTTTATATATAACATCTTATGCATATAGCAGTCTATATTATGATGTCTCCTTAAGTCTGAAGCCATTTTTTACTCCTCCCACCCCCATGATTTAGGGAAATATTGTCATAGTTGCATCCTTTTATTTCATGAGTCTTTTGAACTAATTTTTACCAATATACTTATTTTTACTATTTTTGTGCTCCTTAATTACTTACTCTTACTTATGGTCTCTCCTTTCTACATGAAGAGTCCCCTTTCACATTTCTTATAGAGCTAGTTTAGTGTTCATGAATTCCTCTAACTCTTGTTTTTCTGAAAAACTCTTTATCTCTCCTTCTGTACTGAATGATAGCCTTGCTGGATAAAATATTCTTGTCTGCAGAATTTCCCTTTCAGCACTTTGAATATATCATGCTACTCTCTTCTGGCCTACAAATGTTCTAGTGAAAAATACTCTGATAGTTTTACGGGGTTTCCCTTGTTTGTGACTGTTGTCTTTTCTCTTGCCACTTTTAATATTCTCTATCACTAATTTTTGACATTTCAATTATGTTTCTTGGTGTGGGCCTCATTGGGTTGATTTTGTTGGTGGCTCTTTGTGCCTCTTGAAGCCCAGCATCTTTTTTTTTCTTTTTTTCCCAGATACAAGAAATTTTCAGTTATTATTTATTCAAATAATTTTTCTTCCCCCTTTTCCCTCTCTTCTGCTTCTGTGATCCCTTTAATGTGAAATTTATTACACTTGATTGTGTCACTGAGTTCCCTAAGTGTATTCTCATTTTCCTATTTTTTTTTCTCAGCTGCTCAGTTTGTTTACTTTTCATTACTCTGCCCTCCAGATTGCTGATTCCTTCTTCTGCTTTTTCTAGTCTGCTATTTATTCCATCTAGTGCATTTTAATTTCACTTATTGCATGCTTTATCTTTTTTAAAGATTTATTTATTCATTTATTTATTTATTTATCAAAAAGAGAGAGCACAAGCAGGGGGATTGGCAGGCAGAGCAGGCAGAGCAGGCAGAGTGAGAAGCAGGCTCTCTGCTGAGCAAGGAGCCCAAAATGGGACTCGATCCCAGGACCTTGGTTTCATGACCTGAGCCAAAGGTAGACGCTTAACCAACTGAGACACCCAGGCATCCCTATTGTGTTCTTCTCTCTTAATGTTTTTTTTTTTTTTTAATCTCTTTGTTATGAATCTCACTGATGTCCTCCACTCTTTTCTCAATTCTATTGAGTATCTTTATGATCATTCCTTAAATTCTCTATCAGTCATATTCTTTTATTTGTTTTGCTTAGGTCTCTTCCTGTGATTTTGTTTTGTTCTTTCATTTGTGACATATTCCTCTGTCTCCTCATTTTGTCTAACTTTCTGAGACTCTTTCCATGTTTTAGGAAAGTCAGTTGTGTCTCTTGGTCTTGAAAATAGTGGCTTTATAAAAAAAAAGTTCCTGTAGTTCCCTGCATTGCAGTGTCCTCTGTTTTCCAGAACCTTGAGCTTCAGGACTGTCTCCCATGTATGTTATGCACAATCTGCTATTGTGACTGAGCCACTTTTTCCTTCATTCCAGTCATCTGAACTGGCTCTTTGCATGCTGTGGGCAGTGTTTAGTCTCTTGTTGTGAAACACTCTGAGGCTATCTGGAGCCTGAGTTGAGTCAGATCAGGTATTTGCCAGAGATGAAGTAACACCAAACTGCAGGGCACTTTCCCTGTGTTATCACCTGAGAAATTTTTGTTGGTGGGTAGAACATTGCTGTGGCTCTAGTCTGACTGGTGTGTCTGGTTATCTTTCCCTCTCCCCAGAGTAGGAGTCACTTTGGAATGGTGCTGGCCCTTGTCAGGGCTGCTTGCACACTACCAGGCTTATGACCCCAGTTTGGATGGGTTCCACCCAAGAATATATTGGAGGGAATGGAACTGCAACATGGGCAGGAGTGGTGCATGCAGGTTTAGCAAGGTTTGCATGAGGTTTTCTGTGAGAGCAGACCTGCTGCCACCATTGCTGTATTAAGGCCAGCTGGGTTGGAGGGGGGGCAGATCCACAAAGCACACACGTTGGGAGACATAATGTTACCAAGGTTTATGCTAGTCTTCTAGAGAGGGGGACCCACAGCAACTAGACTGAAGTGGGCCTGGCTGGAGTGGGCAAATCTGCTAAAGCTTGGGGTGCTGTGACACAGTGTAAGCAAGTTAGGTAGGGAATGTTTGTGCTGCACTGGTTCCTGCAGGTGACTGTGTGTTTATGCTGAGGGTCAGAGTAGGGAAATGGCACCTGCCAGCTCCTGTGTTCCTGGATGAGTCTTCCAATGATATCTTTCCCTCAGGGTCATACTCTGAGATTAGTAATTAACTCTCCCTCCCATATGCCCCAGGTGTTTTTCATACTGTTGCTCCTATGTTGTATTTCCTTGGACTGTTTATTGTGCTGTCTCTTTAAGAGCAGGAACTCAGTTTCCTCTTGCCCTCCCAGCTCTCCCAGGGTCTAGCCCACTGATTTTTTAAGATTCCAAGTTTTAAGTCCTGCTAGTGGTAAGAACTCATGAAATTCAGCCCCTCTGTTTTTGAAAAACAAATGTTATAGGGGTCATCTTCCCCATGTAGCCTTCCCAGGGAGATAGCCTATTTCTCTCCTCTCTCCATGCCCATGTGTCCCTCCATCCCATGGATAGTCCCACAGGTCCATTTAGTTCCCCACCACATCTCCACCCTTCCTACCCTCTTTGATGTGGCCTATTCTCTACATTTGGTCGTGGAGTTTGTTCTTCCAGTCTTTGGGTCGTTTTCTGGTTTATTTACACTGATGTGAGCATTATCTAGTTGCATCCACGGGATGAGGTGAGGTTAGGGTCCTCCTACTCAGCTGTATCTTTTTGAAAGATAGTAAAAAAATGTCATTTAATGTCTTTTAAAAAAAATTTGGTTGTCAAACACATATTGAGTGAAATTTGGAAACAAGTTTTTAACTTCTATTACTTGCATCCTCTCACACCAGAAGTTTTTATACAAGTTGACATTTGCCTTCACTTAGCAAGTTGACCTTGACTGGTTTTTAAATTTGAAATATTTACTAAAAAATTACTTTTTTCCAACTTTAATTTTATTAACCATGTTGAAGGAAAGACTAAAGTGTTTTTCATCATCTCTGGAAAACTATATTAACCATTAGTTGTCATAGAGAGAAATGAGCAAACGTAATGTAGGCAAGAAAAGTAGGAAACAAGATGCTATAGAAATATGTTAGTAACCAATTAATAAAGATATTAAGTAGTTTTGTTAGATTTGTGATATTTGAGGTTGTGCTGAGTTTAGCCAGTTGCAGAGTTTGAGAGAAGGATTCCCATAAGACTGCACTCACATCTGACACCAAGTACAAATTTAAGGGCTCCCAAATTTATCCTCAGATTTGATAATTTGATAAAAGGACTTATAGAACTCACTAACAGCTATTATACCCAACAGCTCAGTTTTGTTTTTACAAAGACAGAATAAAGGTTAAAGTGAGTCAAGGGAAGAGATGCCTAAAACAAAATACAGAAAGTTCCAAATACAGAACTTTGGTTGTCACTTCCCAATGAAGTCATGGAAGGTGATGACTCATCTTGGATTCAATGTGTGACAATATGCATTGGAGTATTGCCAACCAGGGAAGCTCACTAAAGTTTTTTGTGTGCACCATGTGTCTGACCTTTAGTTTCCAGCCCCCTCTCCATAGCTTGAGCTAATATCTTTAGTGTCCAGTTCTTTTTGGGGGCAGAACTGATACTTTGTGGCCCCAAGCTCCCATCATACATTACACTGATAGACTGTCTGGTGTCCAAAGCCCTCATCAAAGAATTATATTCCTAACAGGCATTAAAGGGCCTAGAGATCACTTCCCACTAGCTGAAGACAAAGATCAGACCTGATTTTGAGTAATATATATATATATATATTTTACTGCTTAGAAGTGTTTGTCAGTTTAAAAAAGATTATTTTAAAAAAGTATAACTTCATTTAAATTCAATTAGTTAACATATAGTATATCATTAGTTTTAGACGTAGAGTTCAGTAATTAATCAATTGCATATAACACCCCATGCTCATTATATCAGGTGCCCTCCTTAATGCCCATCATCCAATTACCCCATCCCTCTACCCACCTCCCCTCCAAAAACCCTCAGTTTGTTTCCTATAGTTAAGAGTCTCATGGTTTGTCTCCCTCTCTGACTTGATCTTATTTTAATTTCCCTCCATTCCCCTATGATCCTCTGTTTTGTTTCTTAAATTCCACATATGAGTGAAACCATATGATAATTGTCTCTCTCTGATTGACTTATTTTGTTCAGCATTATACCCTCCAGTTCCATCCATGTCAATCTAAATGGTAAGATTTCATCCTTTTTGATGGCTGAGTAATATCCAATTGTATATATATACCACATCTTCTTAAAAACTAATTTTTGAAAGTTTTTTATAATATTAAATAAATGTTTACTTTTATACCAAAAAATGAAAAAAAAATAATTACTTCCTCCATGGTGAAATCAGAAGGTTTTAGAATTTTATGGTAAAGTGACACAGTTCTTCAGATAATTCTCAATGGTTAAGAGTGTTCTGGGGACCTCATCATCTTCCTCCACTCAACTTTAGATAAGCTCTTCATTCTTTTTCTGCATATAACTGTATGAATGGCCAACATATATCACCAAACATAACCTCTCTTAACCTACAAACTTGAGTTTTCAAATAACTATTCATGTCTTTTATTTGGCTTCTGAAGATTTTGTTTGAAGAAAGTGTTCCATGGCAAATAAACATAATTTTTTTCAAGTTTAATGAAATTTAAAAAAACAAAAAAGTATTTGAAAGACAGTAATGCTCTTCAAAATCCTTACTTTAGAAATATGTAATCAGGGAAGAGTGAATTGCCAAGATCACATGTCTGAAAACCATTCTTCATCTTTTATTTATTCTCGAGTTCAGTTTGGTTTTTTTATATATGATTATCAACCATTATATTATTTATATGTATATTTATTTATATTTATATATAGGTTTCATCAGAATATGCTTTTAAGTTATTTTTATGCTTACTCCAGTTCATTCAGTCATGCAATGGATGGATCTACTAAAGATTTACCATATTTCGTGAACTGTGTTAGACTCTAGGGATTTACTAATACATAGATTCTGTTCCTATCCTTGAGGAATCCAAAAATATAGTGAGGCAGACCCCATAAGTAAACCAATAATTACATTCAAATTATTAAAAGCTGTTATGGACTAAAAGAGATTACTATGAAAGCATATATAATACATAACTACATCAGTCTGGAGGTTTTAAAAAAGCTGTACTATGAAAAGTAACATCTGAATAGATACTTGAAGAAAAAGTAAATAAGTGTGATCAAGTAGCTTTCATAAGTGTACCCAAAGTGAGATAAGGAAAGAGAAGGGGAAGCACTAGTGATCTAAACAGAGGAAACACCATATGAAAATTCATAGAGACTTGAAAGAACAGAGTATGTTCCAAAAAAAAAAAAAAATGACATTAGATGAGTGTAAATGGAGCATATTATGCAAGTCAGTGTGTGTTAAAAGATAAAATTAGAGTTAGTGAATGCCAGTATGGCTCTTACATGGCATGCTATGATTATAAGACATTATAAGGGGACTTGCTATCTTATTTACTGATAAGGCACTAAGACAATAAGTGGCAAATAACCGATCTTATGTTACCAAACAAGTAGCTCAGCCACCTAAACTTGACTTAGAAAGAAGGTGGTAATAAACTGGGTTTGCAACCCTTCAATAAACTGAAATTCTTAAGCTATAAAATAATTTGGAGAGGATAATTGAGGAAGATAGGAATTAGATACACTGAATCCGCTCATCTCCCATGGGAAAGAGGAGAAGGAGATATTTTCTCCTTACCTCAAGGCCAATGAAAATGACCTCAGAAGTACAACTTAGAGAATTTGATGCTAGCTTTTTAGAGCTTGAGGGACACATTTAACTGGTGTATGGCTCATGCTTGAGAAACTGAAAAACAAGAGCCCTGGCTAAAGTGACTCATTACAGTAGAGGACAATGATTGGAATGTAATTTCATTACCAGAAAAGCATGTTTAAGGTGTGCATATCCTATGAATCATATGCAAACTACATAAAAAGTAGCTCTTATTTCCAGAAGGTCACATAAAGCGACACGAAGAGGAAATACAATGATACTAGAGCTTTACACAAAGGGATTGAAAAAAGAGTGGGGGCGCCTGGGTGGCTCAGTCCTTAGGCGTCTGCCTTCGGCTCAGGTCATGTTCCCAGGGTCCTGGGATCGAGCACCGCATCGGGCTCCCTGCTCAGTGGGAAGTCTGCTTCTCCCTCTCCCACTCCCCCTGCTTGTGTTCCCTCTCTCGCTGTGTCTCTCTCTCTGTCAAATAAAGAAATAAAATATTTTTTAAAAAAGAAAAAAGAGTGATTCTATGATTCTATGCAGACAACCAGACAACTGCCTGAGCTGAGAGAACTATAAATTGAGTTCCCAGGGATGAAAGAGTTCCAAAGAACTACAAAACACCCACAAATGATTGAATTTTAAATATCTGCCTAAGTAGAGAATTTCAGTGTCAAATCATGGCAATATCAGCCAAATAAGCCTTTTCTACTCCCCTTTCCTCAGACATATCACTCTGGCACATATACCTTGGGCATGAGAAAGGAAAAAAAAATGGTATTTAGTAAGTTGTAGAATCTCCAACAAAGATTATTATCTAAATACTCAACAAAATAATTTTTTTAAAGATTTTATTTATTTGACAGAGAGAGAGGCAGCGAGAGAAGGCACACAAGCGAGGTGGGGGGGTGGGAGAGGGAGAAGTAGGCTCCCTGCTGAGCAGGGAGCCCAATGCGGGGCTCAATCCCAGAACCCTGGGATCATGACCTGAGCCGAAGACAGACGCTCAACAATTGAGCCTCCCAGGCGCCCCTAAACAAAATAATTTAAAAGTGGACAAAGTAAGCCCAAGATGAAAAGTAAAATGTAAAGATAAAATCAAAACATATTAAAAGAAGAAGCAAATGAACAAGCAAAGTGAAATCCAATGTCAATGAATGTCAAAACTGGAAGCTGGAAATTTTTTTATTACACTTTTATTTATTTCAGTATAGTTACCATACAGTATTATTTTAGTTTCAGGTGTACAATGTATTGATTCAACACATCCATACAACACCTAGTGCCCATCACAAGTGCCCTCCTTAATCCCCACTCACACCCCTCTGGTAACCATCAGTTTGCTCTCTATAGTTAAGTGTCCATTTCTTGGTCTCTGCTCTCTCTCTTTCTCTCTCTCTCTCCCTCAAAAAAAAAAAAAAAAACCTGGAAATATTAATCAAGAAAAAATATGGCAGAAATTATAAGCAAATAATATTAGGAATGGCAAAAGGACAAAGATTTGTTTTAAAATTATAATACAATTTAATAACTTTATACTAATAAGTTTGATAATACATTAAATGGAAAACATTCTAGAAAATATATATTAACTTATCCATAATTAAATATAATACTTAAAGAAATAAGTGAAATACTGAACTGTTATGTCACTTATCAGTTGATTAAGCAGAGATTACACATTTTAGAGGCCTTTCCACTGTAATTACCCACTATATTTAAAAAGATAATTGTTTTAATTTTTCTCTGATTTACACTAAATCTATGGTTTTCTAAGGAGGACTTACATGTTGACTGAATTAGAACCTCCATAAATCTACCATTCTATAAAAACAATAAAATTACTGGCCAAAAAAGTGAAAAGTCAACTTTTTTGGAGCTATGGTAATTTAAAAAGCTTACAACTATCTGAGGATCAGTAATTCAAGAAAAATATATTGAATCTCAGTAAGAACAGCAGGATGGACCATGGCATGGTAAAATTGACCTCTTTTCCCTTCCTCAGCTCTGCTATAGCGTGGAAAATCAGCACCATGACAACCATGATAACTATGAAGAAAAATAACCTTCCAGACACTAGAAAGTAGAAACTATGTTTGAATGTCATCAAAAAGTCCCATCCAAAGATTTTTGTCATTATTTGATCTGTATCTCAGCTTTCTAAAACTACTTCATTTACATTGTGGTGTTTTTAGTTGACCTAATTTGGACCTTATTTTATGGCTTTTGTTGAAAACAACTGGTGGTAGTTATTTTACATCACAGCTGCCTGAGGTTGTAATGTCAGTCCAGGAAAACAAGAATACGCCCAAAACATTAAAGAAGATCTGAATAATAAGCTGTCCCATAGTAGGTTTTGAAAAACTCTGACATATTCCTGAGGTACTAGAAGGCCACAAAAATGCTCAGAACATCATAGAAAGCTCCAATCTATAACTTTTGGTTGAACTTTAGGCCTTGAGAAAACAGGAAATGAAGGCCAAAGAGGAGTGGTAAATTTTCTCATTATTAAAGTTGTGCCCAAAACATACACAGAGACTCCTGGCAAAGAGGCAAATACTTGCTAACTCAAGGTATTAAAGGAATTAAGTGAGAAATTAATAATAGAAATTAAAAATAATAGAATGGAAATTATTAATTAATAATAAGGAAATTCTAATGTCTGTGGAGATTAATCAACACACCTCAATAAAAAATGTGTCACAGGTAAAATTACAAGGTACATCAGAAAATATTTTGGAATAAACAAAAACAAAAATACAACAAACCAAAACTTATGGAATACAGTAAAACCAGTGCTTTATGAAAATATAGAGCTGCAATTCCTATATTAAACAAGAGAAAGGTGTAAAATTAATATCCTATCCTTTGATTTTAATACACTGAAAAAAGAATAGCAAACTAAACTAAAAACCAGAAGAAGGAAGGACATAATAAAGATTAGAGTGAAAATTAATGAAATACAGTTTAGAAAATTAATACAGAAAATTAACAAAATCAAAAGTTGTTTCTTGAAAATATCAACAAATTTGACAAATCTTTAGATTGACCCCCTAAAATTAAATTATTACAATCAGAAATAAAAGAGGTGATGTAATTATTGATCTTACAGAAATAAAAAGTATTATAAAGAAATATTATGAATAATTGCATGAAAATAAATTAGATAATTTAGGTGAAATAGACAAATTACTAGCAAAACAAACTCCTAAAACTGATTCAAGAGGAATTAGAAAAGATTAACCGATCTATAAGAAATAAAAATATTATTAACAATAGAGAAATTATTTTCAAAGCACAGACACAAATGGCTTCAGTGATTATAAAATACCAGCAAACATGCAAAGAATTAATAGCAATCCTTTTTCAATTATTTCAAAGAATACAAGAGGAAGGAACACTAAGTCAATTTATCAAGCCAGTATAAACCCGACACTAAAACCAGAGAAGGACACCAAGTAAACTATAGACCAAATTCTATGATAAATAGAAATGAAAAAAACTCTCAACAAAATACCAGAAAATGGAACTGAGGAACATATGAATTATATATGTTAAACACATGGGAACTATCCCAGGAATTCAAAGTTGATTTAACATATATGATTTAATTAATTTAGTGTGTTTTATCAATAGAATAAAATGAAAATATCACATGACATATCAATAGATGCAGAAAAATATTTTGATAAAAATCAAACACTTTTCATTCAAAAAACACTCAATTAACTAGGAATAGAAAGGAACTTCCACAGTTTGGCTATTGCGGACATTGCTGCTATGAACATTGGGGTGCATATGGCCCTTCTTTTCACTACATCTGTGTCTTTGGGATAAATACCCAGGAGTATGATTGCTGGGTCATGGGGTAGCTCTATTTTTAATTTTTTGAGTGAAATAAGTCAAGCAGAGAAAGTCAATTATCATATGGTTTCACTTATTTGTGGAACATAAGGAATAGCATGGAGGACATTAGGAGAAGGAAGGGAAAAATGAAGGGGGGGGAATCAGAGGGAGAGATGAACCATGAGAGATTATGGACTCTGAGAAACAAGCAGGGTTTTAGAGGGGAGGGGGAAGAGGGATGCGTTAGCCCGGTGATGGGTATTAATGAGGGCATGTACTACACGGAGCACTGGGTGTTGTACGAAAACAATGGATAGTGGATCACCACATCAAAAACTAATGATGTATTGTATGGTGACTAACATAACATAAATAAAATAAAATAAAATAAAATAAAATAAAATAAAATAAAATAAAATAAAATAAAATAAAATAAAATAAAATAAAATAAAAAAGAAAGGAACTTTCATATCCTATTTAAGTGCATGGACAAAAAATCCATAGGTAACATTCTACTTAATGGCAAACAAATGGGTTAGTAATAAAACAAGAATGTCTTCTTCCACTATTTCTATTCAACCTTGTATTTGAGATTTTTACCCAGTGCAGTTAGGCAAGAAAATAAAACCGAGGCATTCATATATTCCAAAATTTAGTATTAGTAATGTATGCTACTGAAGTATTCATGGTTTATGAGCAAGTGTCATGGAATACATGGGGGAAATACCTTGAGCTAACACTTTCAGCTAATGAATCATCTTTACAATGCAATTCTTCAATAATTGTTTACAAGAACATTTGTATTTAATTATTGTCCTGGTTCAAAATAATAACTCATTCAACTATCAAACTCATATAATTGAGTATTTAGCTTAATTGCCATCTCTGCTACTCAGACCCAGAAAATCTCCCATGAAGAATTGTACCTTTCTTATAACACAAGTAATTATAAATAATGATATCTTTTCCTAGCTGAAGGCAATACTAATTCTTATTAGTAAAATGACTTTAACTTTAAAAGTGCAAGATCTGATGTTAAATTCAACAAAATTTTGTAAATTCTGATTTTTAATAGCACAATATGATTTTGAATTTTTTAAAAGGAATCACACTCCCACATCCATGTACTTAGTGCATCCCAGTGTGGAGGTTTAAGAACACTTGGGGATTGCCTGTCTACTTTGGGTCAGAAGGGTCGGGATTGTTCAGAGGCTTATTCAGAGGCCTGGCCCTTCTCCCCAGAACTCCACACCCCAGGTTGGATCACCACACTGTGCCATGATTCTTGCAGAAGTCAGAAGGGAAAAAAAACAAAAAAACAAAAAACAAAAACCACAAAGTGTAAAAATCTGGTTAAGATGATCTGGGGAAGATGGAGTAGGAAGGATCTGAGCTAATCTTGGACTACAGATTCACCAAGGCAACAACTGCATCTTTCAACTAACTCTAAAAATGACCTGAAGACTGGCAGAACAGATTTTCCACAGATAGTCATAGAGAGAAGGCCACATTAAAAAGGGTAAGAAGAAAAGAAATGCAGTTGGGAACCAAACTCCCAGCATGACTAACCATATATGGAAGGGACATCACAAGCATGGAGGAGCAAAGGGAACAGATCCCAAACCAGGCACCCCCAGCTTTGGGGACCCCTACTGGGAAGACAAGATCCCATAATGTCTGGCTTTAAAAAAAACAGTGGAGCTTGACTCAGGGAGCTTTAAAAATCAGTGGGCTTAACTTTGGGAGAGCCAGAGGTGACAGAAAAATAAGTCCCAGCCCTCAAAGAAACGACATTCTAAATAACTCAGACACACAACACAGAAGTAGCAGCTTTAAGATTGCCTGGCGTATATGTGGAGGAGATGTAATAACTAACCTTAGAATGTGTACCAGAAATCATGGACCTGCAGGAGATTTCTCTAAAAAGTAAAATGCTGGTAGGTGTCATTTTCCTTGACCTCTTCCATCCTAGATAGCCAGACACTTATGGGAGCCAGTTCTAGCATTCTCCATATAGCCCATTAACACTGCATGCCCTGCCCCAGAATTCCCCTGTAGACCTACTTCACCCGACCCGCCCACCTAAGTGATTCTTGCCCTGCCACACATGGCAGGCAGCTCTGGCCAGGAACTGTCCCACTAAATATATAAACCTACACACCAATGCATCCACACCTCCTATAACTGTTCTAGCAGTTCCTCTTAGCTGGCCATACAGGGAAGAAGCCCTGCCCTTTGCTGTGCCTACAGCTATGGTAGAGGCTAATTGCAGAAAACTAGGCTGAGTACCAACCCCACCAACCAACAAGACCACAGTGATCAGAGCTGGCCATTTCAAAAGTATGAGGAGCAATCCCTATCTGCTGAGTCCCCAGTGGGCAATTGCAGTCAGCTGGGCTGAAGGCAACTGTGGCTCAGCTATAACAGGAGGGTACATGTAGTCCACACAGGGGATACTCTTGGAATGCCTGGTTCTGGTGACCAGGGGGATTACACTATAGGATACCACATGACCTTAGGAGGTCCAAACCAAGACACATAATAATTAAATAGCAATAATAATAATGTGAAAGAATTGTAAAAACACCAAACAAAACTGTTACATACACGGGATACTCCATAAGGCTATCAGCTGATTTTCAGTAGAAACTTTGCAGGCAAGAAGAGAGTAGCATGATATATCCGAAGTGCTGAAAGGAAAGAAAAAAGACACTCTACATGGCAAGGTTACCATTCCAAATAGGAGAGAGAAAAAGTTTCCCAGACAAACAAAAGTTAAAGAAGTTCATTGACACTAAAAAACCCTTACAAGAAATGTTAAAGGGAGTTATTTAAGTGGAAAGAAAAGGCCATAACAAGAAGTAACAAAATTATGAAATAAAAAAAAATTCACAGGTAAAAGCAATATACAGTAAAAGTACTATATTGAACATTTACAAAGTTAAGTATGGAAGTTAAAACACAAAAGAAGTAAAATCAATTATATCTACAAAAATTAGTGAAGGAATACAAAAAATTAAAAGATGAAAATATGACATCATATACATAAAACGTGAAGGGAGAGTGAAAATTTAGTGCTTTTAGAATGTCTGAACATTTCAAGTGTACATTGAACATTCCCTAGGACAATTTACATGTAATGCCACAAAATAATTCTCAATAAATTTAAGAAGATTGAAACCTTATCAAGCATCTTTCCTGATCACAACAGTATAAAACTAGAAATTAATTACAAGAAAAAAATGGAAAAACACAAACACATGAAATATAAACAAGATGCTACTAAACAACCAATGGGTCAGTGAGGAAATAAAAAAGGAAATATAAAAATATATGAAGAAATGGGGCACCAGGGTGGCTCAGTTGGTTAAGCATCTGCCTTCAGCTCAGGTTCTGATCTCGGGGTCAAACCCCACATCGGACTCCCTGTGGATCAAACCCCACATCGAGCTCCCTACTCAGAGGGGAGTCTGCTTCTCTCTCTCCTTCTGACCCTCCTCCCTGCTCTCTCTCTGTCTCAAATAAAAATATATAGAGAGAAATATAGATATAGATATACACAGAGAGAGAGAGAGAGAAATGAAAATGAAAACACAATAATCAAAATTGTTGGGACAGAGCAAAAGGAGTTCTAAGAGGCAAGTTGATAGCTACAGGCCTATCTCCAGGAACAAGAAAAATCTCAAACAATATAAATTGTTATAAAGCCCAAAGTTAGTAGGAGAAAAGGAGTAATAAAGATGAGAGTGGAAATGAATGAAATGACAAAACTGATAAAACTTTAAGCAGACTCAACCAAAAAAACAAACAAACAAAACAAAACAGGAAAAGAGAGGATTCAAATAAATAAAATCAGAAATTAAAAAAAAAGAAATAACTGACACCACAGAAATTCACAGACTATAAGAGAACATTATGAACAACTACATGCCAACAAATTGGACAACGTAGAAGAAATAAAGAAATGCCTAGAAACATACAATCTTCCAAAACTGAAACAGGAACAAATAGAAAATTAGAAAAGAACAATTACTAGTAACAAAACTGAATTGGTAATCAAAAGCTCCCAATAAACATAAGTCCAGGACCAGATTGCCTCACAGATAAATTATTCTAAACATTTAAAAAAAGAATTAACACCTACACTTCTCAAACTAACCCCCCCCCAAAAAAAATAGAAGAAAAAGGAAAGGTGCCAAATTCGTTCTGTGAAGCCAGCATTAATTTGATACGAAAACATCACAAACACAATATGAAAAAAAAAAAAAAAACTACTGGCCAATGACTCTGATGAATATAGTTGTAAAAGCCTCAACAAAATTTTAGCAAACTACATTCAAAATTATAATAGAAGGATTATTCACCATGATAAAGTGGCATTTAGTTCAGTGATGTAAGGAAGCCCCAATATTTGCAAATTAATCATTGTGATGCATCATATTACAAACAGGAAGGATAAAAACCATATGATGATTTCACTAAATGCAGAAAAAGCACTTGATAAAATAAAACACCTATCTATGATAAAAATTCTCAGCAAAGTAGGTTTAGAGGAAAATACCTCAACATAATAAACACCGTCTATAGCAAGTCCACAGCTAACATCATACTCAATGGCAGAATTGAATCTATTTCCTCCAAGATTGGCTGAAACACAAGAACGTACATTCCATGGCTTTTAATCAACACAGTACTGGAAGCATGAGCTGCAGCACTAAAGCAAGCAAAAAAAAGGTGATCAAATTGGTAAGGGAGAAGTGAAACTGCCCATATTTGCAGATGACATGGTACTATATATAAAAAACCCAGAAGACTCCATCAAAACACTACTAAAACTAATGAATAAATTTAGTAAAGTTGAAGGATACAAAACTAATATACAAAAATCCGTTGCATTTTTTAAATTTCTTATTTAAATTCCTGTTAGTTAACATACAGTGTAATATTAGCTTCAAGTTGTACAATATAGTGATTCAACTTTTCCATACAAAACCTGGTGCTCATCACAAGTGCACTCCTTAATCCCCATCACCTATTTCACCCATCTCTAACCAGCATCCCATCTGACAAACATCAGTTTCTCCTATATAGTAAAGAGTCTGTTTCATGGATTGGCCCCCTCTCTCTTTTTTCACTCTTGGCTAATTTCTTTTGTTTTTAAATTACACATATGAGTCAAGTCATATGCTACTTTTCTTTTCCTGACAGACTTCATTTTCTTTCCTTTCCTTTTCTTTTCTTTGAATTTAAATTCAACTTAGGGGGTGCCTGGTTGGCTCAGTCAGCTAAGCATCTGCCTTCAGCTCAGGTCATGATCCCAGAGTCCTGTGATTGAGCCCCATATTGGGCTCCCTGCTCAATGGGGAGCCTGCTTCTTCCTCTCCATCTGCCACTCCCCCTGCTTGTGTTCTTTCACTCACTCTCTCTCAAATAAATAAATAATTTTTTTTTAAAAATTCAACTTAGTTAACATATAGTGTATTATTGGTTTCAGGAGTAAAATTTAGTGATTCATCACTTATTACATACTACACCCAGGGCTCATCCCAACAAATGCCCTCCTAAATGCCCACCACCCATTTAGTGTGTCTCCCTAACCCACTCCATTCCAGCACCCCTCACTTTGTTCTCTATAGTTTCCTTCCCTCTCCATTTTCACCTTATTTTATTTTTCCCTCCCTTCCCCTATGTTCATCTATTTTGTTTCTTAAATTCCACATATGACTGAAATCATATGCTATTTGCCTTTCTCTGACTTATTTTGCTTAGCATAATACATTCTAGTTCCATCCACGTCATTGCAAATGGCAAGATTCCATTCTTTTTGATGGCTGAGTAATATTCAATTATGTATTTTTTCTTTATTTATGTATTTTTTCTCTTTCCACATTTTCCTTATCCATTCATTAGTCCATGAACATTCGGGCTCTTTCCATAAATTGGCTATTGTTGGTAGTGAATCTATGAAAATTGGGGTGCATTTACCTCTTTGAATCAGATTTTTTTTTATTATGTTATGTTAATCACCATATGTTACATCATTAGTTTTTGATGTAGAGTTCCATGATTCATTGTTTGCATATGACACCCAGTGCTCCATGGAGAACGTGCCCTCCTTAATACCCATCACCAGGCTAACCCATCCCCCCACCCTCCTTCCCACTAGAACCCTCAGTTTGTTTCTCCAAGTCCATAGTCTCTCATGGTCCATCTCCCCCTGAATCAGAATTTTTGTATCATTTCAATAAATACCTAGTAGTGCAATGGCTGGGCAACAGGATAGTTCCATTTTTAACTTTTTGAGGAATCTCCATACTGTTTTCCAGAGTGGCTACACCAGTTTGCATTCCCACCAAGAGTGAAACAGGGTTCCCCATTCTTCAAATCCTTGCCAACATCTGTTGTTTACTGAGTTGTTAATTTTAGCCATTCTGACTGGTGTGTGATGGTATCTCATTGTGGTTTTGATTTGTATTTCCTCAATGATGAATGATGTTAAACATTTTTTCATGTGTCTATTAGCCATTTGTATGTCTGCTTTGGAGAACTGCCTGTTCATGTCTTCTGCACATTTCTTAACTGTATTATTTATTTTTGGGGTGATAAGTTCTTTATAGATTTTAGATACTAGCCCTTTATCTAATAAGTCATTTGTAAATATCTTCTCCCATTCATTTGTTTGATTTTTAGTTTTGCGGAATGTTTCTTTGTTGTGCAGAAGCTTTTTATCTTGATGAAATCCCAATACCTCAGTTTTGCTTTTGTTTCCCTTGCCTCCTGAAACTTGTCTAGAAAGAAGTTGTGGCTGAGGTCAAAGAGGTTGTTATCTGTTGTGTCCTCTAGGATTATAATGGTTTCCTGTCTTACATTTAGGTTTTTCATCCATTTTGACTTTATTTTTGTGTATGGTGTAAGAAAGTGGTCCAGTTTCATTCTCTGTATGTTGCTGTCAAGTTTTCCCAACTCAGTTTGTGAAAGAGACGTTTTTTCCATTGAATATTCCAAAGAATATTCCAAAGAATATTCTTTCCAAGATAACTTGACCATAGGGATGTGGGTCCATTTCTGGGTTTTCTATTCTGTTCCTTTGATCTATGTGTCTGTTTTTTCTGCCAGTACCAATTGTCTGGATTATTAGAGCTTTGTAATACAACTTGAAGTATGGGATTGTGGTTCCTCCCACTTTGCTTTTCCTTTTCAACACTCAGTTGGCTATTTGGGGTCTTTTCTTCTTCCCTAAAATTTTTTTGATTCTTTTTTCTAGTTCTGTGAAAAATGCTGGTGTTATTTTGAACAGAATTGCATTGAATGTGCAGATGGCTTTTGGTAATATAGACATTTTAACAATATTTTTTCTTCCAATCCATGAGAAAAGGATATTTTTCCATTTATTTGTGTCTTCTTCAATTTATTTCATAAGTGTTCTATAGCTTTCAGAGTACAGGTCTTTTACCTCTTTTGTTAGCTTTATTCCTAGGTATCTTATGGTTTTTGGTGCAATTGTAAATGGGATCCATTCCTTGATTTCTCTTTCTGCTGTTTCATTAGTGATGTATAGTAATCCAACAGATTTCTGTACATTTATTTTATATCCTGTGAGTTTATTGAATTCGTGTATCACATCCAGCAGTTTTTTGGTGGAGTTTTTCAGGTATTCTAGATAGAATATTATGTCATCTGAGAAGAGTGAAAGT
Organism: Neomonachus schauinslandi; assembly: GCF_002201575.2. NCBI lineage: Eukaryota > Metazoa > Chordata > Mammalia > Carnivora > Phocidae > Neomonachus > Neomonachus schauinslandi. The sequence continues at coordinate 60,419,796 of NC_058419.1, forward strand.
TTGAATACTTCCTTGCTTTTTATTTCTTTTTGTTTTCTGATTGCAGAGGCTAGGACTTCCAGGACTATGTTGAACACCAGTAGTGAGAGTGGACATCCCTGTCATGTTCCTGACCTTAGGGAAAAGCTCTCAGTTTTTCCCCCTTGAGGATGATATTAACTGTGGGTCTTTTGTATAAGGCCTTTATGATGTTGAGGTATATTCCCTCTATCCCTACTTTTTTTAGTTTTTTTTTTTTTAATCAAGAAGGGATTCTATATTTTTTCAAATGCTGCTTTTTCTACATCTATTGAGGGGAATATATGGTTCCTATCCTTTCTTTATTTAATGTAGTGTATCATATTGATTGAATTGCAGATATTGAACCATCTCTGTAGCCGAAGAATAAATCCCACTTGGTTGTGGTGAGTAATCGTTTTAATGTACTGTTGGATTCAATTAGCTAGTATCTTGTTGAGAATTTTTCATCCATTTTCATCAGGGATATTGGTCTGTAATTCTTCTTTTTAGTGGGGTCTTTGTCTGGTTTTGGAATATAGGTGATGCTGGCCTCCTAGAAGTAGTTTGGATGTTTTCCTTCCATTTCTATATTTTGGAAGATTCAGAAGAATAGGTATTATTTCTTTTTAAATGTTTGGTAGAAATCCATGGGAAGCCATCAAGCCCTGGACTCTTGTTTGTTGGGAGGTTTTTCATTACTGGTTCTATTTATTTGCTGCTTATGGGTCTGTTGAAATTATTTATATCTTCTTGTTTCAGCTTTGGTAGTTCCTATGTTGCTAGGAATTTATCCATCTCTTCCAGATTGCCTAATTTGTTGGCATATACTTATAATTGTATTTCTGTGGTGTTGATTGTGATCACTGCTCTATCATTCATGATTTTATTTATTTGGGTCCTTTCTCTTTTCTTCTTGATAAGTCTGGCTAGGAGTTTATCAATTTTATTAATTCCTTCAAAGAACCAGCTCCTGGTTTCATTGATCTGTTCTACTGGTTTCTTTTATTTCTATTTCATTTATCTCTGCTCTAATTTTAATGATTTCCCTTCTTCTGCTGGTTTAGGCTTTATTTGTTCTTCTTTTTCCAGCTCCTTTAGGTGTAAAGTTAGGTTATATATTTGAGACTTCTCATGCTTATTGAGGAAGGCCTGTATTGCTATATACTTGCATCAAAGGACACTTTTAGTGCATCTCAAATATTTTGCACTGTAGGGTTTTCATTTTCATTTGCTTCCATGTATTTTTTTTTAATTTCTTCTTTAATTTCCCAGTTGATCCATTCATTCTTTAGCAGGATGTTCTTTAACCTCCATGTGCTTGTGGTCTTTCAAAATTGTTTCTTGTGGTTGACTTAATGTTTCATAGTGTTGTGGTCTGAAAATATGCATGGTATGATCTGAAACTTTTTGTACTGGTTGAGGGCTGATTTGTGATCCAGTATGTGATCTATTCTGTATAATGTTCCAGGTGCACTAAAAAATAATGTGTATTCTGGTGCTTTAGAATGAAAGCTCTGAATATTTCTTTTAGTCCATCTGGTCCAGTATGTCATTCAAAGCCATTGTTTCCTTGTTGATCTCCTGCTTAGATGATCTGTCCATTGCTGTTTGTGTGGTGTTAATGTCCCCTACTCTTATTGTATTATTATCAATGAATTTCTCTAAGTTTGTTATTAATCGATTTATATATTTGGTTACTCCCAAGGTGGGGGCATAAATATTTACAATTTTTAGGTCTTCTTGCTGGATAGATGCCTTTATTATGATATAGTGCCTTCTGTCATCTCTTATTAAAGTCTTTGCCTTAAAGTCTAGTTTGTCTGATATAAGGATGACTACTTCAGCTTTCTTTTGTTGTCCATTAGCATGATAAATGGTTCTCGAACCTCTTGTTTTCAATCTGGAGGTGCTTGGGTCTAAAATGAGTCTCTTGTTAGCAGCATAAGGATAGGTCTTGTTTTTATTTTTTTTAATCCATTCTGATACCCTATGTCTTTTGATTGGAGCATTTAGTCCATTTACATTCAGAGTAATTATTGACACTAATGAATTTAGTGTTATTGTATTACCCATAAAATCACTGTTCCTATAGATGGTCTCTGTTCATTTCTAGTCTTTGTTGTTTTTGATCTCTCTTTCCCACTCAGAGGGTTCCCTTCAATATTTTTTGTAGAGCTGGTTTAGAGTTAAAAAAACTCCTTTAGTTTTTGCTTGTGTGGAAAGTCTTTATCTCTCCTTTTCATCTTAATGAAAGCCTTGCTGGATATTGTATTCTTGGCTGCATATTTTCCCATTCAGCAGGTTGAATATATCATGCCACTTTCTTCTGGCCTCCCAAGTTTCTGTGTCAGGTCTGCTGCTAGTCTTTGTGTCCACCCTTGTAGGTTAAGGACCTTTTGTCCTGAACTGCTTTCAGAATTCTCTTTATCTTTGTATTTTGCAAGTTTTCCCATGATTTGTCTTGGTGTTCATATGTTTCTGCTGTTACTGAGGAGAGTTCTCTGTGCATCTTGGGCTTAAATGCCTGTTTCCTTCCCTAGATTAAGGAAGTTCTCAGCTATAATTTCTTCAAATACACCTTCTGCCCCCTCTCCCCAGTCTTTTTCCTCTGGGACTCTTATGGTACATATATTATTGCACTTTGTGGAATCACTGAGCTCCCTAAGTCTATATTCTTGATCTAATAGTTTCCATTCCCTTTTATTTTCTGCTTCATTATTTTCCAAAATTTTATCTTCTATATCACCTATTAGATCCTCTGCTTCTTCCATCCTCATTGTGATTACATTCAGTCAGTTTTGCATCTCAGTTAAAACATTTTTAATTTCGGCCTGACTAGTTTTTAGCTCCTTCATCTCTGCAGCCAGTTTTTTTCTGGTGTCTTCTTTGCTTGTTTCAAGTCCAGCTAGTATTCTTATAACTGTTGTTCTAAATTCTTGTTCAGATATATTGCTTATATCTGTTTTGTGGAAATCCATGGCTGTGATTTCTTCCTGATCTTTATTTTGAGGACAATTCCTCTGTGTTGCCATTATGTCTAGGTTTCTGTCTTTTGTTTATTATGAAAGTTTGTTGTTTCTTTGTCATGAAACAAATACTGTATTAAGAAAGGGTCATGCACTGCCCAGGACCTGGTGCTTCAGGAAGTGTTTATGGTGTATGTTGTGTGCACTCTGCTATTGTATTTTGGCTGCTCTTTCCCATAGGTCAATCCTCTACAGAACTCCTCCTTGCTTGCAGTGGGGAGTGTTTGGAACTTTAACTGGGTGTGCTTTGATTAGTTTGTTCAAATAAGCCTGATAAGAAAGAAAGAAGAAGAAAGAAAGAAAGAAAGAAAGAAAGAAAGAAAGAAAGAAAGAAAGAAAGAAAGAAAGAAAGAAAGAAGAAAGAAAGAGGCCCTATCCAAGAAAGTAGAAAAGGAAAAGGTCAAAAAAGCAAACAGTCATACAAAAAACTCTAAGCCTGACTCCATGGAAAAAGAAAGAAAGGGGGAAAAAAAAAGGAAGCCGTATCCAAAACACAAGAAAAGGAAACAAAAATCCATCAAATGAACAAAAATCTATAAGCCTAATTCCAAAGAAAAAAGAAAAAAAATAATATAAAAGAAAATAAATAAACAAATAAAAAATAATTAGGAAAAAGGAAAGCCTAATCCTATTTCCACCAGAACTGAAGCTGACGCTTGGAGCACTCTATGACCAGTATACTTGGTACATGCAGGGGGCCTTTGTTTGTCTTCTGAGGGAGAGGCCTGCTGTGCTGGCTCACAGTCAGATGTGCCCTAGTAAAGATGCCCCTGCTAGGTCAGGGGTGAGGGTTTGGTGTAAGGGACTCTAGCCTCCACTGGAGGTGCTGTGTTTCTCTCTGAAGTCTGACTGTGCTGATGGGTGGGAAGTGTGGAAGATGGCATTACCCGACTCTCTTCTCCCTGGGGAGGGGAACTCATGGCCTCCACTGTTCAAGAGGCCCTCACAGAAAAGGAAACTATCTCCACTCCTGTGTCCCAGGCTTTTGTCAGATCCCTGCCCCAATCTTCTATACCCAGCCATTGGCACACCCAGTGCCACAGTTCTCCTGTGTTTTATCACTGGCCTATTGCTAGGATTCAAAACTCCAAATCATAAAAGATTGTGCAAGGCACAGATCCACTCCTCTCCCTGAGAGGAGAGCCTCTCAGCACTGCGCTTGGCACCATTCTGTCCCAGAAAAGCAGTTGCACACCTGCATAGGTGCCTGGTCTATGATGAAGTGCAGTGGGAAGCTGTGGTCAGGTTATCTGGCCCCTGGGTGAGCCTCTGTCCCCTGCTATTGAATGGCCACTCAGTGATGGCCAGTGGGCCTTTTGTCCTTGGAACTTTAACTGGGTGTGCTTTGATTAGTTTGGAGAGGCAAACTACTCTCTTCCAAATGTACTCCAGGAAGCATTCTCTCCCAGTGCAACCCAGGGATCCCCACACGACAGCATCTTGTGCAAACCATTTGTGCTGCTCTCTCTCCCTCTCTCTCTGATTTCTTTCTGTGAAAAGGGCTCCCTTTGCTTCATGGCACCACAGCTTTTCTCTCCCCAGTTCATCTCTGAACCATCTGCCACATTCTCTCCCTCCAAATTTGCACATGTGGCAGATGCCACATGTGGCATCTGCCACATTCTCTCCCTCCAATTTTGCAGATTCTTTTCTTAATCCTCAGATTTATTTCCTAGTTGTTCAAAATGATTTTCTGTTGATCTAACCATGTTCAAGGGATGAGGAAGGCCCAGGGTTCCCCTACTACTCCACTATCTTAACTCCTGACTGACTTATTTTGCTTTGTAAAATACTCTGTAGCTCCATCCATGTCATTGAAAATGGAAAAATTTCATTCTTTTTTAGGGCTGAGTAATATCCCATTATAGATATATATCAGAGCTTCCTTATCCATTCATCAATCTATGGACACTTGGGCTAATGCCATAATTTGGTTATTAAAGATGATGCTGCCATAAAAATGGGATGCATGGATCCCTTTGATTTAGTGTTTTTGTATTCCTTGGGAAAGTACCCACTAGAGCATTGCTGGATCATAGGGTAGTTCTTTTTTTAACTTTTTGTGGAACTTCCATACTGTTTTCCAGAGTGGTTGCACCAGTTTCCATTCCCATCAACCTTGCAAGAGGGTACCTCTTTCTCCACATCCTCACCAACACCTGTTGTTTTTGTGTTATTGATTTTAGCCATTTTGGCAGGTGTGAGGTGATATCTCATTCTAGTTTTGATCTGTATTTCCCTGATGATAAGTGATGTCAAGGGTCTTTTCATGTGTATGTTGGCCATCTGTATGTCTCCTTTGGAAAAATGTCTATTCATGTCTTTGGACCATTTTTTTTTAAATTGGATTATTTGGTTTTTTGGTTGTTGAGTTTTATAAGTTCTTTATAGATTTTAAATACTAACCCTTTATCAGAGATATAATTTACAAATATCTTCTCCCATTCTGTCAGTTGCCTTTTAGTTTTGTTGATTGTTTCCTTCAGTGTGTGGAAGCTTTTTATTTTGATGAAGTCCCAATAATTTTTTGATGTTGTTGTTGTTGTTGTTGTTTTGCTTTGTTTTGTTTTACCTTGCCTCAAGAGACATATCTAGAAGGAAGTTTCTATGGCTGATATCAAAGAGTTTACTGCCTGTATTGTCCTCTAGGATTTTTATGATTTCAAGTCTCACATTTAGGTCTTTAATCCATTTTTAATTTATTTTTGTGTTTGGTATTAGAAAGTGGTCCAGTTTCATTATTTTGCATGTTGCTGTCCAGTTTTCCCAACACCATTTGTTGAAGATACTGTCTTTTTACCATTGGATAGTCTTTCCTGCTTTGTTGAAGACTAATCGTCCATATCGTTGTGAGTTCATTTCTAGGTTTTCCATTCTGTTCTCTTTATCTATGTGTCTGTTTTTGTGCCAGTGCCATACTGTCTTGATCACTACAGGTTTGTAACATAACTTAAAGTCTGGAAGTAAAGGGAGAGAGAATCCTAATCAAACTTCATACTGAGTGTGGAGCCCTACATGGGGTTCAATTCCATGACCCTGATATCATGACCTCAGCTGAAACCGAGAGTCAGATGCTTAACCGACTGTACCACCCAGGTGTCCCATGGCTAGGTTTATTCCTTGGTATCATATTGGTTTTGCTGCAGTTGTAAATGGGATTGATTCCTTAATTTTTCTTTCTGCTGCTTCATTATTGTTGTGTAGAAATACAACAGATTTATGTATGTTGACTTTGTATCCTGATCCTTTACTGAATTCATGTATCATTTCTAGCAATTTTTTTGTAGAGTATACTCTATATAGAAAAGTTTATATCCTGTCAATTTGCTGAATTCGTTTATCAGCTCTAGCAGCTTTTTGGTGGAGTCTTTTGGGTTTTCTATATACAGTATCATGTCATCTGCAAATAGTGAATGTTTGACTTCTTCCTTGCCAATTTGGATGCCTTTTATTTGTTTTTGTTGTATGATTGCTGTGGCTAGGACTTCAAGTACTATGTTCAATAACAGTTGTGAAACTGGACATCCCTGTCTTGTTCCTGACCATAGAGATAAAGCTCTTAGTTTTTTTTTTTTCTTTGAATATATTAACTTTGTTTTTTTGTGTATGGCCTTTATTATTTTGAGGTATGTTCCCTCTAAATCTACTTTGTTGAGGGTTTTTAACATGAATGGATGTACTTTGTCAAATGATTTTTCTTCATCTATTGAAATTATCATATGGTTCTTTTTGTTTTTGTTGCTAAACAGTCTTTAATACCTATATAAACTTATATAAGTACTTCTAGTACTTATATTACTTATATAAACTTACAGTTACCTATATTAAAATCAAAATTAACAAATACTCCAAAATCCCCTAATTGATTTTGTACATAGTGCTATTATTTATGTTTTGGGGGTTATTTATGCCTATCACCTCTGTGGTGAGGACATCATATAAAGGTGGAAGACCATGCATCTCTTTCCATCTCTTCCCTCAATGACATCAAATTGGTGAGAGCCTTTACACAGTGGAAAATCACTAGTTCTACAGTGGGGCTTGGTTTACTATCAGTTGTCTAGACTTAAAGCAATGGAGAAATGCAGGTTAAATTTATATATGTCATGTCTCATGTACTCAGTACTTTGTGAATAACTCAAGAACGTGAGAAATGTTTTTCCAGTATTTGAATACTATCATCTGATTCAGCAAAGAAGTCACCCATGTCATAGACAAATTTTTGAAGTTCCAACATCCAACTTCCTTGTTTCACTTCTGTCTTACTCATTAACTTTGATGAGTATCAACCAATATTTATGTCTGGCTTACACCCACAGAGCTGTTTGTTAAAAATTCAACTGCTTCTACACCAGAATCCTCTGGACAGGGCCAAGTCTATCCTTGGTCAAATTCACCACTATGCTTAGGAGTTGGCCTTCTGGATGGTCCCACCTCCCAGGTCCTGCCAGGGACTTGGCCAGGTCTAAAAATTTCACACATGGGATTCAGGTTACCACCTGGATTGGGATGTGAGTTGAATGGATGTTTGCCTACCTGGGATTCATTCCCACATCCAGCACTGGGTTCTGCATCTTCTGGCCACTTGCCAGAAGCCAAGGAATCAGTGTGCAGGGTGTGCAGAAGAATCATGTTTATTGGAGAGGTGGGGGAACAAGTGTGGGCTCAGCATGGAACAAGGGTGTGTTAGGTAGAGGAGACTCAGGTAGCCAGGAATCCCCTATCCACTGACACAGTGGAACCTGTGGTCATGTTGCTCTAGTCACTGAGCAGGAAAAGGATGATGTCCACCACGTTCTCCACCTCAGCAAACTTGGCAAATGGGGTTTAATTCAGCATTACCTTGGCCTTCTGGGGTCACTCCAGTTGCCCTGGCCCATGGGGGTCATCACCACTGTGGAGTTCACTGCATTTATGCAGATCTTGTATGTCCTTAACTCCAGAGCCATCACTTTGGTCAGCATGTCCATGGCACCCTTGGTGGAGCAGTGGTTAGTGGTAGATGCTGTGGTTAGTCATTGTGCACTGTGAGGCCTGACTGGAGACATTCATGATGGACCCCAGAGTTCCCCTAGCTATTAAGCCATGGGCCATGAACTGGGACATTTGGAAACAGCCTATGGGTTCCCATCAAAGGACATGTCACATGCCTCCTTGGTGACTTCCAGGAAGGGCTGCTGCAGTGCCATGGCAGTGTTGTTCACCAGCAGGTCCACAGGGCCCACACTGCTCAGTGACTGCTTTGTGGCCTCCCAGTCACAGGTCCACAGACACAGGCTCCACCCCACAGTATTGTATGTATCATGTGTGTGAAGGGCACAGGTACCAGAGGCTCCATGCACAAGAAGGGGCACAGCTGGACCTCTGCCATGTGAGACTTTTCAGCCTGACAGAGGGAGGGATTAGAGGTCCCAGAGGATCCTGCTGCCTTCTTGTGGTTCAGAATCCTAGGCTGCTGAAGGAGGAAGGAGAGGAATTAATGTGGCCCCTGGGCCACTGGGCATCTCAGGTCTTATGGACCTGGAGCCTGGCCCTGCCTTTGGCCAGTCCACTTCATGTGCCCCAGTGCCTCAAGTCCCAGGCCAGCAAAGGAGACATTTCTGCCTCCTTCCAAGCCCAGGGGACATCACCATTCTCCCACACGCTTGTCTACCCATGCGGCTGCCCACCCTGGGAGGAATTGTTGAGGGTCCTTGTCTGCCCCAGTACCTGGCACCTCTGATCATATAGTTCTTTTCTCTTCTTCTATTAATGTAGTGCATCACATTATTGATTTGCAATTATTGAACCAACTTTGCAACCCAGGAAAAAAAAAAACCCACTTGATCGTGGTGAGTGATTTTTTAATGTATTTTTAGATTCAGTTTGCTAGTATTGTATTGAAAATTTTTGCATCCGCATTCATCAGGGATATTGATCTGTAGTTCTCGTTATTATTAGAGTCTTTTTCTGGTTTTAGTATTAGGTTAATGTTGGTCTCATAAAATGAATTTGGAAGTTTTCTTTCCATTTCTATTTTTTTTTTTTTTTTGGAATAGTTTGAGGATAGGTCTTAACTCTTCTTAAATGTTTGGTAGAATTCGTCTGTGAATCCATCTAGTCCTGGATTTTTGTTTGTTGGGAGTTTTTAAATTGTTGATTCAATTTATTTGCTGGTTATGGGTCTGTTCAAGTTTTCTATTTCTTCCTGTCTCAGTTTCAGTAGTTTATATGTTGCTAGAACCTTGTCCATTTCTTCCAAGTTGTCCAATTTTTTGGCATGCAGTTTTTCATAATATTCTCTTACTTTTTTTTTTATTTTGTTGGTGTTTGTTATTATTTTTCCTCTCTCTTTTGTGATTTTATTTATTTGGTCTGTCCTTTCTCTTTTTTAAAATAAGTCTGGCTATGAGTTTATCAACTTTATTAAATTTCTCAAAGAACAAGCACCTGGTTTAATTGAACTGTTCCACTGCATTTTTTTAGTTTCTATATCATTTATTTCTGCTCTAATCTTTATTTCCTTCTTTCTGCTCACTTTAGGCTTCATTTGTTGTTCTTTTTCTAGCTCATTTAGGTGTAAGGTTAAGTTATTTATTTGAGATTTTTCTTTCTTCTTGTGGCAGTGTTGTATTGCTCTATACTTCCCTCTCAGGACTGTTTTTGCTGTATCCCAATAGTTTTGGACCATTGTGTTTTCATATTCAGTTGTTTCCATGTATTTTTAAAATTTCTTCTTTGCTTTCCTGGTTGACCCTTTCATTCTTTAGTAGCATATTGTTTAACCTCCATGTACTTCTGGTCTTTCCAGATATTTTCTTCTGGTTGACTTCTAGTTTCATAGCTTTATGTTCAGAAAAGGTGTATGGTGTGACTTCAATCTTTATGTCTGTTTAGGCCTGTTTTGGGGCTAATATGAGGTTTATTCTGGAGAATATGTGCACTTGAAAAGAATGTGTTTTCTACTATTTTAGGATATAAAGTTTTGAATGTATCTGTTAAGTCCATCTGGTCTGGTGCATCATTCAAAGCCATTCTTCCCTTGTTTAATTTCTGTTTAAATGATATGTCCATTGATTTAAGTGGGGGATTAAAGTCCCCTACTATTATTGTATTATTATCAATTATTCTCTTTATGTTTGTTATTTTATATATTTGGGAGCTCCCATATTGGGTACATAAATATTTACAATTTACAATTATATCTTCTTTTTGGATTTTCTCCTTTGTTATTATGTTCTGCCCTTGTCTCTTGTTAAAATCTTTGTTTTAAAGCCTAGTTTGTCTGATATATGTATTGCTATTATGGCTTTCTTGTCTCATCTATTTGCATTTAAATTTTCATATTTAAATGTTTCTCCATCTCCTCACTTTCAATCTCCAGGTGTCCTTATGTCTAAAATGAGTCTCCCATAGGCAGCATATAGATGAGTCTTGCTTTTTTTTTTTAATCCATTCTAATGCCCTATCTCTTTTGATTGGAACACTTAGTCCATTTACATTCAAAGTAATTATGGATATATATGTATTTAGTGCCATTTTATTTCTTGTTTTATGGTTGTTTCTGTAGATTTTCTCTGATCCTTTCTTGTCTTTGTCATTTTCGGTCTCTCCTTTGCATTCAAAGAATCCCCTCTAATATTTCTTGCAGAGCTGATATAGTAATCACAAATTCCTTTAGATTTCGTTTGTTTAGAAAACTATCTCTCCTCCTATTATGAGTGATAGCTTTGCTGGATAGAGTATTCTTGGCTGCAGATTTTTCTCATTCAGCACTATGACTATATCATGCCACTCCCTTCTGGCTTGCCATGTTTTTGTTGAGAACTCTCCACCTAGCCTTATGGGTCTTCCCTTGAATGTTAAGGATTTCTTTTGTTTTGCTGTTATCAAGATTTTTTTTCACTAAATTTTGCAAATTTAATTACAATACATCTTGGTGTTGGCCTTCTTTTGTTAATTTTGATGGGAGTTCTCTGTGCCTTCTGGATCTGGATGTCTGTTTCCTTCCCCAGATTAGGGAAGTTTTCAGCTATTATTTCCTCAAATAAATTTTCTTCTCCCTTTTCTCTCTTCTTCTTCTTCTTTTTGGACTCCTAGAGTACAAATGTTATTATGTTTGATGGAATCACTGGGTTTCCTGTCCCTTCTCATGTTCCATAATTCTTTCTTTTGTTCAGCTTCATTACTTTCCATTATTTTGTCTTCTATATCACTAATTCTTCCTCTGCTTCTTCCGGCTTGCTGTTCATTGCATCAAGCTTGTTTCTAACCTGTTATTTCATTCTTCATTTCTGATTTATTTTTTAACTCCTTTACCTCTGTAGTAGGTGTCTCACTGATGTCTTCTATTTTTTTTTCTCAAGCCCAGTGAGTATCCTTATGATTGTTGCTTTAAATTATTAATCAGGCATGTTAGTTATAATTGTTTCACTTATATCTATGGGCATAGCCTTATCTTGTCCTTTCATTTGGTATGGATTCCTCCATCCTGGCATTTTGCCTAAGTTTCTGCCTTCTTCTGTGTGTTACAAATGCCAGTTGTATTTCTTGCTCCTAAGAATAATGGATTTATGAAGAGGTCATATAGTGTCCAGGGCCTGGTGCTTCAGGGACTGTTTCTGGTGTGTACTGCATGTGTTCTGCTGTTGTGTCTTGGCTGTTTCATCCTTAGACTAGTTTTCTGCAGAGGCTCTCCTTGCCTGCTGTTGGCAGTGTTTGGTCCTTGGGCAGAATGTCGAGTTTTAACTAGCTGTGCTATGGGCAGCTTGTTAAATGAGTCATGATACTACTTCCACTAGAACTGAAGCCCTGAAGAACTCTCTGGTCAGGGGACATGATGTGGGCAGGGGTTTCTTTTGGTCTTCTGGGAAAGGGGCCCACTGTGCTGGGATTGAGTCAAGTTTGACTGAGAAGGGGAGTCCTATTATAGGACAGGCATGTGAGAATTGTTATAAACAAGTTAGGCAGTCTGTGCTGGCCTGGGGCTGCTTCCCACGGGTGGTTCTGTTTTTATGCTGAGCAGTGGCAGAAGGAAATGGCACCAGCTATCAACTTTGTCCCCAGAGAGGTGTCTCCATGAATGCTGTCTCTCAGGGAAGCAATATAAGAAGAGTGAATAATTTCCCCACTGTGTGTCCCAAGCGTTTTCATTGCTGTTTCCACACTCTTTGCCTCTGGGTTCTTTCCCTGCCTTCTCCCCAGGAGCAGCACTGTACCATCTGGTCTTTATCCCATCCAAGCCTGCTGACCTTTAAAACTCCAGGCTTTAAAGATATGGTTTGAGCAGGGGTTTGTGCTGGTCTTCTGTGGGAAGGGACTGCCACACTGGTACTAGGGCAAGCTTGACTCTAATTATTTTAAGTTTTTATATTAATTCCAATTAGTTAACATACAATGTCACATTAGTTTCAGGTGCACAATTTAGTGATTCAACACTTACATACAACACCCAGTGCTCATCAAAACAAGTGCACTACTTAATCCTAATCACCTATTTAGCCCATTACCCCACCCATCTACCGTCTGGTAACCATCACTTTGTTCTCTATAATTGAATCTGTTTCTTGGTTTGTTTCTCTCTCTCTCTTTTTTCCCTTTGCTTATTTGTTTTGTTTATTAAATTCTACATATGAGTGAAATCATAGAGTATTTGTCTTTCTCTGACTGACTTATTTTGCTTAGCATAATACATTCTAGCTCCATCCACACCTTTACAAATGGCAAAACTTCATTCTTTTTTGGGGGGCTGAGGAATATTCCAGTGTGTGTGCTTGTGTGTGTGTGTGTGTGTAAACTCTCACATCTTCTTTATCCATTCATCCATCGATGGACACATGGGTTGTTTTCATAATTGTGCTATTGTAGATAATGCTGCTATAAATATTTGGGGGCATGGATCCCTTCAAATTAGAATTTTTGTATCTTTTTTGTAAATACCTAGTAGTGCAATTACTGCATCATAGTGTAGTTCTATTTTTAACTTTCTGAGGGACTTCCATACTGTTTTCCAGAGTGGCTGCACCAGTGTGCATTCCCACCAACAGTGCAAGAGGGTTCCCCTTTTTCTTCATCCTTGCCAACACCTGTTATTTCTTGTATTGTTCATTTTACCCATTCTGACACATGCGAGGTGATATCTCATTGGAGTTTGATTTGTATTTCCCTGATGATCAGTGATGTTGACCATCTTTTCTTGTGTCTGATGGCCATCTGGATGCCTTCTTTGGAAAAGTGTCTCTTCATGTCTTCTGTCATTTTTAATTAGATTATTCAGTTTGGGGGTTTTGAGTTTTATAATATTCTTATATATTTTGTATACTAACTCTTTATCAGATAAGTTATTTGCATATAGCTTCTATTCAATAGGTTGACTTTTAGTTTTGTTGATTTTTTTTTCCTTTGCTGTGCTAAAGCTTTTTATTTTCATGTAGTCCCAGTAGTTTATTTTTGCTTTGATTTCCTTTGCCTCAGAAGACTTATCTTGAATGAAGTTGCTTTGGTCAATGTCAAAAAGATTACGGTCTCAGTTCTTCTCTAGGAATTTGATTGTTTCATGTCTCACATTTATACAATATAACAAAGTAACAGAAAGAAAGAAATTTAAAAATCCAGTTTACAACTGCACAAAAACAATAAAATGCCTATGAATAAATTTAAGCAAGAAGTTGAAAGACCTATACTCTGAAAATAATAAGACATTGAAGAAAGAATTTGAAGATGACACAAATAAGTATTATATACTCATGAATTGGAAGAATTATTATTGTTAAAATGTCCTTACTACCCAAAGCATTCTATAAATTTAGTACAATCTCTATCAAAATACCAAAAGCATTTTTTTCATAGAACTAGAACAAGTAATCCTTAAATATGTATAGAACTACAAAACCCTGAATAGCCAAAAATATCTTTGAGAAAGAACAAAGCTGGAGGTATCAAAATCAAAATTGAATGAAGACCTAAATGTGAGATGTGACTTCATAAACCTCTTTAAAAATAGGCAGTGATCTCCTGGACATCATTCTTACTAACATCTTTATGGATATTCTTCCTCAGGCAAGGGAAACAAAAGCAAAAATAACTTACTGGAACTACACCAAAATAAAGACCTCTTGCACAGTTAAGGAAACCATCAACAAAACCAAAAGAAACGTACAGATTGGGAGAATATATGTGTAAAAGATATATCCAACAAGGGCTTAATATCCAAAATATATAAAGAACTTATACAACTCAACACTAAGAATACCCCAAAACCCAATTACAAAAAAGGGCAGAGGGTCTCAATTAGACGTTTTTCCAAAGAAGACATGCAAATAATCAACAAATACATGGCAATGTGCTCAATATCACTAATCATCAGGGAAATGATAATGAAAACCACAATAATATTACCTCACACCAGTCAGAATAACTAATATCAAGAATAAAAGAAATAACAAGTGTTGATAAGGATGTAGAAAGAAAAAGAATTCTCATGATCTGTTGGTGGGAGTGTAAATTGGTGCCATCACTGTGAAGAACAGTACAATGTTGCCTCAAAAATTAAAAATAGAAATATCATTTGATCCAGTCATGCCACTGCTGGGTATTTATCCAAAGTAAATGAAAGCTTTAATTTGAAAAGATGTGTGAATTCTTATGTTTATTATAGCATCATTTGCAAAAGTCAAGATATGGAAGGAACCCAAGTGTCCATCAATAGATGAATGGATAAAGGAGATGTAGTGTGTTTGTGATATATATAGATAGATAGATAGATAATTGTATATATTGAATTGAGTATATATATTAAATATGTGATATATAGAGAATATATAAATATATTATTTATAATATTTATAAATATATTATTTATATATAAATACATATTATATATTATTAATATTATATTATTATATATTATTATAATATATTATATCATAAATATATAATATATTTATATATTATTTAATTACTGATTAATATATACATATATATATTTTTTATACCTCACAACTATTAGGTTCAGGTGCACAATTTAGTGCAACAAACAAAATATATATATGTATATATTAATCAGCTATTTAAAAAGAATGTGATCTTGCCATTTGCCACAACATGGATGGACCTAGAGTATATTATACTAAGTGAAATGTCAGACAAATACAAATGTCATATGATTTCACTTATATATGAAATCGAAAAAACAAAACAAACAAATAAAAAACAGACTCTTAAATACAGAGAACACCCTGGCATTTGCCAGAGGGGTGGTGGGTTGAATGAAATAGGTGAAAGGGTTTTAGGGGAAAAACCTTCTAGTTATATAATAATAAAGTAACAGAGATGAAAAGTACAGTATACAAAAAATGTTCAAAAACACTGTAATAACATTCTATGGCCACAGATGTTGACCACACTTACCATGGTGAGCACTGAGGAATGTATTGAATTGTGAAATCACTATGTTGTAAGCCCAAAACTAATATAAAATTATATGTCAAATATACTTCAGTAATGAAAAGAGATATTGGATACAAAATAAATAGCATGTGCTATTTAAACAGTAGGATTTTAAAATTTTCATTACTTTTTAACTCATTATGTTCTTTGTTGTAATTATGATTTCAATTTTGTGCTATTTTTAGCACAAAGAACTGCTGCAACAATGTAATCTTGTCATTCATTAAGATTATGTTTTAAATGAAAAAAATCCTGTTAAGATGCTGAAAAAGGACCTAGTCAAAGCCAATACCTAGAGCTCATAATGAAAAGGGGATTCAAATATGTTCCTGTCAGAAGAAATTTTGTGCTTTAATTCATTTTCTTTGAATCCTTATAGAGGGATTCAAATACCAACTGCTTTATAAAAAGCATCTGTGCACTCTACAAAAACAAAAATTCCAACTTTTCTTCTTTACCTTCTTTGAACATTATTTTTTTTTCCTTTTTATCATACATCTGTTGCCCTTTCTCCTTTATTGGTTAATTTACTTAGCATGAGATTCAATTATTGCAAAGGCATTTCTAGCTATAGAAAATGAAAAGAAAAGAAAACAAAAAAGACTTTCTGACTATGTTGTATAATCCATGGTTGAATTCATGGTTTGGACACAGCCAATGTAATTTAGATTATTAATACATTATTTTAACCTATTTCCCCAAGCAATAATTTGGTTAGGATACAAGAGACAGCAACCTATTTGATACTTTAAAATATGGGGAGAGGGGCACCTAGGTATCTCAGTTGTTTAAGCATCCGACTCTTGATTTTGGGTCATGATCTCAGTGTCCTGGGATTGGGCCCTGCACTTCAGGCTCCAGGCTCAGCGAGGAGTCACTTAAAGATATCTCTCCCTCTCCCTCTGCCCTTCTCCTCCTCTTTCTTTCTTTTTCTCTCTCAAATAATTAAATAAATTTTTTTTAGAAATCTGGGAGACTCCTAAAGGTTTGCTTGGGAAAAAAATAAACCAGATATGCTTTCTTTTTTAGGAAAATTGTGAGAATTTGATATTTTGTAAGTTGCTTTAGTGATTTTTTTTTCCCCCGTGAGCTACTGGAGAAGATTATGTAGATTCTAACCATATAATTGGTCTGGCTTAGACAGTTAAAATATATTTAAATAATAGACAGATGAAGGGAGAAATTAGGACAAGAAAAAGAAGGAGTATAAAAAATTATAAAGTTTGGGGCGCCTGGGTGGCTCAGTTGGTTAAGCAACTGCCTTCGGCTCAGGTCATGATCCTGGAGTCCCTGGATCGAGTCCCGCATCGGGCTCCCTGCTCAGCGGGGAGCCTGCTTCTGCCTCTGACCCTCCCCCCTCTCATGTGCTCTCTCTCTCATTCTCTCTGTCTCAAATGAATAAATAAAATCTTTAAAAAAAATTATAAAGTTTGATTTAACATTTTTGAATTTTGTTTATTCTAGTATTAATGTCAGATTTTAAGCTATAAAAATGTTGCACATAATACACTTTTTAAAGATTTATATAGTTGTATTTGTTTGAATAAACACAAGGAATGTAAAATATATGGTCAAAGCAGACAGAATGAAAGAGAAAATCAGAAAAAGCCAGGGAGGGGTAGAGAGACCAACAAAATTGTTTCCATAAGAATTTGACATGACAAATTTTTTTCAGATACACTAAGCCTCTTTTTTCAAGTTTTTATTTAAATTCTATTAGTTAACATATAGTGTAATATTAGTTTCAAGAGTAGAATTTAATGGTTCATAACTTACATATAACACCTAGCGCAT
Source organism: Neomonachus schauinslandi (assembly GCF_002201575.2). NCBI lineage: Eukaryota > Metazoa > Chordata > Mammalia > Carnivora > Phocidae > Neomonachus > Neomonachus schauinslandi. The sequence continues at coordinate 60,437,042 of NC_058419.1, forward strand.
TTCACAATGAGTGCCCTCCTTAATACCCATCACTCAGCCCAGCCCCCTGACTTCCCCCAAGCAGCCCTCAGTTTGTTCTCTATAGTTAAGAGTCTCTTTTATGGTTTGTCTCTTTCTCTCTTTTTTTTTCTTCCTCTGTATCCATCTGTTTTGCATCTTAAATTCCACATATGAATGAAATTATATAGTTTATGTCTTTCTCTGACTGACTTATTTTGCTTAGCATAATATGATCTAGCTCCATCCATGTCTTTGCAAATGGCAAGATTTTGTTCTTTTTTATGGGTGGATAATATTCCATCATGTGTTTACATACCACTTCTTCTTTATTCATTCATCAGTCAATGGTCATTTGGGCTTTTTCCATAATTTAGCTATTGTTGTTAATGTTGATATAAACATCAAGATGTGTGCACCCCATCCACTCTCTATTTTAGTATCCTTTGGGTAAATACCTAGTAGTGTAATTGCTGGGTAGTAGTTTAGTTCTATTTTTAACTTTTTGAGGAACTTCTATACTGTTTTCCAGAGTAGTTCCACCAGTTTGCACTCCCACCAACAGTGTAAGAGGGTTTGCCTTTCTCCGCATACTGGCCAATATATGTTGTTTCCTGTGTTGTTAATTTTAGCCATTCAGACAAGTATGAAGTAATATCTTCTTGCAGTTTTGATTTGCATTTCCCTGATGATAAGTGATGTTGAACATCTTTTCATGTATCAGCCATTTGTATAGCTTCTTGGGGAAAATGTCTATTCATGTCTTCTGCCCATTTATTAACTGGATTATTTGTTTTTTGGGTGTTGAGTTTGATAAGTACTTGATTGATTTTGGATACTATCCCTTAATCAGATATGTCATTTGCAAATATCTTTTCCATTCATAAGGTTGACATTTAGTTTTGTTGATTGTTTACTTTGTTGTGCAGAAACTTTTTATCTTGATGAAGTTCCAATAATTCCTTTTTCTTTTATTCCCCTTGCCTCCAGGAGACATGTCTAGTAAGAAATCGCTATAGCTGATGTCAAAGAGGTTGCTGCCTGTGTTCTCCTCTAGGATTTTGATGGTTTCCTGTCTCACATTTAGGTTTTCATCCATTTTGAATTTATTTTTCTGTATGGTGTAAGAAAGTGCTCCAGTTTCATTCTTTTGCATGTTGTTGTCCAGTTTTCCCAACACCATTTGTTGAAGGGACTGCCTTTTTTCCATTGGATATTCTTTCCTGCTTTGCCAAATATTAGCTGACCATATAGTCAGAGGTCCATTTCTAGGTTTTCTATTCTGTTCCACTGATATGAGTCTGTTTTTGTACCAGTATCATACCGTCTTCATGACTCCAGCCTTGTAATATAGCTTGAAGTCCAGAATTCTGATGCCTACAGCTTTGCTTTTCTTTTTCAAGATTCCTTTGGTTATTCAGGGTCTTTTCTTTTTCCACATAAATTTTAGGATTGTTCTAGCTCTGTAAAAAATGCTTGTGGTATTTTGATAGGGATTGCATCAAATGTGTAGATTGCTTTGGGCAGTATAGACATTTTAACAGTATTCACATTCTGATCCATGAGCATAGAATGTTTTTCCTTTTGTGTGTGTGTGTGTGTGTGTGTGTCACCTTCAATTTCTTTAATCAGTGTTCTATAATTTTCAGAATACAGATCTTTTGCCTCTTTGGTTAGGTTTATTCCTAGGTATATTATGTTTTTCGCTGCAATCGTAAATGAGGTAAATTACTTGATTTGTTTCTGCTGCTTCATTACTGGTGTATAGAAATGCAAGATCTCTGTGTGTTGATTTTGTATCCTGTGACTTTACTGAATTTGTGTACCCAATCTAGCAATTTTTTTTGTGGAGTCTTTTGGGTTTTCTACATAGAGAAATATATCATTTGGGAATGGTGAAAGTTTGACTTCCTTGCTGATTTGGATGTCTTTTATTTTTTTCTTATAGTTGTCTGATTGTTGAGGCTAGTACTTCTACTACTATGTAAAATAGTAATGGTGAGAGTGGACATCCCTGCCATGTTCCTGGCCATACAGGATAAGTTCTGTTTTCCCCTATTGAGGATAATATTAGCTGTGGGTCTATTGTACATAGCCTTTATGATATTGAGGTATGTTCCCTTTATCTCTGCTTTGTTGAGGGTTTTTTAAAATCAAGAATGGATTATGTATTTTGTCAGTTTTTTTCTGCATCAATTGAGAAAATCATATGGTTCTTATCCTTTCTTTAACTGATGTGGTGTATCACGCTGATTGATCTGTGAATATTGAACTACTCTTTTAGCCCAGGAATAAATCTCACTTGATCATGGTGAATGATTCCTTTAACCTACTGTTAGATTCAATTTTCTACTATTTTGTTGAGAATTCTTGCATCCATGTTCATCAGGGATATTAGCCTGTAATTCTCCTTTTAAGTGGGGTTTTTGTCCAGTTTTGGAATTAAGGTAATTCTGGCCTTGTAGCATCCATGTTCAACAGAGATATTAGCCTATAATTCTCCTTTTCAGTGGGGTTTTTGTCTGGTTTTGGAATTAAGGTAATGTTGGCCTTGTTTTCCTTCTATTTTTATTTTTTGGAACAGTTTGAGAAGAGTAAGTATTAACTCTTCCTTATATGTCTGGTAGAATTCCGCTGGGAAACCATCTGGCCCTGGACTTTTGTTCATTGAGAGATTTTTGATTATTGATTCAGTTTCTTTGCTTGTAATTAGTCTGCTCAATTTTTTTATTTCTTCCTGTTTCAGTTTTGTCAGTTTCTATTTTTCTAGGAATATACCCTTTTCTTCCAGATTGCCCAATTTGTTAGTATATAATTTTCTTAATATTCTCTTATAATTATTCATGTTTCTGTGGTATTGTTTGTGATTTCTTCTCTCTCATTTGTGGTGTTATTTATTTGGGTCCTTTCTCTTTTCATTTTGATAAGTGTGGTTAGGGGCTTATCAATTTTATTAAATCTTTTGAAGAATAAGCACCTAGTTTCATTTGTCTGTTCTACTGGTTTTTGTTGTTATTGTTGTTATTTCTATATCATTTATTTCTGCCCTAATCTTTATTATTTCCCTTCTTCTGCTGGCTTTAGGTTTCATTTCTTGTTATTTTTCTAGGTCCTTTACATGTAAGGTTAAATTGTGTATTTGAGATGTTCTTGCTTCTTGAATTAGGCCTGTATTGCTATATACTTCCCTTTTATGACTGCTTTTGTTACATCCTGACTTGCTACATGACTGACTTTTAAGAAAATATTTTTTTTTTTAGTGTTCCATGATTCATTACTTGCGTATAACACCCAGTGCTCATTGCAACACATGCCCTCCTTAATACCCATCAGTGAGTTAACCCATCCCCCCATCACCCTCCCCTCTGAAACCCTCAGACTGTTTCCTGGAATCCATAGTCTGTCATGGTTTGTCTCCACCTCTGATTCCTCCCCCTTCAGTTTTTCCTTCCTTCCCCTAATGTACTCCATGCTATTCCTTATGTTCCACATATGAGTGAAACCATATGATAATTGTCTTTCTCTGCTTGACTTATTTCACTTAGCATAATCCCCTCCAATTCCATTCATGTTGATACAAATGGTGGGTATTCATCCTTTCTGATGGCTAAGTAATATTCCATCGTATATATGAACCACATCTTCTTTATCCATTCATCTGTTGAAGGGCATCTCGGCTCCTTTCACAGTTTGGTTATTGTGGGTATTGCTGCTATGAATATTGGAGTGCATGTGTCCCTTCTTATCCCTATATCTGGATCTTTAGGGTAAATACCCAGTAGTTCAATTGCTGGGTCATAGGGTAACTATTTTCAACTTTTTGAGGAAATTCCACACTGTTTTCCAAAGTGGCTATATCAACTTGCAATCCCACCAACAGTGTAAGAGGGTTCTCCTTTCTCCACATTTGTTGTTTCCTGCCTTGTTAATTTTTGCCATTCTAACTGGTGTAAGGTGGCATCTCAATGTGGTTTTGATTTGAATTTCCCTGATGGCTAATGATGTTGACTATTTTTTCATGTGTCTGTTAGCCATTTGTATGTCTTCTTTGGAGAAGTGTCTGTACTTTCAATGCCATCCCTATCAAAATACAATTGGCATTTTCAAAGTGCTGGAACAAACAATCCTAAAATTTGTATGGAACCAGAAAAGACCCGAATCACCAAGGAAATGTTGAAAAAGAAAAACAAACTGGGGTATCGTGTTGCCTGATTTCATGCTATATTACGAAGCTGTGATCACCAAGACAACATGGTATTGACACAAAAACAGACACATAGATCAATGGAACAGAATAGAGAGCCCAGATATGGACCCTCAACTCTATGGTCAACTAATCTTTGACAAATCAGGAAAAAATATACAATGAAAAAAAGTCTCTTCAATAAATTGTGCTGGGAAAATTAGACAGCTATATACAGAAGACTGAAACTTGACCATTCTCTAACACCATACACAAAGATAAACTCAAAATGGATGAAAGACCAATGTGAGACAGGAATCCATCAAAACCCTAGAGGAGAACATAGGCAGTAACCTCTTTGACATCAGCCACAGCAACTTCTTTCAAGACACGTCTCTAAAAGCAAGGGAATCAAAAGCAAAAAATGAACTTTTGGGACTTCATCAACATAAACAGCTTTTACACAGCAAAGGAAACATTCAACAAAACTAAGAGGCAACCCATGGAATGGGAGAAGATATTTGCAAATGACATTATGCATAAAGGACTAGTATTCAAGATCTATAAAGAACTTCTCAAACTCAACACCCAAAAAAACAAATAATCCAGTCAATAAATGGGCAGAGGACATGAATAGACACTTCTCCAAAGAAAATATGTTTTACAATGAGTTTCTCCTTTGGCTTGAAAAGATAGTGGAGAAAAAGCTAACAATGATTAAATTTGAAATGGTTTCCAAGGTATGTGTTTCATAAAATAATTGAAACATGGTGACAAAAGAGATCATCCATGTTCTCATCCTCACCCACTTAATTACATGAAATAAACTAAGTCCAGAAAACTGCACTGGCTATATGAATCTTGGAAAACTTGTATTTCAGAAAAGGAATATTACCATAGACAGAAAAACATTGTAAAGTAATAAGTGATTCAGTTAATCAAAATGAAATAACTATTTAAATTCTGTAAGTTCCTAATTCTTATCTTCCAAATGTATGAATCAAAAATTGATAAAGTAGGTGATGTGAGCAAGATGGTAAACTAAAAATCCCCAGGCCTATGTTCCCCTGAGAAACATTAAATAAATTACAAAGAAAAAAAACCCCACTAAATTAACTTAATAGTAACTTTGGAAATCATTTTGAATTCTACAACAACCAAACACACAACCAAAAAAAAGATATATTGAACATTGTAGGACATTTTGTTGTGCTTTTACTCCACTTTGCTTCATAGCCTTTCTGATGTGGTGCAGGATGGTTTGGGGGAAGCAGAATCCTAATACTTAGTTCCCTTCTGTAAACCAGAAAGGATAAAATGGACCAAATTTTCAATGTTCTAATTTGTTTGCAGGCTTTCTGAGTAATTGGTCTCTTTGAAGCCTAACTTGGAGCTCACATGGCCAAAAGTACTTGAAATCTCAAACTATTGAAAGACACAGCAACATGATTCATAAATGCCACAGAGAAATAGTCTCACAAACCAAAGGAATGAAAGACAACTGATTGATATACATAAGAGAATATCTAAGTTATTAGAAACAAAGGTACTACCCTTAGAAAAATCAAGACACTTATATTTTTAAAAAAAAAATTATTCTATTTATTTATTTGATAGAGAGAGACACAGCAAGAGAGGGAACACAAGCAGGGGGAGTAAGAGAAGGAGAAGCAGGCTTCCTGTGGAGCAAGGAGCCTGACGTGGGGCTTGATTCCAGGACCCTGGGATCTTGACCTGAGCCAAAGGCAGATGCTTAATGACTGAGCCACCCAGGCGCCCCAAATCAAGATACTTAAATGCAGAAATGTTTAGGAAGAATTGGAAAACCTGCACGCATATGCCCAGGGATGGCACATGCACAGAATAATCCAGAGAAGACCATAAGCCTTCATGCCTGGAATATTAGTGAAAATCTTTCAATGCATGGAACCAGTCTACAAAGAGTTTAAAAAGTAGCATTTTTTCAGATGCTCAATATTCAATAAATGATCACAATTCTTACAAGACAAATGGGAAAGCATAACCTGTTAAAGGAACATAATATTTTTTTTTTAGGAACATAGTAATTTTTTATGAATGATCTGTGAAGAAATAGTCTTTAGACTTACTAGACAAAGACTTTTTAAAAACTGTCTTAAACATGATCAAGAAGCTAAAGGAATACACAAACTATAAAGCTAAAGTATATCAGGAAAACAACACATAAACTAAACAAGAATATTGACAAAGAAATAGAAATTACAAAAAGGGCCAAACATAGGTTCTGGAACTATAAAATACAATAACTGATTGAAAAATTCACTAGAGTAGTTCAACAGCAGATTCAAATAGACAGAAGAAAGAATGACTGTACCTGAAGACAGGTAATTTCAAATTATCAATTCAGACAAGTGAAAAGAAAAGAAAATGAGTAAAAGTGAAAAGGATTTATGTGACACAATAAAAAAGACAGATATACACATTATGGGAGTCCCAACAGAAGATAAAGACAAAGGTCAAAGAGAATTATTTGAAAAAAAAATCATGGCTGAGCAATTCTAATAATTAAAGAAAGGCACAATTATACAAATACAAAAAATTCAAATAATTAAAAAGTAGGATAAATACAAGACACCTGCACTGAGACACATTATAATCTTCGTGTCAAAAGCCAAAGATAAAGAAAGAATTTTGAAAACAGGAAGAGAATAAAGATCATCATATAAAAGTGTTCCTCAATAATATTACTAGTAGATTTGCAAGCAGAAACATTTCAGAACCAAAGACAGTGCAATAAAACATTTAAAGTGCTGAAAGAAAAATAATAAGACTGTCAACCCAAAATTCTAAATCTGGTAAATCCACTCTTCAAAAATGAGGAGAAAATAATTCATTTACAAATTAACAAAAGCTGAGGGAGTTTATTACTACTTGACTTGCACTACTATAAATGCTGAAAGGAATCCTTCAAGTTGAAACGAAAAATGTCAGAGAAAACTAGAAACCACTGTATATATAAATTTTTCTAATAAAGGTAAATACAAAAGTAAATATAAAAACAAGTATTATAATTTTTGTTCATAACGTGACTTTTTATTCTACAGGATTTAAAGTAAAATCATAAAATAATGTTAAATCTATTTTAATATAATCTATTTAATTAAAGATGTAATATGTGACATTGGTAACACAAAGGAAGGTTGAGCTATAAAAGTAGTTTTAGTGAGATTGAATTTAAGTTGATATTTGTTTTAAATAGAATTAACTTTATTATGTTATATGTAACTCCCGTTGTAACACAAAAGTGTCTATAAATATATAATAAAAAATATGAATGAAAAATGCCAATACAAAAAAATCAACTAATCACAAAAGAAGGCAGTATAAGAGGAAATGAGAGACAAAAAAGCTGTAAAATACTTGGAAAACAAATAACTGAGTGGAAATAGTAGGTCCTTAACTATGAATAATTACTTTAAATGTAAATAGATAAATGCCCCAATAAAAACCATAGATTGACAGAACGGATTAAAACCAGATCCTAATGTATGTTGTTCACAAAGAACTCACTTTAGATGTGAAAACAGGAATAGTTTGAAAATTAAAGGATGTAAACGTTATTCCATGTAAGCAGTCACCAAAAGGGAAATATACTGGCTGTAAAATATCAGACAAAATAGATTTAGGTCAAAAAAATCTTACAAGAGACAAGGACAGATATTATGTATGATAAAAGATCAAATTTCCAAGGAGATATAACAATTTACATAAATAAATATATATATATCTATATCAGATATCTTAAATATATGAAGCAAACCATGAGAAAATTGAAGTGATAGACAACTCTACCAAATAGTAAATTGTTTTGGGTCATTATACACATTTTAACTATATTTGTTCTTACAATCCATGAGCATGGAATGTTTTTCCATTTCTTTGTGTCATCTTCAATTACTTTCATAAATGTTCTGCATTTTTTAGAGTACAGATCTTTTACCTCTTTTATTAGGTTTATTCATAGAACCCAAACATCCATTGACAGAGGAATGGATAAAGAATATGTGAGATATAGATGATAGATAGATAGATGATAAATAGATGATAGATAGATAGATAGATGATAGATGATAGATAGATATAGATTATAGATATAAATATAGATAATGGAATATTACTCAGCCATGAAGAATAAAATCTTGCCTTTTCCAACAGCACAGATAGAGCTAGAGTGTATTATGCTAAGTGAAATAAGTTAGTCAGAAAAAGACAAACACCATATGATTTCACTCATATGTAGAATTTAATAAATGAAACAGAAGAACCTGGGGGAGGGGGAAAGAAAGTGAGGTAAACCATAGAACAGCCTCTTAACTATAGAGGGCAAACTGAGGGTTGCTGGAGGGGAGGTGGGTGGGAGGATGGGCTAAATGGGTGATGGGTATTAAGGAAGGTACTTGTGATGAACACTGGGTGTTATATATATAAGTGATAAATAACTAAATTCTACTCCTGAAACTAATGTTACATTGTATCTTAACTAACTGGAATTTGAGTAAAAACTGGAAAAAAAAACAAAAAACAGGAGACTTCAATATCCCACTTTCAATTGTGGAAAAACGACCAATTCCCAATTTCCCTGGGGGTGACACCCACTCAGAGCTGGCCTGCCTGGGTTCCAATAACACAACAGACAGCAAGCATAGCCCACAACAGACATAGACTCACTGTAGATGACTGCACTAAGAGGAAAAATGAGTTGGAGACAACAGCAAGGTGTAAGCAACACACATAGGATACTCTCCTGAAACGCCAGTTTCTGGTAACAGGGGCCACTGCACTGCAAGGCACTCCAAGACCTCTTCCTCATAAAATCACTACTTTCAAGAGCAGAAAATATAGCTCACTTTCTTAACACAAAGAAACAGACACAGAGAGGTAGACAAAATGAAGAGACAGATAAATTTATCCCAAATGAAAGAACAAGACAAGGCCACAGGCCAAGATTTAAGCAAAAGATATGTAAGTAACATGCCTGATAGAGAATTTATAGCAATGATATTAAGAATACTCACTGAACTTAAGAAAAGAGTGGAAGACATGATTGAGAGCCTAAAAACAGAATAATGAAAAACATAGCACAAATAAAGGGGTCAATAAACAAAATGAGAAACAGGCTTGATGGAATGAAGAGCAGAATGGAAGAAACAGAGGATTGAATTAGTGACCTAGATGACAGAGTAATGGAAAGCAATGAAGCTGAACAAAAGAGAGAAAAAAGAATTATGCAAAATATGAACAGACTTAAGGAACTCAGTAACTCCATCAAATGGAATAACATTCACATTATAAGTGCCCCAGAAGAAGAAAAGAGAGAAAAAGGAGCAGAAAATTTGTTTGAAGAAATAATAACTGAAAACTTCCCTACTCTGGAAAGGAGATATACATCCAGATCCAAGAGGCATAGAGAACTCTCATCAAAGTCAACAAAAGCAGACCTACACCAAGACTTGTAAATAAATTGGCAAAATATACTAATAAAGAAAAAATAAAATAAAAGCAGCAAGACTAAAGAAGTTAGTAACTTACAAGGGAAAACCCATAAGGCTAGATGAAAATTTTTCAACAGAAACTTCGCAAGCCAGAAGAAAGAGGCATGATATATTCAAAGTGCTGAGTGGGACAAATCTGCAGCCAAGAATACTGTATCCAGCAAGGCTATCATTCACAACAGAAGGACAGATAAAGAGTTTCCCAGAAAAGTGAAAACTAAAGTAGTTCACAAGCACTAAATCATCCTGCAAGAAATATGAAATGGGACTCTTGGAGTGGAAAGGAGAGACCAAATTGACAGTATAAAAGTAGGAAACACAAAAGCAGTAAAAGTGAATAATTCTGTGAAAAATCAGCCAAGGGACTCACAAGATATAAGATATACCAAATAACATATACCAAAAATGTGGGGAGGAGAGGAGAAAAGAATGGGTTCAAACTTAAATGACATCAACTTAATATAGCCTGCTATGTACAGAAGATGTTATATACAAACCTAATGGTAACCATAAAAATCAAAATCCACTAATAAATATGCAAAGAATAAAGAGAAAGAAATTCAAATATATCACTAAAGAAAACCAGAAAACCATGAAATAAAGACCAGAAATGATCAGAAAAAAATCTACAGGAACAATCACTAAAAAAATAATAAAATGTCAATAAATATATATCTATCAATAATCATTTTGAATATACATGGATTAAAGGCCCCCGTCAAAAGACGTAGGGTGACAGAATGGACAAAACAAAACGAAACAGCAACAACAAAACCCCCAAAACAAACAAATAAACAAAAAACAAGACCTATGTATATGCTGCCTACAAGAGTCCCATTTCAGACCTAAAGATAACTACAAATTAAAAGCGAGGGAACGCAGAAACGTCTATCAAGTAAATGGATGTCAAAAGAACACTGGAGTACTCCTTTCTGCCTCCAATGCTTTCATGGTGCCCATGAAAAAGCTTGAGGCAAATCAGGTGGTGGGGGGAGAAGAAAGTTCTGAAGTTTACCCTTGACTACACCCACCCTGTAGAAGACGGAATCAAGGATGTTGTCAATTTTGAGCAGTTTCTTCAAGAGAGAATCAAAGTGAATGGAAAAGCTGGGGATCTTGGTGGAGGGGCTGTAACCATTGAAAGGAACAAGAGAAAGATTACTGAAACTCCTGAGGTGCCTTTTTCCAAAAGATGTTTGAAATATCTCACGAAAAAAATAATTGAAGAAGAATAATCTATGTGATTGGTTATATGTAGTTGCTAAGAGCAAAGAGAGTTACAAATTGCATTACTTCCAGATTAACCAGATGAGGAAGAGGAAGATGAGGATTAAAATTTGTTTATATAGGGGCACCTGGGTGGCTCAGTCAGTTGGGCGTTTGCCTTTGGCTCAGGTCATGATCTCAGGGTTCTGGGATTGAGTCCCGCATCAGATTTCCTGCTCTGGAGGGGAGCCTGCTTCTCCCTCTCCCTCTGCCTGCAGTTCCCCCTGCTTGCTCTCTCTGTCTCTCTCTGTCAAATAAATAATAAATAGAATCTTAAAAAAAAAACTTGTTTAGGGGTCCCTGGGTGGCTCATTCATTAAGCGTCTGCCTTTGGCTCAGGTCATGATCCCAGGGTCTTGGGATCGAGCCCTGCATTGGGCTCCCTGCTCTGCAGGAAGCCTGCTTCTCCCTCTCCCACTCCCCCTGCTTGTGTTCCCTCTCTTGCTGTCTTTCTCTGTCAAATAAATAAATAAAATCTTTAAAAAAAACTTGTTTATCTGAAATATTTTGTATGAGTTCTTGAATAAAACTTGGGAACCAAAATGGTGGTTTTCCTTATATCTCTGCAATGTGGATTGAACAGAAAATTGAAAATCATAGTAAAAGGGCTTCACTTGGGCTGCCATTCACTTATTTGTAATTAGATTTTTTTTCCTGCTTGAAAATTTTAGTAATTGTGGTAATAATACCAAAATAGAAGTAAGTTCCTTTAAAGCAACTGCCAGTGATTTAACCTTGAGCAGGTGCTTAAGGGTGTGGAAATGTGTGCACTTCAGTTAGTCACTTTTTACTTCAAAAGTGTGACAGTTTTATCTGGTGCTTTACTTTTTTTTTTTAATATGGTGCTTTTCTCAAAGATTCAGGTAAAGAAATATCAGGACTCTTAATTCACCTAAAGCAAAACCAGTGACTTTTTTGAGGTTCTCTTCTTGCAGGAAAATGGCAGTGTTGATAAAAATGCAGGGCTCTGGGGCATTTACTTCAAATTTTTATTACAAATTACTTGGTGAACACAATTATTATGCATGTTAATTCTTTTTTTCCCTATAGAAATAAAATGCCTTTTTGTGCTGATGCATATTTTACTCCCTTCCAGAAAAGAGTTTGCAGAACAGTTATAAAAGTCCCAGGTTTTAAATTAAGTACAAGTGCACAGAAACTAATTTATAAATAATCACTGTTTCTACAACTCTTTGCAGCAAACTATCACTTTGGCCCCCAGTAGGGGAACTGGAGATGAGCAGTAGTAGAGCTTCCAGAGGTGGACATCTGTGCATCTCCCCGGGATTGGAGCCTTTTCATGGGGGTGGGGCACAAAGGAGAAGCAATTGAGAGACTGTTCATGTTGAGGAGATGGGAAAAAAAGGTTGACATGCCCAAGGAATTGTGCCTTCTGGGCAATTTAGGCCATGGCTGGATTTAATGTCAAGTCATTCTACAAACCAACATTAAGCAGGACCAGACTAAAAGTGGGATTTTGTTGCCTTGTGTGCAGAGGCCAGAGATCTGTGAAAGGTTATAAGTTGCAAATATGTCATTGTTGCCAATTGAAAATTCAGAGTATTTCTGAGTGACTTTGAAAAGGGACCCTGATGTGTTATGGTGCCCTGCTAAAATCTAAACAATTCTGCAAAAATGTTTGCATTATCTTAAAATTACAGTGTATAAAATTATGTTTTTAAAGAGTTTGCCCACAGCTAATTTTCACACCTGAAATTCTTGGTCTCTACTAGTTGCATAGCTGGAAATTAAATTTTCGAGTCCTTCCTTTGCTCCAATTTAGCATTTGGTGTTCCCTGGATTGAATTTAACATGTTGAATCTTTGCGATTTCATTTGTGGTAAAGACTCCAGCATTTTCTATTTATATGCAAATTTCTTGAAGCAGAATTCTTTGCATGTTTCTCCACCTTCACAGAAGGCAAAATTTCTTTCCACTGTAACAGAGGCATCTGCTGGTATTTGGGCCTGTCCCTTACCATGATCATTAACTCTGTTAGTAAGTTTATGCCTGGGTTATGACCTGGGTTTGCAATTTGGACATTTGTTGCACTGATGTTCACCAGTAGTGATTCTTAGTTTGGTTGTAAAAAATTAACCCAGGGCTGAGATTAGCATATAAGGTTTTCTTTAAACTGCTACCAGATTTTAAAACTTATACTAAAATTGAAACATGGACGCCTGGGTGGCTCAGTCGGTTAAGTGTCTGACTCTTGATTTTGGCTCAGGTCATGATTTCAAGGTCATGAGATTGAGCCCTGCATTAGGCTCCATGCTGGGCATGGAGTCTTCTTAAAATTCTCTCTTTCCCTCTCCCTCTCCCCCTCCCCCCTGCTTGCATGCTCTCTCTCTAAAAAAAAAAAAAAAATTGAAACTCACTGGTAAAAGAAAAAAAAATGCTGGAGTAGCAATATTTAGGCCCCTACTATTATTTTATTATTATCAATTAGTTCTTTTATGTTTGTTTTTAATGGCTTTATATAAAAACTTTTTGTTAAAACAAAAAGTTTACAAGAGACAAAAAAAGACACTATATAATAATAAAGGGGACAATCCAACAAGAAGATATAACAATTATAAATATGCACCCAAAATAAAAGCACCCAAATATATTAAGCCATTAAAAACAAACATAAAAGAACTAATTGATAATAATAAAATAATAGTAGGGCACTAAAACACCCCACTTGCATCAATGAACAGATCATCTAAAAAGAACACCAAGGAAATAATGGCTTTGAATGACACACTGGGCCAGAAGGATTTAGCATATATATCCAGAACATTCAATCCTTAAACAGCATAATACACATCTTTTTAAAGTGTGCATGGAACATTCTCCAGAATTGATCACATATTAGCCAATAAAACAAGCCTCAACAAATTCAAGATTGAATTCATACATCCATCTTTTCTGACCACAACATATTGAAAGTAGAATTCAAGCACAATAAAAAAATCAGGAAAGAATACAAATACATGGAGGTTAAATAATATGCTACTAAACAACGAATGAATCAAGAAGGAAATAAAAGGAGAAATTAAAAAGTACATGGAAACAAATAAAAATGAAAACACAATGGTCCAAAATGTCTGTGAAGCAGCAAAAGCAGTTTTAAGAGAGATGTATAGAAATACAGGCATACTTCAAGAAGCAAGAAAAATCTTAATAAGTAAACAACTTTACACCTGATGGAGCTAGAAAAAGAACAAAAAAACAAAACTGAAACCAGTAGAAGGAAGGAAATAATATGGATTGTAGCAGGAAAAAAACAGTATAGAAACTAAAAAAATAATAAAACAGATCAAAGAAATCAGGAGCTGCTTCTCTGAAAAAATTAATAAACTAGATAAACCTCTAGCCAGATATATCAAGAAAATAAGAGAAAGGACTCAAGTAAATAAAACCACAAAAGAGAGAGGAGAAAAAAACAACCAATAACAAAGAAATACAAATAATTATAAGGGAATATTATGAATAACTATATGCCAACAAATTGGACCACCTAGAAGAAATGGATAGATTCCTAGAAACATATAAACTACCAAAACTAAAACAGGAAGAAATAGAAATCTTGAACAGATTGATAAGCACCAAAAAAAAACACAAAAAACTGAATAAGAAATTAAAAAAAAAAAAAACCCACAATCAGCAGTGCAGGACCAGATTGCCTCAGATGAATCCTACCAAACACTTAAAGAAGAGGTAATACCTATTATTCTCAAACTATTCCAAAAAATATAAAAATAGAAAAGGAAGATAAACTTTCAAATTCATTCTATGAATGCAGCATTACCCTGATGCCAAGATCAGATAAAGAGATCACCGAAAAGGAGAACTACAGACCAATATCCCTGATAAACATAGATGTAAAAATCCTCCATAAAATACCAGCAAACCTAATTCAACAATACATTAAAAAAATCATTCAACACAATCAAATGGGATTTATTCCAGAGTTGTAAGGGTGTTTCAGTATTTGCAAATAAATCAATGTGACACATCACATCAATAACAGAAAGGATAACAACCATATGATGATTTCAATAAATGCAAAAAAGCATAACAAAGTACAACATCCATTCATAATAAAAGCCATCAACAAAGTAAGTGTAGAGGGACATACCTCAACATAATAAAGGCCATGTATGAGAAACCTACAGCTAAAATCATCCTCAATGGGGAAAAAACTGAAAGCTTTTCCCTCTATGGTCAGGAACAAGATAGGGATGTCCACTCTTACAACTTTTATTCAATATAGTACTGGAAGTCCTAGCCTTAGCAATCAGACAACAAAAAGAAAAGGCATCCAAATCAGCAAGGACAAAGTCACACCTTCACTATTTGCAGATGACATGATACAATATATGAAAACCAGAATGACTCCACCAAAAAACTGTTAGAAGTGATAACTGAATTCAGTAAATTTACAGGGTACAAAATCAATGTACAGAAATGTGTTGCATTTCTGTACACCAATAATGAAGCAGCAGAAAGAAAAAATGAAGGGATAAATACCATTTACATTTGCACCAAAACAATAAGATACTGAAGAAGAAGGCTAACCAATCAGGTGAAATACCTGTACTCTGAAAACTATAAAACACTGATGAAAGAAATTGAAGATGACACAAAAATGGAAAGACATTCCATATTCATGGATTGGAAGAAAAATTGTTAAAATGCCTATACTACCCAAAGCAATATATGTATTTAATGCAATCCCTTTAAAAACACAAACAGCATTTTTCACAGAACTACAAGAAACAATTCCAACATTTATATGGAACCACAAAAGACACTGAATAGCCAAAGAAATATTGAAAAAGAAAAAACAAAAAACAAAAAACTGGAGGTAGCACAATTCCAGACTTTAAGTTACATTACAAAGCTGTAGTGATTAAAACAGTATGGTACAGGTACAAATACAGAAACATAGATCAATGAAACAGAATAGAAAACCCAGAAATAAACCCACAACTATAAGATCAAGTTGTCTTTGACAAAGGAGGAAAGAAAACCCAAAGGAAAAAGGCAGTCTTTTCAACAAATGGGTTTGGGAAAACTGGACAGCAACATGCAAAAGAATGACAATGGACCACTTTGTTACATCACACACAAAAATAAATTCAAAATGATTAACAATCCAAATGTGAGACTTGAAACCATAAAAATCCTAGAGGAGGTCACAGGCAGTAACCTCTTTGACATCAGTCCTAGCAACTTCTTTCTAGATATGTCTCCAGAGGCAAAGGAAACAAAAGCAAAATGAACTATTAGGACTACATCAAAATAAAAAGCTTCTGCCTAATGAAGGAAACAATCAACAGAACTAAAAGGCAACCTATGAAATGGGAGATGTTTGCAAATGATATACCCAATAAAGGGTTAGTGTCCAAAATACATACAGAAATCATGAAACTCAACACCCCCAAACCAAACAATCCAATTAAAAATGAGAGAAGAGGGGTGCCAGGGTGGCTCAGTTGGTTGGGCATCTGCCTTTGGCTTGGGTTGTGATCTCAGTGTCCTGGGATCAAGTCCCACATCGGGCTCCTTGCTTGGCAGGGAGTCTGCTTCTCCTTCTCCCTCTGCCTCTCTCCCCATGCTCCTGCTCTCTATCTCTCTCTCTCAAATAAATAAAAGAAAAGAGTAAAAATGGGGAGAAGACATGAATAGACATTTCTCCAAAGAAGGCATTTAAAAGGAGCAGACACCTGAAAGGATGTTCCTCATCTCTTACCGTCAGGGAATTACAAATCAAAACTATAATGAGATATCACCTCACACTTGTGAGAATGGCTTAACTCAACAACCAAGAAACAACAGGCATTAGGGAAGATGTGAATAAGGGGGAACCCTCTTATGCTTTTGATGGGAATGCAAAATGTTGTATCTAATGTGGAAAATTATATTCCACAAAAAGTTCAGAATGGAACTACCCTATGATCCATCAATTGTACTACTGGGTATTTACCCCCAAAATGCAAAAAACAGTAATCCAAGAGTATACATACACCCCGTTGTTTATAGCAGCATTATCTACAAGAGCCAAACTGTGGAAACAGCCCAAGTGTCAATCAACAGATGAATGGATAAATAAAATGTAATATATATGTTTATATATGTATATATGCAAATATATATTTATATGGAACAACAAAATTATAATATATATTAAAATATTATATAATATTACTATATTTATATATATTAAATATATATTAAAATATATACAATATTACTCAGCCATAAATAGAATGAAATCTTGCCATTTGCAATGACATGGATGGAGCTAGAGAGTATTTTCCTAAGCTAAATAAGTCAGTCAGAGATAGACATATACCATATAATTTCACTCATATGTGGAATTTAAGCAACAAAACAAAGGAGCATAGGGTGGTAAAGGAGAGAGAGAGGCAAACCAAGAAACATACGCTTAACTATAGATAACTAACTGATGGTTAGCAGAGGGGAAAAGGGTGGGGGGATGGGTTAAATAGTTGATGGGGATTAAGGAATGCATTTGTTGTGATGAGAACGGGGTGTGGTATAAGTTTTGAAACATTAAATTGTACACCTGAAACTAATATTACTCTATATGTTAAATGGAATTTAGATAAACTTAAAAAAAGAAAACTTAAATGTTTTTGAAAAAATGTTAGCAAACCAAAAACAAAACCATATTAAAAAAATATACACTGAAAAATTATATTTTTTAATGAAATGCAAGGATTGTTCAACATAAAATTATCTATCAATTAAATATACCACATTAACAGAATGAAGGAAAAAATCCAGATGATCATCTCAACTAATGTGGAAAAATAATTTGACAATATTCAACATTCCTTTTATCACTTTTATCATTTAAAAATCGTCAACAAGTTAGAAATAGAAGGAAACTGCCTTAACATAATAATCTCATTGTATTTTAGCTTGCTAGATTTGACATAGTAAAGTACCACAGACTGAGTGGCTTAACAGTATAAATTTATTTTCTCATAAATTCTGAAAGCTAGAAGTCTGAGATCACAGTGTCAGTAGAGCTGATTTCTTCTGAAGATTATCTTTTTGGCTGGAAGATGTCCATCTTCTCAGTATTTTCACATGATCTTTCCTCCGTAATTGACTATGCTCAGATTTCTACTTCTGATAAGGATACCAATCATATTGGATTAGGACCCACATTAATGACCTCATTTGACTTTAATTACTTGTCTAAAAGGCCTTATCTCCAAAGGGTGTTAAGACTTCAACATATTAATTTTGGTGGTAATAATCCAATTTATAACAACCCCCCATATTTATGCTCTTCTAGCATATATAATACATTCACATGTCACAACAGCCCCAAAAGTCTTTTTTTTTTAATGTTTTATTTATTTATTCATGAGAGTCAGAGAGAGAGAGAGAGAGAGAGAGGCAGAGGCAGAGGGAGAAGCAGGCTCCCCGCCTAGCAGGGAGCCCGATGCAGGACTCGATCCCAGGACCCCGGAATCATGACCTGAGCCAAAGGCAGATGCTTAACCATCTGAGCCACCCAGGTGCCCCAGCCCCAAAAGTCTTAACCCCTTCCAGCATAAACTTTAATTCCAAAATCTAATCTAAATATTATCTAATCAGATATGGGGAGACTTGAGATATAATTCTTCCTTGAGGCAAAATTCCTTTTCAACTGTGAACCTGTGAAACCAGACAAGTTATCTGCTTCCAAAACTGAATGGTTTAGACATACATAGGGCATACATTCTTACTCAAAATGGGAGAAATTGTAAAGAATAAAAAGTTCTTGAGACACAAGTAAACCCAAAACCCAGCAGCAAAATTTCCACTTGATTTTAATACTTCAGAAATATCTTTTATAAGTGAATACTCTGTCTCCTGTGTCCACAGATCAATGTCTCTATACCTTTGGCTTTGGGCAATGGCCACACATTCTAAGACCTGGGCAGGAGCAGCCTGGACCACTGACATCTATGTTATAGACCCAATCTATAAAACCAATGATTTGGCTGTGCCCTCTGAAATCAAGGAGATGGGCTTGCCATCCAGGTCTGTATCCTCTGGATCTGTGGTTGCAGTGGCGATTCTGAAGACCAGTAAACTGCCTTTGGGGCCATTCTTCCATTTTCTAAAGAGTAACACGTTTTCAGTCAGATAACTCTTTTGTCCCTTCCTATAGAATCCAAGAATGGTGATAGCTTTCTTTTATTTTCTCCCTTTTAGTCTATTCTGAGCATGTTTCCGTTTGTATAAAATCCTAAAACCATGTTGTCCTCCAATGCATATCACAGAAGTCCAAACTATCAGACAAGAGCTTGCTCCACAGATCTTTTCTGGAAACCTGCATCCCTACTCCTGGATTCTGTTGACACGGGTTATTATATCTGTGAGTCATACTCACAATCTCACTAACAAATTGTTGTCAAACCACATCTTTGATGTGTTCTTCAGAACATAATTTCACATTTTTTTGCAATATGAATGAGATGAAATTTTTCAAAATCTTCAAGTTCTGATTTCTTTTTAATTTACAATATCCTCTTCAATTTACCTATTTTCTCTTGCATTTTACTATGAAGAGCAAGGAAAAACCAAGCCACATTAATATTTTAATACCAGGAATTTCAAAGATATGTGAAGAAATTCCAGTGTAAGAATAAACAGATTAGGGGCACCCGGGTGGCTCAGTTGGTTAAGCATCTGCCTTCAGCTCAGGTCATGATCCCAGGGTCCTGGGATCAAGCCCCACATCAGGCTCCCTGCTCAGGGAGCCTGCTTCTTCCTCTCTCTCTGCCACTCCCCCTGCTTGCGCACGCTCTCTCTCTCTCAGTCAAATAAATAAATAAAATCCTTAAAAAAATAGAATAAACAGATTAAATTAAGACAAACTATTGCAAGACAAAAAAAAATCTATGATAACAAAACCATCTTAATCAGTACCCTAATTCATGAATTGGCCTATGGAATTTTTTTTTCAGCAGTGAACATTAGACAGTGCTTGGTAATTATCTTTGATAGTAGGGGTCAGCAAACTATTGCCCATGAGTAAAACTGAGCCCACCACCTGTTTTGTAAATAGTTCTATTGGAGCACAGCCACATTCATTTGTTTACATATCATCTATGGCTGCTTTCATAGTATAACAGCTGAGTTGTATAGTCTCAAATCTGTATATGCCAAGAAGTTGAAAATTTTCCCATAAGACTCTTTACCAGAAAACTTTGCTGAGACCTGCTCTACAGAAACATGGTATAATATCACTTCCCCACCAAAAACACTTAGACTAAACATTACCTCTTAAGTAGAAATATGTTAAAATATATAAGAAAAATATAAAATAAAATAATTAAAATTGAAATATATTAAACTAAAATAAAACACTTGAAGACTGATTTACATGGAGGGCATGGAATAGCAATAATTCATTTATCATTTATTGCATACCATTTTGGAAAAATTACTAAGGAAAATTATCTTATACTACTAAATATCTATTTTTATAAAAATAAAAATCTTCCATGTAAATAAGTATAGATTGAGAATATAATATCATATAGATATATCATACTTTAAAAATCAATACTCTAGTGATGGATATTTTTTTGTTGTTGTTTTTGCTTTCACATGCATTGCTGAAATGGACTTCTTTTAATGTATCCCTTGAAGCATATTCACCACTACTTTTCAGCATTAATATATAGAAATGGAATTTCTGAGTCAAAGATAATACACACTAAACAATCTGATATATGTCAACATACCATATGAAAACTTGTACCAGTTTATATTCTTTGCAACATCATATTCAAATGGGAGGCAGCACTGGGGAATGATTTCAGTGGGTGGACTTTGGAGTTAGATTGCCTGAGTACAAATTTCAGGTCTGGTACTTATGAGCTGTGTGACATCAGACAAGTTACATGACCTAACAATGTCTCTTGTTTCCTTAACTAGAATTTGAATACTATAATCTATGGGATAAGTACCTCCCAGTGTCTCAGTTTCCTTAACTAGAATTGGAGTACTATAATCTATGGAATAAAAAAGGAAAAAAAAAAAACTCCCTCAGCTAAATGAAAATTATCACTTACAATTTTTCTACTTTCCACAAAATACTGAAACAGAATTCATCCAAGTTCTTTGCCACATTATAAGGATCACCTTTCCTCCAGTTTCCTATAATATGGTCCTCCTTTTAGTCTGAGATATTACCAGAAGTATATTTAATGTTCATATTTCTACCAACAGTCTCCTCAAGCCAACATATTATTTTTAAATATGAATTTAAAAACACTTCCAACCTAAACCCATTAACTAGATGTAAAGTCACTTTCATATTTTTAGTTTTTTTGTTTGTTTGTTTGTTTGTTTTTTGCAGAAACATTCCATTTCAAAGTACCAAATCTGTATTAGTTTGCTAAGACTGCCATAACAAAGTACCACAGACTGGGTGGCTTAAACAACAGAAATTTGCTCTTATATTTCTGGTAATGTAATTTTATATTTAGCTGAGGCAATTTCTTTTTTTTTTTAAGTTTTTATTTAAAAGCCAATTAGTTAACATATAGTGTAATATTAGTTTCAGGTATACAATTTAGTGATTAAACACTTCCATGGAAAACCTGGTGCATTTCACAAGTGCTCTCCTTAATCCTCACCACCTATTTTTTCTTATATTTTTATTTATTTATTGACAGAGAGAGAGACAGCGAGAGAGGGAACACAAGCAGGGGGAGTTGGAGAGGGAGAAGCAGGCTTCCCGCTGAGCAGGGAGCCTGATGTGGGGCTCGATCCCAGGACCCTGGGATCATGACCTGAGCCAAAGGCAGACACTTAACGACTGAGCCACCCAGGCGCCCCCCCCCCACCTATTTAAACCATCTCCCCCCACCCACCTCACCTTTGGTAACCATCAGTTTGTTCTCTATAGTAAAAAGTCTGTTTCTTGGTTTGCCGCTCTCTTTTAATTCCCTTGTCTCATTTGTTTTGTTTCTTAAATTCTACATATGAGGGAAATCATATAGTATTTATCTTTCTCTGACTGACTTATTTCACTTAGCATAATAATCTCTAGCTCCATCCACATCATTGCAATTGGCAAGATTTCATTCCTTTTGATGCCTGAGTAATATTCCTTTACACACACACACACACACACACACCCCGCATCTTCTTTACCCATTAATCAGTCAATGGACACTTAGGCTGTTACCATAATTTGGCTATTATAGATAATGCTATATAAACATTGGGATGTATGTATCCTTTTGAATTAATATTTGTGTATTCTTTGGGTAAGTACCTAGAAATCCAATTGCTGGATTGTAGGGTAGTTCTATTTTTAACTTTTTGAGGAATGTGCAGATGGGATTTCTAAGCAAATTATTGAAGTTGTGGCCTAGTTTTTGCTTGCTTGCACCAAGACCAAGGTGTTGGAGGTTGGAGGCCGCTCTCCTTGGTTAGTAGATGACCATCTTCTCAGTGTATCTTCATATGGTGTTCTATCTCTGTCTGTGTCCAAATTGTCTTTTATAAGGTAATCAGCCTTATTGTATTAGGGATTACCCTCATGATATTATTTTAAATTAATTTCCTCTTTAAATATACTATCCTTAAATACATACACAATATGAGGTATTCAAGATTCATACTTAAACATATGAATTTTGGGGACATGATTCTGCCCCAAACAGCCATGTCATACTGTGACATGTAAAAAATCACAGCCAATGTCATACTCAATGGTGAAAGACTGAAATCTTTTCTTCTGAAATCAGGAGTGAAACAAGGATGCACACTTTGCCATGTCTATTCAGCATATTAATGCAATTTGCAGAGAATTTAGGCAAAAAAAAAAAGACACAAAAGTCATCCAGATAAGAATGGAAAAAGTGAAATTATTTGTTTGCAGAGGACATGAGCTTATATATAGGAAACACTAGGCATTCCAGAAAAAATGAATGTTAGAACTAATAAACAAATTCAACAAAATTGCAGGTTTAAAAACTAACACTCAAAAAATAGTTAAGATTATATACACTAACAATAAAAAGCCAAAAAAAAATAAAGAAAACAATTATATTTCCCCAAAAATGAAATAAAATACTTGGAATAAAATTAACACATAAGTAAAAAACTTATATATAATAAATATGAATGGTTGCTAAAAGAAAATTTAAAAGACACAAATAAATCTAAAGACATTCCATATTCCTGAATTAGAAGACTTAAAATTGTTAAGATGTCAATATTGCCATCAAAGCAATTTAGAGATTCAATACAACACCTATCAAAATTTTAACTTTTTGTCTTTTTGAGAAAGAGAAAAATCCATCCTAAAATTCATATGGAATCTCAAGAGACCATGAGTAATAAAACCAATATTTAAAAAAATGAAAATGGATGTCACACTTCCTGATTTTAAAATTTACTATAAACCTGCAGTAATAAAAACAGTGTGATACAACATAAAGACAGACATAAACCAGTGTACTAGAATACAGAGCCCAAGATAAACAATGATGTATATGGTCAAATTTATATAATGTATATGTGTATATGTATGTATGTATGTGTATGTGTATATATATGTATGTATAAGTATATATATATATATTACATACACATATATACATATATGCATGTATGTGTGTATATATACATATATATATTTATTTGTGCATCAGAGGACACTATATGATGATGAAACCACAGAATAGAAAATAAACGCACACAACATATCTGATAAGGAGTTAATACCCAGAATATATATATATATTTTTTTTTCAAAAGATTTATTTATTTATTAGAGATCAAGAATGAGAGAGAGTACATGAGAGGGGGAGGGTTAGAGGGAGAAGCAGGCTCCTCGCTGAGCTGGGAGCCCGATGTGGGACTCGATCCAGGGACTCCAGGATCATGACCCGAGCCAAAGGCAGTCGCTCAACCAACTGAGCCACCCAGGCGCCCCTGGAATATATATTTTTTAAAGCTCTTAAACCCAATAAAAAAATACAGTCCCTTTATAAAATGGGCAAATTATGTAAACAAACATTTTTCCAAATATATGCATATGGCTAATAAACACATGAATAGGTGCTTATAACCACTAATCATAGAGAAATGAAATTAAAAACAATGAGATGCCATTTCACATCATTTATAATGATTATTATCAAAAAAAAAGAAAGAAAAACAAGTGTAGGCAAAAATGTGGAAAAATTGAAACTCTTATTGTTGGGGATATGAAATGGTGCAGCCACCAGGGAAAACAGTATGGTGGCTTCTCAAAATAATTACTTTATGATCCAGGAATTCCACTTCTGAGTATATACCCAAAATAATGAAACAGGGACAGAGACAGATATTTATATACCCATGTTAATAGCATCATTATTCATAATAATCAAAATGTGGAAACTAGCATCCATCCATGGATGAGTGGATAAAGAAAATGTGTGTGTATATACATATATATGACTATATATATAACAATAATCTATTATGTTATGATATAATAATATCTATTATATTATCATATAGTAATATAATCTATTATATTATGATATGATAATATAATATAAATCTATTATATTATTATAATATAAATCTATTATATTGGGGGTGCATGTGAATAGTGGAAGAGTAGGGGACCTCGTTTCATCTGGTCCCTTGAATTTAGCTGGATATCTAGCAAACCATTCTGAACACCCATGAATTCATCCTGAAATGTAAGAAAATATATCTGAAACTCTACAAGTAGAAAAGTGACTGCTTATTGCAAAGACTGCTTTTTGCAGAGAGGTGCATCTGCAGGGAGATATCAGAAGATAAATGAGAAGGGAGGAGCCTCCATAAGCTGGTCCCTGGAAGTGATAAAACCCCAGATTGCAAAATCAGAACCTTTAGAAATCTGCTCCAGTGAGATAAATCCCTTTATGAAAGGGGCTCAGAGGATAAAAAGGGAAGAATTCCAGTTGGGTCACTGTGGACTCAGGATCCCAGAAGTCACAGAATGAACGGGGGTGCCTGAACCAGTAGAGTACCCAAGCAGTGGAGCAGGGAAACTGGTTAGTGTCAAAGAGCCCAAGAGGGGACTCTTAGCTCTGGTCACCATAAACCAGGAGCTGGGCAGGTCAGGTGGCCACTCTTGGCCTGAACACCCTGAAATGGCCTGGAACACACAGGCCATTTACCATCCCCTGGGAGGGGCAAAAGGGCTGCACCCACAACCAGGCAACAGCTCTCAGGGTGGGGCCCCTGGAAAGGACAGTAAGGTGACACCCAGCCATCCACACAGAGGACCAGCTTACACTGAGCCCAGCCCCCTGGCAAGGGGTGGTGCAACTCCACACAGGCAAAGACACCTGAGAAGCAACACAGCAGGCCCCTCCCCCAGAAGACCAACTGGAAAAACAGGTGGACAACATGTTTATGGATCCAACAAGACTGTACAAGTCCAGCATCAGGGGAAAATAGAATATTGAACTTCAGGTGTTTTCTCATGATTTTTTTATCTTTCAGCCTAAAACTTTCCATTTATTTTTTTTACCTTTTTCCCATTTCACCTAGTTTCTTATTTTACCAACTTATGTTTTTAAGTAACCTTTTAACTTTTATTTTTTACATCTACATTTTAGAGATATATCCTTCATTTTAGTATTTGTCACTCTATTCAATTTTTGCTTTCACTCTATTCAAGTTCTGTGCTCTTTGCTGTTTTGGGATGTAGTGTCTTCTAACATAGAGACCAAAATTCAATCAGGAACAAGTGGATCACCCTGCTTTGTTGATCCTGTGAAATTATAGCCCTTGCCACTGCCTTTTTTTCTTTTCATTCGTTTTGGGGTTTTTTGCTTTATTATTGTGGTTTCCAACCACTTCAGATTTGTCTAGGGTGTATTTTCCTTGGGCTGTGGTTGATACTTTGGACTCTGCTCACTAGCTCACTCATCCTATTCTCTGGGCAAAATGACTAGAAGGAGGAAATCACAATAAAAGAAATAACTAGAGGGCGCCTGGGTGGCTCAGTTGGTTAAGTGACTGCCTTCGGCTCAGGTCATGATCCTGGAGTCCCGGGATCGAGTCCCGCATCGGGCTCCTTGCTCGGCGGGGAGTCTGCTTCTCCCTCTGACCCTCCTCCCTCTCATGTGCTCTCTCTCATTCTCTCTCTCTCTCAAATAAATAAATAAAATCTTAAAAAAAAAAAGAAATAACTAGAGGCTCTCTGCCACAGAGCTAATCAATATGGGTATAAGTAAGATGTCAGAGAAGGAATTCAGGATAGCAATTATAAAGTTAATAGTTAGGCTTGAAAAAAGCATAAGTGACAGTACAGAATCTCTAAGAGCAGAAATGACATTTAATCAGGTTGAACTTAAAAATACTATAACTGAGATGCAGTCTAAATTGGATGCTCTAACAGCTAGGGCAAATGAGGCAGACAAGAGAATAAGTTATCTAGAGGGCAGGCTGATGGAAAGGAAGGAAGTTGAGCAAAAGATAGAAAGACAACTAATAGCTCACGAAGAAAGGTTTCGAAAATTTAATAATGCCCTGAAAAGAAAAATATGTCAGAATTAGTGGGGTGCCTGAGGGGAAGGAGAGAGAGGGTCAGAAGGTATTTTTGAAGAAATCATGGCTGAGAACTTCCCTAATCTGGGGAAGGAAACAAGCATTCATGTCCAAGAGACAGAGAGGACCCCTCTCCCCCCTTCAAAAAAAAGGAATAGATCAATGGCCCAACATATGATAGTGAAGTGAGCAGCTCAGGAGAGGAGGTTCCCTACATACAGAGGGACAAACATCAGGACAACAACAGATCTACCCACAGAAACCTGGCCAGAAAGGGCAAGCAAGATATATTCAGGGTACTAAATGAAAAGAACATGCAGCAAAGAACACTTTATCCAGCAAGGCTGTCATTCAGAATGGAAGGAGAGATAAAGATCTTTCAGGACAGAAACTAAAAGAATATGTGACCACCAAGCCAGCCCTGCAAAATATACTAAGGGGGATTGTGTAAGTGAAAAGGGACCCCAAGAGTCACATAGACCAAGAAGAAACAGAGAAAATCTACAGAAACAGGGACTTTACAGGCAATGCAAAGGCACTAAATTCACATCTTTCAATAGTTACTCTGAATTTAAATGGGCTGAATGTTCTAATAAAAAGACACAGGATTTCAGATTGGTTAAAGAAACAGGACCCATCCATATGCTGTCTACAAGAGACTCACTTTGAACCTAAAGACACTTCCAGACTGAAACTGAAGGGAGGAAGAAAAATTTACCATGCTAATGGACCTCAAAAGAAAGCTGGGGTAGCAGTTTTCATATCAGAAAAATTAGATTTTAAATGAAAGACTGTAGTAAGAGATGTAGAGAGACATGATACCATACTTAAAGGGTCTATCCAATAAGAAGATTAAACAATTGTAAATATCTATGCCCCCAACATGGGAGCAGCCAATAATATAAACCTATTAATAACCAAAGTAAAGAAACACATTGATAATAATATATTAATAGAGGGAACTCAACATCCCACTCACAGCAATGGATAGTTCATCTAAGCAGAATGTCAACAAAGATACAATGGCTTTGAATGACACAGTGGACCAGATGGACTTCACAGATATATACAGAACATTCCATCCAAAAACAACAGAATACTCATTCTTTTCGAGTGCACATGGAACTTTCTCCAGCATAGAGCACATACTGGGTCACAAATCAGGTCTCAACCTATACCAAAACATTGTGATTACTCTCTGCATATTTTCAGACCACAATGCTTTGAAACTGGAACTCAACCATAAGAAGAAATTTAGAAGGAACACAAACAACTGGAGGTAAAAGAGCATCCTGCTAAAAAACGAATGGGTCAACCAGGAAATTAAGGAAGAATTTTAAAAATTCATGGAAACTAATGAGAATGAAAACACATTGGTTCAAAATGTCTGGGACACAACAAAGGCAGTCCTAAGAGGAAAGTATATTTCTATACAAGCATCTCTTAAAAAATTAGAAAAATCCCCAATACACAAGCTAACCTTACAACTAAAAGACCTGGAGAAAGAGCAGCAAATAAAGCCTAAACCAAGAAGGAGAAGAGAAATAATAAAGATTAGAGCAGAGGTCAATGAAATAAAAACCAGTAGAACAATAGAACTCTTCAATGAAACTAGAAGCTGGTTATTTGAAAGAATTAATAAGATTGATAAACTTCTGCCCAGACTTATACAAAAGAAAAGAGAAAAGACCCAAATTAATAAAATCATGAATAAAAGGGGAGATATCACGACCAACACCAAGGAAATACAGACAATTTTAAGAATATATTATGAGCAACTCTATACAAACAAATTAGGCAATCTGGAAGATATGGATGCATTCCTTGAAACTTATAAACTAAGACTGAAACAGGAAGAAATAGACAATCTGAACAGACCCATAACCAGCCAGAAAATTGAAGCAGTAATCAAAAACCTTGCAAAAAAACAAGAGTCCAGGGCCAGATGGCTTCCCAGGGGATTCTACCAAACATTTAAAGAAGAATTAATACCTTTCTACTGAAGCTGTTTCAAAAAATAGAAATGGAAGGAAAACTTCCAAATTTGTTCTATGAAGCCAGCATTGATCCCAAATCCCCAGACCAATATCCCTGATGAACATGGATGCCAAAATACTCACCAAGATACTAGCAAATAGAATCCAACAGTACATTAAAATTATTATTCATCACCACCAAGAGGGATTTATTCCTGGGATGCAAGGGTGATCCAACATTTGCAAATTAATCAACATGATAGAGCACATTAATAAAAGAAAAGACAAGAACGATATTATCCTCTTAATTGATGCAGAAAAAGCATTTGGCAAAATACAGCATCCTTTCTTGATTAAAACTTCACTGTGTAGGGATAGAGGGAACATACCTCAATATCATAAAAGCCATCTACAAAAAGCCCACAGTGAATATCATTCTCAATGGGGAAAACTGAGAGCTTTTCCCTTAAGGTCAGGAACATGACAGGGATGCCCACTCTCACCACTATTGTCCAACTTAGTACTAGAAGTCCTACTCTCAGCAATCAGATATAAAATAAATAAAGGTATTGACATTAGCAAAGAAAAAGTCAAACTCTCACTCTTTGGAGATGAAATGACACTTTATGTGGAAAACCCAAAATACTACACCCCAAAATTGCTAGAATTCATACAGCTATTCAGCATGTGACAGGATACAAAATCAATGCACAGAAATCAGTTGTGTTTCTATACAGTAACAATGTGACTGAAGAAAGAGAAATTAAGGAATCGATCCCATTTACAACTGCACTAAAAACATAAGGTACCTAGGAATAAACCTAACCATAAAAGTTCAGTATCTGTACTCTACAAACTACAGTACAGTTATGAAGGAAATTAAAAAAGACCAAAGAGATGGAAAAATATTCCATGCTCATAGATTGGAAAAATAAACATTGTTAAAATGTCTATGCTACCCAAAGCAATCTACACATTCCATGAAATCCCTATCAAAATAGCATTGACATTTTTCACAGAGCTGGAACAAACAATCCTAAAATGTGTATGGAACCAGAAAAGACACTGAATAGCCAGAGGAATGTTGAAAAAGAAAACCAAAGCTGGGGACATCACAATGCCTGACCTCAAGTTTATTACAAAGCTGTGATCATCAGGACAGCATGGTACTGACACAAAAACAGACACATAGATCAATGGAACAGAATAGAGAGCCCAGAAATGGACCCTCAACTCTATGGTCAACTAATCTTGACAAAGCAGGAAAGAATATCCTATGGAAAAAAAGACAGACTCTTCAATAAATGGTGCTGGGAAAATTGGACAGCCACATGCAGAAGAATGAAACTGGACCATTCTCTTACACCATTCACAAAGATAAACTCTAAATGGATGAACAATCTCAATGTGAGACAGGAGTCCATCAAAATCCTAGAGAAGAATACAGGCAGTAATCTCTTCTACCTCAGCCGCAGCAACTTCTTGCAAGACACGTCTCCAAAGACAAAGGCAACAAAAGCAAAAATGAACTATTGGGAATCCATCAACATAAAAAGCTTCTGCACAGAAAAGGAAACAGTCAACAAAGTAAAAGGCAACCTATGGAATGGGAGAAGATATTTGCAAATGTCATATCAGATAAAGGGCTATTATCCAAAATCTATAAAGAACTTATCAAACTAAACACTCAAAGAACCAATAATCCAGTTAAGAAATGTCCAGAAGACATGAACAGACATTTCTCCAAAGAAGACAGACAAATGACCAATAGACACAAGAAAAAAGGCTCAACCTCCCCTGACATCAGGGAAATACAAATCAAAACCACAATGAGATACTACATCACACAGGTCGGAATGGCTAAAACTAACAAGTCAGGAAATGAGAGATGTTTGTGAGCATGTGGAGAAAGTAGAACCCCCTTCAACTGTTGGTATGAATGTAAGCTGTTGCAGCCACTCTGGAAAACAGTATGGAGATTCCTCAAAAAGCTGAAAATAGAGCTACCCTATGACCCAGGAATTGCACTACTGGGTATTTATCCAATGATACACGTGCACTGATCTGAAGGGTCACCAGCACCCCATTATTTATAGCAGCATTGTCCACAGTAGCCAAACTATGGAAAGAGCCAAGATGTTCATTGACAGAGGAATGGATAAAGAAGTTGTGGTATGTTTATACAATGGAATACTACTCAGCGACGAAAAAAAGGAAATCTTGCCATTTGCAACAATGGGGTTGGACCTAGAAAGTATTATGCTTAGTGAAATAAGTCAATCAAAGAAAGAAAATTATCATATGGTCTCTCTCATACGTGGAATTTAGGAAACAGAACATATAGTCATAGGGAACAGAGGGGAAAATACAACAAGAAAAAATCAGAGAGGAAGACAAACCATAAGATACCTTAATCATAGGAAACAAAATGTGGGTTTCTTGAGGAGATGGGGGTGAGGAAATGGGGTTACTGCTTAACGAACATTAAGGAGGGCATGTGATTTAATGAGCACTGGGTTTTATATAATATTGATAAATCCCTGAACTCTACCTCTGAAACTAATAATACACTATATGTTAATTAGTTGAATTTAAATAAAAAATTAAAATGAAAGAAAACTTAAAAAAAAACCTAACATTACATCTATAAGACCTAGAAAAGGAATAACAAACAGAACCTGAAACCAATAAAAGTAAGGAAATAATAAAGCATAGAATAGAAGTAATTAATATATGAACTTAAAAACAAAACAACAATGTCTTCTGCCCATTTTTTGACTTGATTATTTCTTTTTTGTGTGTTGAGTTTGAGAAGTTCTTTGTAGATCTTGGATACCAGCCCTTTATCTGTAGTGTCATGTGCAAATATCTTCTCCCATTCTGTGGGGTTGCCTCTTTGTTTTGTTGACTGTTTCCTTTGCTGTGCAGAAGCTTTTCATCTTGATGAAGTCCCAAAAGTTCATTTTTGCTTTGGTTTCACTAGCCTTTGGAGATGTATCTTGAAAGAAGTTGCTGTGGCTGATGTTGAAGAGGTTACTGCCTATGTTCTCCTCTAGGATTTTGATGGATTCCTGTCTCACATTGAGGTCTTTCATCCATTTTGAATTTATCTTTGTGTATGGTGTTAGAGAAGGGTCGAGTTTCATTCTTCTGTATATGGCTGTCCAATTTTCCCAGCACCATTTATTGAAGAGACTTTTTTCCATTGCATGTTTTTTCCTGCTTTGTCGAAGATTATTTGACCATAGAGTTGAGGGTACATATCTGGGCTCTCTATTCTGTTCCATTGGTCTATAAGTCTGTTTTTGTGCCAGTACCATGCTGTCTCGGTGATCACAGGTTTGTAATATAGCTTGAAATCGAGCAACGTGAGGCCTGCAGCTTTGTTTTTCTTTTTCAACATTTCCTTGGCAAAGACATAAAAAGACACTTCTCTGAGGAAGACATACAAATGGCTAACAGACACATGAAAAAATGTTCATCATCATTAGCCATCAGGGAAATTCAAATCAAAACCACATTGAGATACCACCTTACACCAGTTAGAATGGCAAAAATGGGCAGGAAAAGAAACAACAAATGTTGGAGAGGTTGTGGAGAAAGGGGAACCCTCTTACACTGTTGGTGGCAATGCAAGCTGGTACAGCCACTTTGGAAAACAGTGTGGAAGTTCCTCAGAAAATTAAAAATAGAGCTACCCTATGACCCAGCAATTGCACTCATGGGTATTGACCCCAAAGATACAGATGTAGTGCAAAGAAGGGCCATGTGCACCCCAATGTTCCTAGCAGCAATGTCCGCAATAGCCAAACTGTGGAAAGATCTGAGATGTCCTTCAACAGATGAATGGATAAAGAAAATGTAGTCCATATATACAATGGACTATTACTCAGCCATCAGAAAGGATGAATACCCAACTTTTACATCAACATGGATGGGACTGGAGGAGATTATGCTAAGTGAAATAAGGCAAGCAGAGAAAGTCAATTATCATATGGTTTCACTTATTTGTGGAACATAAGGAATAGCATGGAGGCCATTAGGAGAAGGAAGGGGAAAATGAAGGGGGGGGGAGTCGGAGGGAGAGATGAACCATGAGAGACTTTGGACTCTGAGAAACAGTGTTTTAGAGGGAAGGGGGAAGGGAGATGGGTTAGCCCAGTGATGGGTATTAAGGAGGGCACGCACTGCATGGAGCACTCGGTGTTATACAAAAACAACGGATCGTGGATAACCACATCAAAAACTAATGATGTATTGTATGGTGACTAACATAACATAATAAAATTTAAAAAACTAAAACAAAACAAAACAAAACAAAGAAAAAAACAATAGAAGGGATAAATGAAACCAAGAGCAGGTTCTTTGAAAAAAATCAATAAAGTGATTAACCTGTAGCCAGACTTATCGATAAAAAAGGGAAAGTACAAAAATGCAATCACAATTGAGAGAAGAGAAATGACATCCAACACCACAGAAATATTATGAAAAACTATATGCCAAAAAATTGCACATCCTAGAAGAAATGGATAAATTCCTAGAAACATATAAACTACCAAAATTGAATCAGGAACAAATAGAAAATTTGAACATACCAAAAATGTGGAAGGAAATTGAATCAGTAATCCAAAAACTCTCAAGAAACAAAAGTCCAGGATCAGATGGGTTCACAGGTAAAATCTACCACCCTTTTAAAGGAGAGTTAATACCTATTCTTCTCAAACTAATCCAAAAAATAGAAAAAGAAGGGAAACTTCCAAATTAATTCTAGGAAGCCAACATTACCCTAGTACCGTAGTACAGAAATTAGATAAAGACATTACTTAAAAATAGAACTACAGACCAAGATTCCTGATGAACATAGATGGAAAAATCCACTGCAAAATGCTAGTGAACCAAATCCAATTATACATAAAAAAGAAAACCATTCACCATGTTCAAGTGGGATTTATTCCTGTGTTGCATGAGGTCAATATTTTCAAATCAATCAATGTGATACATAACATCGAGAAGTGAAAGGGTAAATCCCATATGATCACATCAAGAGAAGCAGAATAAAGAATTTGGAAAAGTACAATATCTATTCATGATAAAAGCTCTCAATAAAGTAGATTTAGTGGGAACACACTTCAATATTATAAAAGCCATATATGAAAAACCCACAGCTAATATCATCTTTAGTGGGGAAAAAATGAGAGTTTCCCCAGAGATCAGGAATAAGACAAGGATGTCCACTCTCACCACTTTTATTCAACCTGATATTGGAAGGCCTAGCCACAGCAATCAGACAACACAAAGAAATAAAATGTGTCCAAACTGGTAAGGAAGAAGTAAAACTTTCACTATTTGCAGACAACATGATACTTTATATAGAAAACTTGAAAGACTCCACCTAAAAACTGGTAGAACAGATAAATGAATTCTGTAAAGTCACAGATTACAAAATCAATGTAAAGAAATCTGTTGCATTTCTTTTCTTTTTTTAAAAGATTTTATTTATTTATTTGACAGAGAGAGACACAGCGAGAGAGGGAACACAGGCAGGGGGAGTGGGAGAGGGAGAAGCAGGCTTCCCGCCGAGCAGGGAGCCCGATGCGGGGCTCGATCCCAGGACCCTGGGATCATGACCTGAGCCGAAGGCAGATGCTTAACGACTGAGCCACCCAGACGCCCCAATCTGTTGCATTTCTATACACTGATAATGAAGCAGCAGAAGGAGAAATTAACAAAAGAGTCCCATTTACAATTGCACCAAAATAATAAGACACCTAGGAAGAAACCTAACCAAAGTGATGAAAGAACAGTACTTGGCCAAGTATAAAACACTTATGAAAGAAATTGAACATGATACAAAGAAATCAAAACACACTCCATGCTCAAGGACTGGAGGAACAAATATTGTTAAAAAGTCTATGCTACCTAAAGCAATCTACACATTTAAAGCAATTGGTGTCAAAATACCAAAACATATTTTGCAGAGCTAGAACAAACACTCCTAAAATTTGTGTGAAACCCAAAAGATGCTGAAAAGCGAAAGCAACCTTGGAAAAGGAAATCATAGACACTTTAACAATACTTGTTCTTCCAACCCATGAGGACGAGGTGTTTTTCCATTTCTTTATGTAATCATCAATTTCTTTCATTAGTGTTCTATAGTTTTCAGAGTACAGATCTTTTACCTCTTTGGTTAGATTTACTCCTGGGTATCTTACAGTTATTGGTGCAATTGTAAATTGGATTCATTCCCTGATTTCTCTTCCTGCTGCTTCATTATTGGTGTGGAGAAATTAAACAGATTTTTGTACATTGATTTTGTGTCCTGTGACTTTACTAAATTAGTATATCTGATCTAGCAATTTTGGGGAAGATTTTTGGGTTTTCTATATAGAGTATTATGTCATCTGTGAACAGTGAAAATTTGACTTCTGTGCCAATTTGGATGCCTTTTATTTGTTTTTGTTTTCTGATTGCTAAGTTTAGGACTTCCAGTACTATGTCAGATAATAATGGTGAGAGTGGACATCCCTGTCTTGTTCCTGACCTCAGAGGAAACACTCTCAGGTTTTCCCCATTGAGGATGATATTAGCAGTGGGTCTTCCATATATGGCCTTTATGATGTTGAGGCATGTTTTCTATCCCTATTTTGTCAAGGGTTTTTATCAAGAATGGATGCTGTATTTTGTTTTTTCTGCATCTACTAAGGATATCATATGGTTTTTTTTTTTTAAAAGATTTTATTTATTTGTTTGACAGAGAGAGACACAGTGAGAGAGAGAATGCAAGCAGGGGTAGTGAGGGAGGGAGAAGCAGGCTTCCTGCTGAGCAGGGAGCCCAATGTGGGGCTTGATACCAGGACCCTGGGACCATGACATGAGCTGAAGGCAGACGCTTAACAACTGAGCCACTCAAGCGCCCCGATCATATGGTTCTTATGATTTATTTTATTTATGGTGTGTATCATGTTGATTGATTTACAAATATTGAACCACCCTTGCAGCCCAGGAATAAATCCCACTTGATCATGCTGAATAATCCTTTTAATGTACTTTTGGATTTGATGTGTTAGTGTTTTGTTGAGAATTTTTGTATGCAGGTCCATCAAGGATAACATCCTGTAGTAGTCTTTTAGTGGAATCTTTGGTTTTGGAATCAAGGTAATTCTGGCTTCATAGAATGAGTTTGGAAGTTTTCCTTCCACTTCCAGTATTTGGAAAAGTTTTAGAAGAATAGGTATTAACTCTTCTTTAAAAGTTTGATAAAATTCCCCTGGGAAGCCATCTGGCTCTGTATTTTTGTTTCTTGGGAGATTTTTTATTACTGATCCAGTTTTGTTGTTGGTTATTGGTCTGCTCAAGTTTTCTATTTCTTCCTGTTTCCATTTTGGTAGTTTATATGTTTCTAGGAATTTATTTCTTCCAGATTGCCTAATTTGTTGGCATTTAATTTTTCATAATATTATGATTGTTTCTATTTATGTGGTGTTGGTTGTGATCTCTCTCATTTGTGATGTTATTTATTTGGGTCCTTTCTGTTTTTTTGATAAGTTTGGCTAGGGGTTTATCAATTTTATTAATTCTTGCAAAGAACCAGCTCTTAGTTTAATTGATCTGTTGTACTGTGTTTCTATTTGTTTGTTTCTATATAATTTATTTCTGCTTTAATCTTTATTACTTCCCTTCTTCTTATGACTTTAGGTTTCAGTTGATGCTCTTTTTCCAGCTCCTTTAAGTGTAAAGCTAGGTTGTGTATTTGAGATTTTTCTTGCTTCTTCAGGTAGGCCTATATTGCTATATACCTCCCTCTCAAGATTGCTTTTGCTGCATCCAAAAGGATTTGGACTGTCATGTTTTCATTATCATTTATGTCCATGTAATTTTTATTTCTTCTTTAATTTCCTGGCTGACCCATTCATTCTTTAGTAGGATGTCCTCTAACCTCCATGTATTTTTGTTCTTTCCAATTTTTTTCTTGTGGTTGACTTCAAATATTGTGGTCAGAAAATATGCATGGTATGGTCTCAATTATTTGTACTTGTTGAGGCCTGATTTCTGACCAAGTATATGATCTATTCAGGATAATGTCCTGTGTGCACTCAAACAGAATGTGTATTCTGTTTCTTTGGTGTGAAATGTTCTTAATATATCTATTAAGTCCATCTGGTCCAGTGTGACATTCAAAGTCATTGTTTCCCTGTTGATCTGCTTAGATGATCACTCCATTGCTGTGAGTGAGGTGTTAAGATCCCCTACTATTATTGTGTCATTATCAATAAGTTGCTTTACATTTGCCATTGATTATTTTATGTATTTGGGTGATCCCACATTGGGGGCATAAATATTTACAATTCCTAGATCTTGTTTGATAGTTCCATTTATTATGATACTCTGCCTTTCTTCATCTCTTGTTACAGTCTTTGTTTTAAAATCTAGTTTGTCTGGTATAAGTATGGCTACTATGACTTTCTTTTGATGTCCATTAGCAAGTAATCTACACATTTAATGCAATCCCTATCAAAATACCACTAACATTTTTCACAGAGCTAGAACCCAAACAATTCTAAATTTTGTTCGGAACCACAAAAGTTCTTGAATAGCCCAAGCAAACTTGAAAAAGGAAAAAAAAAAAAGCTGGAGGAATCACAATTCTGGACTCTCAAGTTACATTACAAAGATGTAGTGATCAAAATAGTATGGTACTTGCACAAAAAACAAACACGTAGATCAATGGAATGCAATAGAAAACCCAGAAAGGGAACCATAACTATATGGTAAATTAATATTTGACAAAGTATTAAAGAATATACAATGGAAAAAATGCCAGTCTCTTCAAAAAATGGTGTTGGGGAACCTGGACTGCAAGATGGAAAAGAATGAAA
Organism: Neomonachus schauinslandi; assembly: GCF_002201575.2. Taxonomy (NCBI): domain Eukaryota; kingdom Metazoa; phylum Chordata; class Mammalia; order Carnivora; family Phocidae; genus Neomonachus; species Neomonachus schauinslandi. The sequence goes on from NC_058419.1 coordinate 60,474,450, forward strand.
CTGGACCACTCTCTTACTCCATACACAAAAATAAATTCAGAATAGATGAAATACCTAAATGTGAGAGAGGAAACCATCAAAATCCTAGAGGAAAACACAGGCAGCAAGTTCTTTGATATTGGCTGTAGCAACTTCTTCCTAGATAAGTCTCCAGAGGCAAAGGAAACAAAACAAAAATGAACTATTGGGACTTCATCGAGTTAAAAAGTTTCTGCACAGTGAAGGAAACAATCAACAAAACTAAAAGGCAACTTTCAGAATGGGAGAAGATATTTGCAAATGACATATCTGGTAAAGTGTTTGTATTCAAAATCTATAAAGATCTTATGAATCTTAACACCCTAAAAAACAAATAATCCAGTTAAGAAGTGGACAGAAGACATGAATAGACATATTTTCAAAGAAAACATTAAGATGGCTAACAGACACATGAAAAGATGCTCAACATCACTCAACGTCAAGGAAATGCAAATCAAAACTGCAATGAGATATAACCTCACACCTGTCAGAATAGCTAAAATGAACAACACTAGAAAGAACAGGTGTTGGCAAGGTTGTGGAGAAAGGGGATACCTCTTGCACTGTTGGTCATAATGCATACAGTTGCAACCACAGTTGAAAACAGTATGGAGATTCTTCAGAATGTTAAAAATAGAACTATCCTATAATCCAGCAATTTTACTAATAGGTATTTACCCATAGAATCAAAAATTATAATTCCAAGGGAGACATGCACCCCTCAACATTAGTTACTATAGTCAAATTATGGAAGCAGCCCAGGTGTCCATCAATTAATTAATGGATAAGGAATAAGTGATATATATGTAGAAAGGAATATTATTAGGCCATAAAAAAGAATGACACCTTGCCATTTGTGATGACAAGATTGGAGCTAGAGAGTGTACTGCTAAGTGAAATATGTCAGTCAGAGAAAGACAAATACCATATGATTTCACTCATATATGAAATTTAAGAAAGAAAACAAATGAAAAAGTTAAAAAATAAAGACATATAGTGACAAATCAGGAAACAGGCTTTCAATTATTGGAAACACAGTGATGATTACCAGAGGGGAGTGATGTAGGGATATGGGTTAAATAGATAGTGGGAATTAAGGAATGCACTTGTGATAAGCAGCAGGTAATGTACAGAATTGTTGAATCACTATACTGTAAACATGAAACTAATAAAACACTGTATATTAAGAAAAATTATAATTTTGCTACATCCCAATAGTTTGGATCATTGTGTTTTTATTTTTATTTGTCTCCATGTATTTTATTTCTTTGATTTCTCTGTTGACCCATTGGTATTTTGGTAGCATATTTTTGTCTTTACACGTTTGTTTGTTTGTTTCAATTTTCTCATGTGATTGATTTCTAGCTTTATACCATTGTGGTTGGAAAGATCCAGTGTATAATTTCAATATTCTTTAATTTATTGTGACTTGTTTTGTGGTCTATGATGTGATCTATTTTGGAGAATGTTCCATGTGTTCTTGAAAATAATATGTATAATAAAAAATAAGAGTATATAAAATATGTATAATATTTACCATACCATATTGTATACAATATTTATTATACAAATAAAAATATGTATAATAAAAATAATATGTATATAAAAATATGAGTATTTTTAGATGGGATATTCTTTATATATTTGTTATGCCTTTCTCATCCCAAGTGTCATTCAAGGATGCTGTTTCCTTATTGATTTTCTGTCTGGATGATCTATGCATTGCTCTAAGTGAGGTATTGAAGTCCCCTGTCTTGTAGTACCATCAGTTTCTCCCTTTAAGACTATCAATATTTGCTTTATGTATTTAGGTGCTCCAATGTTGGGTGTATAGATATTCACAACTGTTATATTGTCTTGGTGGATTGATCCCTTTATCATTATGTGATTTCTTTCTTTGTATCTTGTTGTAGTCTTTGTTTTAATATCTATTTTGTTTGAGTATTGTTACTCTGCCTATTTCTTCTTTGCTGTGTTTGCATAGTAAGTAGTTTTTGTCCCTTTACTTTCAGTCTGTATGTATTGTTAGGTCTGAGATGAGTCTCTTGGAGGCAGCATATAGATGGGTTTTGTTTTTCTTTTTATTTATCCATTCAACCACCATGTCTTTTATTTGGAGCATTTAGGCCATTTACAGTTAATTATTGATAAGTATGTAGTTTTTGCCATTTTGTTATTTGTTTTCTGGTTGTATTATTGTATTTCTTTGTTCCTTTCTTCTTTTCTTGTTCTATTTCTTTGTGATTAATGAGTTTCTGTGGTGTTTATGCTTGGCATATATATATATGGTTTTGGTTACCATGATGTTCATATACAACATCCTAAGAACACAGCAGTCTAAATTAAGTTGATGGTAATTTATGTTCAAACACATTCTAAAAAAAAAAAAATCTTCTTTAATCCTTCCTCCATGTTTATATATATGCTGTCATATTTTAAATCTTTTTATTCATAATTTTCTTACATCTAATTCTGGCCTTTTCTTTTCCCTTTAACAAAGTCCCATCAACACTTTTTGTAAGGTTGGTGTAGTGGTGATAAACTTATTTAAATGTTGTCTGTCTGGGGAACTCTTTATCTCTCCTTCAAGTCTAGACTACAGCAACCAGTATTCCCAGGTGGTCTCCCATCCAAGTACTAAACAGACCCAAGCCCTCTTAGCTTCAAAGATTAGATGAGATAAGCATGTTCAGGGTGGTATGGGCATAGATTGTCCTTCAATTCTCAATGATAAACTTGCTGGGTAGAGTATTCCTTGCTATATATATATTTTTTGTTCCTTTCAGCACTTTGAATATACCATGGCAGTCCCTTCTGGAATGTATATTTTCTGCTGAAAAATTATCTGATAGTCTTATGGGTTTTCCTTGTATGTAACTTTTTCTTTTGTTCTGGCAAAATGTCTAAAGCCAAAGTAGGTGTCATCTGGGGTGTACCAGGGTGCTCAGAACATGGGGTGTCCTGGCTGAGCTACTAGAGACAAGGCTGGCACAGGTAGGGATGTTCTGGGATACTCTATGGAGGGGCCATCTTGGTGGAATGGCTGGGGCTGGCTTGGATTAGCAGCCTGGGTCTCACTGAGGGGGTAGGCATGTTAGAGTATCCAATCTATGCACTGGTTTGTGCTTTCAAAGTGGTGGGGGGAGTGTAGACCCTGTTTGTCAGCACCTCCCACCCAGACAGTTCCAGCAACTTCCTATTCATTTGGTGGAGTTGTAGGGCTGTCTCTATCATATGCTAGTTGTTTCTTTAAATCACAGCTTTTTTTTTTTTTTCCCTGTGCCCTAGGGTGTCTGAAGCTGTTGTGAGCTACAGTACCCAGTGCTTACTGAGGCATCAGGCTGATTAGGACACCTGAGCCATTAATAACCATTCAGTTATTAAGGTGGAGGGAGAGCATAAACCGTGTCCACTAACTCTGCCCACCCAAAGAACATTCCAGCAGCTCTCCTGACATTTGGTAATGTTCTGGAGCTGTTTCTTTTATATACTAGTTGCTCTTTTAAACCACAGCTATTATTCTATGCCCTAGTGTTTCCAGGGCTGGTGATGGCCTAGGGGACCTGGGGCTTGAGAAATCAGCAAGCTGGCTATCATGTCTGGACCCTGCTTCAGTCTGCATTTTCAAGATGCAGGAGGGAGTATAAATTATGACATTTTCTCATGGCTCTGTCCCAGAGAGTGCTCCTCTACAGTTTGACAGAGTTCTGGAGCTGGTTATTCTATAGGCTACTTGCTTTTTTAAACTGTGGCTTTTTCTTTGCCCAAGGAATACAGTACTATCCCTCCCCACTGAAGTTTACAGTATGAGGGTAGGGGATTCCTTCATTACTGTGTCTCCATCTTTCTTAGCTGTACTCTCTTGCTATTCTCTTTTGCTGTTCTCTCTTTTGTTGTGCAAAAACTATTTAGTGAGACTTCAGTTCAGCTGCAGGAAGAATTGCTCTATAAATAGGTATAGTTTGTTGTGTACCATGGAAGAGGTGAGTTCAGGGTCTTCCTACATTGCCATCTTGGACTGGATACAGCTTTTATGTTTTTATTACACTGATTAGCATCTTTTCATTTCAGCGTGAAGAACCTTCTTTTAAAATTTCTTGAAAAACTAGTCTAGCAGTGATAAATTCCATAGATTTTGTCTGAGAGAGCCTTTATTTATCCTTCAAATCTGAAGGATTATTTTTCTGGATAAAGTATTCTTTACTGGCAATTTTCATCTTTCTACACTTTGGTTATGTTATGATGCTTTCTTCTGGCTTGTTGTGTATCTACAAAGAAATTTTCTGATGGCCAAATGAGGGTTCCTTAGTAGGTTTCTTTCTTTCTTTCTTTCTTTCTTTCTTTCTTTCTTTCTTTCTTTCTTTCTTTCTTTCTTTCTTTCTTTCTTTCTTTCATCTTTCTTTCTTTCTGTTTCCCCCTTTGGCTGACTTTAAGTTTCTTCCTTTATCATTGATTTCTGATGGTTTCAATATAATGCATTTTGGAGAAGTTCTTTTTGCATTGAGACAATAGAGTGTTCTGTTAGTTTCATGGATTTGTATGTCTAAGTACTTCACTATTATTAAAATGACCTCTTCAATTATTCCTTTAAATAAACTCTCTGCATCCTTCTCTTACTCTTCTTTTGGAATCCCAATTATTTGAATATTTGCTTTTCTGATAGTATCTGAGTTTTAGCATGGTTTCTTCAATTCTTAAAAATCTTAGTTCTCAGGGAGGAGGAAAAGATGGTGGGGGAGCAGGGGACCCTATTCCAACCAGTCCCCTGAATTGAGCTGGATATCTAACAGAGAACTCTGAACATCCACAAAATCAGACTGAGATGTAAGAAGATATATCTGGATCTCTACAAACAGAATATCACAGGTGGTTGGTTTCAAGGTATAAAGCAGGGAGCTGTGATTCCATACGCAGATATCAGAAGATAAACAGAAGGGCAAGGGAGCTGTCAGGATCCTGAACCACTGGTGAGCGATAGCCTCCTGTGCTGGGGACAGGGCACAGACTTGCAGACCAATAGCGGTGGGGAAAGGACTTTAGGGAAGCCCCTTGGACTGAAACCTGGAGTGGCTGGGCCACACATGCGAACTGGGGATGGCTGGTGGTTTCAGAAGCACAAAGGGCAGAGAAGTGCTCTGAACGGAAGGTGAGGACTGGGGGTGCAGCTGAGGGGCGCACAACCCAGGACGCTGCAGTTTATAGAAGCACAGACAGAAACGGAGATAGTGTGGCCTGGAGACCTCATGGAAGAACAGACTGCGATCTCTCTACTCTGAGGCAGAGGGTTGGAATTGATCTCTTCTGCTCTGACTCTAGGAAGAGAGGTGGAAAACCACCAGGGAAAGCCACCAGAGAACCAAAGCCCCCCAAAAAACAGTTTCCACTGAGCCCATCCTCCGTGACAGCAGGCAGGGCAACTCTGTCCAAACAAGGTTGCCTGAGTAACAGCAGAGCAGGCCCCACCCCCAGAAGACAGGCTGGAAGAACAAGAGGCCAGCAACTTTAAGGTCCCTAGAAAACAGGACAATCTTGTTTGGGTTGTGCTCAATAAATTGGACTCTGTACATTCCCTCAACTACCCCTCAACAGAATGACTAGGAGGAAGAACCCCCAAAATAGGAAAGACTCAGAGACTGATTCTGTCACAGATTTAAAACTGGTGGAGCTTAAAAATCCTACCAATGAGATCCAATCTAATCTAGATAATTTAACAGCTAGGGTAAGCAAGCAGAAGAACGAATTAGTGATCTAGAAGACCAATTAATAAACAAGAGGGAAAAAGAGGAGGCCAGGGAAAAACAACTCAAAATCCATGAAAATAGAATCAGGAAATAAGTGACACCTTGAACCTTTCCAATGTCAGAATTATTCAGATCCCTGAGACGGTGGAGAGAAAGAAAGGACTAGAAGATATATTTGAGCAAATCATAGCTGAGGACTTCCCTAATCTGGGGAAGGAAACAAACATTTGTGTCCTAGAGGCAGAGAGGACCCTTCCCAAGAACAAGGAAAAGAGGCCAACACCACGGCATGTAATAATAAAACTCGCAAATCTTAGAACCAAGGAAGCCATCTTAAGGGCAGTTAGAGGGAAGAGATTCCTTACCTACAGAGGGTAGAACATCAGAATAATGTCAGACCTATCCACAGAGACCTGGCAAGGCAGAAAGGGCTGGCAAGACATATTCAGGGTACTAAATGAGAACATGCAGCCAAGAACACTTGACTGGCAAGGCTGTCATTGAGAATGGATGGAGAGAAGAGGAGCTCAAAAGACTGGGAGAAACTACAAGGATATGTGACCACTAAGCCAGCCCTGAAAGAAATATTAAGGGGGGTTCTATAAAGGGAGAAAGACTCCAAGAGTAATATACAACAGAAATTTACAGAGACAATCTATAGAAACAAGGAATTCACAGGCAACAGGAAGACAATAAATTCATATCTTTCAATAATCACTCTCAATGTGAACAGCCTAATGATCCCATAAAATGGCACAGGGTTGCAGGTTGGATAAAAAGACAGGACCCATCCATATGCTGTCTACAAGAGACTCATTTTGACCTAAAGATATATCCAGACTAAAAGTGAAGGTATGGAGATCCATCTTCCATGCCATCGGACCTCAAAAGTAAGCTATGGTAGCAGTTCTCATGTCAGAAAAATTAGATTTTAAGCTAAAGACTGTAGTTACAGACACAGAAGGACACTATATCATTCTTAAAGGGTCTTTCCAACAAGGAGATCTAACAATTCTAAATACCTATGCCCCCAACATGGGAGCAGCCAACTACATAAGCCAACTTTTAACCAAAATAATGAGACATATTGATAATAATACATTAATTGTAGGAGACTTCAATACTCCACACTCAGCAATAGACAGATCATCTAAGCAGAAAATCAACAATGAAACAAAAGCTTTGAATGACACTCTGGACCAGATGGACCTCATAGATATTTACAGAACACTCCACCCTAAAACAACAGAATACTCATTCTTCTTGAGCACACATGGAACTTTCTCCAGAATAGACCACATACTGGGTCACAAATCAGGGCTCGAGGGATACCAAAAGATTGAGATTATTCCCTGCATACTCTCAGACCACAATGCTTTAAAACTGGAACACAGTCTCAGGAAAAAACTTGGAAGAAATTAAAACACCTGGAATCTAAAACCACCCTGCTCAAGAATGTTTGGGTCAACCAGGACATCAAAGAAGAACTTAAACAATTCATGGAAACCAATAATAATGAAAACACATCATTCCAAAACCTATTGGATACTGCAAAGGTGGTCCTAAGGGGGAAATACATAGCCATCCAGGCCTCACTCAAAAAAATAGAAAAATCCCGAATTCACCAACTAACTCTCCACCTTAAAGAACTAGAGAAAAAGCAACAAGTGATGCCTAAGCCACACATTAGAAGAGAAATAATTAAGAGTAGAGCAGAGATCAATGAATTACAAACAAGAAACACAGTAGAGCAGACCAACAAAACTAGAAGCTGGTTCTTTGAAAGAACTAATAAGATCAAGAAACCACTATCCATACTCATCCAAAAGACAAGAAAAAGGACCCAAATTAATAAAATTATGAATGAAAGGGGGAGAGATCACGAATCACACCAAGGAAAGGTAAACAATTATTAGAAATTATTATCAACAACTCTATGCCAATAAATTGAGCAACCTGGAAGAAATGGATGACTTCCGGGAAACCTATAATCTCCCAAGACTGAAACAGGAAGAAATCAACAACCTGAATAGGCCAATAACGAGTAACGGGATTGAAGCAGTGATCAAAAACCTCCCAAAAAACAAGAGTCCAGGGCCTGATGGATTCCCTGGGGAATTCTACCAAACATTCAAAGAAGAAATAATACCTAGTCTCCTGAAGCCATTTCAAAAATAGAAACAGAAGGAAAACTTCCAAACTCATTCTATGAGGCCAGCATTACCTTAATCCACAAACCAGGCAAAGACCCCATCAAAAAGGAGAATTTCAGACTGATATCCCTGATGAATACAGATTCCAAAATCCTCAACAAAATCCTAGCTAATAGGATCCAATACATTAAAAGGATCATCCACCATGACCAAGTGGGATTTATCCCAGGGATGCAAGGGTAGTTCAACATTTGTAAATCAATCAATCTGATAGAACACATTAATAAGAGGAGAGAGAAGAACCATATGGTCCTCTCAATTGATGCAGAAAAAGCATTTGACAAAATACAGCATCCTTTCCTGATTAAAACTCTTCAGAGTATAGGGATAGAGGGAACGTTCCTCAAGTTCATAAAATCATCTATGAAAAACCCACAGCAAACATCACCCTCAATGAGGAAGAAATGAGAGCCTTTCCCTTAAGATCAGGAACATGTCAAGGATGCCCACTTTCACCACTATGGTTCAACATAGTACTGGAAGTCCTAGCAACAGCAATCAGACAACAAAAAGAAAAAAAGGTATTTAAATTAGCAAAAAAGAAGTCAAACTCTCTCTCTTTGCAGATCACATGATAATTTATGTGGAAAATCCAAAAGACTCCACCCCAAAATTACTAGAATTCATCCAGCAATTCAGTAATGTGGCAGGATACAAAATCAATGCACAGAAATCAGTTGCTTTCTTATACCCTAACAATGCAACTGTAGGAAGAGAAATTAGAGAATCAATTGCATTTATAGTAGCACCAAAAACCATAAGATACCTCAGAATAAACCTAACTAAAGAGGTAAAGGATCTATACTCTAGGAACTACAGAACACTCATGAAAGAAATTGAAGAAGACACAAAAAGATGGAAAAACATTCCATGCTCATGGATTGGAAGAATAAACATTGTTAAAATGTCTATGCTACCCAGACCAATCCAGACCTTCAAGCCATCCCGATCAAAATTCCAATGACATTTTTCAAAGTGCTGGAACAAACAATCCTAAAATTTGTATGGAATCAGAAAAGACCCCAAATCGACAAGGAAATGTTGAAAAGGAAAAACAAAGCTAGGCGCATCACGTTGCCCGATTTCAGGGTATATTACGAAGCAGTGATCACCAAGACAGCATGGTACTGGCACAAAAACAGACATATAGACCAGTGGAACAGAATAGAGATCCCAGATATGGACCCTCAACTTTATGGTCAAATAATCTTCAACAAAGCAGGAAAAAATATGCAATGGAAAAAAGGCATTCTCTTCAATAAATGCTGCTGGGAAAATTGGGCAGCTATATACAGAAGAATGAAACTCGACCCTTCTCTAACACCATACACAAAGATAAATTCAAAATGGATGAAAGACCTCAATGTGAGACAGGAATCCATCAAAATCCTTGAGGAGAACATAAGCAGTAACCTCTTCCACATAGGTCACAGCAGCTTCTTTCAAGATACATCTCCAAAGTGTAGTGAAACCAAAGCAAAAATGAACTTTTGGGAATTCATCAAGATAAAAAGCTCCTGCACAGCAAAGAAAACAGTCAACAAAACAAAGAGGCAACCCACGGAATGGGAGAAGATATTTGCAAGTGACACTACAGACAAAGGGCTGATATCCAAGATCTATAAAAAACTTCTCAAACTCAACACCCAAAAAACAAATAACCCAGTCAAAAATGGGCAGAAGACATGAACAGACACTTCTCTGAAGAAGACATACAAATGGCTAACAGACACATGAAAAAATAGTCAACATCATTAGCCATTAGGGAAATTCAAATCAAAACCACACTGAGATGCCACCTTACACCATTTAGAATGGCAAAAATTGACAAGGCAAGAAACAACAAATGTTGGAGACGTTGTGGAGAAAGCGGAACCCTCTTACACTGTTGGTGGCAATGGAAGGTGGTACAGCCACTTTGGAAAACAGTGTGGAGGTTCCTCAAAAAATTAAAAATAGAGCTACCCTATGACCCAGCAATTGCACTACCGGATATTTACCCCAAAGACACAGATGTAGTGAAAAGAAGGGCCATATGCACCCCAGGGTTTATAGCAGCAATGTCTGCAATAGCCAAATTGTGGAAAGAGCTGAGATGCCCTACAACAGATGAATGGATAAAGAAGATGTGGTCCATATATACAATGGACTATTATTCAGCCATCAGAAAGGATGAATACCCAACTTTTGCATCAACATAGATGGGACTGGAGGAGATTATGCTAAGTGAAATAAGTCAAGCAGAGAAAGTCAATTATCACATGGCTTCACTTTTTTGTGGAACATAAGGAATAGCATGGAGGCCATTAGGAGAAGGAAGGGAAAAATGAAGGGGGGGGGAATCGGAAGGGGATATGGACCATGAGAGACTATGTACTCTGAGAAACAAACTGAGGGTTTTAGAGGGGAGAGGGGTGGAGGGATGGGTTAGCCAGGTGATGGATATTAAGGAGGGCACGTACTGCATGGAGCACTGTTTGTTATATGAAAACAATGAATCATGGATTACTACATCAAAAACAAATGTTGTATAGTAACTAACATAATAAAATTAAATTAAAAATAAATAAAAACTTTAATTCTCTCTTGTCTTCTAACTGAATTATTTCTATGTCTCTATGCTCCTAATTATTTATTATTTCTTCTTTCTGGCCCACCTTGTTACCAATGATCTCTATCCCTTTATTCATCTCATTTTTTAATTCATTTGATCCAGAATTTTTTTTTCTTCTTTTTATAATTTCAATCTCTTTGGTAAATAATTCATTAATTTTATTCCTGACTTCAATGAATTGTGTGTGTTTTTTTTTTTAGTTTACTTTTAGTTTATTAACGTTTTCCATACTGTTATTTGATAATCTTTATCAGGTAGGTCACAGTATTCCATGCTTTGAGCTTGGTTGCTGAATTATCATTTTCCTCTCGTGACTGTATTTCTTTGATTCATTTTCATGGTATTAGCTTTTGCATTTGAAGTAGGTGATACCTCCTTAAGTAAGCTTTTAAGTTTCTTTGGTTCTAAATGTTCAAGAGGCTGGCTATCACCGACTTTTTTTTTTTTTTTTTTGCATTCCAGAAGGTGGCACTATAGCACAAGTTTGTGGATTCTGTCTTGCCTACCTACTTGAGCACTCTCCGTGTAGATTAGAGCTTACTGTTTTCAATACACTCAGGAATGTGCCCAATTTGCTGGCAGGAGAATGGGGGGAGTTCTGAGTTTACCACTTGAGACTTGTAGGGTGCCCACAGGTCTAGTGGGGAGGTCCTCAAGTTGGACACTTCCAGAGCTTTTTTGGTGGAACTTGCTGTTGAAGTCCTGAAACAGACATCAAGAAATGCATTCCTTTATTGCCCTTTGTTATTTTTATCTCTTTCCTTCCTTTTCTCCTTCTCCCCCAACCCCCAGTCATGGAAGTTCCTCTTAAAAATCCATGTGCTGCTAGGGAGAATTAGGTTTCTCCAGCCACAACTTGCACATCTGGGGTAGCCAAGTAGTTATTCTCTTTTGCCTTCCAACTTTTCTGTTGGAGCGGTTACTGTTGCCACTACCAAAAGTTTATTCCCTTGTACTTTTGCCCTAGGGAAGGAGACGGCTTTGGTGAGTTCCTCTCTCTCCTATGTTCAAACATGTCTCTATTGCATTCTCATGGTGTGGTGGAATCTCCCTTCAGGCATGTTGGACTTCTATAAATTTTCTCTTGTCTTTGGGTATCTGTCTAGCTTTTCATTCTCCAGGTTTACCACTCTCACCATGGTGAATGGAAATGGGGGAGGTTTGCAGACTGCCTTAAATTCACAACTTTTACAGAAACCTTGTTTGCTTATTTTTGGAAGCACAAATAGGCTAGAAACCTCTCAGGTCCCTTGGTGTAAGGTAATTTTCTTCAGTTAAGAATGTCCAATTAGTTGTTAAAAAGGGGGAGAGAAAAGAGGAATGGCTTACATCTCAATGATGCTGACATCCAAAGATCAATCATTTTAGATATTATTTATTAATTCCCTACTATGATATGGAAGAATATAGATAATTATACCACACATACACATACACACACTCACATGCTTATATACACAACCACTTCCTTCACCCCCTCCATTTTCTTAAAACAATTAAAAATTTTGAGTTGAATCAATATTTATAATATACTGGATTATGACTTCAATAATAACTAACTCATATTGTACTATGAATATAGTTCCTTTACAGTATAGCTTTCTGTTTTTGTTGGGAGGCAATATACCACAATATATATGTGATATATATATATAGTGAAATATTACTCAGCCATAAAAAAGAATGAAATCTTGCCATTTGCAACAACATGGAGGAGCTATAGAGTATTATCCTAAGTGAAATAAGTCAGAGAAAGACAACTATCATCAGTGTCTTATAGTTTTCAGTGTACACGTCTTTCACCTACTTGGTTAAATTTATTCTTAGGTATTTCATTCTTTTTGTTACAATTGTAAATGGGACTGTTTACTTAATTTATTTTTTTGATAGTTCATCATTAGTGTATAAAATATAACAAATTTCTGTAGACTGACATTGTATCCTTCAACTTTAACGAATTCTTTTTTTAGTTCTGACAGTTTTTGAGTGCAGTCTTTAAGTTATTCTATGTATAATATCATGCCATTTACAAATAATGACTGTTTTACTTTTTCCTTTCAAATTTGGATGATCTTTCTTTCTATTTCTTGCCTAATTGCTCTGGTTAGGATTTTCTATACTATGCTGAATAAAAGTGGCATGACTGTGCATCCTTACAACTCTTTCTGACATGAGGAAATTGATATTCTGAGGGGTTGCTTACAGCCACATAATCAGGAATATGGCAGAACTTGGGCTGGAACACGGGTCTCTTTACTTCAAGTTTAGTTTTATACACCACACCATGTTGCTTCTGGGTACAATAAATGTTCCCTGCCTTTCACCACCACTAACATATATCAATACAACAATCTGAAAATATGACCTCTAGTGCTTTCAATGTGAGGCTTCCATCTCACCAGTGCATTTTATGTAAACCAATACTAATACCATGGAAATTTCTAAAGCAGTCCATGAGAAAGGTTTCCTAAATAAGTCTTACATATGGACATGAAAACACTTTACTTTTCATTACAGCATAGGTACACATAGCATCAATAGTCAACAAAATGATCCTTTGTTGGAGTGAAGGGAGGCAACATCTTTATTTATCAAGAACAAAACTAATCATATCTTGGAAGGAGGACTTAGTCCTCCTAGTGCTCCTTATATCTGTCCCAATCTTTGAGACAGCTAAAGTAATGGTTATAAGCACACTCTGGAATCTTTCCCAGAGATTTCTCAGCAGACTTCCCCTGAAGTCTGATTAGCCAGGTTTCAACATATACTCATTCATGAATCAATTATTGGAAAGGAGAATGAATGGAATTCTTGTGATTGGCTTAGTCTACTTAGAATTCCCTTCAGTCTGAGGAAAGACCAGGTTTTGTGGAGTAAACAAAATTGGGTCTCCTGTAAATAGAAATAAGAAAAGGAATTACAATAAGGTAGGCAATCAATAATATTTCTACAGTTCTTTCCCAAAGAAAACAATGTATTAACATTATTTTCAGTTAAATCCTATTGATTTTTTCAGTAAATTACTGCAACTTTGGGACTCTTCAAAACAGAGAAACTATTCAGAAATCCTTTTTTAGACTTCAGCTTTAGATTTTTTCTATTTTGTGTGTGTGTGTGTGTGTATATATATACATACACATATATATATACCATTGTCATTTTAATGAAGCTTATTTTAATAGATAAAATAGCCTTGGTTCTTCAATTCATTTATCTTTAGCACTTCTTTGTTTATAAATACAGCTATAGGTTCAGGTAGAGAACTGAGGGAATACAGCTGTGTTGGGCTTCAAAAACAATGTCCAAACAAGTTTTCATATTTCAGTTTTCAATAATTTTAGTCATATAAAATCTCTACATTGTGTTCTGAAGCAGTCTATTTTTAAAAGTGCTGTTTTCTTGAAGAGAGAGAGAAGGGGGGTAGAAGATTAATTTGAGGAAATAATACCTGAAAATTTCCCTAATCTGGGGAGGAAAACAGACATTCAGATACAGAAGGCACAGAGAACTTCCATCAAAATCAACAAAAGCAGACCAACACCAGGACATATTATAATTAAATTTGCAAAATATAGTGATAAAAAATAAAAGGAGCAAGAAAAAAGAAGTCCTTAACTTACAAGGGAAGACCCATAAGGCTAGCTGCAAATTGCTTACCAGAAACTTGGCAAGCCAGAGGGGAGTGGCATGATATATTCAGAGTGCTGAACTGGAAAAATCTGCAGCCAAGGATACTCTATCCAGCAAGGCTATCATTCCGAATAGAGACATAAAAATTTTCCTAGACAAAAGAAAGCTACAGTTGTTCATGACCACTGAACAGGCCCTGAAAGAAACATTAAAGGAACTCTTTGAGTGGAAAAATTAAAAGTGACAAAAACATGAAAGGAAGAGAGAAGATCCCCAGAAATGACAAAACAAGTAATAAAATAGCAATACATCCATATCTATCAGTGATTACTCTGAATGTAAATGGAAAACTTCCAAATTTATTCTATGAGGCCAGAATTACCCTGATACCAAAACCAGATAAAGACTCCACACCAATATCCCTAATGAATATGGATACAAAATTTCTGAAAAAATGCCAGCAAACCAAATCCAACAGTACATTAAAAGAATCATTCACCACAGTGAAGTGGAATTTATTCCTGGGCTGCAAGAATGGTTCAATATTTGTAAATCAATCAACATGATATAACACATTGATAAAAGAAATCATAAGAACCATATGATCCCAGTAGGTACAGAAAAAGCACTTGGCAAAGTACACCATCCATTTCATGATAAAAACCCTCAACAAGGTAGGTTTAGAGAGAATTTACCACAACATAATAAAGGACATATATGAAAAACCTACAACTAATATCATCTTCAGTGGGGAAAACCTAAGAGCTTTTCTTTGATGGTCAGGAACAAGACAGAGATGTCTACTCTCACCACTGTTATTTAACATAGTACTGGAAGTCCTAGCCACAACAATCAGAGAACAAAAACAAATAAAAGACATCCAAATCAGCAAGGAAGAAGTCAAACTTTCACTATTTGCAGATGGCATGATATTCTATATAGAAAACTCAAAAGACTCCACCAAAAAAACAAACAAAAACAAAAACAAAAACAAAACCTGGTAGAACTGATACATGAATTCGGTGTAAAGTCATGGGATACAAAATTGATGTGCAAAAACCTGTCACATTTCTATACACCCATAATGAAACAGCAGAAAGAGAAATCAAGGAATCAGTCCAGTTTAAAATAACATCAAAAACCATAAGGTACCCAGGAATAAACCTAGCCAAAGAGGTAAAATATCTGTACTCTGAAAACTAAAACATCAATGAAACAAATTGAAGATGACACAAAGATATGGAAAACCATTTTATTTAGCATATTAATATGAAATACAGTGATTATTTTTTGAATTTTGAAAAAGACATATTTTAGGGAAAAATTTTACGTTTGTGATGCATCACACCTTTTATATAATGTTGGATTCTATTTGCTAATATTTGGTTAGGGATATATGTTCATGAGATATATTGGGTTAAATTTTCTTTCATGTTATTATTTTTTAAGATTTATTTAGGGACACCTGGGTGGCTCAGTCAGTTAAGCATCTGCATTCAGCTCAGGTCATGATCTCAGGGTCCTGGAATTGAGCCCTGCCTTGGGCTCCCTGCTCAGCAGAGAACCTGTTTGTCTCTCTTCCTCTGCTCCTCTCCCCGCTATTTCTCTGTCCCTTTCTCTCTCTCTCAAATAAAACCCCAGGTGCGCCTTATGTTTATCTGGCTTTGGTACTAGGGAAATATAGGCCTTATAAAAAAAAATAGAATATATGCTTTCCAATTGTATTTTATGAATTAGTTTATTTTAGTATCACGATAGTTATTTGTTAAAAGATTCATGCAATTCATAATGAAACCATCTGGGACTAAAGGTTTTTTTGTTTTGTTTTTTAAGATTTTAAGTTATAGGGGCACCTTGGGGGCTAAGTTGGTTAAGCATCTGTCTCTTGGTTTTGCTTAGATAATGATCTTAGGGTTGTGAGATCCAGCTGAGCCCTGTGTCAGAATCCTGCTGGTCATGGAACCTGCTTAAGATTCTGTCTCCCTTTCCCTCTGCCCCTCCCTCCCATCGCATGTGCTTTCTCTTTCTCTCAAATAAATAAATAAATAAATAAATAAATAAATAAATAAATAAAATATTTTTAAAAAAATATTTTAAATTATAAATTCAATTTATTTACTAAACATATGGATATTCATATAATCTATTTCAAATAGAAAAGTTGTGGTAGATTGTGCATTGCAATGATTGGTCAATCTTAGCTATGGTCTTCAAATCTATGGGCAGAAGATTAACCATGTTGTTTTCTTATTTTCCACTCAATATTTGTAGAAATATTCCCTTTCACTCTTGTTATTGGTAATTTGTGCCTTCTTCCTTTTTTTTTTTTTTTTTTTTTTGCTTGGTTAGCCTGGCTAGAGATTTATCAATTTTATTAATCTTTTCAAAGAATAAAATTTTGGTTTTATTGATCCTCTCTATTCATTTTGTGATTGCATTTTCACTTACTTCTGCTCTAATTTTTATTTCCTCCCTTCCATTTACATGAGGCTTAATTTGGTCTTGGTCCCTAGTTTCTAACTAAATGTGGACAAAGGTTATTATTTAGATCTTTCATTTCTAACATATTAATAAAATGTATACATTTCCTTCCCATAATTTTAATGTAATGTATTTTAGTTTTTATTTAGTCAAAATATGTTTTTAAAAATTTTTCCCTAGACTTTATTTTTGACCCATGATTTATTTACAAATACAGTGTTTAATCTTTAAATATTGCCAATTTTCAGGTAATATTATGTGACTTATTTGTAGTTTAATTTCATGATGATCTGAGAGTCTGCATTTTATGATTTCATTTTTTTTGAAGTTTCTTAAGATTCTTTTATAGACTGGTGCCTAGGTGATTCAGTTGATTAAGTATCTACCTTGGACTCAGGTCATATTCTCAGGGTCCTGGGATGGAGCAATACATAGGGCTCTTTGCTCAACAGGGAGTCTGCTTCTCCCTCTTCCTCTGTGTACTCTCTCTCACTCTCTCTCAAATAAATAAATTAAATTTAAAAAAGGTTGTTTTAGGGATGCCTAGGTGGTTCAGTATTTTAAGCGTCTTCCTTCTGGTCAGGTCATGATCCCAGGGTCCTGGGATTGAGTCCCGCATTGGGATTCTTGCTCAGTGGGGGGCCTGTTTCTCCCTCTGCCTGCCGCACCCCCTGTCTTTGCTTGCTCTCTCTCTCTGACAAATAATTAAACAAAAGCTTTTAAAAAAAGATTGTTTTAAAGATCAGAATATTGTGTATCCTGTTGACTATTCCATATGCACTTCATAAGAACATGCATTTCTGCTACTGTTGAATGGAGTGGTCTATAAATTAGATCAAATTGGTGGATACAGCTATTCATTTCATCTATAACTTTACTTGAAGCTTTTTAAAGATTTATTTATTTATTTATTTATTTATTTATTTATTTATTTATTGAGAGCGAGAGAGAGAGAGAGAGCATGACAGGGAGAGGGGGAGGGAGAAGGAGAGAGAAAATCTCTCAAGCAGACTCCACACTGAGCATGGAGCCCAATGCAGGGTTCCATCTCATGACCCTGAGATCATGACCTGGTCTAAAACAAAAAGTCAGACACTTAAGGGACTGAGCCACTGAGGTGTCCCATACCTTCTTTTTTATTAATTGTTGAGAAAGGAGTTGTAAGTCTCCAACTATAAATGTAAATTTTTCACTTTCCTTTTCCTTTTTAGATCCTTTATTTTCTTTGCCTCAAGTATTTGAAGCTTAGTTTTAAGGTTCATATATGTTTAGAATTAAGTATTTTGGGGCAATGAGCTCTATTATCAGTACGAAATGTCTGCTTTTATATCCATATTATTCTTTGTTTTGATCTTTTTTTTTTTTTTGACACAGAGAGAGAGAGAGAGACAGCAAGAGAGGGAACACAAGCAGGCGGAGCAGGAGAGGAAGAAGCAGGCTTCCCGCTGAGCAGGGAGCCCGATGCAGGACTCAATCCCAGGACCCTAGGATCATGACCTGAGCTGAAGGCAGACGCTTAACCGACTGAGCCACCCAGGCATCCCTATTCTTTATTCTGAAGTCTGCTTTATCTGAAATTAATGTACCTAGTCCAGATTTCTTTTAATTAGTGCTAGCAAATTTTACCATACTTCCACATTTTCATATCTATGTCTTTATACTTTTTAAGACCCTTTTGAGTTTTTATGGCTTTTACTTTTTAAATCAGTTTAGGTTTATAAGAAAATTGAGAGGAATGTATATGGATTCCCCATATACTCTCTCTTCCCACACAGGCATAGATACTTATTATCAACATAACTGACAAAATTGGTACATATTTTTATGAAAGATGAACCTACATTGACACACTGAACTCACCTAAAACTTGAAATTTACTGTAGAGTTCACTTTTGGCATTGTACATTTTCTGGGTCTGGGCAAATGTATAATGACATTTTAAAAATAATTATTTAATACATATTTAAGATTCTTTTACACAGTATTATGTATTTAAGTTCCCCATATGTCTAGATGTTAATTATGTCCAATTGATTGATGCTACTATTGAGTTCAACTGTGTCCTTACTGATTGTCTGCCTGCTGGATCTGTCTATTTCTGAGAGAGGGGTGTTGAAGTCTCTAACTCTGAGAGTGGAAACATCTATTTCTCCTTTCAATTCTGTACCTTATGTAGTTTGATGCACTGTTGTTAGGCACATGCACAATAGGGATTATTATTATTATTTTTTGGAAATTAACCCTTTTATTATTATATGATGTCCTTCATTGTCCCTGATAACTATATTTACTTTAAAATCTGTTCTGTCTGATCGGGCTCCCTGCTCCAGGGGAAGTCTGCTTCTCCCTCTCCCACTACCCCTACTAGTGTTACCTCTCTTACTGTGTCTCTCTCTGTCAAATAAATAAATAAATAACATATTTAAAAAATATCTGTTCTGTCTGAAATTAATGTAGCTAATATTGCTTTCTTTTAAATAGTTTTAACACAGTGTATAATTCACTATCCATGTACTTTTAATCAATTTGAGTTTTTATATTTAATTTGTATTCAAAATGAATGATCAAACAAAAAACAGAATAAAACCTGCAAATATGGAGGACAAACTGACATTGCTAGAGGGAAGAGGGGTGGGGGCATGGACAAAGTGGGTGAAGAGGAATGGGAGATTCATAATTCCAGTTATGGAATGAGTAAGTCACAGAAATAAAAACAAAACAAAAGAAAAAAACAAAACAAAACAAAGCAAGTGAAAAATCAAACAAAAAGCAGAATCAGACCTATAAATACAGAGTACAAACTAATGGTTAGCAGAGGGAAGAGAGTGAGGAAGGGGCAAAATGAGTATGAATGATTAAGTCATGGGAGAAAAAGGTACAGCATAGGTAATATAGTCATTGATATTGTAATAGCATTGTATGGTGACAGATGGTAGCTACACTTATAGTGAGCAGAGCATAATGTATACAGAAGTTGAATCAGTATGGTGTACACCTGAAACTAATGTAACTGTTTGTCAACTATACTCAAAAGCAAAATAAAGTGGTTTTCTTGTAGACAATATATAACTGGTTCTAATTTTTTGATCCATTCTAACAATCTCTGTCTTATTTAGTGCATTTAAACCATTGATATTCAAAGTGATAGCTGATTTAGATCAATTAATATTTACCATAATGGTTACTATTTTCTATTTCTTGCCTTTGTTTTTTATTCTTAATTTTGTCTTTCACTATTTTTCTTTTTTGGTGGTTTAAACTGAAAATTTTAGGAGGGGAAATGATGTCGGAGGAGTAGGGGACCTATTCCAATCGGTCCCTGAAATTGAGCTAGATATCCCCACCAGACCACTCTGAACACCCACAAAATCAGCCTGAGATGTAAGAAGATAGATCTGGATCTCTACAAGCCGAATATCGCAGGTGGTTGGTTTCGAGGTATGAAATGGGGAGCTGTGATTCTGCAGACAGATATCAGAGGATAAAGGGAAGGGGGAGGGAGCCGAGCCGTCTGGATCCTACACTGCCACTAAGCGATAACTTCCTGCACTGGGGACTGGGCACAGACTCACAGACTGGTAGTGGCAGGGAAAGGACTTTAGGGGAGCCCCCTGGATGGAACCATGGATTGGTGGGACCATGCATGCAAACTGGGGGCAGCTGGTGATTTTAGAAGCACAAAGGACAGAAACATGCCCTGACCTGGAGGCGAGGACTGGGAGTGCTGCTGAAGGGTGTACAACTCAAGACGCTACAGTGTATAGCAGCACACACAGAAATGAAGAGACTGTGGCCTGGAGAGCTCACTGAAGAACAGACTGCGGTCTCTCTGCTCTGAGGCAGAGGGTTGGAATCAATCTCTTCTCCTCTGACTCCTGGAAGAAACGTGAAAAGCCACCAGGGAAAGGTGTCAGAGTATAAAAGGCCCAAAAAACGGGTTTTCACTGAGCCCATCCCCCACCACAGGGACAGGGCAACTCTGCCCAAACAGGGTTGCCTGAGTAACAGCATGGCAGGACCCTACCCCAGAAGACAGGCTGGGAAAACAAGAGGCCAGCAATCCTAAGGTGTCTAGAAAACAGGTGCACCTAGCTTGGCTTTCGGTCAATAATTTGGACTCTACATTCCCTCAACCACCCATCAACAGAATGACTATGAGGAGGAATCCTGAAAATAGGAAAGACTCAGAGACTTTGACTTATGCCACAGATTTACAAATGGATTCAGATATAACCAAGAAGTTGGGGATGGAATTCAGGCTAGCAATTGTGAAGACAATAGTTAGGATGGAGAAATCAATTAATGGCCTCATAGAGTCTCTGAGGGCAAGAACGAGGGCTGAACTGGCAGAACTTAAAAATGCTACCAATGAGATCCAATCTAATCTAGATAACTTAACATCTTGGGTAAGTGAGGCAGAAGAATGAATCAGTGACCTTGAAGACGAATTAATAGATAAAAAGGGAAAAGAGGAGGCCAGGGAAAAACAACTCAGAATCCATGAAAATAGAATCAGAGAAATAAGTGACACCATGAAACTTCCAATGTCAGAATTCTTGGAATCCTGGAGGGAGTGGAGAGAGAGAGAGGACTAGAAGATATAGTTGAGCAAATCGTAGCTGAGGACTTCCCTAATCTGGGGAATGAAACAAACATTCGTGTCCTAGAGGCAGAGAGTACCCCTCCCAAGATGAAGGAAAACAGGCCAACACCCCAGCATATAATAGTAAAACTCGCAAATCTTAGAACCAAGGAAACCATCCTAAGGGCAGGTAGAGGGAAGAGATTCCTATCCTACAGAGGGAAGATCATCAGAATAACATCAGACCTATACGCAGAGACCTGGCAAGTCATAAAGGGCTGCCAAGACATATTTAGGATACTAAATGAGAAGAACATGCAGCCAAGAATACTTTATCCTGCAAGGCTGTCATTTAGAATGGATGGAGAGATGCAGAGTTTCCAAGAGCAACAGAAACTGAAAGAATATGTGACCACTAAGTAGGCCCTGCAAGAAATATTAAGGGGTGTTCTATAAAAGGAGAAAGACCCCAAGAGTGATACACAACAGAAATTTACAGGGACAATCTATAAAAACAAGGTCTTCACAGGCAACATAATGAAAATTAATTCATATCTTTCAATAATCACTCTCAACGTGAATGGCCTAAATGCTCCCATAAAACAGCACAGGGTTGCAGATTGGATAAAATGACCCACCCATATGCTGTCTACAAGAGACTCATTTTGAACATAAAGATACATCCAGACTGACAGTGAAGGGATCGAGATCCATCTTCCATGCCAGGGGACCTCAACAGAAAGCTGGGGTAGCAATTCCCATATCAGACAAATTAGATTTTAAACTAAAGACTGTAGTTAGAGATGCAGAAGGACACTATATCATTCTCAAAGGGTCTATCCAACAAGAAGATCTAACAATTGTAAATATCTATGCCCCCAACATGGGAGCAGCCATCTACATAAGCCAACTGTTAACCAAAATAAAGAGTCATATTGGTAACAATATGTAAATTGTAGGAGACCTCAATACTCCTCTCTCAGCAATAGACAGGTCATCTAAGCAGAAAATCAACAAAGAAAAAGAGCTTTGAAAGACACACTGGACCACAAGGACCTCAAAGATATATACAGAACATTCCACCCTAAAACAACAGAATACTCATTCTTCTCAAGCACACACAGAACTTTCTCCAGAATAGACCACATACTGGGCCACAAATCAGGGCTCAACTGATACCAAAAGATTGAAATTATTCCCTGCATATTCTCAGACCACAATGCTTTAAAACTGGAACTCAATCACAAAAAAAATTTGGCAGAAATTCAAATACTTGGAAGCTAAAGACCACTCGGTAAAAGATTGTTTGGGTCAACCAGGAAATCAAAGAGGACCTTAATTCATGGAAACCAATGGGAATGAAAACACATTGGTCTAAACCTATGGGTTACTGCAAAGTCTGCCCTATGGGGGAAATACATAGCCATCCAAGCCTCACTCAAAAAAATAGAAAAATCCCGAATTCACCAACTCTACACCTTAAAGAACTAGAGAAAAAGCAACAAACGAAGCCTAAGCTATGCATTAGAAGAGAAATAATGAAGATCAGAGCAGAGATCAATGGATTAGAAACCAGAAACATGGTAGAGTAGATCAACGAAACTAGAAGCTGGTTCTTTGAAAGAATTAATAAGATCAATAAACCACTGGCCAGACTTATCCAAAAGAAAAGAGAAAGGACCCATTATAATAAAAATATGAATGAAAGGGTAGAGATCACAACTAACACCAAGGAAATAGAGACAATTATTAGAAATTATTATCAACAACTCTATTCCAATAAGCTGAGCAACCTGGAAGAAATGGATGACTTCCGGGAAACCTATAAGCTGCCAAGACTGAAACAGGAAGAAATTGACAACCTGAATAGGCCAATAACCAGTAAGGAGTTTGACACAGTGATCAAAAACCTCCCAAAAAACAAGAGTCCACGGCCTGGTGGATTCCCTGGGGAACTCTCCCAAACATTCAAAGAAAAAATAATACCTATTCTCCTGAAGCTGTTTCAAAAAATAGAAATAGAAAGAAAGCTTCCAGACCCATTCTATGAGGCCAGCATTACCTTAATCCACAAACCAAGCAAAGACCCCAACAAAAAGGAGAAATTCAGACTGATATCCCTGATGAATATGGATTCCAAAATCCTCAACAAAATCTTAGCTAATAAGATCCAACAATACATTAAAAGGATCATCCACCATGACCAAGTGGCATTTATTCCCGGGATGCAAGGGTGGTTCAACATTTGCAGATCAATCAATGTGATAGAACACATTAATAAGAGGAGAGATAACCATATGGTCCTCTCAGTTGATGAAGAAAAAGCATTTGACAAAATACAGCATCCTTTCCTGATTAAAACTCTTCAGAGTATAGGGATAGAGGGAATATTCCTCAAGTTCATAAAATCCATCTATGAAAAACCCACAGTGAATATCATCCTCAATGGGGAAAAGAAGAGAGCATTTCCCTTAAGAACATGAACACGTCAAGGATGCCCACTCTCGTCACTATTGTACAACATAACACTAGAAGTCCTAGCAACAGCAATCAGACAACAAAAAAAATAAAATATATTCAAATTGGCAAAGAAGTAGTCAAACTCTCTCTCTTCACAGATGACATGATACTTTATGTGGAAAACCCAAAAGACTCCATCCCCAAATTACTAGACCTCATGCAGCAATACAATAATGTGGCAGGATACAAAATCAATGCACAGAAATTAGTTGCTTTCTTATACACTAATAATCCAATTGTAGAAAGAGAAATTAGAGAAATGATTCCATTCACAATAGCATCAAAAAATCATTAAGATAACTTGGAATAAACTAACCAAAGAGATAAAGGGTCTATACTCTAGGAACTACAGAACATTCATGAAAGATATTGAAGAAAACACAGAAAGATGGAAAAACATTCCATGCTCATGGATCATAAGCATAAACATTGTTAAAATGTCTATGCTACCCAGAGCAATCCGTACCTTCAATGCCATCTTGATCAAAATTCCAATGACATTTTTCAAAGTGCTGGAACTAACAATTGTAAAATTTGTATGGAATCAGAAAAGACCCTGAATCTCCAAGGAAATGTTGAAAAGGAAAAGCAAAGCTAGGGGCATCACGTTGCCTGATTTCAGGCTATATTACAAAGGAGTGATCACCAAGACAGCAGGGTACTGGCACAAAAACAAACATATAGACCAATGGAACAGAATACAGATCCCAGATATGGACCCCCAACTTTATGGTCAAATAATCTTCGACAGGGGCGCCTGGGTGGCTCAGTTGGTTAAGCGACTGCCTTCGGCTCGGGTCATGATCCTGGAGTCCCGGGATCGAGTCCCGCATCGGGCTCCCTGCTCGGCGGGGAGTCTGCTTCTCCCTTTGACCCTCCCCCCTCTCATGCTCTCTGTCTCTCATTCTCTCTGTCTCAAATAAATAAATAAAATCTAAAAAAATAAAAAAATAAAAAATAATCTTCGACAAAGCAAGAAAAAACATGCAATGGAAAAAAGACAGTCTGTTCAATAAATGGTGCTGGGAATATTGGACATCCACATGCAGAAGAGTGAAACTTGACCATTCTCTAACACCATGTACAAAGATAAACTCAAAATGGATGAAAGACCTCAGTGTGACACAGAGATCTATCAAAATCCTAAAGGAAAACATAGGCAGTAACCTCTTTGACATTGGTCACAGCAACTTCTTTCAAGGTACATCTCCAAAGGCTAGGGAAAGAAAAGCAAAAATGAACTTTTGGGACTACATCAAGATAAAAATTTCTGCAGAGCAAAGGAAATAGTCAACAAAACAAAGAGACAACCCACAGAATGGGAGAAGATATTTGCAAATGACACTACAGATAAAGGGCTGGTATCCAAGATCTATAAAGAACTTCTCAAACTCAACACCCAAAAAACAAGTGATCAATTCAAAAAATGGGCAAAAGATATCTCCAAAGAAGACATGCAAATGGCTAACAGACACATGAAAAAATGTTCATCATCATTAGCCATCAGGGAAATTCAAATCAAAACCACACTGAGATGCCACCTTACACCATTTAAAATGGCAAAAAAGGACAAGGCAAGAAACAACAAATGTTGGAGAGGTTGTGGAGAAAGGGGAACCTTCTTACACTGTTGGTGGCAATGCAAGTTGGTATAGCCACTTTGGAAAACAGTGTAGAGGTTGCTCAAAAAATTAAAAATAGAGCTACCCTATGACCCAGCAATTGCACTACTGGGTATTTACCCCAAAGACAGAGATGTAGTGAAAAGATGGGCCATGTGCACCTCAATGTTCATAGCAGCCATGGGCGCAATAGCCAAACTGTGGAAAGAGCTGAGATGCCCTACAACAGATGAATGGATAAAGAAGATGTGGTCCATATATACAATGGAATATTATTTAGCCATCAGAAGGGATGAATACCCAAATTTTTCATCAACATGGATGGGACTGGATGACATTATGCTAAGTGAAATAAGTCAAGCAGAGAAAGTCAACTATCATATGGTTTCACTTATTTGTGGAATATAAGGAATAGCATGGAGACCATTAGGAGAAGGAAGGGAAAAATGAAGGGGGGGAAATCGGAGGGAGAGATGAACCATGAGAGACTATGGACTCAGAGAAACAAACTGAGGGTTTTAAAGGGGAGGGGGGTGGGGGGATGGGTTAGCCAGGTGATGGGTATTAAGGAAGGCATGTACTGCATGGAGCACTGTTTGTTATATGAAAACAATGAATTGTAGATCACTACATCAAAAACTAATGATGTATTGTATGGTGACTAACATAACATAATAAAATAAAATATAAAAAAGAAGCATTTTATGTAATTCCACATTCTTTCCTTTCTTAGCATATCAATTACACTTCATTGTTTGCTTTTTTTTAAGTGGTTCCCGATTATTTTCAACAAACTCTTACAACTAATCCAAGTCCATTTTCAAATAACACTACACCATTTCATGGGTAGTATAAATACTTTATAAGAAAATAATCCTGATAACTTCCTCCACCTCCTGATTCATTGTTGCCATTTATTTCTTTTATATAAAAACATACATAAGCATATATGTCTGTACGTATCTATGATATATATATGAGTACATAATCAATTACATTTTTGTTATTTTTTGAACAATCTGATATCATGTTAGATCAATGACTATGGGAAACAGACTGAGGGTTTCAGAGGGGAGGGGGTGAGGGGAATGGGTTAACCCGGTGATGGCTATTAAGGAGGGCACAGATTGCATGGAGTATTCGGTGTTATACACAAATAATGAATCATGGGACACTACATCAAAAAGTAATCAAAAGTAATGATGTACTGTATGGTGACTAACATAACATAATTAAAAAAATGCCTAAAAAAAGAATAAGAGAAATTATAGCTTTTAATTTATTTTCACATGTTCCTATTATAATGCTCTTCCTTCCTTCCTTCCTTATTTATTTATTTATTTTTTTTTAGAGAGAGAGAGAGCGTGGGGTGGTGGGGGTTATGTGGGGAGGGATAATCTTAAGCAGACTCCACACCCAGTACAGAACCTGAGCTAGGGCTCAATCTCATGATCCTGATATCATGACCTGAGCCAAAATCCAAGTCAGATGCTGAAATGACTGAGCCACCCGGGAGCCCCATTGCTCTTCCTTTATTAATGTAGATCTGAGTTTATGATGTACATTATTTCTTTTCCCTCTAAAGAACCTACTTTAACATTTTTTGCACAACAGGTCTACTGGCAACAAAATCCTCAAATTTTTGTTTGCCTGGAAAACTCTTTATCTATCCTTTACATTTGAAGAATTTCACAGTATATAGACTTCGAGGTTCCTCTCTCTCTCTCTGTCTCTATGTCTCACTTCACTTTAAAATTTACACTCCACTCTTTTTGCTTGCATAGTTTCTGAGAAAAATTTGATGTAATTCTTGCCTTTGTTCCTCTATAAATAAGGTGTACCCCCCCCCCAGCTTCTTTCAGGACTAACTTCAATTCTCTGTAATTTGGAAATTATATACCAATGTATATGTAGTTTTTGTTTGTTTTCATTTATTTTGCCATGTTATTTGAGCTCCCTGAATCTGTTATTTGGTGTCTGAAATTAATTTTGTGAACTTTTAAGTCATTTCAAATTTTTCTTCTGTTTCTTTCTATTTCTCTTCCTGGTAATTCCAGTACATGTATGTTGCTTTTGTGGTTATGCCATAGCTTATAGATATACTGTTCTGTATTTTTTAATATTTTTTAATTTAAATTCAATTAATTAACATAGAATGTATTATTGGTTTCAGAGGTACAGGCCTGTGATTCATCAGTCTTATATAATACCCAGTGCTCATTACATCACATGACCTCCTTAATGTCCATCATCCAGTTACCCCATACCCCCATTCTGTAGTTTTCTGAGTACAGCTCCTTTGCCTCTTTGGTTCCGTTTATTCCTAGGTATCTAATGATTTCATGTGCAATTATAAATGGGATCAACTCCTAAATTTCTCCTTATCTTGTCTCATTGTTAGTGTATAAGAATGCAACTGATTTCAGTGCATTTATTTTCTATCCTGCCACATTGCTGAATTCCTGTATGAGTTCTAGCAATTTTGGGGTGAGGTCTTTTGAGTTTTCCACATAGAGTATCATGTCATCTGCAAAGAGTAAGAGTTTGAATTCTTCTACGCTGATTTGGATGTCTTATTTATTATTGTTGTCTGATTGCTGAGGCTAGGAATTCTACTACTATGCTGCACAGATTGGTGATATTGGCCATCCCTACCATGTTCCTGACCTTAGGGGAAAAGCTCTCAGTTTTTCCCCATTGAGAATGATATTTGCTGTGGGCTTTTCATAGATGGCTTTTATGATTTTGAGGAATGTTCCGTCTATCACTACACTATGATGAGTTTTATTTTTATTTATTTATTTTTATTATGTTCAATTAGCCAACATATAGCACATCATTAGTTATTGATGTAGTGTTCAATGATTCATTATTTGCATATAAAACCCATGCTCATCACATGTGCCCTCCTTAATACCCATCACCTGACTACCCCATCCCCTCACCTCCCTCCCTTCTGAAACCATCAGTTTTTTTCCCAGAGGCCACAGTCTCTCATGGTTTGTCTCCCCCTCTGATTTCTTCCCGTTCACATTCAGTTTTCCATCCCTTCCCCTATGGTCCTCCATGCTATTCTTTATGTTCCACATATGAGTGAAACCATATGGTAATTGTCTTTCTCTACTTGACTTATTTGATTTAGCATAATGTCCTCCAGTTCCATCCATGTCAATACAAATGGTGGGTATTCATCCTTTCTGATAGCTGAGTAATATTCCATTGTATATATAAATCATATCTTCTTTATCCTTTAGTCTGTTAAAGGGCATCTTGGCTCCTTCCACAGTTTGGCTATTGTGGACATTGTTGCTATTAACATTGGGGTGCATGTGCCCCTCCTTTTTGCTATATCTGGATCTTTGGAAAAAATACCAACTAGTGCAATTGCTGAAATACCCACTAGTGCAATTGCTGGGTCATAGGGAAGCTCTATTTTTAACTTTTTGAGGAACCTCCATATGGTTTTCCAAAGTGGCTGTACCAGCTTGCATTCCTATCAACAGTGTAAGAGGGTTCCCATTTCTCCACATCCTCGCCAATATTTGTTGTTTCCTGCCTTGTTAAATTTGTCATTCTAACTGGTGTAAGGTGGTATGTCATTGTGCTGATTTGTATTTCCCTAATGGCTAGTGATGATGAACATTTTTTTCATGTCTCTGTTAGCCATTTGTATGTCTTCTTTGGAGAAGTGTCTGTTCATGTCTTCCGCCCATTTTTTGACTGGATTATTTGTTTCTTGGGTGTTGAGTTTGAGAAGTTCTTTATACAACTTGGATACCAGCCCTTTATCTGTAATGTCATTTGCAAATATCTTCTCCCATTCCGTGGGAGGGCTCTTAGTTTTGCTGACTGTTTCCTTTGCTATGCAGAAGCTGTTTATCTTGATGTAGTCCCAAAAGTTCATTTTTGCTTTTGTTTCCCTTGCCTTTGGAGACATGTCTTGAAAGAAGTTGTTGTGGCCTATGTTGAAGAGGTTACTGCCTCTGCTTTCCTCTAGGATTTTGATGGATTCCTGTCTCATGTTGAGGTCTTTCATCCATTTCGAGTTTATCTTTGTGAATGGTGTAAGAGAATGGTCCAGTTTCATTCTTCTGTATGTAGCTGTCTGATTTTCCCAGCACCATTTATTGAAGAGACTGTCTTATCCATTGGGTATTCTTTCCTGATTTGTCAAAGATTACTTGACCATGGAATTGAGGTTCCATTTCTGGAGTCCCTATTCTTTTCCATTGATCTATGTGTCTGTTTTTGTGCCAATACTATGCTGTCTTGGTGATCACAGCTTTTATGATGTTGAGGTATGTTCCCTCTATCCCTACACTATGATGAGTTTTAATCAAGAGAGGATGCTGTACTTTGTCAAACACTTTTTCTGCATGTATTGAGAGGATCATATGGTTCTTGTCCTTTCTTTTATTTACGTCATGTATCACATTGACTGATTTGCAGATGTTGAACCAACCTTGTAGCCTAGGAATAAATCCCACTTGATCGTGGTGAATAATCCTTTTAATATACTCTTGGATGCTATTGGCTAGTATTTTGGTGAGAATTTTTGCATCCATGATCATGAGGGATATTGGTCTGTAATTCTCCTTTTTGGTTGTGTCTTTGTCTGGTTTGGGGATAAAAGTAATGTTGGCCTCATAGAAAGAGTTTGGAAGTTTTCCTTCCATTTCTATTTTTTTTTTGAAATACCTTCTTCTGTAATGGTTTGGTAGAATTGATCTGGAAAGTAATCCCGCCTGGGCTCTTGTTTCTTGGAAGGTTTTTGACTACTTCTTCAACTTCCTTGCTGGTTATGTGTCTGTTCAGATTATGTATTTCTTCCTGTTTCAGTCTTGGTAGTTTATAAGTGTCTGGGAATGCATCCATTTCTTCCAGATTTCCTGGTTTGTTGTTATATAGTTGCTCATAATATGTTCTTATACTTGTTTGTATTTCTTCTGTGTTGGTTGTGATCTCTCTCTTTCATTCATGATTTTATTTATTTTTGTACTTTCTCTTTTCTTTTTGATAATTCTGCCCAAGGGCTTATCAATCTTATTAATCCTTTCAAAGAACCAGCTCCTAGTTTCGTTGATCTGTTCTACTGTTCTTTTGGTTTCTATTTCATTGATTTCTGCTCTGATCTTTATTATTTCTCTTCTCCTGCTCGTTTTAGGCTTTATTTGCTGTTCTTTCTCCAGCTCCTTTAGGTGTAAAGTTAGGTAGTATATTTGAGACCCTATTTGGTTCTTGAGAAATGTTTGTATTTCTATATACTTCCCTCTTAGGACCACCTTGGCTGCATCCAAAAGATTTTGTACAGTTGTGTTTTCATTTTCATTTTTTCCATGAATTTTTAAAATTCTTCTTTAATTTCTTAGTTGACCCATTCATTCTTTAGTAGGATGCTCTCTAGCCTCCATGTAACTGAGTTCCTTCCAAATTTCTTCTTGTGATTGAGTTCCAGTTTCAAAGCTCTGTGGTCCGAAAATATGCAGGGAATGATCCCAGTCTTTTGGTACTGGTAGAGACCTGATTTGTGACCCTGTAGGTGATCTATTCTGGAGAATGTTCCATGTGCATTAGAGTAGAATGTGTATTCTGTTGCTTTAGGATGGAATGTGCTGAATATATCTGTGAAGTCTATCTGGACCAATGCATCATTTAAAGATCTTCTTTCCTTATTGATCTTCTGTTTAGATGATCTGTCCATTTCACTGCAGTGGGTTTTAAAGTCCCCTATTTTTATTGTATTATTGTCGATGTGTTTCTTTGATTTTATTATTAATTGGCTTATATATTTGGCTGCTCCCATGTTAGGAGCATAAATATTCACAATTATTAGGACTTCTTGTTGTATAGACCCTTTAATTATGATATAGTGCCCTTCCTCATCTCTTACTTACAGTCTTTGGTTTAAAATCTAAATTGTCTAATATAAGGATTGCCACTCTAGCTTTCTTTTGATGTCCATTAGAATGATAAATGGTTTTACATCCCCTCACTTTAACTCTGGAGGTATCTCTGGGTCTAAAATGAGTGTCTTGCAGACAGCATATCGATGGGTCTTTGTTTTTTATCCAATCTGTGTCTTTTGATTGGGGCATTTAGCCCATATACATTCAGAGTAACTTGAAAGATACGAATTTAGTATCATTGTATTAACTGTAATGTGACTGTTACTTTGTATTGTCTCTGTTCCTTTTTGGTTTATCTTACTTTTGGGCTTTCTCTTTGCTTAGAGGATCCCTTTTAATATTTCTTGTAGGATGGTTTGGTGATCACAAATTCTTTAAGTTTCTGTTTTCCTGGAAGCTTTTTATCAGTCCTTCTATTTTGAATGACATCTTAGGTGGGTAAGGTATTCTTGGCTGCATGTTTTTCCCATTTAGCACCCTGAATATATTATGCCATTCCTTTTTGGTCTGCCAGGTCTCTGTGAATAGGTCTGCTGCCAACCTAATGTTTCTACCCTTATAGGTTACTGATCTCTTGTCCTGAGCTGCTTTCAGGTTTTTCTTTTTTCTCTGAGATCTGTATGTTTCACTATTATATGTGGAATATATATAGCTCAGAAAATATTTCCTCAGTTGGGTCATCTCCTGATATGCCCATCCAATAAATTATTTATTTCTGTTACAGTGTGTTTATTTTGTTTTGTTTGCTTCTGGCATTTAAAAAAAATTCCATCTATTTACATTTCTCATCTGTTCTTGCATGCTATCTACATTATCATTAAAGTTCTTAGCATATTAGTCATAGCTCTTTTAAAATTCCCAATCTGACTATTTGAAACATCTCTACTAAATCTGGTTCTGATGCTTACTCTGTGTCTTCAAATTTTGTTTTTTGCCTTATGATATACCTTGTAATTATTTCTTCATAGCCAAATATGATGTATCATGTTAAAGGTCTGTTGTAAATAAGACTTAGAATTTGGTGGTGATGTGTGGTAAGTTGGAAATCATTCTATAGTATTATAAATAGGTTTTAGTTTTTTATTAAAGCTGTATCTGTGGACTATGAACTGTATAAATGTCTCTCATTTTTTTTCTCTCCCCTTAGATAGGACAGAATAGCTGGAGGGTGCTGAAACTAATTTCCCTCTCTCATGTGGAAAGCTAGAGATGGCTAAAATTCAATATTTCATTCCCTTCAAGTCAGTTTGGTTATGGTAATACTCCAGCAGGTTATGTTCTGGTTAACTAGTTTACAGTGAAGGCAGGCCATTTTAAGAACAAAGTGTTCTTGTCTATTCCAAAATGGTTAATTTGTTTTCCTTCCTGCTAGAAGCAGGAGGGGATTTTTCTCTGATATTTATTGTGTGAATCTGGTTGAGATCCTACTGGTAAATCTCATGATATGGTTGGGGGAGCTTTCTATTACTAGGTCTCACTCATGTTTTTAACTCTCAGAATTGTCTGCATTGAGCCTCCAGCTGTTGTTCAATTAAAGTTCAGGTTTCCCTATTTGGGCACTCGTTACCACAGTAGTTTCCACTTGTGAATCTCTGCTCATGTAAATTTCAACTTCCTGTATTCACCTGTCTCCAATCTTGAGGACAACAATTTTCATCATGTCCACCACCATTAGAAGTCCAAGAAGAGTTTTTTTTTTTTTTCAGTCAGTTCAGCTGTGTGCTCTTACTGGGTTGTAGTGACCACTTCCAAGCTTCTTACATGTAGAACTAGAAACCGGAAGTCTGTCTTCATATTTATAGATTTCTATAGACCCCATGTAGTTTTGTCTGGCTTTTGTATCCAATTTAAAAATCTGTCTTCTAACAAGTGTGTTTAAACTATTTACACTAAAATTGATTTTAGTTATTGTATTAGTTTTCTATTACTACTATAACAAATTACCACAAACTTAAGGGCTTAAACAATAAGAAAAGATTTTCTTATAGTTCTTTAAGCACAAGTTTGAAATGAATTTACAAAACTAAAATTAAGTTATTGGAAGGGCTGCTTCCTTTGGGAGTTTCTAAGGAATAAACCATTTTCTTATGTTTTCCAGCTGCTAGAGGCCACCTTCATTAATTGGCTCATTGTTCCCTTTCTCTAAATCCAAAGCCAGCAATGTTTTATCTGTCTGATTATTGTCCTGTAGCCCCAAATCCCCATCTAACGAGAGAAGGAAAAGCATGTCCAAAATCAGGTGGTGATGTCAGCACATTTAGACAACCTTTCTTTTAGTCTCCCTTTTTGACAACTAATTAGGCATCTATCCACAAACAAAGATGCCTCTGTGGGAGTGGTGGGATCCAGTATGATATGCCTAATGATCTAGGAGGAGTCTTGGCTACCTGTGCACATGGAAATAGGCAGAAAGTCCTCCCTCATTATGAGCCATGGAACAAGCAAAGCCAGTAAATATGCTGATTTTATTTTTTTGCTTCAGTTGGCGAAAACTGATAGAGTGTTGACCTAGGTAGATACCCATAAGGGAGAAAGAATTTGTAGAATAAGCTTTCTGAGAAGAGATACCAGCATGCCTTTAGAGCAAAAATTTCAATATTGAATGCAATAAGAACTTTGCCAATGTTGCCTCTCCCTCAAAATGACACAGTGTGGGGCTGAACTACAGATGGAAACCACACTCATGGGGAGGGGGATAAAAAGGCAGTGAGTGGGTGCCTGGCTCCCACAGCTGTGTGGGACACCATTGGAGAACCAGTTTCTCTCCCATAACACCCAGAATACTGAAGTGGCACCTCAATGACTTGGATGGAGGGAAGAGACTGAGAAAGAGGAAATTAAGTACATCAAAGGACTTTAGAGTGGTGTGGCTCCTGCTAACTGTACTCAGAACTTCAGCAGAAAGTCCTAAGAACCTTTGAAAGAATACCACCCCAGGATATTTTCACCAGGCCCAAGAACAGTTCCAATTCCTGACTGCAAAACCTACATCTGCTCCTATTCTGTGACCAGCTACTGTGTGTGCTCAGAACTACATTGATAAGAGTGAGTCTGGTAAAAAGAGAACTATCAGAAAAAAAACAAAACAAAACACCAGGACCTGTGGGCAAGGAAGAAACTACAAACTTCAACTATAACACCACTTTTTGGAAAACAAAAGAGAAGTTTCCGGCAGTCAACCAGAAGAGTTTTAAGAACTAGAGAAACAAAAGCTTAAGAATTCTGCTACAAGAAAGAGCAAGATATGTGGAGCAGGTACATCAAAATAAGATCAAAGTAAAACCTGCAAATAACAGAAACAATGAAGAGCATATCCCATTGAAGGCAGGTAATAAAAGTTTGAGAAGGTGTCTGCTACTTGATATATGAAAGTAGCAACTCCAATAAACAAGAAGAATCAAGGGAACCTGTCATTACCAAAGATAACATTGATTCTCCAATGACCAAACTCAAAGGCATGGTATTTTGGGATCTAGTTGATAAAGAATTCAAAACAGTTGTTTTGAGGAAGCTCAATGAGCTACAAGAAAACATTGAAAAACAAGTCAATGAAATCAGGAAAATATACATGAACAAGTTGAAAAATGTAACAAAAAGGTAGAAATCATGAAAAAAAAGGAATTCTGGAGCGGAAAAAAGCAATGAATGAAATGAAAAATGCAGTGCAGAACCCCTACAGCAGAGTAGAAGAAATAGAAGACATAGTAAGTGGACTAGAGGTCAGGAATGTTGAAATAAACCAGTGAGGGGGAGAACAACAACAAAAAGGAATGAAAAATGTGATCTATGGGACTTCATGACATTTACAAATATTAAAACGATTGAGATTACAGAAGAGAATGGAGGAATACAGGGGCAGAAAGTTTATTTAAATAATAGGTGAGAACTCCCCAAATCTTGGGAAAGTCTTGGACACTGAAGTATACAAAACTAATAATTCACCCTGTAATGTCAATGCAAATTGACCTTCTCCAAGGCACATTAAAATGAGCCTGTCAAAAATCAAAGATAAAAAGAGTATAATCTCTTTAGGCAGATTAAAAAAAAAAAAAGATTGTAAGGCACAAAGGAACACTTATTAGATTATTGGCATATTTCTCAGCAAAAACCCCTAGAAAGAGACCAGGAGACAGTAGATTTACATATTCAAATTTTTGAAAGAAATATATTGACAACCAAGAATATTTTACCTGGAAAATTTTATCTGAAAGATCAATTTTCGATGAAGATATTCTAGAAAAACAAAAGTTGATGGAGTTCATTGCCACTAGATTTGCCTTACAAGAAATGCTGAATTGAATCTTTAAGCTGAAATAAAAGATGTTAGTGACACGAAAACATACAAAGGTATGCACCACACTGGTAAAGGTATGTACCGTCAGATTTAGAAAACTCTAATTCAGTAATAGAATGGTGTGTTGAACAATTAACTACAGTATAAAGGTTAAAATAAGGGTATTAAATATAACTATAGTTGCCAAAATTTCTTAACTAACACACAATATAGGAAGGGTAAATTGACAAGTCACTGGGTGGCTCAGTTGGTTAAGTGTCTGCCTCAATTCCAGCTCAGGACATGATCTCAGGGTCATGAGATTGAGCCCTGCATCAGGTTTTGCACTCAGTAGAGAGTCTGCTTGCAATTATCTCCCTCTGCTCCTCCCCCCACTCACGCTCGTTCTCTCTCTCTCTACAACAAATAAATACATCTTTTTAAAAAAGGGTAAATTGTGGCATCAAAAATATATAAAAGGGGGACATAAAAGAGTAAAACATTTGTTTACAATGTGAGTTAAGTTGCCAGAAGCTTAAAATGGATTGTTTTATCTATAAGGTGTTTTGTGTAAGCCTCATAATAAGCAAAGCAAAAACCCAGAGGAGATGCACAAAATATAATGAAAGAAGAAAGAATTGGAAGAGCAAGATGGGAGAGGAGTAGGAGACCTAAATTTGTTCTGGTCCCAGGAATTCAGCTAGATAGTTATCAAACCATTCTGAACACCTACAAACTTAATAGGAGATCAAAGAAAAGAATAGCAGCAATGCTATGAACAGAAAAAAGACCACTTTCTGGAAGGTAGGACATGTGGAGAAGTGAATTCGAGGCAATATTTGGGAAGATTGTCCATGGTGGTGGGAGGGAGGGAGCATCCATCAGCCAGCTACCAACAAGTTATAGAGCAGCAGAGAACAAAACCAGAACTTTTAGAAGTCTGCTTCGATGAATGACATTGCTCCAGTGGCTAAGTGGGGGTGGAACCCATGCTGGGACAGTGTGGTCTCAGGACCCTACAGGTCACAGAAAGACCGGGGGTGCCCAAGTGTGGTAGAGTTCCCAAGTATCAGAGTGGGGAAGCTGGCTGCAAAGACAGAGCCGAGGAGTGGGCTCTCAGTTGAGGGCTTCCATAAACCATGATCTGTGGCACAGTTGGGCCACTACTCTTCAAGCAGGGATCCAACAAGTGGCAGATCCGGGGAGACTGCCCTTCCTCCTCCAGGAGGAGCAGTACGGAAGTGCACCGCAGGAATCCACTGGGTTTGGAGACTGCAAACAGGTTCGTGTGCCAGAGATACAAACGCGCAGTCACCGGCCAGGTGAGCTCTGTGTGCGGCTGGAGACCAGGGAGAGAGGAGTGACTGACTGCATTTCTCTGAGGGCTCACTGAGGAGTGGGGCTGTGAGTTCTCAGCTCCTCTGGGGTCAGAGATTGGGAGGCTGCCATTTTCATTCTCCTCCTCCAAAACTGTATGGAAAGCTTTCAGGGAACAAAAGCAACCGAGATCAAACCCAAGGAGATTACTTAGCCTGACCCATGACAAAGGAGATGCAATTCCACCTTGGGCAAAGATATTTGAGAATGACTGCAACAGGCCCCTCCCCCAGAAGATCAGCAAAAACATCCAGCCAAGACCAAGTTTACTGATCAATGATAACTGCAAAACTCCAGCACTAGGGGAACACAGCTCATAGAATTCATGGCTTTTTTTCCCCATGATTCTTTAGTCTTTCAAAGTTAATTTTTTTAGATTTTCCTTATTTTGGCTTTTTCTACCTTTTTTTGAATTTTTTGTCTTTCCTTTTTCAACCAACATCTTATCTTACCAATTCCTTTTTTAATTTTTTTTTTAATTTTCATTTTTACACTCTTATCCGTTCATTGTATTTAACCTTATTATTTGTACATATATAAGTTTTTCTTTCTTTAAAATTTTGGGATATGGTTTCTTTTAACAGACCAAAATATACCCTAAATCTAGTGTATGGCTTTGTTCTAGCCTCCTGCCAGAAAATATTATCTCTCTTTTTTTTTTAACCAACATCTTATCTTATCAATTCCTTTTTTAAAATCTTTTTTTTAATATTCATCTTTACAATCAAATTTCAGCCCTTCATTGTATTTACCCTTATTTTTGTATATATATATTAGTTTTATTTTCTTTAAAATTTTGGGAGGTCATTTCTTCTAACAGACCAAAATACACCCAAAATCTAGTGTGTGGCTCTGTTCTATTCACCAGCCTGATCATATTCTTTTTCTTTTGTTTTTTCCTTTGCTCCCCCCACACCCGACCCTGGTTTTCAGGGCTTTTTTGATTTGTTTAATGTATATTTTTCTGGGGTTGTTGTTAACCTTTTACCATTTTGTTCTCTCATTCATCTATTTTCCTCTGGACAAAATGACAAGACATAAAAACTCACCTCAAAAAAAAAAAAAAAAAGAACAAGAAGCAATACCAACTACCAGGGACAAAATCAATACAGATATTAGTAAGATGTTGGAACTAGAGTTCAGAATGACGATTATAAAAATACTAGCTGGGCTTGAATAAAGCATAGAAGATACTAGAGAATCCCTTTCTGAAGAAATAAAATAACTAAAATCTAACCAAGACAAAATCAAAAGGGCTATTAACGAGGTGAAATAAAAAATGGAGGCCCTAACTGCTAGGATAAATGAGACAGAAGAGAAAATTGGTCATCTAGAAGACAAAATGATGGAGAAAAAAGAAGCTGAGAAAAAGAGAGATAAACAACTACTGGATCATGAGGGTAGAATTCGAGAGTTAAGTAATACCATAAGGAGAAACAATATTAGAATAATTGGGATTCCAGAAGAAGAAAGAGAGAGACGGGCAGAAGGTATATTGGAGCAAATTATAGCAGAGAACTTCCCTAATTTGGGGAAAAGGAAATAAGCATCAAAACCCAGGAGGCACAGAGCACCACCCTCAAAATCAACAAAAATAGGTCAACACCTCGACATCTAATAGTAAGACTTACAAGTCTCAGAGACAAAGAGAACATTCTGAAAGCAGCTCAGGAGAAGAGATCTGTAACCTGCAATGGTAGAAGCATTAGACTGGCAGCAGACCTATGCACAGATCACTGGCAGGCCAGAAAGGATTGGCATAAATTCAGAGCATTAAATGAGAAAAATATGCAGCTAAGAAAACTATATCAAGCAAGCTGTCATTGAAAATAGAAGGAGAGATAAAAAGCTTCCAGGACAAACAAAAACTAAAAGAATTTGCAAACACCAAAAAAGCCCTACAAGAATTAATGAAAGGGGTCCTCCAAGCAAGAGAGAGGCTAAAAGTAACATTGACCAGAAAGGAACACAGACAATATACAGTAAGAGTCACCTTACAGGCAATACAATGGCACTAAATTCATATCTTTCAATAGTTACGCTGAATGTAAATGGGCTAAATGCCCCAATCAAAAGACACAGGGTATGAGATTGGATAAAAAACAAGACCCATCGATATGCTGTCTGCAAGAGACTCATTTTTGACCCAAAGGCACTTCCTGATTTAAAGTGAGGAGGGGGAAAACCGTTTACCATGCTAATGGACATCAAGAAAAAGCTGGGGTGACATTCTTATATCAGACGAATTAGATTTTAAACCAAATATTATTATAAGAGATGAGGAAGGACAGCATATCATAATTAAAGGGTCTATCCAACAGGAAGTTCTAAAAATTTAAATATCTATGCCCCTAACATGGGAGCAGCCAATTATATAAGCCAATTAATAACAAAATCAAAGAAACACATTGACAACAATACAATAATAGTAGGGGACTTTAACATGCCCCTCACTGAAATGGACAGATCATCTAAACAAAAGATCAACAAGGAAATAAAGACTTTAAATGACACACTGGACCAAATGGACTTCACAGACATATTCAGAACATTCCATCCCAAAGCAACAGAATATATGTTCTTCTCTAGTGCCCACGGAACATTCTCCAGAATACATCACATCCTAGGTCACAAATCAGGTCTCAACCAGTACCAAAAGATTAGGATCATTCCCTGCATATTTTCGGACCACAATGCTTTGAAACTAAAACTCAATCACAAGAGGAAAGTTGGAAAGAACCCAAATACATGGAGGCTAAAGAGCATCCTACTAAAGAATGAATGGGTCAACCAGAAAATTAAAGAAGAATTTAAAAAATTCATGGAAACAAATGAGAATGAAAACACAACTGTTGAAAATCTTTTGGATGCAGCCAAGGTGGTCCTAAGAGGAAAGTATATAGCAATACAAGCCTTTCTCAAGAAACAAGAAAGGTCTCAAATACACACCATAAACCTACACCTAAAGGAGCTGGAGAAAGAACAGCAAATAAAGCCTAAACCCAGCAGGAGAAGAGAAATAATAAAGATCAGGCAGAAATCAATGAAATAGAAACAAAAAGAAGAGTAGAACAGATCAATGAAACTAGGAGCTTGTTCTTCAAAAGAATTAATAAGATTGATAAACCCCTGGCCAGACTTATCAAAAGGAAACAAGAAATGACCCAAATCAACAAAATCATGAATGAAAGAAGAGAGATCACATCTAACACCAGAGAAATATGAACAATTATAAAAACATATTATGAGCCACTATATGCCAACAAATTAGACAATGTGTAAGAAATGGATGTTTTTTTAGAGATGTATAAACTATCAGAACTGAACCAGGAAGAAATAGAAAACCAGAACAGACCCATAAACAGTAAGGAAATTGAAGCAGTAATCAAAAATTTCCCGACAAACAAAAGCCCAGGGCCAGATGGCTTCCCAGGGGAATTCTACCAAACAATCAAAGAAGAATTAATACCTATTCTTCTGAAACTGTTTCAAAAAATAGAAATAGAAGGAAAACTTCCCAACTTATTTTATGAGGCCACCATTACCTTGATCCCCAAACAAGACAAAGACCCAATCAAAAAGAAGTACAGACCAATACCCCAGATGAATATGGGCGCAAAAATTCTCACCAAAATACTAGTCAATAGGATCCAACAGTACATTAAAAAGATTATCCAGCACGACCAAGTGGGATTTATTCCTGGGCTGCAAGATTGGTATAAGAACCATATGATCTCCTCAATGGATTCAGAAAAAAACGTTTGACAAAGTGTAGCATCTTTTCTTGATTAAAACTCTTCACAGTGTGGGGATAGAAAGAACATACCTCAATATCATAAAAGCCATCTATGAAAAACCCACAGCGAGTATCATTCTCAATGGGGAAAAACTGAGAGCTTTCCTCCTAAGGTCAGGAACATGGCAGGGATGTCCACTATCACCACTGCTATTCAACATAGTACTAGAAGTCCTAGCCTCAGCAGTCAGACAAGAAAAAGAAATAAAAGGCATCCAAATTGGCAAAAAAAGAAGTGAAACTCTCACTCTTTGCAGATGATATGACACTTTATGTGGAAAACCCAAAAGACCCCACCCCAAAACTGCTAGAAATCGTACAGGAATTCAGTAAAGTGGCAAGATATAAAATCAATGCACAGCAATCAGTTGCATTTCTATACACCAAAAATGAGACAGAAGAAAGAGAAATTAAGGAGTCGATCTCATTTACAATTGCACCCAAAATCATAAGATACTTAGGAATAAATCTAACTAAAGAGGCAAAGAAACTGTACTCAGAAAACTTTAGAATACTCATGAAAGAAATTGAGGAAGACACAACAAAATGGAAAAGCATTCCGTGCTCATGGGTTGGAAGAACAAATTTCGTGAAAATGTCTATGCTACCTAGATCAATCTACATATTTAATGCAATCCCTATCAAAATACCATCAACTTTTTTCAAAGAAATGGAACAAATAATCCTAAAATTTCTATGGAAACAGAAAAGACCCTGAATAGCCAAAGGAAGGTTGAAAAAGAAAAGCAAAGCTGATGGCATCACAATTCCAGAGTTCAAGTTCTATTACAAAACTGTCATCATCAAGACAGTATGGTACTGGCACAAAAGAGACACATAGATCAATGGAACAGAATAGAGATCCCAGAAATGAGCTCTCAACTCTATGCTCAACTAATCTTTGAGAAAGCAAAAATGAATGTCCAATGGAAAAAAGAGAGTCTCTTCAACAAATGGTGCTGGAAAAATTGGACAGCCACATGCAGAAGAATGAAACTGGACCATTCTCTTACACCACACACACAAAAAGACTCAAAATATACGATAGAACTCAGTGTGAGACAGGTATCCATCAAAATCCTTGAGGAGAACACAGGCAACAACCTCTTCGACCTCAGCCACAGCAACTTCTTCCTAGACATATCACCAAAGGCAAGGTAAGCAAGGGCAAAAATGAACTATTGGGACTTCATCAAGATACAAAGCTTCTGCACAGCAAAGGAAACAGTCAACAGAACCAAAAGACAACCGACAGAATGGGAGAAGATATTTGCAAATGACATATCAGATAAAGGGCTAGTATCTAAAATCTATAAAAATCAACACCCAAAGAATAAACAATCCAATCAAGAAATGGGCAGATGACATTAACAGACATTTCTGCAAAGAAGACATCCAAATGGCCAACAGACACATGAAAAAGTGCTCAACATCACTCAGCATCAGGGACATTCAAATCAAAACTATAATGAGATACCACCTCACACCAGTCAGAATGGCTAAAATTAACAAGTCAGGAAACGACAGATGTTGGCGAGGATGTGGAGGAAGGGGAACCCTCCTACATTGTTGGTGGGAATGCAAGGTGGTGCAGCCACTCTGAAAACAGTGTGGAGGTTCCTCAAAAAGTTAAAAATGGAGCTACCCTCCGACCCAGCAATTGCACTACTGGGTATTTACCCCAAAGTTACAAATGTAGGGATCCAAAGGGGCACATGCACCCCAATGTTTATAGCAGCAATGTCCACAGTAATCAAACTATGGAAAGAGCCTAGATGTCCATGAACAGATGAATGGATAAAGAAGATGTGGTATATATATACAATGGAATATTATGCAGCCATCAAAAAAATGAAATCTTGCCATTTGCAATGACATGGATGGAACTGGAGGGTATTATGCTAAGCGAAATAAGTCAATCAGAGGAAGACAATTATCATATGATGTCAATGATGTGAGGATTGTGAGAAACAAGACAGAGGGTCATAGGTGAAGGGAGGCAAAAATGAAACAAGACAAAACCGGAGGGGAGACAAAGCATAAAGACTCTTAATCTCAGGAAACAAGCTGAGGTTTGCTGGAGTGGAGGGGGGTGGGAGAAATGTGGGGGCTGGGTGATGGACATTGGGGAGGGTATGTGCTATGGTGAGCACTGTGAATTGCGTAAGACTGATGAATCATAACCTGTACCCCTGAAACAAATAATACATTATGTTAATTTAAAAAAAGAAGAAGAAAGAGAGAATCATACCACAGAAAATCAATTTAAAAAGGCAAAAATAGGGAGGGACACCTTGATGGCTCAGTCTGTTAAGGGTCTGCCTTTGGCTCAGGTCATGATCCCAGGGTTCTGGGATTGAGTTCCATGTCAGGCTCCTTGCTCAGTGGGGAGCCTACTTCTCCCTCTGCCTGCTGCTCCCCCTGCTTGTGCTCTATCTCTGACAAATAAGTAAAAAAAAAAACAAAAACAAAAAACAAGAGGGGAGAAACCCAAAATGGAAGTACAAAGCAAAAAGAAAGTTATTATTAGGTTGGTACAGTAATCCTTACATATCAACAATTACTTTATATATGAATGGATTTAACTCATCAATCAAAAGGCAAAGAGTGGATGGATAGTTAAAAACACAAGATACCCCATTCAGATTTAAGGACATATGGGGCTCAATGTAAAGGAATGGGAAAAAAAGTATCCCATGCATGTAGAAACCAAAATAAAATGGGGGTAATTATAAAACAAGAATAGACAAACTGAAAATGGTAAAGAAAGAGACAAATAACGTCATTATATAATGACAACTGGGTCAATTCATCAATGATGCATAACATTTATAAATATGCACTCATCCAACATTAGTAACATATAGATATACGCCATATATTTGTGACATATATAAATCATTTATTGACATATCTGAAGGAAGAAGTACAGAACAATGCAATAACAGGAGGGAACTTTAGTGTCCACTTCCAGCAATGGCTAGATCATTCAGAGAGAAAATCAACAAGGCAACATTGAACTTGAAACATACATTAGACCAAATGAACCTAAAACATATTTATAGAACATTCCATCCAAAAGGAGCACAGTACACATTTTTCGGAAGTGCACACAGATCATTCTGCAGGATACATCATGAGATAGGATGCAAAACAAGTCTTGGCTTTTTTTTTTTAAGTCTTGGCAAATTTAAAATCAGAATCTTACCAAGTATCTTCTCTGACCACAATGTTGTCAACTAGTGATCAACAACAGGAGCTAAACTGGAAATTTTAAAATAATGTGGAAACAAAACAACACACCACTGAATTACCAATGGGCCAAAAAAGAAATCAAAGCAAAAACAAACAAACAAAATCTCAAAAAATAAAAATAAATAATAAAAAAGGAAATATGATATACCCAAAACCTATGGGATGTGGCAAAATAAGTTCTGAGAATAAAGTGGGTTTTTTTTAAAGATCTAGTTATTTATTTGAGAGAGAGAGAGAGGGAGAGAGAGAAAGAGACTGTGCACAAGTGGGGCTAGAGGCAGAAGGAGTGTGGGAGGGAGTGAATTTCAAGCAGACTCCCCAATGAACATGGAGCCCAACACAGGGCTTGGTCTCATGACCCTGAAATCATGACCTGAGCTGAAATCAAGAGTTGGACATGTAACCAACTGAGCCACCCAGCCAGCCCCCTCCTTTTTGTGTAGAGAAGTTCTGAGAATAAAATTTATGGTGATATATACATACATTAAAAAAAACCACAATAACAACAACAGGAATACCTTCAATAAACAATCCAGCCTTACACTTGAAGGAACTAGAAAAAGAAGCACAAAATAAGTGCAAAGTTAGTAGAAGAAACAGAAAAGCAATGATCAAAGCAGAAATAAATGAAATAAAAACCCTCAAAACAATAGAACAATCTGAAACTAAGATCCCATAATTTGAAAAGATAAAATTGACACACATTTATCTAGGTGAACTGAGAAAAAAAGAAGACTCAAATAAAATCAGAAATGAAAGAGG
This sequence comes from Neomonachus schauinslandi, assembly GCF_002201575.2. Lineage (NCBI taxonomy): Eukaryota > Metazoa > Chordata > Mammalia > Carnivora > Phocidae > Neomonachus > Neomonachus schauinslandi. The sequence continues at coordinate 60,519,240 of NC_058419.1, forward strand.
AAACTTTACAAATGATATCATGAATGTTCAAAGGATCATAATGCTACAATGAATAATTATATACCAACCAATTAGACAATGTCAAAGAAATGGATAAATACCTAAAACCTACAACCTATAAAGACTGAATCACAAATAAATAGAAAAATCTGAACAGCTCAATAACAAGATAAGGAAATTGAATCAGTATTCAAAAACTTCCCAACACAGAAAATCCCAGTTCCAGATGATTTCACTAGTAAATTCTACCAAACATTTAAAGAAGAAATGCCAATCCTTCTCAAAGTCTTCCAAAAAATTGAAGCGGAGGGAACACTTCCATACTCATTTTACAGGGCCAGCATCACCCTATTACCAAAACAAGATAAGAACACTAGAAGAAAAGAAAACTATAGACCAATATCTTGATGAATAAAAATGCAAAAATTTTCAACAAAATATAAGCTAACTGGGTGATGGTCTTTAAGGAGGGCACACAATGTGATGAGCACTGAATGTTATATGTAACTGATGAATTACTGAACTCTACATCTGAAACTAATGATGTAGTTTATGTTGGCTAATTGAATTTAAATTAAAAAAATATAAGCTAACTGATTTCTAGAAAGCATTAAAAAGATTATATGCCATGGCAAGTGAGATTTTTCTCTCGAGTGCAAAAAGGTTGTAACATATTCAAATCAATAAACGTGATATATCACATTAATAGAGTGAAAGATAAATATCATATGTCATCTCAATAGATGCAGAAAAAGCATTTAACAAAATAAAATGTCCGTTCATAATTAAAACCCTCAAGAAATTGGATATAGAATGCACATACCTCAACATTATAAAGGCTATATATAATGAAACCCGAAACTAGCATCATACTCAATGCTGACATATGAAAAAAAAAAATCTTTTAAGATCAGGAAGAAAACAAGGATGTCCACTCTCACCACTTATTCAACATAATACTGGAAATTTTAATTTCAGCAAGTAGACAAGATTAATAAATAAAATGCATCAAAATTGGAAAGAAAAAAATAAAATTATCATGATTCACATATGGTATAATTTTGTATTTAGAGAATTCCAGACTCAACCAAAAGCCTGTTAAAACTAATCAACAATTTCAGTAAAGTTTCAGACTATAAAATCAATCTGGAAAAATCAGTTGCTTTTTTTTTTTAGTGAAAACTTTTTATTTTGAAGCTTAGCAGTTTGTTTGACTTTCATTAGTGATGGAAGAAGATTAGAGTCATCTGGTTCAGCTCATCTATACACTAATAAAAAACATCCGAAAAAGAAATAAAGAGAACTACCCCATTCACAATAGCACCAAAAATAATACAAAACTTAGGAATAAATTTAACCAAGAAAATGAAAGATCTGTACAATGGAAACTATAAGACTTTAATTAAATAATTGAAGAAGAAACAAAAAAAACCCCACAAAGATATTCTGTATCCATCAATTGGAAGGATCTATATGATAAAATTTCTAGTGTCCAGGCCATCTATAGCTTCACTGAAATTCCTACCAAAATACCAATGCAATTTTTCACCGAAATAGAAAAAAAAAATTAAAAAATACATAGAACTTCAAAAATGGCCAAATAGCAATAAAAATCCTAAGAAAGAAGAACAAAGCTGTAGGCTTTGTTTCCTTATTTCAAACTATACTAAAAGCTATAGGAATCAAAACAGTATGGTACTAGCATTTACATAGACAAAATTTAATGGAGCGAAAGAGAGCTCAGAAATAAACTCTCACATGTACACTCAAATAATATTTTACAAGTGGGTCAAGAATATCCAATTGGAAAAGATAGTCTCTTTAACAAATTGGGTTAAACAACTGGAAAACCACATAAAGATAAAATTGGACTCATACCATTTATAAAATTACCTTTAAATGAAGGAGAGAGTTAAGATGGTGGATTAGTAGGGGGACCATGGGCTTGCCTTGTCCCTTGAACACAGCTAGATCAACATCAAATAATTCTGAATAACTAGGTAATCTACCTGAAGATTAAGAAAATAATCTTCATAATTAGAGGGAAAGAAATAGCAGATGCGAGCTTTGGAGCCATGAATGGTTGGGGGGGGCGGGCAGAAAACCTATGGTGCCATTGAGGGAAGGGAGCCCTTTTCATGGAGAGAAGACGGGGCGGGGGAGGAGCAGCGTGTAGGATTCCCACAAGAAAAGCACTCCCGCAAGACCACTTACTAGGTAATCCAGAAGAACTGACTATGGTAAGATTTTGCAAACAGTGGAGCTCAAATTCTGAGGTTTTAGAAGTCTGCATCATTCCCTGGAGTCAAGCCAGTGGTCAGTGGGGAGAGGGAAGGTGGAAGCTCAGGTGGTAGACAGTGTGTTGTGGAGATCCTCTGGATCACACTGGGAGAGAATATTCACCTTCCTGGAGTACATTTGAAAGAGGGTATATTGCCTCTCCAAGGACGAAAGACCCACGGGGTGCCAGTGAACAGCTGTTCAATAGCAAGGGACAGAGACATGTGTAGAAGGCAGATAACTTGGTTGCAGTTTTTAGCTTTGCTTCATCACAGACTCCAAGCACCTGTGTGGCCAGGCAACTGCTTTTCTGGAACAGAACAGCACCAGGGACAGCACTGTGAAGCTGTCCTCCATTGGTAGGAAGTGGGTCTGGGCTTTGCTGGGTACTTTAAGATTTGGAGTTTTGAATCCCAGCCGTAGGCCAGAGATAAAAGACAGGAGAACTGTGGCACTAGTCATGCCCATGGCCCAGACACAGAGAGGTTGAGGGCCAGGATCTGACAATAAGCCTAGGACACAGGAGGTAAGATTGTTTGCTTTTCTGTGAGGGCTTCCTGAACAGCAGCAGGCATGAGTTCTTCTCCCCAGGGACAAGAGGGCAGGGTGATGCCCTCTTCCACCACTGCCCTCCAGCATGGTCAGACTTCAGTGAGCAACACAGTACCGCAAGTGGAGGCTGGAGCTGCTTACACCAAACCCCACCCACCTGCACCATGCAGGGGCATCTTTACTAGGGCAGGTCTGACTGTGAGCCATCACAGCTAGGCCTCTCCACCAGAGGACCAACACAGGCCCGACACATGTACCAAGCTAACTAATCATAGAGTGCTCCAGTGTCAGCTTCAGCTCTGGTGAAAACAGGACCGGGCTTTCTTTCATTTATTATTTTTTTTTTCATTTCTCTTTGGAATCAGTCATATAGTTTTTTGTTTGTTTGCTTTTTTGTTTCTTTTCATTTTCTCTTTCCTTGGATCAGACTTTCTTTTTTTTTTTAATCAGGCTCATTTTAAGAAACAAATCAAACCACACCTAGTTAAAGGTGCAAACACTCCCCACTGAAAAGAGGAGGAACTCCGTGGAGGACTGACATGTGGGAAAGAACAGCCAAAACACAACAGCAGAGTGCACACAACATACAACAGAAACACTTCCTGAAGTGTCAGGCCCTTGACAGTGTATTATCCTTCTTAATATAGCATTATTCTAGGGCGCCTAAGTGGCTCAGTAGGTTAAGTGTCTGCCTTCAGCTCAGGTCATGATCCCAGGGTCCTGGGATCGAGTCACCCTGTTTCTCCCTCTGCTTCTGCCTCTCTCTTTCTCTCTGCCTCTCATAAAAAAATAAATAAAATCTTTAAAAAATATATAGCATACTCTCAGAAGCAGGAAACAGCAAGATTTCATAACATGCAAAAGATAGAAATCTAGAAAAGACGACAAGACACAGGAATTCTCCCCAAAGAAATATCAAGAAGAAATCACAGCCAGGGATTTGCTCAAAAGAGATATGATCAATATATGTGAAAAAGAATTTAGAACAACAGTCATAAGAATACTAGCAGGGCTTGAAAGAAATATAGAAATCACCAGAGAAACCCTTGCTGCAGAGATAAGTGACCTAAAAAATAATCAGGCTGAAATAAAAAATGCTAAAAGGCAGAGGGAAATAAATAATTAGATCATGAATATAGGTTTAGAGAGCTCAGCAACTCCACAAAGTGCAATAATATCTGCATCATAGGAGTCCCAGAAGAAGAACAGTAAATAAGGGGAGAAGGTTCATTGGAACAAATTGTAACTGAGAACTTCCCTAATCTGGGGAAGGAAACAAGAATTCCAGTCCAAGAAGCACAGAGGAATCCTCTCAAAATGAACAAAAGAGGTCAACACCAAGACATATTATAGGGAACCTTGCAAAATACAAAGATAAAATAATGGTCAAATAATTTTCGATAAAGCAGGAAAAAATATACAATGGAAAAAAGACAGTTTCTTCAATAAATGGTGCTGGGAAAAATAGACAGCTATATGCGGAAGGATGAAACTCCACCATTCTCTAACACCATACACAAAGATAAACTCAAAATGGATGAAAGACCTCAATGTGAGACAGGAATCCATCAAAATCCTAGAGGAGAACATAGGCAGTAACCTCTTCGACACCAGCCACAATAACTTCTTTCAAGACACGTCTCCAAAGGCAAGGTAAACAAAAACAAAAATGAACTTTTGGGACTTCACCAAGATAAAAAGCTTCTGCACAGCAAAGGAAACAGTTAACAAAACAAAGAGGCAACCCACGGAATGGGAGAATATTTTTTCAAATGACACTACAGACAAAGGGCTGGTATCCAAGATCTATAAAGAACTTCTCAAACTCAACACCCAAGAAACAATCAAGTCAAAAACTGGGCAGAAGACATGAACAGACACCTCTCCAAAAAAGACATACAAATGGCTAACAGACACATGAAAAAATGTTCATCATCATTAGCCATCAGGGAAATTCAAAACAAAAGAGCATTGAGATACCACCTTATACCAGTTAGAATGGCAAAAATTGACAAGACAAGAAACAACAAATGTTGGAGAGGTTGTGCAGAAAGGGGAACCCTCTTACACTCTTAGTGGGAATGCAAGTTGGTACAGCCACTTTGGAGAACAGTGTGGAAGTTCCTCAGAAAATTAAAAATAGAGCTACCCTATGACCCAGCAATTGCACTCATGGGTATTTACCCCAAAGACACAGATGTAGTGCAAAGAAGGGCCATATGCACCCCAATGTCCCTAGCAGCAATGTCCACAATAGCCAAACTGTGGAAAGAGCCGAAATGTCCTTCAACAGATGAATGGATAAAGAAGTTGTGGTCCATATATACAATGGATTATTACTCAGCCATCAGAAAGGATGAATACCCAACTTTTGCATCAACATAGATGGGACTGGAGGAGATTATGCTAAGTGAAATAAGTCAAGCAGAGAAAGTCAATTATCATATGGTTTCACTTATTTGTGGAACATAAGGAATAGCATGGAGGACATTAGAAGAAGGAAGGGAAAAATGAAGGGGAGGGAAATCAGTGGGGGAGATGAACCATGAGAGACTATGGACACTGAGAAACAAACTGAGGGTTTTAGAGGGGAGGGCAGTGGGTGGATGTGTTAGCCAGGTGATGGATATTAAGGAGGGCATGTATTGCATGGAGAACTGAGTGTTATAAAAAAAAAAAAAACAGTGAATCATGGAACACTACATCAAGAACAAATGATGTACTGTATGGTGACTAACATAACATAATAAAATTAAATTAAATTAAATTAAAAAATAAGAGACAATTCTGAAAGGAGCCAGGGACAAAAGGTCCTTAATCAACAAGGGTAGACAAATAAGGTTACCAGGAAACCTTTCCACAGAAACCTGGCAGGACAAAAGCAAGTGGCATGATATATTCAATGTGCTAAATGGGAAACATATGCAGCCAAGAATACTATATCCATTAAAGTTGTAATTCAGACTAGAAAGAGAGATAAAGAGTTTCCAAGACAAGCAAAAACTAAAGAAGTTTGTGAACTCTAAAGCGGTTCTGCAAGAAATATTAAAGGGGACTCTTTGAGTGGGAAAGGGAGACTAAAAGCAACAGAGACCAGAAAAGAACATAGACAAATTACAGTACCAGTGACTTTACAGGTAATACAATGGCACTTAATTCATATCTATCAATAATTATTCTGGATGTAAATGGACTAAATGCTACAACCAAAATGCATGGGCAATAAGAAGGGTTAAAGAAAAAAATCCACTGATATGTTGTTTACAAGAGACTCATTATGGACCCCAAAACACCTCCAGATTGAAAGTGAGGGGATGGAGAACAATTTATCATGCTAATGGAAATCAAAAGAGAGCTGGAGTAGCCATTCTTATATCAGACAAACTAGATTTTAAACCAAAGACTGTAATAAGAGATGAAGAAAGTCACTATATAGTAATAAAGGGTTCTATACAACATGAAGATCTAACAATTGTAAATATTTATGCCCCCATCTTGGGAGCACCGAAATATATAAACCAGTTAATAACTAACTTAAAGCTACTTGTTGATGATAATACAGTAAAGCTAGGTGACTTTAACACCCCACTCACAGCAATAGATCATCTAAGCAGAAGATCAACAAGAAACAATGGATCTGAATGACAAACTGCACCAGATGGACTTAACAGATATATTCAAAGCATTTCATTCTAAAACAGCAGAATACACATCCTTTTTGAGTGCACATGAACCATTCCCCAGAATAGATCACATACTGGGTCACAAATTGGGCTTCAACCAGTATAAAAAGTTTGAAAAGATACCATCTGTATTTTCAGACAACAAAACTATGAAACTTGAAGTCAAACACAAGAAAAAAAAATGGAAGGACCACAATTACATGGAGGTTAAAGAACATCCTACTAAAGAATGAATGGATTAGCTGGGAAATTAAAGAATTAAAAAAAAACATGGAATCAAATGAAAATGAAAACTCTACAGTCCAAACTTTTTGGATGCAGCAGAAGTGGTCCTAAGAGGGAAGTATAAAGCAATTCAGGCCTTCATCAAGAAGCAAGAAAACTCAAATACACAACCTAACCATACACCTAAAGAAACTGGAAAAAGAAAAGCAAATAAAGCCTAAAGTCAGGAGAAGAATGGAAATAATTAATATTAGAGCAGAAATAAATGACATAGAAATTAAGCAAACAACATCAACAACAGCAAAAAAAAAAAAAAAACCCACAATAGAACAGATCAATGAAATTAGGAGTTGGTTCTTTGAAAGAATTAACAAAATTGATAAAACTCTAGCCAGACTTGTCAAAGAGAAAGAGAGAGAGAGAGAGAGAGAGAGAGAGAGAGAGAGAACCCAAATAAATAAAATCAGGAATGAAGGAGGAAACATCACAACAAATAATGCAGAAATACAAACAATTATAAGAGAATATTTTGAGCAATTATATGCCAACAAATTGGGCAATCTGGAAGAAACGAATAATTCCTAGAAACATGAATGACCAAAACTGAAATAGGAAGAAGTAAAAAATTTGAACAGACCAAGAACCAGCAAAGAAAATGAATCAGCAATCAAAAATTTCCCAACAAACAAGAGTCCAAGGCCAGATGGCTTCCCAGAGGAAGTTAACAAAATATTTAAAGAAAAGTTAATATCTATACATTTGAAACTTTTCCAAAAAATATAAATGGAAGGAAAACTTCCAAACTCATTCTCATTCACTACTTTCATTCCAAAACCAGAAAAAGACCCCACCAAAAAGGAGAATTACAGACCAATATCCCTGATGAACATGGATGCAAAAATTCTCACCAAAATACTAGTTAGTTGAATCCAACAGTACATTAAAAGGATTATTCACCAAGATCAAGTGAAATTTATTCCTGGGCTGCAGGGGTGATTCAATATCCATAAATCAATCAACATGACACACCCACCGTATTAACAGAATAAAGGATAAGACCCATATGATCCTCTCAGTAGATGTAGAAAAAGCATTTGACAAAATACAGCATCCTTTCTTGACACAAAGCCTCAAGAAAGTAGGGAGAGAAGGAACATACCCCAACATATGAAAGGCCCACAGCTAATATCATCCTCAAAGGGGAAAAACCGAGATTCTTTCCCCTAAGGTCAAGACCAGGACAGGGATTTCCACTCTCACCACTGTTGTTCAATATAGTACTGGAAGTCCTAACCTCAGCAGTCAGACAACAAAAAGAAATAAAAATCATCCAAATCAGCAAGGAAGAAGTCAAGCTTTCACTCTTTGCAGATGACATGATACCTTATGTAGAAAATCTGAATGACTCAACCAAAAAATTGCTAGAACTGATACATGAATTCAGCAAATTTGCAGGATATAAAATCAAAGTACAGAAATCTGTGTGCATTTCTTTATAACAATACTGAAGAAGAAGAAAGAGAAATTAAGGAATGGATTCCATTTACAATTGCACCAAAAAATATAAGATACCTAGTAATAGACCTATCCAAAGAGGTAAAAGATCTGTATTCTGAAAACTATAGAGCACTTATGAAAGGAATTGAATACAAAAAGAAATGGAAAAACATTTCATGCTCATGGACTGGAAGAACAATACTGTTAAAATTTCTATACTACCCTATGCAATCTACACATTTAATGCAAACCCTATCAAAATAACACCAGTATTTTTCACAGAGCTATAACAAACAATTCTAAAATCTGTATGGAACCAGAAAAGACTCTGAATAGTGAAAGTGATGTTGAAAAAGAAAAGTGGGAAGCATCACAATTCCAGACCTCAAGCAGTAAGCTGTAATCATCAAAACAGTATGGTACTGGCACAAAAACAGACACATAGATCAATGCAACAGAATAGAAAACCCAGAAATGGACCCACAACTATATTGTCAACTAACCCTTGTAAAATGGGAAAGATTATCAAATGGAAAAATTCTCTTCAACAAATGGTGTTGGAAAAAGTGGACATTGACAAACAGAATGAAACTGGACCACTTTCTTACAACATATGCAAGAATAAATTCAAAGTGGGGATGCCTGGGTGGCTCAGTCTTGGTTAAGCATCTGCCTTTGGCTCAGGCTGAAATCAGAAAATTAAATTAATAAATCAACTCCACTCACAATAGCATCAAAAAGAAGGAAACGGCTGACAAACTAACAGAAGAATTCTAACAATTGTACTATGAAAATTAGAAAATATTTCTGATAGTAAAGAAGACTTAAGAAGTGAGATATCCCATGTTCATGGATCAGAAAACTTAAAATTGTTAAAATACTCCCTAAATTGATAAAGAATCAACATTTACCCTATATTTTCCCTATCAAAACCCAGTTAGATTTTCTTTAGAAATTGACAAGTTGATCCTAAAATTCATAGTGTTATTCAGTGTGATAGATTCAAAAGTGATATTTAAAGTTATATTTATAGTGATTATTCAAATTAACCAACAATCTTAAAAATAATATCCAATTTGGAATACTTTTACTTCCCAATTTCAAAACTTACAAAGCTAAAATAATGAAGGCAGTGTAGCCTTGCATAAGAATACACTTTTAGATAGATGGTGGAGAATGAACCATCCATAAATAAACTCAAATATTTACAATTTGAACAACAGTGTCAAAATAATTTAATGAGCAAGAATAAATTTTTTAACAAAGTGTATTGGAACAACAGGTAACCCGTATGCCAAAAAATGAAGCTGAACTCCTTCTTCATAACGTAAACAAAATTAAAATCAATATGTTTCATATGCCAGGATATAAGAGCTAAAACTACAAAACTTTTAGAAGACAGGGGCGCCTGGGTGGCTCAGTCATTGAGCATCTGCCTTCGGCTCAGGTCATGATCCCGGGGTCCTGGGATCAAGCCCCCCATCGGGCTCCCTGCTCAGCGGGAAGCCTGCTTCTCCCTCTCTCACTCCCCCTGCTTGTGTTCCCTCTCTCACTGTCTCTCTCTCTCTGTCAGATAAATAAATAAAATCTTTAAAAAAAAAAACAGAAAACAAAAAACAAAAAAACAACAACAACAACAAAAACTTTTAGAAGACGATATAAAAGTAAATTTTATGACCTTGGGTTAGACAAATCTTTTTGGATATGACAGCCAAAGCACAAGCAGGAAAAAAGAAAAAAGAGAGAGAGAAATTAGATTTCACCATAATTAAAAACTTTTGTGCTTCAAAGGGTACTATCAAAAAATTGAAAAGATAAATCATAGTATGGAAGGAAATATTTGCAAATCACATATTTGATAAAGGACGTGTATCCAGGATATACATATAATCATTAGAAGTCAATAATGAAAAGACAAATATCCAAGTTATAGAATGGGAAAGAATCTGAATAGGTATTTCTTCAAAGAAGATATAAAACTGGAAAAATATACACAGTAAAATATGCTAAACGTCATTAGCCATTAGGAAATGTAAATGCAAAGTACAATGAAATATTATTTCACACACTGGAATGGCTATAATAATACAAATTTTATTTATTTTTAATTAATTAATTAATTATTGAAGATTTTATTTATTTATTTGACAGAGACACACAGCGAGAGTGGGAACACAAGCAGGGGGGCTGAGAGAGGGAGATGAAGGCTTCCCACTGAGCAGGGAGACCGATGCGGGGCTCAATACCAGGACCCTGGGATCATGACCTGAGCCAAAGGCAGATGCTTAACAACTGAGCCACCCAGGGGCCAATTTTTTATTTTTTTTTTAAAGATTTTATTTGTTTATCTGACAGAGAGAGGGAGAGAGTAGCAGAAAGCACAAGCAGGGGGAGGGGCAGAGGGAGAGGGAAAAGTAGGCTCTCCACTGAGCAGGGAGCCTAATGCCAGGCTTGATGCCAGGACCCCGGGATCATGACCTGAGCCAAAGGCAGACACTTAACTGACTGAGCCACCCAGGCACCCCAATAATACAAATTTTAAAAATGGATAATAATAAGTGTTGGTGAGGATGTAGAATAATTATAAGCTTCATATATTGCTGGTGGCAACATAAAATTGTGCAGATAGTGTGGAAAGCAGTATGGCAGTTCCCCCCAAAAGTTGAATATAAAGTTAGCATATGATCCAGGAATTATGGTCCTAGAAATCAAGAAAATTGGATACCTATGTTCACACTGACACTTTTACATCAATGTTCATAGCAGTATTATTTATAATGGTCAAAAAGTGGAAACAATGCAAAAGGCCATCTACTGACAAATGAATAAATCAAATGTTTTCTATCAATATAATGGAATATCATTTAACCAAAAAAAGAAATAAAATACTGATACATACTACAACATGTTTAATCTTGAAAATATTATGCCAAAAGTGTCAGACACAACAGCATGTTGCCTGATCCCACATATAGGAAATATCCAGAATAGGCCAACCTATAAAGAAAGAAAATAAATTTGTACTTAGCTAGAGCTAGGGGAAGACTTTGTGGGGAAAATGGCAAATGTTTACTAATGGCAATATGGTTTCCTTTTTGAGTGATGAAAACATTCTAATATTGATTATGGTGATGTTTGAATAACTCTGCATATATACCAAAATCCATTGAGTTTTTTATTTTACATGTCTGAATCATATGGTATGTGTATCATTTCTACATAAAACTATTTAAAAAGAGAACGAATACAGATATTGTTGCATGGAAGTGAGATACTGCAGTACTAAATATGTAAGAATGAGAAATTAGACAATGGGAAGAGTTTGGCAGAACTTTGAAGAACAGGATAGAAGAAAAAAAAATCTGGATTGCCTTGAACAGTTAATAAAAAATATGGATGTCAATGACTACTAGTGAGAACTCAGGTGAAAGTTGAAGGAAAAAGGATTTGTTTTATATAGTTAGATCAAGCTTAGTGAAGTTTTGTCCTACTGTGATGTGGAAAGAAGAACTTTTACATGATGAGTTTGAATATGTAGCTGAGAAATTTTCCTTGCCAAATGTTGAGTATGGCTTGCTTTATTCTTGTGCTTTACAGCAAAATTTAAGAAAAAACATAAAATGAAAAAAAAACTGTTAAAAAGTAATTAAGATTTGGGAAATCACAGCCTATCCTGATTGTAAAGGATTCTAAAATTAGGAGATAAATGGTCAGGGGAGTGTACTTAAGAGAGAAGGCTGAGAATGTGCTTCAACAACTTAGAGCAAAAGTACAGATGCAGCATTCAGTTGCAAATCTCTTTGAAGAGAACAAGATTGTGATTGATAGACTTCCTTCAATAAAACCAGAAAGCATTCAAAAAGCTTAAAGTTATGTCTTCTCAGCCATCTCTGAAAATGTCAAAAAGAGAGGAGAGGGGAGAAAGGATTATCTAGGAAAAATTAGAGACTAATCTGTCTAAGTGAGTAAATGCCTATGTCATACAGGTGAGACCTACAAGTTTCATGAGAATATTGTATCTTCAGAAACACTTCTAGCTTGAAAGGAGAATGTAAGAAAGGAAAGAAGGTTGTTTGACCACCCCCCCAATTATATTGGCTAGAAACAGACATATTAAATTGTTCAGTTGCAACATATACTACATTTCATTAAATAGGAAGGATCACTCAGAGGGTGGAACTACCAGGCCAGGTGAAAAAAATGCAAGCCCAGGGAATGGAGTCACAAAACTCAGAGGATTTTTTCCAGGCTTTGAAACCTAAAGGAATTTGCCTGATTCTACTTCAAAATTGCTTTGTACTGGCTACTTAATTCTTTCATTGTCTCCTTTTTTTGATCCAGAATGTTTATAACAATTATCCTATGCTTTTTCCACCATTATATTTTAGAAGCAGATAATATGTTTTAGTTTAGAGGAACACAGATGGAAAGAAATCATGCTCCAGGGTAGATTATATATAATATTTTACAATGAACCTGAGAGTGCAGATATGTTTTTGAAATCCTGTTTTTATTTTTTTTTTGGGGGAGGGAGCATTTACCCAGGAGCAGGATTACTGGATCGTATAGTAATTCTAATTTTTTTGGAGGAAACTCTACTATTTTCCATAGTGGCTGAACCAGTTTAGATGGTGCATGAGGGATCATTTTTCTCCCACATTCTCACTAACACTTGCTATTGTTTGTCAGACTCCCTAGGGAATAATTTTTTTTAATTACTTAAATTTTATTTTAATTCCAGAATAGTTATCATACAGTGTTATATTAGTTTAAAGTGTACAATATAATGATTCAACAATTCCATACATCACCCAGGACTCATCCGACAAATACACTCCTTAATCCCCATCACCTGTTTCACCCATCATCCAACCCACCTCCCCTCTGGTAACCATCAGATTGGTCTCAATAGTTAAAAGTCTGTTTCTTGGTTTGTTTCTCATTTTTTTCTTTATTTGTTCATTTCTTTTGTTTCTTAATTCCACATATAATTGAAATCATATTGTATTTGAATATCTTTGACTGATTTATTTTGTTCAGCATTATACTCTTTAGCTTCATCCATCTTGTTGCAAATGGCAAGATTTTATTCCTTTATATGGCTGAATAACATTCCATTGTATATACACCACTTCTACTTTTTCCATTCTTCTACTTATGGATACTTGGACTGCATTCATAATTTGGCTATTGTAAATAATGCTACTATAAAAATACAGATGCAGATATCCCTTTGGGGAAAAATATGTATGTTTTGGGTAAATACCCAGTAGTGCAATTGTTGGATCATAGGGTAGTTCTATTTTTAATGTTTTGAGGAACCTCCATACCGTTTTCCACACTGGCTGTACCAGTTTGCATTCCCATCAAAAGTGCACAAGGTTGCTTTTTTTTGTTTGTTTGTTTTTTCCCAGATCCTCACCAATACTTGCCCTTTCTTATGTTTTTGATTTTAGCCATTCTGACAGTTGTGAGGTGATATCTCATTGTAGTTATAATTTGCATTTCCCTCATGATGAGTGATGTTGAGCATGCTTTCATGTGTCTGTCGGCCATCTGTATGTCTTCTTCTTCTTCTTCTTCTTCTTCTTCTTCTTCTTCTTCTTCTTCTTCTTCTTCTTCTTCTTCTTCTTCTTTTTAAGAGAAGGATGGAGAAGGGGCAGAGGGAGAGAGAAAGAGAGAATCTTAAGCAGACTCCATGCCCAGCATGGAGCCTGACATGGGGCTTGATATCACAACCCTGAGATCATGACCTGACCCAAAATCAAGAGTCAAACACTTAATTGACTGAGTGCCCAGCTGCCCCCATCTGTATGTCTTCTTTAGAGAAATGTATATTCATGTTTTCTGTCCATTTTTTAAGTGGACTATTTGCTTTTTGGTTGTTGAGTTGTGTAAGTTATAATATATTTAGAAACTAACCCTTTATCATATATGTCATTTGCAAATATCTTCTCCCTTTCAGTAGGTTACCACCTTTCAGTTTAATTGACAGTTTCCTTCATTGTGCAGAGGCTTTTTATTTTGATATAGTCCCAATAGTTTATTTTTGCTTTTGTTTCTCTTGCCTCAGGAGACATATCTAAAAAAATGTAGCTACAGCCGATGTCAGAGAACTTACCACCTGTCCTTCCTTCTAGGACTTTTATGGTTTCAGGTCTCACATTTAGGTCTTTCATCCATTTTGAATTTAATTTTGTGTATGGTGTAAGAAAGTGGTCTGGTTTCATTCTTTTACATGTAGCTAACCAGTTTTCCCAACACCATTTTTTGAAGAGGCTATTTCCCATTGGATATTTCTTCCTGCTTAGTCTAAGATTAATTGACCATATAATTGTGGGTTTATTTTTTGATTTTCTGTTCTGTTCCATTGACGTATGTGTTTGTTTTTGTGCCAGTATCATACTCTTTTGATTACTACAGATTTGTAATATAACTTGAAGACTGGAATTGTGATACCTCCAGTTTTGTTTATCTTTTTCAAAATTGCTTTGGCAATTCAAGGTCTTTTGTGTTTCCATGTAAATTTTAGGATTTTTTAATATTATTTTGTGAAAAATGCTGTTGGTATTTTGAAAGGGATTGCATTAAATCTGTATATAATTTTGAATAGCATAGACATTTTAACAATATTTGTTCTTCCAATCCATTAGCCTGGAATGTCTTGCCATTTTTTGTATTGTCTTCAATTTCCTTCATCAACATTTTATTGTTTTCAGAGTAGAGGTCTTTCACCTCTTTAGTTAGGTTTATTACCTGGAGTCCTATTATTTTTGGTGAAATTGTAAATGGTGCTGTTTTCTTGATTTCTCTTTCTGCTGCTTCATTATTAGTGTAAGAAATGTATTGGATTTCTGCACATTGATTTTGTATCACATGAGTTTACTGAATTCATCCATCAGTTCTAGTACTTTTTTTGTGGAGTCATCAGGTTTTCTACATACAGTATCATGTCATCTGGAAGTAGTGAAAGTTTTACTTCCCTTTTATTCATTTGAATATCTTTTATTTGTTGTTGTTGTTGCTGTTGTTGTCTAATTGTTGTGGCTAAGACTTTCAGTACTATGCTGAATAAAAGTGGTGAGAGTGGACATCCCTGTCTTGTTCCTGATGTTAGGGGGAAAGCTCTCAGTTTTTCTCCATTGAGTATGACTGTGGACATTTTATTTTTTATTTTTTTAAAATTTTATTTATTTGACAGAGAGAGACACAGCGAGAGGGAACACAAGCAGGGGGAGTGAGAGATGTAGAAGCAGGCTTCCCGTGGAGCTGGGAGCCCAATGTGGGGCTCGATCCCAGGACCCTGGGACCATGACCTGAGCCAAAGTCAGAGGCTTAATGACTGAACCACCCAGGTGCCCCTGACTGTGGACTTTTTATATATGTCCTTTATTTTGTTGAGGTATGTTCTCTCTAAACCTACTTTGTTGTGGTCTTTTATCATGAATTGATGTACTTTCTCAAATGCTTTTTCTGAATCTATTGAAATGATCATATGGTTTTCATCCTTTCTCTTCTTGATGTGATGTATCATGTTGATTGATTTGCAAATGTTGAACCACTCTTGCAGCCCTGTAACAAATCCCACTTGAATGTGTTGAATATTTTTTAAATGTATCATTGTATTCTGTTAGTATTTTGTTGAATATTTTTGCATTTATGTTTATCAAAGATATTGGCCTGTAGTTCCCTTTTTTGTGGTATCTTTATCTGGTATTTGTATCAGAGTACTGCTGGCCTCACAGAATTAAGTTAGAAGTTTTCCTCCCTCTTCAGTTTTTGTAACAATTTGAGAAGAATATGTATTAACTCTTTAAATGTTTGGCAGAATTTGCTTGTGACACTGTGTGGTCCTAGAGTTTGTTTGTTGGACATTTTTTGATTACTGATTCAATCTCCTTGCTGGTAATCAGTCTATTCAAATTTTTTATTTATTCCTGCTTCATTTTGGTAGTTCATATGTTTCTAGGAATTTATCCATATCTTCTAGGTTTTCCAATTTGTTGGCATATAATTTTTCATAATATTCTATTAAAATTGTATTGTTCTGGTATTTTTTATTATTTTTCTCTTCCATAATTTTTATATATTTTTTAATTTGTTTGAATACTTCCTCTTTGTTTTTTGATGAGTCTGGCTAGAGATTTATCAAATTTGTTTCCAATTTCAAAGAACTAGCTCCTGGTTTCATTGATTTTTCTATTGATTTTTTTTTTTTTTTTTTTTTAGTATCTATAGTACTTATTTCTGTTCTAGTCTTTATTATGTCTTTCTTCCTTCTGGTTTTAGGTTTTGTTTGTTGTTCTTTTTCTATCTCCTTTAGGTGTAAGGTTAGGTTGTTTATTTGATATTTTTCTTGCTTCCTGAGGTAGATCTGTATTGCTATAACCTTCCCTCTTAGAACTGCTTTTGCTGCATCTCAAAGGTTTTGGACCACTGTATTTTCATTTTAATTCATTTCCATGTACTTTCGGATTTATTCTTTGATTTCTTGTTCAACTGATTCATTGTTTAGTAGCATGTTATTTAACTTCTACGTATTTGTGGTCTTTCTAGGCTTTTTCTTGTGGTTGAGTTCTAGTTTCATAATGTTATGCAGAAAAGTTTCATGGTATGACTGCTTTTTTTTTTTTTAATTTGTTGAGACTTCTTTTGCAGCCTAATAATATGATCTGTTCTGAGGAATGTTCTGTGTGCACCTGAAAAGAATGTTTATTCTGCTTTTTTAAGATGGAATATGCTAAATAATCTGTTGAATACACCTGGTCCAATATTTCGTTCAAAGCCATTTTTTCCTTGTTGATTTATTGATTGGATGATCTGTCTTTTGATGTAAGTGGGGGGTTAAATACTAGGGTACAGCTTTAATTATTACTCAGTCTTTTTACTTTTTGGTAATCTATCCAAATTTTAAAATTCTCTTTAGTTTTATTTACTTGTATCCTTTTAATAGTTCATTCATTTCATCAAAGCCAGGTAAAGTTTTAATATGCTGTTGTTTATAATACTTTTTTATAATTTATTTCCATAAATTTGGTAGTTTAATGCTTGATTTTACTAATTTGATTTTTCTTTTTTGTTTGTTTCTCTAAATATTCATTATTATTTTTTTTTTTGCATTTTCAGAGAACTACTTTTGGATTTTCTCTATTGTTTTTCTATTTTCTATTGTACTTTTTCTCTGTAATCTTGATTTTTCCCTTACTCTGCTTATTTTGGTTTCATTTTGCTCTTTTCTAGTTTCTTAAATTGGGAGGTAAAGTTATAGATTTGAGATTATATTTTTTTTGTTGTAAGCATTTCCAGCTATAAATTCTCTTTTAGCATTGTGTTAGCTTCATCCTATAAATTTTTGTAAATCCTGTCTTTGTGGCACCGTTTCTCCATTTTCACAGGTAACAATGTTGCATCTCTCTTTTTCCTTCATTAGTCATACTTTCCTCTGACAACAGCCAAAAACATTCTCAATTTTTAAGGATGCATTATATTTAATTGGGTCTACTCACTAATTTCAGATAATAATTTCATCTTAATGTCTTAACTTAATTACATTTGCAAAGTCCCTTTCATAAGCTAAGACATGGACAGGTTTTGGGGATTAAAACAAAAATATCATTGGGGAGGCTTTATTTTGCCTACCACAAGGGATTTCTTCTGGAAAAATTGAGCTTTGAATATTACAAAGGAGGATGAATGCTACAAACTGAATTACCACCCCCAAAAGGCTATATATCAAAGTCCTAATCCCAAATGTGACAGTATTTGGCAGTGGTGCCTTAAGGTAGAGTCCCATGATGGAATTAGTACCATTATAAATATGAAAAAGACAAAAGCATATGCTCTCTTCACCATGTGAGAACATAGCATGATAGTGACTGTCTTCAAACCAGAAAGAGGACTCTCACCAGGCACAAAATCAGCCAGCCCCTTGATTTTGGATTTCTCATACT
Source organism: Neomonachus schauinslandi (assembly GCF_002201575.2). Lineage (NCBI taxonomy): Eukaryota > Metazoa > Chordata > Mammalia > Carnivora > Phocidae > Neomonachus > Neomonachus schauinslandi. The sequence continues at coordinate 60,537,427 of NC_058419.1, forward strand.
TCAGAAATATGATAAATAAATGTTTGTTCTTTAAGCCACCCAGTTTATGGTATTTTGTTAAAGCAACCTGAACTGATCAAGATAGTAATTGTTATCAGAAGTGAATGGCTGCTGTAACAAATACTTAAAAAATATGGAAGCAGCTTTTGACCTGAGTAAGGGGTAGAAGCTGAAAGAATTTGGGAGTGAATGCTAGAAAAATCCAATATTGCCATAAATATACCACTAAAGGTGATTCTGGTAAGAGCTCAGGAGGGAAAGAAGAGAGATGTAAAGAAAGCTTCCATCTTTTTAAGTACTACATACATAATCATATACAGAATATTTGTAGGAAGATGGGCAGTTAAAGCCATTCTGATGAAGTGTCAAATGAGAATAAGAAATGCGTTATTGGGTGATGGAGAAATAATCATCCTTATAATAAAGTGGCAAAGAAATTACCTGAATTGTGTTCATGGTCTAGTATTTTGTTGTAGTATTTGCAAACAATAGAATTAAGTAATTTAGCTGAGGAAATTTCTAAGCAAAATGTGAAGGACTGACTTGATCTCTCCTGATTGCTGATAGTAAAATGTAAGAAGAGAGAAATAAATTGAAAAAAAAAATTGTTAAGGAAAAAAAAATCCCAAACTTAAAGATTTGGAAAATTATCAACCTATGTATATTGCAAAAAAAGAAAAAAAGAAGGAAGAAAGAAAGAAAAAAGAGAAAGAGAGGGTGTTCTGGTGGGAATACTAAAGATGTGGCCAAGCAAACTTTTGATAAAGTTATCTGTATGGGTGTGAACCTCAGACTTAATCAGACACCCCAGTATGAATACTACCAGCTTGAACTGCGGGGGCCTGAGATGGGATGCAATGAAGACTGAGGGACTACTTAAATTCTACTAGACAGGATAACAAATCTATTCAGTTGTGAACTTGCATATTCTTCAATAAATAAGAGAGTGGCTCCAAAGAAGAATCAGAGATCATTAGGGCCACCACCTAAGTTTCATCAGACCAGACAGCTTCTAATCAAAGTTTTCTTTGATCAGACTATAGGAATCATGGTAACAAGGAAACACAGAGTCCTGTGGACCCAACACTCACCAGGAAGTGTCCTTAGGGCATGGTCCATGCCCAGAAGAGCCACAGAGCAGATGGGATCCCTGCAAACAATTATGATGCCCCAATGATACTTTGGGTGATTTTGTCACCCCAGTTAGTCTAGAAGGTAGAGAATAAAATTGAAGATAATTACTCTCAAATTTCATTATGTCATGGGATTTGCCTTGCTGTGTTTTGGACTTGCTTGGGATATATAACACCTTCCTACTGTAACCAAACCAATGTGAGTTCACTCCTTGGTGTGTCATAAGCTGCACCAGGTTGAATTGGTACACAAATAAAACTATTTGGAACAAATAAGATGATCACCAGAAATAACTTCCAAAGCCAGGACTCCCTGAACAAGGGTGAATGGGCTCCTTTTATTTAGAGTTAGGATGAATATTTAGATAGGAGAGCCTTGTCATCATTTGTAGAGGAGGGCATAAGGTCATGCATGTGCCTTAAGGTAACATGTCTATACATATATTGTATGTTATGTAAATGAGACTTGTACTCCTCCTTGGGCAGAGATTTTAGTATTATAATGAGGTAAAGGTAGTCATCAGTCATTCTAGGGGTCACTCCATGGTCCATCTACATAGACACTAGTCAGGGGTTAAGTTCAAACTGGTCTGTGTGGTCTGGGCTGGCTGGAGGTCTTGTCAGGGCAGTTGCTATTGCTGGAGGGGCGGTTTCACTTTCCATGTGCCTTAGTTATGAGATAAGCTGTAAAGAAGAGCTTAAGGAAAACTGTGGGACAAAGGTTGGTGAGTAGAGCACTTGGGCAGTAAAGATCAGGTCTTGGAGTCTAGCTGGTGACACTTCTCTCTTATTTGTCCACTTTTAAATGGAATTGTCTATCCCATGTCTGTCTCACCATTGAATTTAAGAAGCACATAACTTAATTGGTTTCACAGATTCACAGTTTGAGAAAAAATTTTGCCTCAGGATGAATTATAACTTGACTCTCACCCATACCTAATTTAGATAATATTTACTTGAGACTCTGGGATTCAGACTTTAGAGTTGATACTGGAAATATTTAAGACTTTTAGGACTATTGCAGTAGAATTAATGTATTTTGCATGTGAGGAGGCCATAAGTTTTGGGGGGACAAGAGTGGAATATTATAGACTAAATGTTTGTGATCCTCTGAAATTCTTATTGAAACCCTAATCCCTAATGTGATAGTATTTGGAGGTGGGGCCTTTGGAAGGTAATTAAACTTAGATAAAATCATGAGGGTGGGCCCCCCATAATGAGATTAGTGCTTTTATAAGAAGAAAAGGAGACCAGAGACCTATCTTTCTTTAATATGTAAGGATACAGCTAGAAGGCAGCCCTCTGCAAACTAGGAAGATGTTCCTCAACAGACAACAAATCTGGCAGCACTTTGAATTTAGACTTTCAAGACCCACAACTGGGAGTAATTATGAGGGAGCAGAGGCTAGCTGAAGACAAAGCATAAGCTGACACATGCAATCTCCCCTCACCCCCTACTCCTGGGTGGGACAGGTGTGACATTCTTCCGGGAATCTCCCAACTGTCTTAATGTTAATATCTTGCTTGAGGGGAAAACAACCTTAACTTGACAATGGCAAGGCCTCCTGTATCTTGTAGGTATATTGTAGGTCGGTCCTCTTTATCATATGGAAGTTCTTTTGAAACCTCCCTTTTCTTTACTTCCCCCAACATCTGAGTATATAATCACCACTCCCCAAGATCACAGTGCAGCAGCTCTTTCTGCCCACGGGTGTTGTCCCCATGCTTTAACAAACCACCACTTTGCACTAAAGATGTTTCAAGAATTATTCCTTGGTTCTCGGCTCCAGACCTCACCCCACCGAACCTCACCTATATTCCAAAACCACATGGAGTAATAAATGTTTGTTGTCTAAGCCAACCAGTCTAAGTTGTTTTGTTATAAAAAATGAAGATGACAGTAACTTTATACTTTCTATATTGCCAATCATAGCTACTTTTGTGTATAATGCATTTTTTTTTTACCTTACATAATGACTCATTATCTGTTTATTTATTTATTTTGAATATGGTTGACACACAAAGTTACTGCAGAGGTCACTTATAGGCAAACAGGCTTAAGTGATGGAAGCAACCCCCTGGCTCAGACAGGTCCATCAGACAACCCACCTCAAAATATCCATAGGCCCTAACTAACCAATTGGCTATTTACAACTAGGCACAGTTACCAAAAAAGGGAAGATTCCATATGTCACCATACCTCTTTATCTTCCCCTTTAAGAACAGCCTTTACCCACTGCCTCGTTACAGACAGCCTCTCCTTTGCTGTCCTGGCCACTGCTCCTTTGCAGTGTGTTCTATACCCACTGCCTCATGGCAGACAGCCTTTCCCTTTACTCCATTGTGGTGTATTCAATAAATAATCTCCTTTGTTCTGTCTCAGGTGAATTTTTTCACCTCCCATGCCGCTGGCTCCCACCTGATCATGTCCCCACATTTGGGAGATCTCAACTGATCAAGAGACAGCCTATGTAGACACCACATTAGGTGGCCCATACAGGGGGACTTTGGGCCCCCCCACACACATTTGGGGGGGGACCCTGCATGAGGAGCCTTTGCTAGTTTGGGACTCTCCCTGGATTCTCTGGGAATTTCTCAGGACTTTCCCTCGGCGGACCAACTCTAGTACTCCTTGGGGAACTGAGGACCTCTGGCCAAGGATACTCCTCAGTGAAGATCTGAAGCCCAGAGGAGGATCCAGCCAGGCCATCATTGCCTGAAAAGGTGAGGTATTTCCCCTTTTACCCTTTGGAGGGACCATTCCCTCCCTCTCTCTTTTCAACCCTTTGGCAGGCTAACCCTAGTACCTCAGAGACAACTGAAGGCCTCTGGCCAGGGCAGCTCTCTGGTGTGGTCTGGAAGTCTGAGAGCAAACAAGTCAGACTATGTCTGTGAGATTGAAAGACCCCTTTCCTCTGCTTTTTCACGCCATCCCCTGAGGTCTGCTCCCAAAGTTTAGTGCAATTAGCAGCTCACCTAGGGTGAATCCACACACATTATAGATTCAGTTGGGACCATTTCCTGATGCTGGCTGACTCTCAGCCACCTTGCTTCTTTTGGCCTCCATCCCTTCTCCACTGTTCCCAGGGATCCAGCCACCATCTCAAACTGTGGGCAAATGTGTTCCTATGCATCTGAGTGGTGAGTCCTACCCTGCCTTTTTCCCACCCAGTTCAACCAAACTGGTATCCAGCCCTTCCTATTGTCAGGGAACACCTTGACAAGAAGTGCCATGCCATTTTCCACAACTCTTTTCTTGGTGGGACCCCCCCAACTTGGTGGAATTCTCCAAGAGAGTCAGTTACTCTGTATTTGCTATTTGCTAGAACCCCCTTGGTAGGACACCCCTAAAGAGTCAGTTGCCCCATATTTGCCATGACTCCTCTCTGTGGTGGGATGACACCAGAAGAGTCAGTCACCTCATATAGATCTAGTCCTTTTTCAGGTCAGTGGGACTCCATGAGTAAAATTGCAAACACGAGTTGGAGCCCCATTCCCTTTGGCAGGATGCCCCTTTGGGAACTGGCAACTGGTCTTTCCCACCATAGGACCTCCTCTCTTCCTTTGGACTCACCCTTGGGCTATTTTCTTAAAAGCTGGAACAAATTTGACCCCCAAGGTCTGAGGAAAAATGTCTCATCTTTTTGTCTCCTGGCCTCAATACAAACTTCCAGATCAAGAGGTATAGCTCTCCCATGGAACTCTTTCTTTTAATACTATTTTTCAGCTTGAACTCCTTTGCTGGAACTCCAAATTGTTGGTAGTCACATACGTGTTTTGCTTGGTTTCATGGCCCTAAATCAGGACCTCGACCTAAGAAACTGCTCCTGACATATTGGATGCTAACTTTCACTGCTCCTCTTCCTAATAGATGTGGAGGCTTCTCCTTCATTCATTCCCCAAGTTAATGGCTATAATTGGAGCCAACTGTCTTTGGCCTACCTCAGGATGGGACCTTAAGGAATATTCCCAAGCAGCTGCCAAAAGCCCTTTCATTCCAGGGAAGTTCTCTGACAGACTATTCCTACTTGGTGAAAAACATGGCATCTGCTCATCTGAGATGATGAGCTCTAAAACCTGGAGTCCTCTGGGAGCACCCCACCTCTTCTGCTTTCCTCTCCCCCTCCCTCCTCCTGATTCTGCACCACCTTGGGTCAGCCTGCATAATTGGTTCTTATACCATCCTGGGTGCCTCTGGGGCTATTGGCTCCTTCTACCCTTGCTATAAAGGAGCAAGGAGCATCCCCTTGAACTCACACCACCCACTTCAGATATCCCCACCAGTGCCCCTGGTAAAAATTGATACTGGGGAACAAATTGATTGACTTTTAAGTGGACCCACATGGAACATAATTTGGTGTTTAAACTAAAACTTTTATTCTACCAAGGTTTGCTAAAAGTCAAGCTCTTGTTTTCTCTGTTGCAATTTGTTAGCAAAAAGATGACTTAAAATGATAGTTAATTTTGTCAGTCTCAAATTTTTCATGAGTAATTGTTAAGTTAGCTTTCAAAGTTTTTGGTAACCTGAAAGTTAAAATTTTGCTTGAATGATAAATTGGATTGAAGTCACTGGACATCTAAGTCTTTTCCAAATGAGATAAAATACTGATGAAGGATAGTTGGAAGGCATGCAGGGACAAGCCCCACCCTAAGAGGAATCCACCCTTAAAAGGATTTTACACCACCCTGGAAGGAGCTCCCCACCCTTTCCATTATGATAATAGGTAACAAAAATCTGATTGGATGACAGGCACAGGGAGGGTTAATCAGATTAAAACAGCCTGCCAACAAGCCCATAAAAACCCTTAGACTTAGAAACTCTGGTGGCAACCCCCTCGGGTTCCCTCTTTCCTTGGGAGCTTTGTACTATCACTTTGCTATCACTCAGTAAACCTTGCTTTGCTGCCCACCACTCTGTCTGGTCTACATCTTCATTCTTCGAAGTGGTGTGACCAAGAACTGTGGGCACCAGGAGAGAAAAAATCTTGTAACAATACTAAAGCATTGATTACTGAATGTAGGTTTGTGATTTGGAATTTTTATTGTAGAGAAACTAAGGATATTTGAGTCTACTGGAAAACATGATTTGTGCTTAATTGATTCATAAATTTGATTGCCATCTAAAGAATTCTGACATAACAGTTCACAATTGGTTAATATTTAGTTTTCATAGGAGACTAGGTTTCTAAGTTAAAATTCTGCTAACTGTAATTAAAACTGGTGGAAATAAGAGAAAAAAACACTGTATGTAAGAAAGTAAGAGATGGGTAAGAAAGATCTAAGAAATGGGAATACTTTGTATTGAGGTAAAATAAAGTAATTTTGTCCTAAAAAGAAAAGGCATGGGACAAAATATGAATGCAAAAGCAAGTTAGAAGAAGGTTTGTGAAGGGAAATCTTTGGAAAGGAATTTTATGTGGGGTCAGGATGGACTAAGGTTGAAATGACCGGATACTAAATGTACACTGGTAAAAGATTGAAATTCTGCATTCTCTTTATTAAAAAGACAAAGTTTTCTTGGATTGCTGGTCTGCTCTTGATAAGAAAATGTAAACAAAGTTGTTTCCTCTTTTGTTTGCCCAGGAAAAAACAAGTTTCTACGTTTTGTTTTCCTCAAGTCTTTGATTAGCTATAATCGTATTTAGTCCTGTGCTTTAAAATTTTCTAAGGCTTTTGGGGCACCTGGGTGGCTCAGTCAGTTAAGCCGCTGCCTTTGGCTCAGGTCATGATCCCAGGGTCCTGGGATCGAGCCCCACATAGGGCTCCCTGCTCAGTGGGGAGCCTGCTTCTCCCTCTGCCTCTGCCTGCCTCTCTGCCTACTTGTTCTCTCTCTCTCTCTGTCAAATAAATAAATAAAATATTTAAAAAAAATTTTTTTTCCTAAGGCTTTTAACAAACTTCCCCAAGATTTGAATTGTAAACGAAGTCTCCATGACTAATTAGGCTTGTTTATTTAGTATGTTCTATTCTGGCATAAGGTCATCACTCAATATTCAGATTATTGAAGTGTTAATGTGTCACAAAAATAACTGAATTTCTGGGGCACCGGGGTGGCTCAGTCAGTTAAGCGTCCAACTCTTGGTTTCACCTCAGATCATGATCTTGGGGTTGTAGGGTCAAGCCCTGCATCAGGCTCTGTGCTCAGTGCAGAGTCTGCTTCAGATTCTCTCTCCTTTTCCCTCTCTCAAATAAATAAATAAACACTTTAAAAAAAAAGAAATGACTGAATTTCCTTGCCAGCTACATTATAATGAACTTTCATCTCAGGTCATTAACAGTGTCCATATCTGAGTTTTTGTCATTTATAGTTATTGTTCTGATGCTCTTGCAAAATGAGTTTTGTCTTTCAGGAGATTCATGAAAATGGCTGTTTTGACAAATACAGGTTTTTGATATCTTTAAGGTCATAAAACTGGAATGGGTAAAGAATTTCTAGAACTAACTAAAAAGTTGCTTTCAACTGAATAAGAATTAGTAACATGGGATTAAATGAATGGAGGAAGATGATTACAGTTTTGTGACTCTTGTTCGAAACATTTCTAGTTCTCTAATGTTTGCTCTTCCAAATTAAGAAAATTTTCTCAATATATGACTTATAGAAATGTGATAAAGTATTCATTTGTGAACACATTGAAACACTTTTTTCTGTATTCAAAAAATCTCTGAGTAGTCTTTCTTTCATGGCAATTAAATTATTTGCATACATTCAGTAAGGATCTCTTCTTGTAACATGATGTCACTAGAAATATTGGTTATTTTACCAAGGCTTTGACTGGAATGTCATATTTGAAAGACATGCATAGACTCAAATATGACCAGACAGCTTTAAGGAATTGAAGTTGACTTTATGAAACATGGAGCCAATAATACCCCTTGGAAATGTTGGCCTGATACCTTTTTACAGAGTTCCCAGCAGCCTTACCAGGTGAGCAAAGAATGTCACTTCTTGGCAGGTGTAGGAACCTCAGGATATTTGGGGACCTTGAGAAGAGGAATTCACCCAAATCCAAGGTATTGTAGGCATGTCTGATGGCAAATATTTGGCTTGGTTTCTGGCCTAGAGAGGCTACTAGAAGTTCAAATGAGATTCCTTATGAAAAGTTCAAGCAAAGCAAATTTTAGAAGATCTATATGGTGAATCACTATTCTTGCTGAGTTTATGTAAATAATTAGGCCAAGTTTATTAAAATTGGACTTATTTTGCAAATGAATTAGTCTTGATTTGGACTCAAAATAATGGTGATTTTAGAGAGGAAAAAATATGTTTCAATAACACATCTTTGTAGTTGTTAAATTCTAGTTCCAATTATCTTTGTTTCTTGTTTGCCTAAGCTAGACGACTTGAGGTAAACTTCAGAAAAATTGCCACAATAGCTCATATATAAACATTCTTTGTGCTTATTATCCTGTGGAGATAATAAAAGAACCCCATGGTTGTATGGTTATTTGAACAGCTGGAAAAAGGATTGATTCCCCAAGAATTGTAGAACTCAACTATCACTTCAAGTGGTTCTGTGTGGCTGGGGTGACAAAAATCACTCCTTAAAAACTGGAGCATACTCCATTCCATGTGATTATCTATGGACTTATGGAAATAATAGATAAGTCCACGTTCCTTTTTCCTTATGACTGGGTTGGATGATGCACTTGGGGTGCCTATACCCCAGATGAATGTTCTATCATTTGACAGTGATTCGTCATAATTAGGATATTGTTAAGGCTAGACATCAAAAAAAGAGGGCTTCTTTTTCTCTTTATTCTAATTACACAGTATGTTATATCCCTAGGAGAAACTGTTTCCACCATTAATGACCACCAAAACCAGTACAATCCAAAACCTGATCCCTCTTTCTCAGGTAACAAACATCCAAAACTTAATGTCTGGGGATTGGATATAACTTAAGACTCTTTCACAGGACAAAAAGCCACTTGAACCTGTCTGGACCAGACCCTATCAAGGTCTCCTGAACCACCCCAACAGCAGTAATACAAGCTTCCAGTTATGAAATGAATAGGTCATGGGAATAAAAGGAACAGCATATGGCATATAGTCAAAGATATTGTAATAATATTATGTGGTGACATATAGTAGCTACACTTGTGGTGAGCATAGCATAATATATAGAGAAGTTGAGTCACAATGTTGTACACCTGAAACTAATGTAACTGTGGTGTCTAAATGGGGTGTCTCTCAATCAGATGAGGGCCCCCAAATGTGGGGACATGATTGGGTGGAAACCAGTGGCATGGGAGTTGAAAAAATTCACCTGAGGCAGAACAAAGGAGATTGTCTATTGATTACACCACAAAGGAGCAGTGGGTAAGACAACAAAGGAGGGGCTGTCTGCCATGAGGCAGTGGGTGTGGAATACACCACAAGGGAGCAGTAGGCAGGACAGCAAAGGAGAGACTATCTGCAACAAGGCAGTGGGTGGCAGCTGTTCTTAAAGGGGAAGATGAGGAGTTATGCTGACATATGGAATCTTCCCTTTTTTGGTAACTGTGCCTAGTTGTACGTACCCCTTGGTTAGTTAGGGCCTATGGATATTTTGAGGTGGGTTGTCTGATGGACCTATCTGAGCCAGGTGGTTGCTGTGGGCCTTTTCTACATTCCATCGCTCAAGCCTGCTTGCCTAAAAGTGGCCTTTATATCCCCCCTGACAGATGGGCAATAACAAATCTTTGGCATTTGGGTGGAAGTCTCATTTTCAGTATAATCTTCTTGCTGAATGAGGGGTGTAGAGATGTCCCTACCTAAACTTATTGGTCAATCAGTGGTTCTGTGCAGGTATAGACCAGAGCATGGTATTGTATTAACATACTAATAGGTAATTTGAGTGAATTCCTTGGTGGCCAGGTCCATGGACTTGGGAGGGGACCCTCTGATGGTATGGGCTGGAATCCCTGTTGAACCATAATTTGTATATGGAATTGTTGGATTCTAGAAGAGACAAATTTAACAAAGATTAAAGAGAGGGGGACCAATAATTAGGAGTAAGGGCATTGAGGCCAAGGGTCTTAATTATGAGTATTGTTGACACACAATATTACATTAGTTTCAGGTGTACAACTCCATGAATCCACAACTCTATAGGTTATGCTATGCTCACTTTCTGTCACCATACAATGCTAGTACAATATCATTGACTATATTTCTTATGCTGTGCCTTTTATCCTTGTCACTTATTCATTCCATAACTTAAAGCCTGTATCTCTCACTTCCCTTCACCCATTTTGTCTTTTCCCCCCCTGGTAAACATCAGTTTGTTCTGTGTTTATAGGTCTGATTCTGCTTTTTGTTTGTTTATTCATTTTTTTTTAGATTCCATATATGAGTGAAATCATATGGTATAATGTTTTGTATTCAATCTTCTATCACCCTCAGTAGTTGTTTACTGTTGTTTTCTCAGCTACTGAATAATTAGAGTAAGATAGTGGGCCAGCTAAGAACATGTGTATCTAAACATCAAGAAGTACTTGATTACTTTTGGATAGATATTGTTACTTAAAATAGCTATATTAGCAAGATATGGTTTTTAGTACCCATTGATTATTGTCTGCAACTCTCAACTAAACTTTCCAGGAAAGATGAATTTAAGACATTCATGAAACAAGGAGGCAAATTAAAAATATTACAATGATGTTTTTTAGCCATGGAAAAATCACCGTCATCTACATTTCCTTTCTAATTGATAATTGTGCCCTGGGTTTTGTGTTGTATTTAAGCATAAATTCAGATAAAACATAAATGCTAGTTTGATATATTTATATCAAATCAGATGCTGTGTGATGATTATCAGACTTATGTTTTGAAGCTATTAGAGGGTGCACTCTTATGCCTCTAGAGGAAAAAAAAAATAATTATGCCACTACACACTTATTAGAATGGTCCAAATCCAGAACACTGACAACATCAAAAGCTGGTAAGGGCATGAAGTGTCAGGTAGCAAGAATTCCTGTTCCCACGAAAGTCTTTCTAGCTGGGTTAAGAATCAAGTTGACATGAGACAGATTAACAGAAGAAAATCAAATCTAATAGCATACATACAGGGAATCCACACAACCATGGAAATTCCAAGGACAGTCAGGCAAAATGAGCTATATAGGTCATTCTGAACTAAGGAGAAGGCAATAGTTGTCTGGGACTTCAGAGGAAAGGAATGCACTTCACAGGGCAATAAGAAGAGCAGATGTTTGGTAATTAGATGTTTGTTATACCATGCAGATGGGTCACTCAGATAAAATTTATCTCTCTTAATAATCCTTATTTTAAGAAAGACACCCAATTTGGATTCTGTGTGGTTAAGGGAAGAACAAATGTTTCTCTTGAGGCTATAGGCTCTCAAGTGGCACATTCTCAGGAGGATGCTAGGGCTATCCTGAACCCCTTCAGGAGCAAGGAACTCTCAGCCATTGCTTGTGGGAATGAAAAATGGCATAGCCATTTTAGAGGATAGTTTGAAAGGATTTTTTTTTGTTTTTGTTTTTGTTTGTTTTTATAAACTATACATATTCTTACCATATGAACCAGGAATTGTGACCCTTGGTAGTAACACGAAGGAGCTGAAAACTTGTGTCTTTACAAAAACCTGCATACAGATGTTTATAGCAGCTTTATTCATAATTGCCAAAATGTGGAAGCAACCAAATATGTACTTCAATAGATGAATGGATAAACTGTGGTACATACAGATAATGGTGTGTCATTCAGCACTAAAAAACAATAAGATATCAAGTTATGAAAAGACATGAGGGAATATTAAATGTATATTGCTAAGTAAAATAAACCAAATTGATAAGGCTATGCATTGTATGTTTCCAAAAATATGACATCTGGAAAATGCAATAATACTATGGAGACAGTAAACAGATCATTGATTGCTAAGAATTGAGGACAGAAGATTGAAAAAGCAGAGCCAGAAGATTTTTAGGGCAGTGAAACTACTCTGTGTGATATTATAATGGTGGATATATTTGCCCAAGTTCATAGAATGTACAACACTAGGAGTGCACTCTAATGTAAACTATAGCCTTTGGTTGTTAATGATATGTTAATGTGTCTTTATCTGTTATAACAAATGTACTATTCTGATAGTGGGGGAGGCTTTGCATGTGTGGAGGGCAGGGATATATGGGCAATTTATTTACCTCCTGCTCAATTTTGCTGTGAACTCAAAATTGTTCATAAATATAGCCTTAAAAAAGAAAAATCCACAAACAGTAACATGCTTATACTTTTATATTTACCATATTTTTATATTGGTATACATTTTAAATTAGTTTTATATAAAAATGAAATTCTGGTTAGTAAGAAAAAGTAATGAAAGTCCATTGACCAGTGGAAAAAACATAAAGCAGAAGTACAACAAAAATTATTTTTATGGGGTGCCTGGGTATCTTAGTCATTGAGCATCTGCCTTCAGCTCAGGTCATAATCCCAGGGTCCAGGAATCGAGCCCCACATTGGGCTCCCTGCTTGGCAGGAGGCCTGCTTCTCCCTCTCCTTCCCCTGCTCGTGTTCACTCTCTCGCTGTCTCTCTGTCAAATAAATAAATAAAATCTTTAAAACTATTTATTTTTACAACAAAACTTTTCCTAATGAAGTAGATTAGCCAAACCTGGTTTATTTGCATTATATAAATTATAATCATTAGGACAGTGCTTCCCAACCTTCAGTGAATATAAGAAAGACATCCCTGGGAAGACTGTTAAAGTACTATTTCCTAGACTTGCTCCTCTAAGAAGTTCTTATTCTACACTTGAAGAATATTTTTCTAGGCTACTAGGGTACTTGGCATTTGGAATCTCTCATGAAAACAAGCCATCTAGGGAAAAATATGTACTTTGAAGATGCCTTGAAAAACTAATTAAAGGCCAAAGGGAACTTTTAAAGCAGTTTAAAAGTTTTTATGATAGATTTTCGTCTGGTCTCAGGAATTCAGCTGGATAGGGATCAAACCATTCTGAACACCTACAAACTCAACAGGAGATCGAAGAAGAGAATAGCAACAACTCTGAACAAAAAAGTGACCACTTTCTGGAAGGTAGGATGTGCAGAGAAGTGAATCCGAGGCAATATTTGGGAGGATAGATGATGGGGGAGGGGGCCTCCATCTGCCACTTCTGGCAAGGGACAGAGCAGCGGAGCACAAAATCGGAACTTGTAGAAGTCAGCTCCGCTGAGGGACGTCACTACAGTGGCTAAGCAGGGAGTGGAACCCTCGCTGGGACAGTGTGGTCACAGGGCCCTCGGGGTCACAGAAAGACAGGGGGTGCCTGAGTGCAGCAGAACTCCCAGGTATCGGAGCAGGGAAGCCGGCTGCAGAGACGGAGCCGAAGAGTGGTCTCTCAGTTTGGGGTGGCCATAAACCATGATCCGCAGCACAGCCGGGCAACTGCCCTTCCAGCAAGGACCCAACAAGCGGCAGATGGGGAAGACAACCCTTCCTTCCCTGGGAGGAGCAGCACAGGAGCACATGGTAGGAATCTGCTGGGTTTGGAGACTCCACATGGGGTCTGGTGCCAGAGATAGAAATGCTTGGTCACAGGCCGGGTGAGCACGAAGTGTGGCTGGAGATAGGGGGGACGGGAGTGATTGACTGCTTTTCTCTGGGGGCAAACTGAGGAGCAGGGCCCCGAGTTCTTGGCTCCTCCAGGGAGGAGATTGGGAGGCTGCCAAGTTCACTCTCCTTCTCCAAAGCTGTACCGAAAGCTTGCAGGAAACAAAAGCTCCCAAGAGCAAACCTGAGCAGATTACATAGTGGGGACCCAACAAGGGTGGGGCAATTCCGCCTCCAGCAAAGACATTTGGGAACCACAGCAACAAGCCCCTCCCCTAGAAGATCAGCAAGAACAGCCAGCCAAGACCAAGTTTACCAATCAATGAGAATGGCAGAACTCCAGTGCTAGGGGAATACTGCACATAGAATTCATGGCTTTTTCCTCCCTGATTCTTTGGACTTTCAAAGTTAATTTTTTTTAACTGTCTTGTTTTTTGAATTTTTCTTTTACCCTTTTTCAACCAACATCTTATCAATCCGTTTTTTAAAAAACATTTTATTTTTCATTTTTAGAGTCATATTCCATCTCTTCATAGTAGTTACCCTTCTTTTTGGCATATATATAAGTTGTTCTCTCTTTAAAATTTTGAAATACAGTTTCTTCTAACAGATCAAAATATACCCTAAATCTCTAGTGTATGGCTTTGTTCTAGTCTCCTGCCTGATCACATTCACTCCCTTTTATTTCTTCTTTTTTTTTTAAATCCTCTTCTTCCTTTTTTCAAACATCTTCTTATCAATTTCTTTAATAAAATTTTTTACAATTTTCACCTTTACATTCATCTTCCATCCCCTCATTGTATTAACACTTACTTTTGTACATATATAAGTTTTTCTTTCTTTAAAATTTTGGGAGGCACTTGCTTCTAACAGACCAAAATACACCCCAAATCAAGTGTGTGGGACTGATATAGGTACCAGCCTGATCATATTTGATCATATTCTGTTTTTGTTTGTTTTTATCTTGTTCTTTTTTCTTTCTTTCCTTTTCTTTTCCCCCAGTTTCAGGTCTTTTCTGATTTGTTTGGAGCATATATTCTGGGCACGTTGTTACCCTGTTAGCATTTTGTTCTCTCATTCATCTATTCTACTCTGGACAAAATGACAAGATGGAAAAAAATTACCTCAACAAAAAGAACAAGAGGCAGTACTGACTGCCAGGGACCTAATCAATACAGACATTAGTAAGATGTCAGAACTAGAGTTCAGAATGATGATTTTAAAGATACTAGCTGAGCTTGAAAAAAGCATGGAAATTATTAGAGAAACCCTTTCTGGAGAAATAAAAGAACTAAAATCTAACCAAGTTGAAATCAAAAAGGCTATTAAGTAGGTGCAATCAAAAATGGGGGTTCTAACTGCTAGGGTAGATGAGGCAGAAGAGAGAATCAGTAATATAGAAGACCAAATGATGGAAAATAAAGAAGCTGAGAAAAAGAGAGATAAACAACTACTGGATCACGAGGGCAGAAGTTGAGACATAAGCAATACCATAGGACGAAACAACAATAGAATAATTGGGATCCCAGAAGAAGAAGAAAGAGAAAGAGGGGCAGAAGGTATATTGGAGCAAATTATAGCAGAGAACTTCCCTAATTTGGGGAAGGAAACAGCCATCAAAATCCAGGAGGCACAGAGAACCCCTCTCAAAATCACTAAAATAGGTCAACACCCCAACATCTAATAGTAAAACTTACAAGTCTCAGAGACAAAGAGAAAATCCTGAAAGCAGCTCAGGAGAAGAGATCTGTAACCTACAATGGTAGACACATTAGATTGGCAGCAGACCTATCCACAGAGACCTGGCAAGCCAGAAAGGACTGACATGATATATTCAGAGCACTAAATGAGAAAAATATGCAGCCAAGAATACGATATCCAGCTAAGATGTCACTGAAAATAGAAGGAGAGATAAAAAGCTTCCAGGACAAACAAAAACGAAATGAATTTGCAAACACGAAACCAGCCCTACAAGAAATATTGGAAGGGGTCCTCTAAGCAAAGAGAGAGCCTAAAAGCAACATAGATCAGAAAGGAACACAGACAATATACAGTAACAGTCACCTTACAGGCAATACAATGGCACTAAATTCATACCTTTCAATAGTTATCCTGAATGTAAATGGGCTAAATGCCCCAAACAAAAGACAGAGTGTATCAGATTGGATAAAAGAACAAGACCCATCGATATGCTGTCTGCAAGAGACTCATTTTAGACACAAAGACACCCCCAGATTCAAAGTGAGGGGGTGGAAAATGATTTACTATGTTAATGGACACCAAAAGAAAGCTGGGGTGGCAATCTTTATATCAGACAAATTAGATTTTAAACCAAAGACTGTAATAAGAGATGAAGAAGGACACTATATCCTACTTAAAGGGTTTATCCAACAAGAAGATCTAACAATTGTAAATATCTATGCCCCTAACATGGGAGCAGCCAATTATATAAGGCAATGAATAACAAAAGCAAAGAAACACATCAACAACAATACAATAATAGTAGTGGACTTTAACACCGCCCTCACTGAAAGGGACAGATCATCTAAGCAAAAGATCCACAAGGAAATAAAGGCTTTAAATGATACACTGGACCAAATGGACTTCACAAATATATTCAGAACATTCCATCCCAAAGCAACAGAATACACATTCTTCTCTAGTGCCCACGGAACATTCTCCAGAATACATCACATCCTAGGTCACAAATCAGGTCTCAACTGGTACCAAAAGATTGGGACCATTCCCCACATATTTTCAGACCACAATGCTTTGAAACTAGAACTCAATGACAAGAGGAAAGTCAGAAAGAACTCCAATACGTGGAGGCTAAAGAGTAACCTACTAAACAATGAGTGACTCAACCAGTAAATTAAAGAAGAATTTTAAAAATTCATGGAAACAAATGAAAATGAAAACACAACTGTTGAAAATCTTTTGGATGCAGCAATGGCGGTCCTATGAGTAAAGTATATAGCAATGCAAGCCTTTCTCAAGAAACAAGAAAGGTCTCAAATACACAACCTAACCCTACACCTAAAGGAGCTGGAGAAAGAACAGCAAATAAAGTCTAAACCCACCAGGAGAAGAGAAATAATAAAGATCAGAGCAGAAATCAATGAAATAGAAACCAAAAGAACAGTAGAACAGATCAACGAAACTAGGAGCTGTTTCTTTGAAAGAATTAACGAGATTGATAAACCCCTGGCCAGACTTATCAAAAAGAAAAGAGAAAGGACCCAAATCAACAAAATCATGAATGAAAGAGGAGTGATCACAACCAATACCAAAGAAATACAAACAATTATAAGAACATATTATGAGCAACTCTATGCCAGCAAATTAGATAACCTGGAAGAAATGGATGCATTCCTAGAGATGTATCAACTGCCAAAACTGAACCAGGAAGAAATAGAAAACCTGAACAGACCTATAACCATGAAGGAAATTGAAGCAGTCATCAAAATCTCCCAACAAACAAAAGCCCAGGGCCAGATGACTTCCCAGGGGAATTCTACCGAACATTTAAAGAAGAATTAATACCTATTCTTCTGAAACTGCTCCAAAAAATAGAAATGGAAGGAAAACTTCCAAACTTGTTTTATGAGGCCACCATTACATTTGGTGTAATGGTGGGTCTTGTTCTTTTATCCAATCTGATACACTCTGTCTTTTGTTTGGCACCATTTGGGGATCAAGTTACCTTGATCCCCAAACCAGACAAAGACCCCATTAAAAGGGAGAATTACAGACCAATATCCTTGATCAACATGGACGCAAAAATCTCACCAAAATACTAGCCAGTAGCATCCAACAGTACATTAAAAGGATTATTCACCACGACCAAGTGGGATTTATCCCTGGGCTGGAAGGTTGGTTCACCATCCGCAAATCAATCAATTTGATATAGTACATTAACAAAAGAAAGAACAAGAACCATATGATCCTCTCAATAGATGCAGAAAAAGCATTTGACAAAGTACAGCATCCTTTCTTGATCAAAACTCTTCAGAGTATAGGGATAGAGGGTATGTACCTCAATATCATAAAAGCCATCTATGAAAAACCTACAGCGAATATCATTCTCAATGGGAAAAACTGAGAGCTTTCCCCCTAAGGTCAGGAACACGGCAGGGATGTCCACTATCACCACGGCTATTCAACATAGTATTAGAAGTCCTAGCCACAGCAATCAGACAACAAAAAGAAATAAACAGCATCCGAATCAGCAAAGAAGAAGTCAAACTCTCACTGTTTGCAGATGATATGATACTTTATGTGGAAAACCCAAAAGACTCCACCCCAAAACTGCTAGAACTCATACAGGAATTCAGTATGTGGCAGGATAGAAAATCAATGCACAGAAATCAGTGGCATTCCTATACACCAACAACAAGACAGAAGAAAGAGAAATTAAGGAGTCGATCCCATTTACAATTGCACCCAAAACCATAAGATACTTAGGAATAAATCTAACCAAAGAGGCAAAGGATCTGTACTCAGAAAAGCATAAAATACTCATGAAAGAAATTGAGGAAGACACAAAGAAATGGAAAAATGTTCCATGCTCATGGATGGGAAGAACAAATATTGTGAAGATGTCAATGCTATCTAGAGCAATCTACACGTTCAATGCAATCTCCATCAAAATACCATCAATTTTTTTTTCAAAGAAACGGAACAAATAATCCTAAAATTTGTATGGAACCAGGAGAGAGCCCGAATAGCCAGACGAATGTTGAAAAAGAAAAGCAAAGCTGGCGGCATCACAATTCCGGACTTCAAGCTCTATTACAAAGCTGTCATCATCAAGACAGTATGGTACTGGCACAAAAACAAACACATAGATCAGTGGAACAGAATAGAATTAATTTTATTATTATTTATTGTAAAAGAATTAATCACAGCAATTTTAATGCAGATTTTTAGCAAATAAAAGTAGTAAAACAAAAATGAGTTTGATAAACTGATATTTTAAATAAAAACTTCTGAATTTTGTTAGCACTGCTGATTCCTTAAGTCTCTGAGATGGGCCAGGAAATATAGCATAAACTTGCTCTCTCAACTAACCCAGGCTTACCTAAGAACATTGTCCAATAATTCCTTAATAACCACAAAACATAAAAAATATAAATCCTGTGCCTATAAATTGTGTTTCACTGAATACCTCCTTGAACTTAACTGAGTTGATTGCCTACAGATGATGATTTTACTGATGTTTGATTAGCCTAAGAACTTTAATAATTTTTTTTTCAAAATAACACTGAAGTACCATAGCATAAGCCCAAAGACTAAAATAAAGTAAGTTTTTAAAACTTTCTTATGACCTTTCCTTTTCTGGTAATATCAAGTTGTTATAATTATACCACCACTGCAGAATAAGTGCTCTAATTCCTTCATACTTCCCTTTTGTTGCCATTTTGAGCAATTCACTGTTTAGCACTGGTCCACTTTTGTTAAAGAAAATTTGTTCATTAAAATTATTGTATGCTTATCTCAGTGTTGTATGTTTGTCTGTTCTTTTCTACTGGCATTGTACAGAATTCACAAAAGTGAAATTTAGTCCTTTTAGAGAGTTGAAAAGAAGTCCTTTATATGACAAATCCAACATTATCATATGTAAACCTCATTTACTATGGAATGTTTCCCTGTTTCCAGCTCATTAATTGAATAAAACCTATTTTCACATTCTAGTAGGCAGCACTGTTCTGCAACTAATGGAACAATGTCTTTAGAAAAAAACAAAACAAAACAAAACAAGATATAATGTGATAAAATAATTCCCAAAAACAACAGAATGAAAATATGCTTCTAAAAACATCAGCCATCAAAATATTAAGCTAAATTAAAAAAGATAAAAGTAGGATGAGGAAGTAGGTATTAAGATACTAAATCATTTGCTTACTAAAATCTAGGTTGTTTTCATGCTCTAATTGAATCACTAAATTTTTTTTAAAAAGTTTTTATGTTGAAATCAAAGAAACAACTAGATACTCTTTCTGCCTTTTCTCTGTGTGATGGGAAGCTCAATTAATTTTGTTCTTTACCAAATAATTACCTGCCAATCTATAAATAGAATGAATATTTTCAAAGACATGGTTATCTAACCATGAGGCATTCTGGAGCATCATCCAAATTCACACCCATTCATTTTATTCTAAGCCTTCCTAAGTTTCAGTAGTCCTTCCTTTATAATGAGAATGGTGTAAAAATACTGGATCAGCTCAAACTTAAAAGACAGACAATGAGGGACACCTGTAGCGCTCAGTTGGAAAAGCATGTGACTCTTGATCTTGGGGTCATGAGTTCAAACCCCACATTGGGTATAGAGATTATTTAAATAAATAATTAAAAACTTAAAAAAAATACAGACAACCAAATATTATCTGCATTTGCCCACAGTGATATTACCTCTTAACTAAAGGCTCTTTGAAAATCTGCTGAAACCTACTAAAAACAAAAACAAAAAACCTGATACCTAAGAGAATGACCAACAGCAGCCAGATGGAACAACTTCATGGATAGAGCAAGAGGTCTTGATTTCACCACTTGCCAGCAATGATTATAATAATAGTATCTTAAATTTGCATAGCATGCCATGCTTTTGCATAATTATCTCAATTGCTGTACAAGTAGAAATCACTCCATACCTTTTCTATGCCAAGATTGATTTGTTTATGGAAATATAGCTGCCTGAAACAAAGGACCACTTTAACAATATTAACATAAGAAGCACATATTGAGTTAGACCCTATATCTGTATAAACTTCTGTCACTGAGAGTAAAGGCAAAAGCTTTGTTAGATTGCAACACGGGTACTACTGTATACCAAAACACCCATATTTTCTGATAGGCTATTACAGTTCTGCTGGCCATAGATTTATTTAAACTCTTTATGAAGCAAATTATATTTTATGCCAATATACCTACTTAAATATCACAATGTAAAAGATTTTCCCTATGGGTAGAGAAGTAGTTCTTGTATTTTTTTTATTGCTAATGCATTCACATAAATTCAAATTCAGAAGGGCATAAGGTAAAAATAAGTCTTCCTTCCTACTCTTTGTGCTATAGCCACCTAGATCTCCTCCTTCAAGGAAGCCACAGTAATCTATTTCTTTGTCACTTCACAGAAATAATCTGTATATTTAAGCAAACACACCAGCACACATTTTTAGTACAAGTTCTACCAGCCTCATTACTCTATTATTTGCCTCTTCCATTTAACAATATATCTTTCAGGTAATTGCATAAAAATAGAAAAAAAAATCTACCTTACTGTTTCTTGATATTTGTACACTATTTCTTCTAAAGAGTTGTCCAGTATGATAGCCACTAGACATATGTGGATATTGAACACTTGAAATGTGACTTGTCTCTATTGGTTTGTGCTATAAGTGTAAAATATAACAGATTTCAAAGAATTTGTATAAGAATTAAAATTATGTCAATATGTTGATTACGTGCTGAAATAATATTTTGGATTTTAATGTTTTATGTTAATTCTAGCTTTTACATTTTTCCAGAAGAACAAACCAGTTGAATGTCTGTTTTCCAGGAACAACAATGTCAGCTGCTCTGTTTGCTGTTATTGAAGTTACTTTGTCTCCTTACTACTTGCTCAGACATTCCTGTGTACTTGGAGCAAATTCATGCCATTCTTTTTAACCCAACATTGAAAGATGAAATGAGTACTTGATATTTGAACTGAGGTTACACTCTTTCCAATATACTATGTAGCTTTCTTAGTTATGCATTTGTTCAAACACTTAAGTCCCAATATGTGCCATACATTGTGTGAAGTTCTGAGTATGTAATAGTGTAACAAGGCAAACATACAATTACAAAAGAACAGATAAAATATTTGCCCAAGAAGGGGGGGAAATCGGAGGGAGAAATGAACCATGAGAGACTATGGACTCTGAAAAACAAACTGAGGGTTCTAGAGGGGAGGGGGGTGGGAGGATGGGTTAGCCTGGTGATGGGTATTAGAGAGGGCATGTTCTGCATGGAGCACTGGGTGTTATATGCAAACAATGAATCATGGAACACTACATCAAATACTAATGATGTAATGTATGGTGATTAACATAACATAATAAAAAAAAAATATTTGCCCAAGAAGAGAGATTGTACTTTCTTCCTTTACCTAGACAACCTCTCACTCAGATAGTACCTTATACATTTCCTGACATAGAAATGCTTTGACCGGGCGCCTGGGTGGCTCAGTTGGTTGGGCGACTGCCTTCGGCTCGGGTCATGATCCTGGAGTCCCGGGATCGAGTCCCGCATCGGGCTCCCTGCTCGGCAGGGAGTCTGCTTCTCCCTCTGACCCTCCTCCCTCTCATGCTGTCTGTCTCTCATTCTCTCTGTCTCAAATAAATAAATAAAATCTTTAAAAAAAAAAAAAAAAAAAGAAATGCTTTGACCATTATTTATCTAAAAAAATGTCACTTGCTGTGATTGAAAACTGCCAACTATATAATATATGAGATAATCATCTAAATGCTAAATATATTGAACTACATAAGCTTCCACAGCTAACAAAATTAGCTATTTGAATTAATGTGTTTTCCATTTCTATGTTGCAGTCAGTTTCATCAATTGAGAATTTATACTCCTACTTCTAGATTAATGTTTTCTTTATTGGTAGGTGCAGGCATTTGATTGCCCTGTAACATTTTTTTTAAAGATTTTATTTATTTATTTGATAGAGAAAGACACAGCGAGAGAGGGAACACAAACGGGGAGTGGGAGAGGGAGAAGCAGACTCCCTGCCGGGCAGGGAGCCCGATGCGGGACTCAATCCCGGGACTCCAGGATCATGACCTGAGCCGAAGGCAGTCGCTTAACCAACTGAGCCACCCAGGCGCCCTGCCCTGTAACATTTTTATTTCTCTCAATTATTCCTAATTTTCTCATATGTAATAAATTGCATGTTGTTTGATCAAAAAGGTAATGACACTCTAGAAATATCTGTTTGATATAAATATTTAGAGCAAATGCAAAAGTTTTAATATGTGAACATTAGGATATTAGAGATGCTTGTGATAATTTATGTTGGATATGCCAATGTTGTTTTGGATGATAATGTAAAAATATAACTCAGTAGAAAGGTAGCAATGATATTTATTTGAACTTAATTCCAGTATGTGTCAAGTACCAAGAATAAACCCAAATGTTTTGAGGGGTAAAAAGCAATGTGAAGCAACAAAAGTAAAAATAGATAACTTGGACTTCATTAAAATTTAAAAAAAAAGTTCATCAAAGTATATCAACAGAGTGAAAAAATGACAGACAAAATGGGGGAAAATATTTGAGAATTATCTAATTGATAAGGAATTAACATCCAGAAGATATAAAGAGGTCCTACGACCCCATAAGAAAAAAAAAGGAAAAACCCAATTAAAAATAGGCAAAGAAAGAAGATGGAGTGGAAGACCCTGAGTTCACCTTATCACAGGGACATACCAAGATAACAGACACATCAGTGAAACTAACTCAGAAAAGGACCCAAAGCCTGGAAAATAGATTTTTCCACAGTTAATCATAGAGAGGAGGACACATTAAAAAAATAATAAGAGGGGAAGAGACTGAGTTGGGAACCAAACCCCAGCAAGACTAACCACCAATGGGAGGGACACCACAAGCAAGGAGATGCAAAAGGATGGGACCCCATACCAAGCACAGAGGACCCACACGGGGAAGACAAATTGCTATAACATTTGGCTTTGAAAACCACTGGGTTGTAACTTCAAGAGTTTTTACAGGTTCTTTAGAGTCAGCAGGCTTAGGGGTGCCTGGGTGGTGCAGTCGGTTAAGTGTCGGACTCTTGATTTCAAATCAGGTCATGATCTCAAGGTAGTTAGATAGAGTCCTGCATCAGGCTCCAGGATCAACATGGAGTCTCCTTGAGATTCTCTCTCCCTCTCCCCCTGTCCCTCCCACTCGTGCTCTCTCTCTCTCTCTCCCTCCCTCTCTCAAATAAATAAAATCATTTCTTTTTTTTGTCTTTTTAATAAACAGGTTAGGGAAGCTGGGTGGCTCAGTCGGTTGTGTCTGCCTTCAGCTCAGGTTATGATCTCGGGGTACTGGGATCAAGCCTGTGCCAGGCTCCCTCAAGGGGGAGTCTGCTTCTCCCTCTGACCATCCCTCTTGCTCATGCTCTCTCTCTCTCTTTCTTTCTCTCTCTCAAATAAGTAAATACAACCTTAGCTCCTGGAGAGCCAGAGGTCTATAGGAAACTGAATCCCTGTCCTTAAAGAGTCAGCTAACAACCTGGCTGAGATACAGCAGTGAAGCAACAGTTGAATACACCTGGGGGATATATGAAGGAGATACTAATTTCAGAACATGCACTGGAGGGGCAGGTATCTTTAGAAGACCTCTCCAAGAACAAAAGAGCTGATGGGTGCCATATTTCCACTCCCATCACAGCTTGGATAGCAAAACAGTTGCAGGAACCAGTGCCAACACTCTCTATCTATCTCATTGCACCACATGCCCCACCACTAGATTCTTTTGGGGATCCACTTCATCTAACCGGTCGCACTGAGTAGGCTTGCCTCCAAAGTGGTTCCTGCCTTGACATACCCTGCAAGCAGCCCAGGCAGGGACCCACACCACTCCAAAGTGACTCCTGCCCTGGGGAGAGGGAAAGATAACTACACACAAAAGGGCATCCACAGTCCCAGCAGTTGAATCTTATAACAGTGAAGAGAAAGTGCCCTGAGGATCAGTGTGACTGCAGCTATTGCAAACAGATAAGACGTAGGCATCTCCTATGATTGCCAGCCTCACCCACCAATGAAAGCCTCTCAGGGGACAAGGCAGGGAAAGCACCCTTCAGATCCATGTAGCTAAGCCTTGGCAGATAGCCTGAGGGTAGGCATCTGATCCAAATGATGACACTGCCCAACTATGAACCTGCAGTGGCCCCAGACAGGCCCCTTAATAGAACAAGGACCAAACCCTGCTTGGTGCAACTATAACAGGCAAAGTTGACCATTGCAGATGACTAGACTAAGGGAAAATGTGACTCAGCCACAATAGCATGGCACATGCAACCCACATAAATAAGTAAATCTTCTGCCCCCTTCTCTCTCTGTTCTCCTTCTGGGACCCTTAAAACTAATGTTCTTATGCTTGATGATATGGCTGAGTTCCCTTAACCTATTCTCTTTATTTTATTTTATTTGTTTTGTTGTTGTTTGTTGATGATCAGTTTGGTTGCTTCCATTACCCACTCTTCGAGGTCACTGATCTGTTCTTCATCTTCTAATCTACTCTTTATTTACTCTAGTATATATATTTTTCAGTTATTGAGTTCTTCATCTCTGGCTGGTTCTTTATATTTTCTATGTCTTGAAATTCTCATTGAGATCCTCCACTATTTTCTAAAGTCCAGTGAATATCTTTATGATCATTACTTTGAATTATTTATCATGCAAATTGCTTATTTCCATTTCACTTAGCAATGTTGCTGTGATTTTGTCCTGTTTTTTCATTTGGGACAAATTCCTCTGTCTCCTCATTTTGTCTAAAGCAAAATGTTTGTTTCTATGTATTAGGAAAATCAGCTACATCTGCTGATCTTGAAAGTAAGTGGCCTAATGAAGAAGAAGTCCTGTAGTGCCCTACTATGCAATATCCCCTGTTCATCAGAACCAGAAAATTTATATGACTAAATAATAGGTGACAATTTCCCTAACCTGTGCAAGTAAACAGATATCCAGATCTAGGATGCACAGATTGCCCCCAGCAACTGTAACCCAAGGAGGTCCACATTAAGACACATTATAATTAAAATGGTGAAAGCAGTGGTAAATGAAGAATTTTAAAAGTATCAAGAGAAAGGAAAACAGTCACATAAAAGGGAAACCCCCATTATCAGATGACTTTTCAGCAGAATCTGCATGACAGGGGGAATTGGGATGATATATTCAAAGAAAGAAACCTGCAACCAAGAATAATCTGTCTGGCAAGATTGTCATTCAGAATAAGAGATAAAAAGTTTTCCAGATAAATAAAAGTTAAAGAGTTGATCACCACTAAACCAGACTTACAAGAAATTTACTGACATGTAAATTCTTTGAGAGAAAAAAAAAAGCCATAATCAGGAATAAGAAAATTATGAAAGGAAAAAATTCACAGGTAAATCCAAACATCGAATAAAAGTGGTAGATTCATGTCTCATAAAACCAGTATGGAAGTTAAAGCACAAAAGCAGTAAAATCAATTATACATATAAAAACCAGTCAAATAATTCACAAAATAAAAGGATATAAAGTATTATATATATATAATATGAGACAGGGCAGTAAAAATGTAGTGCTTTTAGAATAGGTTCAAACTTAAGTAACCATCAACTTAATATAGATGCTATATGCATAAGATGTGAACTTAATGGTAACCATAAATAAAAAATCTATAATAGATGCACAAAAAAAGAAAAAGGAATCCAAGCATAACACTAAAGAAAGCCATCAAACCACAAAGAACGAAAGTGAAGAAGAAAAAAATGAGAGAACTTCAAAAACAAACATAAACGAGTAACAGAATTGCAATGACATATCTATCAATAATTAAAACAAAATGAATTCAGTGCTCCAATGAAAGACAGAGGGTGACTGAATGAATAATAATAATAATAATAATAATACAAGATCCACCTATATTCAGCCTACAAGAGACTCATTTCAGACCTAGAGATACATGCAGATTGAAAATGAAAGGATAGAAATATATTTACCATGTAAATGGAAGCAAAAAGAGTTTGGACAGCAATACATAGATTGGACAAAATAGACTTTAAAGACTAACAAGAGATAAAGAAGGACACTACATAATGATAAAGGAAATAATACAAGAAAATGATATAACAATTGCAAATAGTTATGCACTCAATGTGGGAGCACCTAAATACATGAAGCAACTGTGAACAGACATAAAGGAAGAAGTTGACAGTCATGCAATAGTAGTAAGGGACTTTAATATAAAACTTATATCAATGGGTAGATCATCCAGACAGAAAATTAACATGGAAACAGTGGCTTTAAATAACACTTTGGACCAGAAGGACCTAACAGATAGAGTCAGAACATTCCATTCCCAAATAACGGAATACACATTCTTTTCAAGTACACATGGAAAATTCTCCAGAATAGATCACATGTTAGGTCACAAAACACACCTCAATAAATTCAAAAATACTGAAATCATATAATGCATATTTTGAACCATAATGATATGACACTAGAAATCAATCACAAGGGAAAAAAATGGAAATAACACAAATACATAAAGGATAAATAACATGCTACTAAAAAATGAATGGGTCAACCAAGAAACCAAAGAAGAAATAAAAAAATATGTAAATGCAAATGCAAATGAAAACAGTCCAGGGGCACCTGGGTGGCTCAATCTTAACCAGGCTGGTTAAGCATCTGCCTTTGGCTCAGGTCATGATCTCAGGGTCCTAGGATTGAGCCCCATGTCAGTCTCCCTGATTAGCAGGGAGCCTGCTTCTCCCTCTCCCTCTGGCCCTCCCCCCACTCCCCAACTCGTGCTCTCTCTCTCTCAAATAAATAAATAAATAAATAACACACACACACACACACACACACACACACACACACATACACCAGTCCAAAAGATTCAGGATGCAGAAAAAGTTGTTCTAAGAGGGAAGATTATAGGGGTGCCTGGGTGGCTCAGTCAATTAAGCATCTGCCTTCAGCTCAGGTAATGATCCCAGGGTCCTGGGATCGAGCCCCATATCCCTGCTAAACGGGGAGCCTACTTTTCCCTCTCCCTTGGCTGCTCCCCCCGCTTGTGCTCTTTCTCTCTCTGTCAAATAAATAAATAAAATCTTCAAAAAATAAATAAGAGGAAAGGTTATAGCAGTACAATCCTACCTGAAAAAATACAAGAAGAAGCTCAAATAAATAACTCAACCTTACATCAAATGAGCAGAAAAAGAAGAACAAAGCCCAAAGCCAGTAGAAGGAAAGAAATAATAGAGTATAAATAAATAAATAAACAAATAAAACAATAGAACAGAACAATGAAACCGGGATCTGGTTCTTTGAAGAGATAAACAAAATTGATAAACTTTTAGCCAGAGTTATCAAGAAAAAAGAGAGAACGCAATAAAATCATAAGTGAAAGATAAATAACAATTGACACCACAGAAATACAAAAGATTATGAGAATACAATGAAGAATTATATGCCAACAAATAGGACAACCTAAAAGAAATGAATAATTTCCTAAAATCATATAACCTATCAAGCTGAATCAAGAAGAAATAGAGGGGCACCTGGGTGGCTCAGTCGTTGAGCCTCTGCCTTCGGCTCGGGTTGTGGTCCTGGGGTCCTGGGATCGAGCCCTGCATCAGGCTCCCTGCTCTGCGGGAAGCCTGCTTCTCCCTCTCCCACTCCCCCTGCTTGTGTTCCTGCTCCCGCTATGTCTCTCTCTGTCAAAGAAATAAATAAAATCTTTAAAAAAAAAAAAGAATTTCAATTTTGGCCCACCTCCAAGGGAACCTAAACATATAGATAAACATCTATAATGTTCTTTCACTTAGGGCAGGTCTCTTAACACCACAGAGGGCTTTAGAGTAAGGTATGAGTTCTTTCCTCAAAAATTATTTTTACCTGAGGAGAAAAGTATGAATATGTAGAATAAATTATCAGACCAGTAACAAAACTGCAATATTAAAAAAGGAAACAAAATTCCACAGGGTAAAATAGAAAAATTATACAATCCAGAGGCCCTCTGTTGTGGTTATAGCAAATCTCCATCACATTAAGTAAAGGAACTATAATCACCTTGTAAAAATATATTTATTTGCCATTAGTTAATAAATATTTAGCTTTTTAAATATGTATATTATGTCCTAAAATATGGTTAATTGGTAATGGTATATCGGTTTATGTTTTTCAAATAAAATAAAATTATGGAAAACAGCTATTCAGAGCTTGAGACCATAGCTCCAGACATTATTGTTCACCTAGTAGCAACTCATGAGATTTACAGGAATAATATCTAAGAAGAAAAATTAGTCTATAGAATGTAGCTTCGCACACCCAAACCAAAAATATATTGGGAAATGTTATATTTTCAACTTCTGAGTTGTGTTGAAATAAAAAATCATAAATTGTATAGCATTTTATTTAGTTATAATTCTCACAGTATAGTCAAATAATGCCAAATATATGGTAGATGAAATACATTATTATAAATGAGAAGATATTGCCAAACAAATTTTGGAAGTTACAAGGAGTGTTAAAAGAAACTACCTATTCAGATGTAAGCCAGATGGAATTTCTAAGCTTTAATTCAAAAAGTCCCATCTCTTGTGTTCATGATAGTCTTTCCACATTAATCTCAAAGACCCTACCTACCAACAAAAGAATTCTAAACCTTGAATGAAATGTTTGAAGTAAGTGCTTCCAATGGTTGAGAGCTCTTGCATCCAAAATGCCTAAGCCCCTCAGCCTGGACAGCTGAACAGCAGTTTTTGTGAGGAGATCTCTTCATTAATAATTAACAGAAAGTACTGCAATCAAGTCAGAAAACCTCTCACAGCTCCAGTGTCACTGAAAGGGCACTTTGGCACTGTTTTCCTTAGTAGGCTAATAAAATGGGAATTTGTAGGTTATGAGATTGGTGCTACCTTAAGTGGATCTTGTATTGTTGGGTATACAAAAGTAGTTTTATTACATTTTTCTGCCTGCCATTTCTAGCTAAAGTTCCATGATCAGATTAGGATAGCAGGAAAGCACTACATTTAAAAAGTCTTTGTAGGTGGAGATACTTATCAAATTCTTTGTTTTTTCTCTATAGGTTGAACATAATATATAACTTTTTTGCCTAATTAAAGCTTTGTTAATGCAAATGTGCACTTTGGGGAATTTCTGAAGCAGGTTTAGCATGAACAAAATTGTGAATAGAAAACTTTTGTTTTTGGTGGCTTCCATCTCATCTTTCAGTGACCTTCCTTGCCTTTTCCCAACCCTCATCAAAACACTAAAGACTCAAACCCTTCATGTGGCCTTTCAGCATTCCAGGCTTTTTCACAGTCCCATCTACTAAGCTTTCTTTCTTAAAAACCAATTTGTATTGCAGACTTTTCACTCATCCAATTGCCTCCCAAATTTTATTTCTCTTTATGTTCTCTTTCTGCTCCAATCTTTACTAGTTAATTTGATAAACTCATTCAACTACTATATAATGAGGGGCAGATCAAATGTTTGTATTTAAACAAGACACCCAGAGGTCAAATATTTTAAGTACAAAAATATTTTCATGGGGATATACTAGTGGGGAAGATAGTGGAAAGACCAGTTCTGTTGTGTCCTTCAAATCACACATGTAATCATCTGCCTTCATACAAACATATCACCTATAGTCCTTTAATACTGTGATATTCTCAAAAACTTCGAATTCCCAAGGCAAATATTTTATTTAATGTCACAGTTTGTTTTACTTTGCAAAGTCTGTAAATCAAAACCATTACACAAAGAGAAAAAATAACCAAGATATTTATAATTTTCCCTATAAGAATAGGGAAAATTTATAGAATGCAAAGATGACCAAAAAGAACAATCCCAGGCAGCTCTCAGACAATTCTATCACTTTGTTAGGGTTTATAGACTATGTACATACCCATGATTTTATTTGACCATCACAAAAACCCTATGACACAGGCATGACATAAATATTATTGTGTAATTTTACAAATGAATGTATGACACAGAAAAGTTAATAATTTGTCCAAAATATTATAGGGAGTTACAGCACAAAATATCTGACACATAGTCTAATGTCTTATCCAATATAATTATGTTTCCTGGCTAAATTTTTTCAAGCCAAGTTTTGATGTTTACTTTTCTTGAAGAACTTTCAACTACCAGTAATTCTTGTATCAATTTTTTAAATCAGATCACAGGTTTTATAATTATTTTTTGTTAATTTAATGTTATTTTATCTTAATTCCAGGATAGATAACAGCGTTCTTTAGTTTCAGGTGTGCAATATAGTGATTGAACTATTTCATACATCACCCAGTGCTCACCAACACAAGTGCAATCCTTTTTATTTTTTGAGACGTTTTATATATTTTATTTTCATTCTGAGTCTTCAAAATCTGGTGGGCATTTTACATTTTTTGAACATCTTAATCCAGACACTAAATTTTCATCTGAAACCCTTGCTCTGTATTTAGATTTCATCAAAATTTATGGTTGAAAAAGTAGATTTACATACTTGTTTTTCCCACAGAATGTTTTTCAGTAACTGAATGAAAAACCATTTCCCTATAATAGGAACATTTTTAAATAAAAATGATATTTTTAGAATGATTGATATGACTTTTCTTTTTTGTAATTTTAAACAAAACTGATTTTATTTATTTCAATTTCTTTTTTAATGTAAATTTTACTTAGTTAACATACAGTGTAATACTGGTTTCAAGAGTAGAATTCAAAAATTTATCACTTACATAAAACACTCAGTGCTCAACACAAGTGCCTTCTTTAAAACCCATCATACATCTAGTCCATCCACCACCCACCTCCCTCCATCAACCCTCAGTTTGTTCTCTATCATTATGACTCTCTTATGGTTTGTTTCCCTATCTCCTTTTTTTTCTTTTTCCCCTGCCCATATGTTCATCTCTTTTCTTCCCTAAATTTCACATATGAGTAATATCACATAGTATTTGTCTCTGACTTATTTCATATATATATATCATATATATATATGATATATATATATATATCTCCCCAAACTTCGCTATCCATTCATCAGTTGAGGGGCATTTGGGCTCTCTCTATAAATTTGCTATTGCTGATAATGCAGCTATAAAAATCAGGGTGCATATACCCTTTTGAATCTGTATTTTTGTATTCTTTGGGGAAATAACTAGTAGTACAATTGTTGGATCATAGCTTAGTTCTATTTTTAACGTTTTGAGGAAACTCCATACTGTTTTCCAGAGTGGCTGCCCCTTTGCATTGTGACCAACAGTGCAAGAATGTTCCCCTTTCTCCGCATCCTTGCCAACACTTGTTCTCTTGTTAATTTTAGCCATTTAGACAGGCGTGAGGTGGTTTCTCATTGTGGTTTTGATTTGTATTGCCCTGATGTTGACTGATCTTAAGCATCTTTTTATCTGCCTGTTAGGTAGATGTTTTCTTTAAAAAAAGTGTCTATTCATGTCTTCTCTCCATTTCTTAACTGGATTATTCATTTTTTGGGTGTTTAGTTTGATAAGTTCTTTATAGATTTTGGATACTAACCATTTATCAGATAAGTTATTTTTTAAAAAATTTTCCCATTCCGTAGGCTGCCTTTTAGTTTTGTTGATTCTTTCCTTTGCTATGCAGAAGCTTTACCTTGATGAAGTCCCAATAGTTCATTTTGTTTTTGTTTCCCTTGCCTCCAGAGACATGTCTAGTAAGAAGTTGCTACAGCCAAGGTCAAAGAGATTGCTGCCTATGTTCTCCAATAGGATTTTGATAGTTTCTTGTCTCACATGTAAGTCTTTCATCCTTTTTCATTTATTTGTGGGTATGGTATAAGAAAGAGGTCCAGGTTCTTCTGTATGTTGCTGACCAGTTTTCCCAACATCATTTGTAGAAGATACTGTCTTTTTCCTTTGGATATTGTTTCCTGTTTTGTCAAAGATTTGTTTACCATAAAATTGTGGGTCCATTTTGGTGTTCTCTATTCTGTTCAATTGATCAATGTGTCTGTTTTTGTGCCAGTACCATACTGTCATGATGGCTACAACTATGTAATATAACTTGAAATCCAGAATCATGTTGCCTCCTTTTTTTTTTTTTTTTCAGTGTTGCTTTAGCTATCTGGGGCCTTTGTAGTTCCACACAAATTCTAGGAATTTTTTTTCTAGCTCTGTGAAAAAATGCTGTTGGTGTTATGATAGGGATTGCATTAAATGTGTACATTGTTTTGGGGAGTATAGACCTCTTAGCAATGTTTGTTCTTCCAATCCATGAGCATGGAATGCTTTTCAATTCTTGGTGTCCTCTTAAAATTCTTTTATATGTGTTCTATAGCTTTCAGAGTATAGATCTTTTAACTCTTTAGTTAGGTTTATTCCTAGGTATCTTTTTTTTTGGCACAATTACAAATGGGATTGATTCCTTGATTTATCTTTCTGCTGCTTCTTTATTGGTGTACAGAAATGCAACAGATATCTGCACATTGATTTTATATCCTACAACTTTGCTGGATTCATGTATTTTTGCAATTTTTTGGTGGAGTCTTTCAGGTTTTCTACATAGAGTATCATGTCATCTGCAAAAAGTGAAAGTGTGACATCTTCCTTGCCAATTTGGATGCCTTTTGTTTCTTTTTATTGTCTGATTGTTGAGTCTAAGACTTCTAGTATGATATTAAACAGTAATCGTGAGGTGAACATCCTCTTATTCCCGACTGTAGGGGAAATGCTTTTCATTTTTCCCCATTGAAGATGATATTTACTGTGGGTCTTTCATATATGGCCTTTATGATGCTGAGGTATGTTCCATCTATCCCTCCTTTGTTGAGGGTTTTTGTCAAGAATGGATGATGTGTTTTGTCAAATATTTTATTTTTTTTCTGCATCTATTTACAGGATCATATGGTTCTTACCCTTTCTCTTATTAATGTGGTGTATCACATCGATTGATTTGAGAATATTGAAACACCCCTGCAGCCCAGGAATAAATCCAACTTGATCATGGCTTATAATGCTTTTACTGTACTGTTGGATTTGATTTGCTCGTATCTTGTTGAGAATATATGCATCTGTATTCGTCAGGGATATTGGTCTGTAATTCTCCTTTTTAGTGGGGTCCCCCGATGTGGGACTCAATCCCAGGACCCTGGGATCATGACCTGAGCTGAAGGCAGACGCCCAACGACTGAGCCACCCAGGCGCCCCAAAATTGAAATTCTTGATGCTATATTAAAGTACTTGGAAAACAATCTTATACTAAGAAACCAGAGAACACCTAACATACTTACTCCAAACGAAGTTGACATGCAATTTATTTTTGGTCATTGTGACACTCTCTTGGGTGAAGTATCTGTTCATGACTTTTGTCTATTTTCTAATTGGACTTGTTTAGATACTTTGGAGTATTGAAAAATTTTTTGATATATTCTATATATTCATCCTATGTTGGATATGTGGATTGCAAATATTTTTTTCAGTCTGTATCTTGTCTTTTCATCTCTTCATGAGGTCTTTTGGAGAGCAAAAGTTTTAAATTTTTGTGGTTATGATATATCAATTTTTAATTTAATGGATCGTGGTTTTGATAATAAGTCTAAGACATTTTCTCCTAGCCCTAAAAGCTAAAGTTTTTTCCTGTTTTTTTTTCTAAATTTTAAAAAATAAAGTCATTGTTTCATTGTTGATTTTCTGTTTAGATGATCTGTCCATTGATATAAGTATTATATTAATGTTCCCTGCTATTACTGTATTATCATGGATTAGTTACTTTATGTTTGTTATTTACTCTTCTATGTACTGGGTGTTCCTATTTTGGGTGCACATTTATAATTGTTATATCTTCTTGTCATATTATTTACTTTATTATCATATATTGTTTTTCTTTTTATCCTATTAATATCTTTTTGTTAAACTATTTTGTCTGATGTAAGTATTTCTTCTCTGTCTTTCTTTTGACATCCATTTCCATGACAGATGTTTCTTCAGTGCCTCACTTTCAATCGGCAGGTGACTTTAGGTCTATAATGAGTCTCTTTTTTTTAAGATTTTATTTATTTTTCCTAAGAGACAGAGAGAGAGAGGCAGAAGGAGAAGCAGGCTCCCTACTGAGCAGGGAGCCTGATGCGGGACTCGATCCCAGGACCCTGGGATCATGACCTGAGCCAAAGGCAGACACTTAAGCATCTGAGCTACCCAGCACCCTAAAATGGGTCTCTAGCAAAGAACATATAGATGGGTCTTGCGTTTTTGGTGTGTGTGTGTGTTTTCTTTTTTGGTTTTTGTTTGTTTATTTTTGCTTTTGTTTTTTTTCTAAATCCATTCTGTCTCCCTATGTCTTTGGACTGAAGTGTTTATTTAGTCCATTTAAATTGAAAGTAGTTATTGACGATGGGGGGGAAAGATGGCGGAGGAGAAGGGGACCCTATTTCAACTGGTCACCGGAATTGAGCTGGATATCTACCAGACCACTCTGAGCACCCATGAAACCAGCCTGAGATGTAAGAAGATCTGGATCTCTACAAACAGAATATCGCAGGCAGTTGGTTTTGAGGTACAAAGCAGAGAGCTGTGATCCTGCGGGCAGATACTGGAGGATAAACGGCAGTGGGAGGGTGCCTGGACGTGGGGATCCTACACAGCCAGTGAGTGACAGCCTCACGCGCTGTGGACCGGGCACAGACTTGCAGACCAGTAGCACCAGGAAAGGACTTTAGGGCAGCCCCTGGGGTGGAAAACCAGACCAGTGGAGTCCCGCGCACGTGAACCGCAGCCACCCAAACAGAAACCCAGAGCGATGGTCGCACGCAAGGGAACTGCAGCCTCCAAGGTGGAAACCCGTTGCGCCGGGGTCGTACCAGTGAACTGCAACCTCCGGGGGTGGAAACCCCGAGTAGCGGAGTCGCGCATGCAGGAACTGGGAGTGGCTGGCGGTTTTAGAAGCACAAAGGGGAGAGAGGTGCCCCAATCTGGAGGCAGGACTGGGAGCACTGCGGAGGGGCACACAACCCAGGACACTGCGGTTTATGGCAGCATGACAGAAATGGAGACAGTGTGGCCTGGAGAGCTCACTGAAGAACAGACTGTGGTCTCTCAGCTCTGCGGCAGAGGGTTGGAAATGGTCTCTTCTGCTCTGACTCACGGAAGAGACCCAGAAAGCCTTCAGGGAAAGGCACCAGAGAACAAAAGCCCCAAAGACTGATTCCCACTGAGCCCATCCCCTGCCACAGGGGCGCAGGGCAACTCCGTCCAAACAGGGTTGCCTGAGTAACAGCACGGCATGCCCCTCCTGCAGAAGACAGGCTGGGAAAACAAGAGGCCAGCAACCCTAAGGTCCCAAGAAAACAGGTGCATCTTGCTTGGATTCTGGTCAATAATTTGGACTCAATACATTCCCTCAAACACCCATCAACAGAATGACTAGGAGGAGGAGCCCCCAAAACAGAAAAGACTCAGAGATTATGACTTATGCTGCAGATTTACAAATGGATGCAGATATAACGAAGATGTCGGAGATGGAATTCAAGCTAGCAATTGTGAAGACAATAGCTAAAATGGAGAAATCAATTAATGACAACATAGTGTCTCAAGGGCAGAAATAAAAGGTGAATTGTCAGAACTTAAAAATGCTATCAATGAGATTC
Source organism: Neomonachus schauinslandi (assembly GCF_002201575.2). NCBI lineage: Eukaryota > Metazoa > Chordata > Mammalia > Carnivora > Phocidae > Neomonachus > Neomonachus schauinslandi. The sequence continues at coordinate 60,573,509 of NC_058419.1, forward strand.
AATCCAATCTAGAAAATCTAACAGCTAGGGTAAATGAGAGAGAAGAGAGAATAAGTGAGCTGGAAGACAATGTAATAGATAAAAAGGGAAAAGAGGAGGCCAGGGAAAAACAACTCAGAATCCATGAAAATAGAATCAGAGAAATAAGTGACAGCATGAGGCGTTCCAATGTCAGAATAATTGGAATCCCAGAGGGAGTGGAGAGAGAGAGGACTAGAAGATGTATTTGAGCAAATCGTAGCTGAGAGCTTCCCTAATCTGGGGAAGGAAAAAAAAAAATCTGCATCCTAGAGGCAGAGAGGACCCCTCCCAAGATCAAGGAAAACAGGCCAACACCCCAGTATGTAATAGTAAAACGTGCAAATCTTAGAGCCAAGGAAACTATGTTAAAGGCAGGGGAAAGAGATTCCTTACATAGAGAGGGAGGAACATCAGAATAACGTCAGACCTATCCACAGAGACCTGGCAAGCTAAAAATGCCTGGCAAGACATATTCAGGGTACTAAATGAGAAGAACATGCAGGCAAGAATACTTTATCTGGCAAGGCTTTCATTTAGAATGGATGGAGAGATGCAGAGCTTCAAAGACCGGCAGAAGTTGAAAGAATAAGTAACCACTAAGCCGGCCCTGCAAGAAATATTAAGGGGGGGTTCTATAAAAGGAGAAAGACCCCAAGAGTGATCTACAACAGAAATTTACAGGGACAATCTATAAAAACAACATCTTCACAGGCAACATGATGACAATTAATTCATATATTTCAATAATCACTCTCAATGTGAATGGCTTAAACGCTCCCATAAAACAGCACAGGGTTGCAGGATGGATAAAAAGACAGGACCCACCATATGCTGTCTACAAGAGACTCATTTGGAACCTAAAGATACATCCAGACTGAAAGTGAAGGGATGGAGATCTATCTTCCATGCCAGCGGACATCAAAAGAAATCTAGGGTAGCAATTCTTATATCAGACAAATTAGATTTTAAACTAAAGTCTGTAATTAGAGACACAGAAGGACACTATATCATTCTTAAAGGGTCTATCCAACAAGAAGATCTAACAATTGTAAATATCTATGCCCCCAACATGGGAGCAGCCATCTACATAAGCCAACTGTTAACCAAAATAAAGAGTCATATTGGTATAAATACGTTAATTGTAGGAGACCTCAATACTCCACTCTCAGCAATGGACAGATCATCTAAGCAGAAAATCAACAAGGAAACAAGAGCTTTGAATTATACATTGGACCAGATGGACCTCATAGATATTTACAGAACATTCCACCCTAAAACAACAGAATACTCATTCTTCTCAAGCGCAAATGGAACTTTCTCCAGAATAGACCATATACTGGGTCACAAATCAGGTCTCAACCAATACCAAAAGATTGAGATTATTCCCTGCATATTCTCAGACCACAATGCTCTAAAACTGGAACTCAATCACAAAAAAAAAATTTGGCAGAAATTCAAACACTTGGAAGCTAAAGACCACTCTGCTCAAGAAGGTTTGGGTCAACCAAGAAATCAAAGAAGAACTTAAACAATTCATGGAAATCAATGAGAACGAAAACACATCGGTCCGAAACCTATGGGATAGTGCAAAGGCGGTCCTAAGGGGGAAATACATAGCCATCCAAGCCTCACTCAAAAAAATAGAAAAATGCCAAATTCACCAACAAACTCTACACCTTAAAGAACTAGAGAAAAAGCAACAAACAACACCTAAGCCACGCATTAGAAGAGAAATAATTAAAATTAGAGCAGAGCTCAATGAATTAGAAACCAGAAATGCAGTAGATCAGATCAATGAAACTGGACGTTGGTTCTTTGAAATAATTAATAAGATTGATAAACCACTGGCCAGACTTATCCAAAAGAAAAGAGAAAGGACCCAAATTAATAAAATTATGAGTGAAAGGGGAGAGATCACAACTAACACCAAGGAAATAGAAACAATTATTAGAAATTATTATCAACAACTATATGCCAATATACTGAGCAATCTGGATGAAATGGAGGCCTTCCTGGAAACCTATAAGCTGCCAAGACTGAAACAGGAAGAAATGGACAACCTGAATAGGCCAAGAACCAGTAACAAGATTGAAGCAGTGATCAAAAACCTCCCAAAAAGCAAGAGTGCAGGGCCTGATGGATTCCCTGCGGAATTCTACCAAACATTCAAAGAAGAAATGATACCTATTCTCCTGAAGCCGTTTCAAAAATAGAAACAGAAGGAAAACTTCCAAACTCATTCTATGAGGCCAGCATTACCTTAATCCCCAAACCAGGCAAAGACCCCATCAAAAAGGAGAATTTCAGACCGATATCCCTGGTGAATATGGATTCCATAATCCTCGACAAAATCCTAGCTAATAGGATCCAACAATACATTAAAAGGATCATCCACCATGACCAAGTGGGATTTATCCCCGGGATACAAGGGTGGTTCAACATTCGCAAATCAATCAATGTGATAGAACATTACTAAGAGGAGGGAGAAGAACCATATGGTCCTCTCAATTGATGCAGAAAAAGCATTTGACAAAATACAGCATCCTTTCCTGATTAAAACTCTCCAGAGTATAGGGATAGAGGGAACATTCCTCAAGCTCATAAAATCCACCTATGAAAAACCCACAGCCAATATCATCCTCAATGGGGAAAAGCTGAGAGCCTTTCCCTTAAGATCAGGAACACGTCAAGGGTGCCCACTCTCACCACTGTTGTTCAACAGAGTACTAGAAATCCTAGCAACAGCAATCAGACAAAAAAAAGAAATAAAAGGTATTCAAATTGGCAAAGAAGAAGTCAAACTCTCTCTTTTCGCAGACGACATGATACTTTACATGGAAAACCCAAAAGATTCCACCTCCCAAATTACTAGAACTCATACAGCAATTCAGTAATGTGGCAGGATACAAAATCAATGCACAGAAATCAGTTGCTTTCTTATACACTAAAAACGCAATTGCAGAAAGAGAAATTAAAGAAACAATTCCATTTACAATAGCACCAAAAACCTTAGGATACCTCAGAATAAACCTTACCAAAGAAGTAAAGGATCTATACTCTCGGAACTACAAAACACTCATGAAATAAATTGAAGAAGACACAAAAAGATGGAAAAATATTCCATGCTCATGGATCAGAAGAATAAACATTGTTAAAATGTCTATGCTACCCAAAGGAATCTATACCTTCAATGCCATCCCGATCAAAATTCCAATGATATTTTTCAAAGTGCTGGAAGAAACAATCCTAAAATTTGTATGGAATCACAAAAGACCCCGAATCGCCAAGGAAATGTTGAAAAAGAAAAACAAAGCTGGGGGCATCACGTTGCCCAATTTCAAGCTATATTACAAAGCTGTGATCACCAAGACAGCATGGTACTGGCACAAAAACAGACATACAGACCAATGGAACAGAATAGAGAACCCAGATATGGACCCTCAACTCTATGGTCAAATAATCTTTGACAAAGCAGGAAAAAACATGCAATGGAAAAAAGACAGTTTCTTCAATAAATTGTGCTGGGAAAATTGGACAGCCACATGCAGAAGAATGAAACTCGACCATTCTCTAACACCACTCACAAAGATAAACTCAAAGTGGAGGAAAGACCTCAATATGAGACAGGAATCCATCAAAATCCTAGAGGAGAACATAGGCAGTAACCTCTTTGACATCAGCCATAGCAACTTCTTTCAAGATACATCTCCAAAAGCTAGTGAAACAAAAGCAAAAATGAACTTTTGGGACTTCATCAAAATAAAAAGCTTCTGCACAGCAAAGGAAACAGTCAACAAACAAAGAGGCAACCCACAGAATGGGAGAAGATATTTGCAAATGACACTACAGATAAAGGGCTGGTATCCAAAATCTATAAAGAACTTCTCAAACTCAACACCCAAAAAACAAATAATCAAGTCAAAAAGTGGGCAGAAGAGATGAACAGACACTTCTCTGAAGAAGACATACAAATGGCTAACAGACACATGAAAAAATGTTCATCATCATTAGCCATCAGGGAAATCCAAATCAAAACCACACTGAGATACCACCTTCCACCAGTTAGAATGGCAAAAATCGACAGGGAAAGAAACAACAAATGTTGGAGAGGTTGTGGAGAAAGGGGAACCCTCTTACACTGTTGGTGGGAATGCAAGTTGGTGCAGCCACTTTGGAAAACAGTGTAGAGGCTCCTCAAAAATTTAAAAATAGAGCTACCCTCTGACCCAGCAATTACACTACTGGGTATTGACCCCAAAGACACAGATGTAGTGAAAAGAAGGGCCATATGCACCCCAATGTTCATAGCAGCAATGTCCGCAATAGCCAAACCATGGAAAGAGCCGAGATGCCCTTCAACAGATGAATGGATAAAGAAGATGTGGTCCATATATACAATGGAATATTACTCAGCCATCAGAAAAGATGAATACCCAACTTTTGCATCAACATAGATGGGACTGGAGGAGATTATGCTAAGTGAAATAAGTCAAGCAGAGAAAGTCAGTTATATGGTTTCACTTATTTGTGGAACATAAGGAATAACATGGAGGACATTAGGAGAAGGAAGGGAAAAATGAGTGGGGGAATTGGAGGGAGAGATGAACCATGAGAGACTATGGACCTGAGAAACAAACAGGGTTTTAGAGGGGAGGGGTGAGGGGGGATTGGTTAGCTCGTGATGGGTATTAAGGAGGGCACCTACTGCATGGAGCACTGGGTGTTATACAAAAACAATGGATCGTGGATCACTACATCAAAAACTAATGATGTATTGTATGGTGACTAGCATAACATAATTAAAAAAATAAAAATAAAATAAATAAATTAAAGAAAAGAAAGTAGTTATTGATAGATATGTATTTATTGTCATGTTGTTATTTGTTTTGTGGTTGTTTCTAAAGATTTTCTCTGATCTTTTCTTGTAGTTTTCTCTTTCACGGTTTGCTGATTTTCTTTAGTGATGTATGTGAATTTCTTTCTCTTCATTCTTTGCATATTTATTGGTGTTTTTTGATATATACTTACCATTAAGTTTGTATATAACCTCTTCTGCATATACCATTCTATATTTAGTTGATGGTCATTTAAATTTGAATGCATTCTTTACTCCTCCCTTCCCCACCTCTTAGGTATATGGTGTCATATTTTACATTTTTAAAAATATTTTTGTGAGTTCTTTTTTTTAAAACAATATTCATTTTCTCTGCTTTTGTGTCTCTTACATTTATAATGTCACTTTTGGTCTCTCCTTTCCAGTCATAGGGTCCCCTTTAATAGTTCTTGCAGAGTTGGTTTAGGGGTCATGAACTCCTTTAATTTTTGTTTGTCTTGGAGTTTTGTTTTTGTTTTTTGTTTGTTTGTTTGTTTTGTTTTGTTTAATCTCTCCTTCTATTCTAAATGATAGACTTGCTGCATGAAGTATTTTTGATGTAGATTTTTCCCTTTCAGCACTTTGATTATGTCATGCCACTCCCTTATGACTTGGAGAATTTCTCCTGAAAAATCGCCTACTAGCCTTGTGGGATTTCCCTTGTTTGTTACTGTCTTCATTTGTGTTGCTGCTTTTATAATTTTTTCTTTACTGCTACATTTGCCAATTTAATTACAATATGCATGTGTATGGAGTTGTTTTTTGTTAAGACCACTGACATTTACTTTAAAGAAGAAATTGTCTACCTTTTCCTTTCTATCTCCATTTTATTTACGTTTTGTATTTTTATGTTCTGATAAGGGGGAACAACTCTTAATATTAGGGAAAATGGTGTTTCACAATAAGATTATACTCCATAGTTATGATTTGGCTGACATTTTTTAAAGATTTATTTATTTATTTTAGAGAGAGAGAGCATATGGGCAGGGACAGAGGGAGAGGGTAAGAGAATCTCAAGCAGTCTTCCTACTGAACATGGAGCCTTACATGGGGCTCAGTCTTGCAACTCTGAGATCATGAACTGAGACAAGATCAAAGTCAGACGCTTAACCGACTTGGCTACACAGGTGCCCCGGTTTGGTTGATAGTTTGTGTTCTATTCTTTCTTTCTTATAAGGTTAGCTTAAGCTAAAATCTCTACCTCCTATGGATCACCAACAATGGCTGAGAATTCACTGCTCATGCAATCTTATTAGGTTGCAGTAGTTTCTAATTTTATGGTATGGATAGTTTTCAGGATTTGAATTTTGTTTTACCTAATGACTAAATCTCTCTGTGATTAAAAAATAATTATGAGGGGCGCCTGGGTGGCTCAGTCAGTTAAGCGACTGCCTTCGGCTCAGGTCATGATCCTGGAGTCCTGGGATCGAGTCCCGCATCGGGCTCCCTGCTCAGCGGGGAGTCTGCTTCTCCCTCTGACCCTCCTCCCTCTCGTGCTCTCTGTCTCTCATTCTCTCTGTCTCAAATAAACAAATAAAATCTTTAAAAAAAAAAATAATAATTATGAGCTTGACTGTATCTACACGAATTAAAATGACTCCAAAATAAAGTCAGAGGCTTCCATTTTTTTTTAAACAAAACTATAATGCCAGTTTATTTGCCTGGCCATGTTACAAATGCAATGTTCTCCATATGTAAATTTTACAGCTAACTGAAGTGTTTTTCTACAAGTAACATAATTTTTTAAACTTTTTTTTTTAAAGATTTTGTTTATTTATTTGAGAGAGAGAATGAGATAGAGAGAGCATGAGAGGGGGGAGGGTCAGAGGGAGAGGCAGACTCCCTGCTAAGCAGGGAGCCCGATGCAGGACTCGATCCCGGGACTCCAGGATCATGACCTGAGCCAAAGGCAGTGGCTTAACCAACTGAGCCACCCAGGCGTCCCTTTTTAAAACTTTTTGGATGGATTTTTATTTTTTTTAATTTTTTTAAATTTATTTATTTGAGACAGAGAGTGAGAGAGAGGACAAGTGGAGTAAGGGGCAGAAGGAGAAGGAGACTCCCTGTTAAGCAGGGAGCCCAATGCAGGGCTCGATTCTGGGACTTCAGGATCATGACCCCAGCTGAAGGCAGATGCTTAACTGACTGAGCCACCCAGGTGCCCTGGATGGATTTTTAATTAAACGTTTCTATGTTTTCTTAAATAAAGGACACTAACTGTAATTGAATATTTTTGATACTTACATGTTACCATTATTGTGGGTATTCTCTATTAGAAAATGTAGGAAGATGGTTCACTGTTTTTTATTGTTGTTGTTGTTGTTATTGGTTTTTTTGGTCACTTTTTATATCAGGAGATCTGCAATTTTTTGCTCTTGCTTATGCAATGCCTGCCTCTAATCAGTCTTATTTTCCCTTCTACTGTTTTATTTAGCTCTGACAAAAAAGAGCTTGCTAAAATTGTATATTAAGAACAGGGCTATGAGAAATTGCAAGATTTATGATAGTCATTTTAGAAAAATGTAGAAGTTTAATACATTCTTATACAGAGGTTGTGTGTTAAGTGCTTGAGATAATTGAATAAGAGGCAGTTCTCTAGGATTTGTTGAAAATTTTCAATAATATTTTTACACTTAACACCTAAATTAATATACATTTATTGTGTCACACTTTAGGACATTGTGAACTCCTTGAATTTTAAAGAAAGATACATTGTATGAAGGACAGCATTTGTTGTAGTATTTATCTAGCTATCTCATTATTAAAAATAATAACACATTTTTGGGCTCCTGGGTGGCTCAGATGGTTAAGCGTCTGCCTTCGGCTCAGGTCATGATCCCAGGGTCACGGGATCGAGTCCCACATCAGGCTCCCTGCTCCTTGGGAGCCTGCTTCTCTCTCTCTCTCTCTCTCTCTCTGTCTCTCATGAATAAATAAATAAAATCTTTAAAAAAATAGTTTAGAAAAATAATAATACATTTTCTTGGAATGATTTAAAACATTTTCTTAAATATTAAGTAAATAATAATGATTAAGGTAAATATTGCAGAATTCTTAAATGTGGGATACAAATAACTAAAGGTTTGGAAACACTGCTCTGGCACATGGGAGAAGCTAGTCTTCTAAATTTGTTAAAGTACATATGGGCAAATTTCCACTAGCTAAAGCTATGAAGGGACTGGAAGTAATCTTGGCAGTTAAAGGTAGTCTGGAGGCTTTATATAGTGCTACTTAACACAGCACTTTTTTATTTTTCTTTTTAAATTATTTATTGTTATTTCTTTATTATGTAAAGTTGGCTACCATATAGTACATCAGTAGTTTTTGATGTAGAGTTCAATGATTATTAGTTGCATATAACACCCAGTGCTCATCACCACATAGGCCCTCCCTAATACCCATCACCTGATGACCCCCTCCCCTCTCCCCTCCCCCCAGAAAACCTCAGTTTGTTTCCTGGAGTCCATAGACTCTCATAGTTTGTCTCCCCCTCTGATTTCTTTCCATTCAGTTTTCCCTCCCTTCCCCTGTGGTCCTCCATGCTATTCCTTATGTTCCACATATGAATGAAACCATATGATAATTGTCTTTTCCTGCTTGACTTATTTCACTTAGCATAATCCCCTACAATTCCGTCCATGTCAGTGCAAACCCTGGGTATTCATCCTTTCTGATGGCTAAGTAATATTCCATTTTTTTATATGAACCACATCTTCTTTATCCATTCATCTGTTGAAGGGCATCTTGGCTTCTTCCACAGATTGGCTATTGTGGACATTGCAGTTATGAACATTAGGGTGCATGTGCCCCTTCTTTTTCCTACATCTGGATCTTCGTGGTAAAAACCCAGTAGTGTAATTGCTGGGTCATAGGGTAGCTTTATTTTTAACTTTTTGAGGAACCTATATACTGTTTTCCAAAGTGGCTGCACCAGCTTGCATTCCCAGTTACAGTGTAAGAGGGTTCCCCTTTTTCCACATCCTCGCCCACATTTGTTGTTTCCTGTCTTGTTAATTTTGGCCATTCTAACTGGTGTAAGGTAGTATCTCATTGTGGTTTTGATTTGTATTTCCCTGATGGCTAGTGATGTTGAATATTTTCTCATGTGTCTATTAGTCATCTGTATGTCTTCCTTGGAGAAGTGTTTATTCATGTCTTCTGCCCATTTCTTGACTTGATTATTTGTTTTTTGGGTGCTGAGCTTGAGAAGTTCTTTATAGTCTGGATACAAGCCCTTTATCTGATATGTCATTTGCAAATATCTTCTCCCATTCTGTGGGTTGCCTCTTAGATTTGTTGACTGTTTCCTTTGCTGTGCAAAAGCTTTTTATCTTGATGAAGTCCCAAAAGTTCATTTTTTGCTTTTGTTTTCCTTTCTTTTGGAGACGTGTCTTGAAAGAAGTTGCTGCGGCCAATGTCAAAGAGGTTACTGCCTATGTTCTCCTCTAGGATTTTGATGGATCCCTATCTCACATTTAGGTCTTCCAACCATTTAGAGTTTTATCTTTGTGTATGGTATAAGAATTGCCCAGTTTCATTCTTCTGCATATGGCTATCCAATTTTCCCAGCACCATTAATTGAAAAGACTGTCTTTTTTTTCCATTGGATATTTTTTCCTGCTTTGTAAAATTTTAGTTGATCATAGAGTTGAGGGTCCATTTCTGGAGTCTCTATTCTGTTCCACTGATTATGTGTCTGTTTTTGTGCCAGTACCATGCTGACTTGGTGATCACAGCTTTGTAATCTAGCTTGAAGTCAGGCATTGAGATGCCCCCAACTTTGGTTTTCTTTTTCAACATTCCCTTCATGATTCGGGATCTTTTCTGGTTTCATACGAATTTTAGGATTGTTTGTTACAGCTCTCTGAATAATTCGAATGGTATTTTACTAAGAATGGCATTGAAAGTGTAGATTGCTCTGGGCAGCATAGAAATTTTCATGTTTATTCTTCCAATCCATGAGCATGGAAAGTTTTTCCATCTTTTTTGTCTTCTTCAATTTCTTTCACAAGTATTCTGTAGTTTCTAGAAAATAGATCCTTTACTGTTTGGTTAGTTTTATTCCTAGGCATCTTATTTTTTTTTTAATTTCTTTTATTAACATATAATGTATTATTTGTTTCAGGGGTACAGGTCTGTGATTCATCAGTCTTACAAAATTCACAGCACTCACCACAGTACTTACATTCCCCAGTGTCCATCACCCAGCCACCCATCCCTCGCACCCCCCTCCATTCCAGCAACCCTCAGTTTGTTTCTTGTGATTAAGAGTCTCTTATGGTTTGTCTTCCCCTCTGGTTTCATCTTGTCTCATTTTTCCCTCCATTCCCCTATGATTCTCTTTCTTGTTTCTCAAATTCCTCATATCAGTGAGATCATATGATACTTGTCTTTCTCTGATTGACTTATTTCACATAACATAATATCCTCTAGTTCCATCCACATCATTGCAAATGTCAAGATTTCATTTTTTTGATGGCTACATAATATTCCACTGTATATATGTACCACATCTTCTTTATCCATTCATCTGAAGATGGACATCTAGGCTCTTTCCATAGTTAAGCTATTGTGAACATTGATGCTATAAACATTGGGGTGCATGTGCCCTGTTGGATAACTACATTTATATCTCTGGGATAAATGCCCAGTAATGCAATTTTTGGACCATAGGGTAGCTCTATTTTCAACTTTTTGAGGAACCTCCATACTGTTTTCCAGAGTGGCTGCACCAGCTTGCGTTCCCACCAACAGTGTAAGAGGGTTCAGCTTTCTCCTAATTCTCACCAACATCTGTCATTTCCTGATTTAATTTCCTTGTTAATTTTAGCCATTCTGACTACTGTGCTCTGGTATCTCATTGAGGTTTTGATTTGTAATTCCCTGATGCCGAGTGATGTTGAGCACTTTTTCATGTGTCTGTTCACCATTTGGATGTCTTCTTTGCAGAAATGTCTGTTCATGTCTTCTGCCCATTTCTTGATTGGATTCTTTGTTCTTTGGGTGTTGAGTTTGATAAGTTCTTTATAGATTTTAGATACTAGCCCTTTATCTGGTATGTCATTTGCAAATATCTTCTCCCATTCTGTCAGTTGTCTTTTGGTATTGTTGACTGTTTCCTTTGCCGTGCAAAAGGTTTGTATCTTGATGAAGTCCCAGTGGTTCATTTTTGCCCTTGCTTCCCTTCCATTTGGCAATGTGTCTAGGAAGAAGTTGCTGTGGCTGAGGTTGAAGAGTTTGCTGCCTGTGTTCTCCTCAAGGATTTTGATGGATTCCTGTTTCACATTTAGGCCTTTCATTCATTTTGAGTCTATTTTTGTGTGTAGTGTAAGGAAATGGTCCAGTTTTAGTCTTTTGTATGTGGCTGCCCAGTTTTCCCAACACCATTTGTTGACGAGACTGTCATTTTTCCATTGGACATTATTTCATGCTTTGTCAAAGATTAGTTGACCATAGAGTTGAGGGTCCATTTCTGGGCTCTCTATTCTGTTCCATTGATCTATGTGTCTATTTTTGTGCTAGTACCATACTATCTTGATGATGACAGCTTTGTAATAGAGCTTGAAGTCTAGAATTGTGATGCCACCAGCTTTGATTGTCTTTTACAACATTCCTCCGGGCATTCGGGGTCTTTTCTGGTTCCATACAAATTTTAGGATTATTTGTTCCATTTCTTTGAAAAAAGTTGATGGTATTTTGGTAGGGATTGCCTTAAATGTGTAGATTTCTCTAGGTAGCATAAACATTTTCACAAAATTTGTTCTTCCAATCTATGAGCATGGAATGTTTTTCCATTTCTTTGTGTCTTCCTCAATTTCTTTCATGAGTATTTTATAGTTTTCTGAGTACAGATTCTTTGCCTCTTTGGTTAGATTTATTCTTAGGTATCTTATGGCTTGGGGTGCAATTGTAAGTGGGATCAACTCCTTAATTTCTTTTTCTTCTCTCTCTTTGTCGGTGTAAAAAAATGCAACTCATTTCTGTGCATTGATTATATATCCTGCTACTTTACTAAATTCCTGTATGAGTTCTAGCAGTTTTGGGGTGGAGTCTTTTGGGTGTTCCACATAAAGTATCATATCATCTGTGAAAAGTGAGAGTTTCACTTCTTTGCCAATTTGAATGTCTTTTATTTCTTTTTCTTGTCTGACTGCTGAGGCTAGGAATTCTAGAAGTATGTTGAAAGCAGTGGTGATAGTGGACATCCTTGCCGTATTCCTGACCTTAGGGGAAAAGCTCTCAGTTTTTTTGCATTGAGAATGATATTTGTGGTAGGTTTTTCATAGATGGCTTTTATGATTTTGAGGTATGTACCCTCCATCCCTACACTGTGAAGAGTTTTAATCAAGAGAAGATGCTGTATTTTGTCAAAGGCTTTTTCTGCAACTATTGAGAGGATCATATAGTTCTTGTTCTCTCTTTTATTAATGTATTGTATCACATTGATTGCTTTGTGGATGTTGAACCAACCTCACAGCCCAGGAATAAATCCCACTTGGTCGTGGTGGATAATCCTTTTAATGTACTGTTGGATCCTATTGGCTAGTATTTTGGTGAGAATTTTGTATCCATGTTCATCAGGGATATTGGTGTGTAATTCTCCTTTTTGATGGGGTCTTTGTCTCATTTTGGGATCAAGGTAGTACTGGCCTCATAAAATGAGTTTGGGAAGTTTTTGTTCCATTTCTATTTTTTGGAACAATTTCAGAAGTATAGGTGTTAATTCTTCTTTACAATTTTGGTAGAATTCCCCTGGGAAGCCATCTGGCCCTGGGCTTTTGGTTGTTGGGAGATTTTTGACTACTGCTTCAATTTCCTTACTGATTATGTGTCTACTCAGGTTTTCTACTTCCTCCTGGTTCAATTTTGGTAGTTTATAGGTCTCTAAGAAAGCATCCATTTCTCCCAGATGGTTTAATTTGCTGGTATAATGTGGCTAATAATATATTCTTATAACTGTTTGTTATTTCTTTGGTGTTGGTTGTGACCCCTTCTTTCATTCATGATTTCACTTATTTGGGTCCTTTCTTGTTTCTTTTTGATAAGTCTGGCCAGGGGTTTCTCAATCTTATTAAGGCTTTCAACGAACCACCTCCTAGTTTTGTGATCTGTTCTACTCTTCTTTTTGTTTCTATTTCATTGATTTCTGCTCTGATCCTTATTATTTCTCCTCTCCTGCTGGGTTTAGGCTTTATTTTCTGTTCTTTCTCCGGCTCCTTTAGGTATAGGGTTAGGTTGTATATTTGAGACTTTTCTTGTTTTTGAGAAAGGCTTGTATTGCTATATACTTTCCTCTTAGGACCTCTTTTGCTGCATCCCAAAGATTTTTGAACAGTTGTGTTTTAATTCTCATTTGTTTCCATGAATGTTTTTAATTCTTCTTTAATTTCCTGGTTGACCCATTCATTCTTTAGTAGGATGCTCTTTAGCCTCCAAGTATTTGAGTTCTTTCCAACTTGCCTCTTGTGATTGAGTTCTAGTTTTAAAGCATTGTGGTCCGAAAATATACAGGGAATGATCCCAATCTTTTGGTACCAGTTGAGACCTGACCCAGGATGTGAACTATTCTGGAGAATGTTCCATGTGCACTAGAGAAGAATGTGTATTCCGTTGCTTTGGGATGGAATGTTCTGAATATATCTATGAAGTCCATCTGGTCCAGTGTGTCATTAAAAGCCTTTATTTCCTTGTTGATATTTTGCTTAGATGACCTGTCCATTTCAGTGAGGGTCGTGTTAAGGTCGCCTACTATTATTGCATTATTGTTGGTGTATTTCGGATTTTGTTATTAATTGGTTATATAATTGGCTGCTCCCATATTAGGGGCATAGATATTTAAATTTGTTAGATCTTCTTGTTGGTTAGACCCTTCAAGTATGAGGTAGTGTCCTTCCTCAACTCTTATTATAGTCTTTGGTTTAAAATCTAATGTGTCTGATATAAGGATTTCCACCCCAGCTTTCTTTCTATTTTTTTAAAGATTTTATTTATTTATTTGACAGAGAGAGACACAGCGAGAGAGGGAACACTAGCAAGGGGAGTTGGGGAGGGAGAAGTAGGCTTCTGTTGAGTAGGGAGCCTGATGTGGGGCTCAATCCCAGGACCCTGGGACCATGACCTGAGCTGAAGGCAGATGCTTAACGACTGAGCCACCCAGGGGCCCCTCCCCCAGCTTTCTTTTGATGTCCATTAGCATGGTAAATATTTTTCCACCCATTCACTTTAAATCTGGAAGTGTCTTTGGGTCAAAAATGAGTCTCTAGCAGACAGCATATGAATGGGTCTTGTTTATTTGTTACAATTTGATTCCCTGTGTCTTTTGATTGGGGCATTTAGCCCATTTACATTTGGGGTAATTATTGAAAGATATGAATTTAGTGCCATTGTATTGCCTGTAAAGTGACTGTTATTGTATATTGTCTCTGTTCCTTTCTGGTCTATGTTATTTTTATGCTCTTTCTTTGCTTAGAGGACCCCTTTCAATATTTCTTGTAAGACTGGTTTGGTGTATGCAAATTCTTTTAGTTTTTGTTTGTCCTGGAAGCTTTTTATCTCTCCTTCTATTTTCATTGAGAGCCTAGCTAGATATAATATTCTTGGCTGCATATTTTTCTCATTTAGTGCTCTGAATATATCATGTCAATCCTTTCCTGCCTGCCAGTGATCTGTGGGTAGGTCTGCTGCCAATCTAATATTTCTACCATTGTAGGTTACGGACCTGTTGTCCCAAGCTCCTTTCAAGATTTTCTCTTTGTCTCTGAGACTCGTGAGTTTAACTATTAGATGTCAGGGTGTTGATGTATTTGTATTGATTTTGAGGGAGGTTCTGTTTGTCTCCTATATTGATGCCTGTTTCCTTCCCCAAATTTGGGAAGATCTGTGCTATAATTTGCTCCAATATACCTTCTGCCCCTCTCTCAATTTCTTATGGAATCCCAATTATTCTAATATTTTTTCTCCTAATGGTATCACTTATCTCTTGAATTCTCCCCTCGTGATCCAGTAATTGTTTATCTCTCTTTTTCTCAGCTTCTTTATTCTCCATCATTTGGTCTTCTAGATCACTAATTCTCTCTTCTGCCTCATTTATTCTAGCAGTTGGAGCCTCCATTTTGATTGCACCTCATTAATAGCTTTTTTGATTTCGGTTAGATTTAATCGTCTTGGTTAGATTTTAGTTCTTTTATTTCTCCAGAAAGGTTTCTCTAATAACTTCCATGCTTTTTTCAAGCCCAGCTAGTATCTTTAAAATCATGATTCTGAACTCTACGCTGACATCGTACTAATGTCTGTATTGATCAGATCCCTGGCAGTCGGTACTGCCCCTCTTGTTCTTTTTTTTTTTTTTTTTTGAGGTGAGTTTTTCCATCTTCTCATTTTGTCCAGAGGAGAATAGATGAATGAGAGAACAAAATGGTAAAAGAGTAACAACCCTAGAAAAATATACACTTAACAAATCAGAAGAGACCCAAAACTGGGGGGGAAAGAAAGGAAAAAAAGAAAAAAAAATGATCAGGCTGGTGAATAGAACAGAAATACACACTATATTTCTTGTGTATTTTGGTCTGTTAGAAGAAATTGCCTCCTGAAATTTTAAAGAAAGAAAAACTTATATATGTACAAAAATAAGGGTAAATACGATGAAGGGATGGAATATGATTGTAAAGATGAGAATTTAAGAAAGATTTTTTAAAAAGATTTTATTTATTTATTTGACAGATAGAGATACAGCGAGATAGGGAACATAAGCAGGGGGAGTGGGAGAGGGAGAAGCAGGCTTCCTGCTGAGCAGGGATCCTGATGTGGGGCTCAATCCCAGGACCCTGAAATCATGATCTGAGCCAAAGGCAGATGCTTAATGACTGAGCCACCCAGGCACCCCTTAAAAAAGATTTTAAAAAAGGAATTGATAGGATGAGAAGTCAGTTGAAAAAAGAAAGAAAAAAAAATTTAAAAAAGGGAGAGAGTATTATCTTGGGAGAAACTAGAACAAAGCCATACACTAGATTTAGGATATATTTTGGTTTGTTAGAAGAAAGTGTATATCAAAATTTTAAAGAATGAAAAACTTCAATACCTGAAAGCTCTGCCACACTCAGGCACCCCCGGTCTTTCTGTGACCCCAAGGGTCCTGAGACCCCACTGTCCCAGCAAGTGTTCCACCCCCCCACTTAGCCACTAGAGTGGAGCAGACTTCTAAAAGTTCTGATTTTGTACTCCACTGCTCCATCACTTTCTGGTAACCGGCTAATGGAGGCTCCCTCCTCCACCACCCTGTGGTCTATCTATCCAAATATCACGTCAGATTCACCTCTCTGCACATCTTACCTTCCAGAAAGTGGTCACTTTTCTGTTCATAGAATTGCTGCTATTCTTTTCTTAAATGTCCTGTTGAGTTTGTAGGTGTTCTGAATGGTTTGATAACTATCTAGCTGAATTCCTGGAACCAGACGAAATTTAGGTCTCCTATTCCTCCAACATCTTGCTCCTCCCCCAGTATCATGTTTTTGGTGCTACTTTAAATGGAATCAATTCCTCAATTTCTCTTTCTAGTTATATTGTTAGTGTATAGAAAAGCAACTGATTTCTGTGCATTGATTTTTTATCCTCCCACATTGCTGAGTTGCTATATGAGTTCTAGTAATTTGGGGGTGGAGTCTTTTGGGTTTTCCACATTAAGTATCATGTCATCTGTGAAGAGAGAGAGTTTGACTTTTTCTTTGCCAATATGAATACCTTTTATTTCTTTTTGTTGTCTGATTGCTGATGCTAGGACTTCTAGTACTATGTTGAACAATAGAAATAGACAATCTGAATAGACCAATAACCAGTAATGAAATTGAAGCAATAATCAAAAACCTCCCAAAAAACAAGAATCCAGGGCCAGATGGCTTCCCAGGAGAATTCTACCAAACATTCAAAGAAGAAATAATACCTATTCTTTTCAAGCTGTTTCAAAAAATAGAAACAGAAGGAAAATTTCCAAACTCATTCTATGAGGCCAGCATTACCCTGACTCCCAAACCAGGCAAAGATGCCATCAAAAAAGAGAATTACAGACCAATATCCTTGATGAACATGGATACCAAAATACTCAACAAGATCCTAGCCAATAGGATCCAACAGTGCATTAAAAGAATTATCCATCACGACCAGGTGGGATTTATTCCTGGGGTACAAGGGTGGTTCAATATTCACAAATCAATCAACATGATAAAGCATATTAATAAAAGAAAAGAGAAGAACCATATGATCCTCTCAGTTGATGCAGAAAAAGCATTTGACAAAATACAGCATCCTTTCCTGATTAAAACTCTTCAGAGTGTAGGGATAGAGGGAACATTACTCAATATCATAAAAACCATCTATGAAAAGCCCACAGCGAATATCATTCTCAATGGGGAAAAGCTGAGAGCTTTTCTCTTAAGGTCAGGAACACAACAGCAATGCCCATTTTCACCACTATGTTCAACATCTTTATTTTTCTATCTTTTTTTCAGTTATGACAATTATGTCTACTGCTATATCTATCGTGGTCTTGTTTGGTAATTGCTATCTTGTCTTCTAAAAAAAAATCACTAAAATGTTTTTGCTAGCTTGCTAATTAGAATTTATATATCCCTTCACTTTTTCTAGCATGAATGAATTCTACATGCAACTTTTTAAATGCAATGGTGAGGATTAGCAAATAACATTTTTTAAAAAAAAATCACATACAAGTGTTTTATATATATGTATGTATGTATGTATATACATATAACTGAATCACATCGTCACTGTAATGGCAGAATAAAAAGAACATCAAATTGATTATTAGCAAAGTGCCTTGTTTAAGATGGTTATCATAATATTGTAGGACAAGAAAACTATTGAATTCTTAAGTGGCCATTCAAACTTACAACTTGGTGAGAACTTCACAATTTCATGAGTACTTCATGGATTTACCTGGGCATATAAATTAGATTTACATTTATATTATATTCAATTACATGGTCATTATTTCAGTGAAAGTTACTATATCTAGGATCTATCCATTTAATTGTAAGCTGAAGAGTTAAAGGAGATGGTAGTTTTATTCATAATAACAGCCATTATAATAACCTAGTTTACATGGTTGAATTATACAAAATACTGCATAGAGTTATGCCTATCCTTTCTGAGGGAGACTTCTAATAATTTGGTATGTGCTAGAAATTCAGGAAAACTATGATCTGGTGTCAGTTTAGTTGCTGGCTCTCCTCTGACCATCACAAGGCATAAGTATAACATATCAAAAATTGTACACAAAGAGAAGCATATTTTATTTTTTTTTAAAGATTTTATTCATTTATTTGACAGAGAGAGAGACGAGGAGAGAGGGAACACAAGCAGGGGGAGTGGGAGAGGTAGAAGCAGGCTTCCCGCTGAGCAGGGAGCCCGATGTGTTGCTCGATCCCAGGACCCTGGGATCATGACCTGAGCCGAAGGCAGACACTTAACGACTGAGCCACCCAGGCGCCTGAGAAGCATATTTAATTCTTAGTTTCACTAGCTGTATGACCTTGAGGAAGTTATGAAACCTCTCTGTTCTATTAATATTATCAAATGTTACATCCTAAAATGGCCTTAGAATAACACAGCAATCATTCATTCTCAGTGAAAGTCCTTGAAAGTAATTGTAGTGAGGTTCCACAAGTTTTGAAACAAGTATTTTCAATTTTCCAAGTAGTCTAATGAATGAATCATATTTAGGTTTGATAAAGTTCATAGGCTAAATTATCCTTTTAATTTGACTTTTTACTAGAATTTAATAAACTTGGAGATATCATTAAATAAATGATACAAATTTTTGATAAATAAAATATTTCAGGATGAAAGATCTATGGGGAAAACTACATGATAAAAATGATTCTTAGTAGTAAAATGTTGGATATAATTGATTTAAATAAATACAGGAGGAAGATACCACAGTAAGGTAAGGTTCTGTAATTAGATTGATCTAAATTAAAATCCTAACTGTTCTTAAGTTATTTAATTTCTGCAAGCTTCAGTGTTTTGAAAATAATATGAATAATATCTACTAAGGTTTAATTAATACACATAAAAGAATTTTGAAAACAAAATATTACATAAATGTTTAGCAGGATTACATTTTGTTCTTTTATAAGACCCTTCCATTACTCTGAATCTTCTCTACAGATATGACTCTGGAATTCATTTATCTTGATCTTGAACAATAGTAGATCCCATCCTTTGACATTGCTGGAAGTTAAGATCTTTCCAAAACTTGCGTAATACCTATGGAAGGCTTTTTCCTTCATGTATTTTGTGTTGATCCAACCTTGTCATTTTTATTTAATTTATATACAGAACTAGCTAATGGGATTTGGCTAAATTCTACAAATAATTTTCCCCACAGTTCTTTGATCTCTTTTGTAGAATTTGCTAATTTTTCTTTATTTTTTTTTTTTTAAATTCAGGAACTTCTATTGAAAACAATATAGAAGCCAAGTGGGATTTGGTGGTCTAAAGGATTATCTCCTTTTTTTAGGCCTGAAGTGGCTGAAGGAATTTATTATATGTATTTCAGTGATGGTTTGCATCAATTATCAAAAGAGGATTTTGCAATTGGTCTTGATTAAAAGCACCTTGATGTTCTAATTGCCAAAGTTTCAAAGCAATGCTGATGAGGTCTTTAAACAGGAAAAGCTTTGATGGCTCAGCCACTGCCTGGAAATTGGTTTTTATCATCACTATCAAGCAAACAAAGGCTGGTTTAAGGAGCCATTGAGGCCAAATGGGCAGAGGTGTCAGGGCCCTAATGGAACCCTCCTCTCCCAACCATATAGTTTCAGACACTTGTGATCTCTCATAGTAATAGGTGATTTTCAAACATGTGCAGTAGTGTTGATTAAAGGAACAAAATTTTTGGAAGGACATGCACCACAATGTTAATAGGGACTATATTTAGATAATGGCATTAGAGTGATTTTCATTTTATTTTATGAGGTGTTGTAAATATTTGGTGTCATGCATGAATTAATTTTATAATAAGATAAAATAATAAATACTACCTTTTAATGTAAAATTACCTGCCAGACCAGGTCTCCTGCTCATTTTTGTAGGCTTCAAGATGGGGATTCTTATCTTACTCCTACTTGTAAATTATTCATGGACTTTAGATGCTATCTTTGCAGTGGTATTTTCTTCCTGAATTAATTCGGGGAAAAGACTCCCTGCCTTTGACTATCATAATACAACTGGAATTTAACTGTGCAAATTTCTTGATTGTATAATGATCCACTTGGCTTCCTTTTTTGCATAACCTTCTAAACTTCTTATCTAAAGACACTTAACCCTCACTCAGTCCCTTAGGCTTTAGTTCTGCCTCTAGTGAAGGGCTGTTCAACAGCTCACTGGTTCACTACAGGTCAGGCATTATAAGTTTTACTTCTATCTTTATGGGGTGCTGTTGCATATTAGAAATTGTTAGAGCTTTGGAACTGGAAAAGTTTCAGCTCAGTTCATAAATCTAGCTTCACAATATTGTAGCTGTTTGAATTCTGGTAAGCCACTTATTTACACTGTGGTTTTCTCCCTTGTTCAATGATGATAACAATAACACTTATCTCTTGGGTTTTAAGGTATAAATTGGATAATATTTACATAGTATTTTGCCTGATCCTTTGCTTTTAATTTATAATATTTAATAAAGAATAACAATTATAATTAGTATTATTATTATCTTCATATTGTAAGGACAAATGAAAATGAAAAATTAGAGGCTTAATTCTCCCTTTTGAAAATGAAGATAGAAATTTTTCTTCCCTCAATTTTCTCAGATAATTTGCATTAGGAAACTTGTTGTAAGTACTTCCTCATCTCTTTAAATATCAAACACCTTGAGAGCCATCTTTTTGAAATGCAAACATTAGGAGACACATCTGTCTCTCAGTTCCAGTGGAATGGTGAGAGTCTAACAGTTGTGGGTGACTTGTTCTAACTTACAAACTACCTTATGACAAAAAACAAAACAAACAAACAAAAACATGAAAAGTTTGCTTTTCCTCTGGATAAAGGCGATAAATTAACACAGACGGTCATCCTAATTACCAGGATAAGTTAGGATGAACTATGTATGACAAAAGCTGTGAAGTCTTCTTACGTGAGGACTAGTCATTGCTTATCTTGACTATATGTATATAATAAATCAGATACGCTTAGCTATATATGGGAGTGAGGTTCCTTTATGTCTTTGCAATCTCTTAGGAGAATGCCTGTAGTATTACATTCTAGTTTAATGCATATTCATTAAAAAAGTGTTTTCTTTCCTTTCTTCCTTTCTTTTTCTTTCTTTCTTCTTTCTTCTTTCTTTCTTTCTTTCTTTCTTTCTTTCTTTCTTTCTTTCTTTCTTTCTTTACTAGCTTTGTGGAAAAGACTTCTGAATTTGGAGAATTTTTCTTTTTTTTATTTTCATTTTTAAGGTATTTTTTTATTATGTTATGTTAATCATCATACATTATATCATTAGTTTTTGATGTAGTGTTTCATGTTCATTCTTTGTGTGTAACACCCAGTGCTCCATTCAATATGGGCCCTCTTTAATACCCATCACCAGGCTAACCCATCCCCCCCTCACTTCTAGAACCCTCAGTTTGTTTCTCAGAGTCCATAGTCTCTCATGGTTCGTCTCCCCCTCTGATTCCCCCCCTTCATTTTTCCCTTCCTACTGTCTTCTTCTTTATTTTTTTTAACATATAATGTATTATTTGTTTCAGAGGTACAGGTCTGTGATTCAACAGTCTTACACAACTCACAGTGCTCACCATAGCACATACCCTCCCCAATGGCTATCACCCAGCCACCCCATCCCTCCCACCCCCCACCACTCCAGCAACCCTCAGTTTGTTTCCTGAGATTAAGAATTCCTCATATCAGTGAGATCATATGATACATGTCTTTCTCTGATTGACTTATTTCACACAGCATAATACCCTTGTATTTCCCAAAAATACTCTAAAAACTGATATCTGATTGATCTTAAATCCACTTGTCCTACTACTATTTAAACCAATGCTTCTCGGAATATTTTCTTGATCTCTTTAAAATATTTTTGTATCTTTTGTCCTTTTAATATATTTCAATCTACTGACCCATTTGGTTGGTTTCCTGGTCACCTATTTTTTAAAGTATAATTAACATGCAGTGTTATATTAGTTTCAGGTATGCAATATAAAGATTCAACAATTCTATACATTTCTCTGTACTCATTAAGATAAGTATACTCTTAATTTTCTTTATCTATTTCACCCATCCTTCCATCCACCTCCCATCTGGCAACCACCAGCTTGTTCCCTATATTTAAGAGTCTGTTTTTTTTGTTTCTCTCTTTTTTTTCTTTGTTTTTAAATTTGTTTTGTTTTCTAAAATCCACATATAAATGAAATTATATGGTATTTGTTTTCCTGTGACTGAATCATTTCACTTAACACTATATGCTCTAGATTCATCCATGTAGTTGCAAATGGCAAGATTGAATTCTTTTTTTATAGTTGCATAATATTCCATTCTATATGTCTGCCACTTCTTCTTTATCTATTCATCTATGGATGGACACTTGGGTTGCCTTCTTACCTTGGCTATTATTTTTTATAACCACCAAAAGTAATTCACCTATCCTAACACCCATTATTTCTCCCGTGGTGCCTACTCTTATTCCCATTTCCTATCCTTTCCTTCATTTTTCATTTCATCTTCTGAGAGATATTTTCTTATCCTTTCTTTTTTAAATAAATATTTTATTTAAATTCAAGTTAGTTAGCATATAGTGTATTAGTTTCATGGGTATAATTTAGTGATTCATGAGTAGCATATAACACCCAGTACTCTTTACATAATGTGATTTCCTTAATGCCCATCACTCAATTACTGCATAGCCCAAACCCAACTCCCCTCCAGGAACCCTCAGTTTGTTCCTTATAGTTAAGAGTCTCTTATGCTTTGCCTCCCTCTCTGTTTTTATTTTACTTTATTTTCCTTTCCTTTCCCCAATGTTAATCTGTTTTGGTTCCTAAATTCCACATATGAGTGCAATCACATGGTACATGTCTTTCTGTGAATAACTTATTTCGCTTAGCCTAATACACTCTAGTTCCATCCATGTAATTGCAAATGGCAAAATCTTATTCTTGTTGATGGTGGGGAATATATATATATATATATATATATATATATATATATATACCACATCTTCTTTATCCATTCATCTGTCAATGGACATCTGGGCTCTTTCTGTATTTTGGCTATTGTGGACATTGCTGTTATAAACATTGGGATGCATGTGCACCTTCGCATCACTAGATTTATATCTTTGGGGTAAATACCTAGTAGTGCAATTGCTGGGTCATAGGGTACCTCTATTTTTAACTATCTTGAGGAACCTCTATACTGTTTTCCACAGTGTCTGCACCAGTTTGCATTCCCACCAACAGTGTAAAGGGTTCCTTTTTCTCTGCATCATCACCAGCATCTGTTGTTTACAGACCTGTTAATTTTAACCATTCTGGCAGGTGTGAGGTGGTATCTCATTGTGGTTTTCATTTGTATTTCCCTGATGATATGTGATGTTGAGCATTTTTTCATGTGTCTGTTAACCATTTGTATGTCTTCTTTAAAGAAATGTCTGTTCGTATCTTCTGCCCATTTCCTGCCTGGAATTTTTTTTGGGGGGGGGGTGTTGAGTTTGATTAAGTTCTTCATAGAATGTGGATACTAGCTCTTTATCTGATATGTCATTTGCAAATATCTTCTCCCATTCTTTGGTTGTCTTTTAGTATTGTTGATTGTTTCCTTTGCTGTGCAGAAGATTTTTATCTTGATGAAGTCCCAGTAGTTCATTTTTGCTTTTGTTTCCCTTGCCTCCAGAGACATGTATTGTAAGAAGTTGCTGCAGCTGAGGTCCAAGAAGTTGCTCCCTCTGTTCTCCTCTAGCATTCTGATGATTTCCTGTTTCACATGTAGGTCTTTCATCCATTTTGAATTTATCTTTGTGTATGGTGTTAGAAAATGGTCCAGTTTCATTCTTCTGCATGTGGCTGTCAAGTTTTCCCAACCCCATTTCTTGAAGTGACTGTCTTTTTCCATTGCATATTCTTTCCTTCTTTGTCAAAGATTAGTTGACCATATAGTTGAGGGTCCATTTCTGGGTTCCTATTCTTTTCCATTGATCTATGTGTCTGTTCTTGCATCAGTATTATACTGTCATGATGATTACAGCTTTGTAATACAAGTTAAAGTTCAGAAATGTGATGACTCTTGCTTTGGTTTTCTTTTTAATCATTACTTTGGCTATTTGGGGTCTTTCCCGGTTCCATACAAATTTTAGAATTGTTTGTTCCAACTCTGAGAAAAATGCTGGTGTTATGTTGATAGTAATTACATTGAGTGTCTAGATTGCTTTGGGTAGTATAGACTTTTTAAAATTTATTTATTTGAGAGAGAGAGAGAGCAAGCAAGTAGGGTGAGGGGCAGAGAGAAAGATTTTCAAACAGATTCTCCACTGAGTGGGGAGCCTGATGTGGGGCTCGATCTCATAAACCAGAGATCATGACATGAACCAAAATCAAGAGTCAGATGCTTAACTGGCTGAGCCACACCAAGGTGCCCATTATAAACATTTTAACAATGGGTATTATAAACATTTTAACAATATTTGTTATTCCGATCCATGAGCATGGAATGTTTTCCCATTTCTTTGTGACTTCCTCAATTTCTTTCATAAGTAGTTTATAGTTTTCAGAGTAGAGATCTTTTACCTCTTTGATTAGGTTTATTCCTCTGGTGCAATTGTAAACAAAATTAATTCTTTGATTTCTCTTTCTGCCACTTCATATTGGTGTATCAAAATGCAACAGACTTCTCTGCATTGATGTTTTTATCCTGTGACTTTGCTTGTATCAGTCCTAGCCATTTTTTGATGGAGACTTTCAGGTTTTCTTCACAGAGTATCATGATGTGTGTGAAGAGTAAAAGTTTGACTTCTTTCTTGCTAGTTTGGAAGCCTTTTATTTCTTTTGTTGTCTGATTGTTGAAGCTAGGACTTTCAGTACTGTGTTGGAACATAGGGGTAGAAGTCAACATCCCTATTGTGTTCATGACTTAGGGGAAAAGCTCTCAGTTTTTCCCCATTGAGTATGATATTATCTGTGGGCCTTTCATGTGTATGGCCTTTATAATGTTGAGGTATGTTTCATCTATCCCTACTTTCTTCAATGTTTTTATCAAGAAAGGATACTGTATTTTGTCAAATGTTTTTTCTGCATCTATTGAGAGGATCATATGGTCCTTATCCTTTCTTTTGTTAATATGGTGTATCACATTGATTGCTTTTGGATGTTGAACCACCCCGGCAGCCCAGGAAGAAATCCCACTTGATCGTGTACTGTTGGACCCAAATAGCTAGTATCTTGTTGAGAATTTTTGCATCCATGTTCATCAGGGATATTGGTCTTTTTAATAGGGTCTTGGTTTGGTCTTGGGATCAAGGTAATGCTGGTCTCACAGAATGAGTTTAGAAGTTTTCCTTCCATTTCTATTTTTTTGGAACTGTTTCAGAAAAATAGGTATTGATTCCTCTATAGGGTATAGAATTCCGCTGGGAGGCCATCGGGTCCTGGACTCTTGTTTGTTGGGATATTTTTGATTACTGATTCAATTTTTTTGCTAGTTCTTGCACTGTTCAGGCTTTCTATTTCTTCCTCTTTCAGTTTTGATAGTTTATATGTTTCTAATAATTTACCAATTTCTTCCAGATTGCCTATTTTGTTGGCATATAATGTCTTATAATATTTTCTTATCCTTGTTTGTAATTCTATGCTGTTGCTTCAGATCTCTCCTCTTTCATTATTGATTTTATTATTTGGGGGGGCCCTTTTTCTTTTCTTTTTGATAGGTCTGGCTAGGGGTTTATCAGTCTTGTTAATTCTTTCAAATATTCAGTCCTTAGTTTCATTGGACTGTTTGCATTTTTAGTTAGTGTTTTCAGTTTCTTCAGAGAGACACCAAGAAGTGGAATTGCTGGATCATATGGTCATTTTATTTAAAAACATTTGAGACGCCTCCATACTATTTTTCGTATTGGATGTACCAAATTACATTTCCACCAACAGTGGAACATATATGAAAATTCTAACTTGTGAAAATTCTAATAGTTTTTTTTTTTTAGTTAATAATTTACTTTGAATTGATATTGTTACTGTGAGGATGTTACTATGAGAATTATCTCTTTTTTCAGGCTGTGGTTTTGGTTTTATTTAAGAGGTAAGGACCTGACACCAAAGCCAGACAGACACTACAAGAAAACTACAGAGTGATATATTTTATAAATATTGATGCAAAAATACTCAACAAAATACTAGCAAACGGAACTCTGCCACATATTGAAAGGGTTATACATCATGACCAATTGGGTTTTATTCCTGGAATGCAAGTATGGTTTTAGCATATGAAAATCAGTTAATGTAATATGCCACACTATCAGAAAAAATGGGAGAAAATGACATGATTTTTTAATTCATGCAGAAAAAGCATTTGACAAAATTAATCATCCTTTCATGATAAAAGCATTCAACAGGATAGGAATAGAAGGAAACTACTTTAATATGATAAAAGCCATATATGAAATACCCTCGGTTTACATCATAATCAATGGTGAAAATCTGAAATATTTTTCTCTAAGGTCAGGAAAAAGCAAGGAATCCAGGTTTTGCAATTTATATTTGACCTAGTTCTGAAAATGTTAGAACAATTAGGCAAGGAAAAGACATACAAGGGATCCAAGGAAAGGAAAAAGTAAAATTATCTCTATTCACAAATGTAACCTATATGTAGAGAATCACAAAGACTCCATCAAGAATATGCTAGCACTAATAAGTGAATTAAACAAAGTAGCAGAATTCAAAGTCAATACAAAATCAATTTCATTTCTATACAATAACAATGAATAACCAGAAAAGAAAGTAAGAAAATTTTATTTATAATAACATACAAAAAAACTTAGGGATTAATAAAGTAGATGAAAAATCATATAATGAAAAAATATAACATAGTTGCAAGATATTAAAAATAAGACAAAAAAATGGAAGCACACTTCATATTCATGGATTGGAAAATTTAATACTGTTAATGTGCCCATGCTACCCAAAATGATCTACAGATTCAATGAAATCCCTTTTAAAATCCAATTACTTTTGGCATAAATATAAAAATCTATCCTTAAATTCATTTTGAGTTCATTTCTGTGAATGGTATAAGAAAGTTTCCAGTTTCATTATTTTGCATGTGGTTGTCCAGTTTTCCTAGAATTGTTGGTTGAAGAGACTGCCTTTCCCATTGGATATCCATTTATCCTTTGTAAAAGATTAATTGACTATATAATTGTGTTTTTTTAATAAGTTTTCTATTCCATTTCATTGATCTATGTGTCTATTTTTATGCCAGTACCATACTGTCTTGATTACTAGCACTTTGTGGGTGCCTGGGTGGCTCAGTCAGTTAAGCATCTGCCTTTGGCCCAAATCATGATCTCAGGGTCCTGGGATTGAGTACCCCATCAGGCTCCCTGCTCAGTGGGGAGACTGCTTCCCTCTCTCCCTCGGTCTCTCCCCTCCCCCACTCCTGCTCTCTCTCTCAAGTGCACATTCTCTCTGTCAAATAAATAAATAAAATCTTAAAAAAATATAATAATAATAATAATTACTACCACTTTATAATATAACTTGAAATCTGACATTGTGATACCTCAATTTGTTTTTCTTTTTTAAGATTGCTTTGTTTATTCGAGGTCTTTTGTGTTTCCATACAAATTTTAGTTTTGTATACAAATTAGGACTGTTTATGCTAATTCTGTGGAAAATGCTACTGGTATTTTGATAGAGATTGCAGTAAATGTGTAGATTGCTTTGGGTAGTATAGACATTTTAACAGTATTTGTTGATCCAACCCATGAGAATGAAATGGCTTTCCATTTCTTTCATGACAGCCATCTGTGGAAAGCAGCACAGAACCCACAAAGACTGCTGAACATACTTACACCAAACCCCCACTTTAGCACTTTACAGGAACCACCCTTCTCAGTCAAGCATGCCTCAGTCCCACTGTGGTGGGCCTCTACCCCAGAAGACCAGCACAACCACTGCCCACACCATATCTCTAAAGTCTGGAGTTTGAAAGGTCAGCAGGCTTGGATGCTATATAGAATGGAGGACATTGTGCTGCTCCTGGAGAGAAGGCAGGCAAACAATCCAGGGGCAGACAACATGGAAACAGTGACCTGAAAAATGCCTGGGGCAGACAAGGTGGAGGTTAGTTGCTCTGTTCAGAGTGCCTACCTGAGAGACAGCATTCATGGGGATGCCCTCTAGGAACAAAGGTGCTCTCTGGCAACATTTCTCTCACCTGCCCCTCAGCTTAAACTCAGAGTCACCAGCAGGAAGCAGAACAGCACACACACACTGGATGCTTAACTTGCACTTACACCAAGCACCCCCTCCTGTGCTCTGGAGGGGTTTCCCTTCTCAGTCAATCTTGCCTGAGTCCCAGTGTGGCAGGCCCCTCCCCCAGCAGACCAGCACAAACCCCTGTCCATGCTATGTATCCCAACCAGAGAGTTCTGCAGGGCCTCAGTTTTGGTGGAGGTGGTGTCAGGTATCATTTAACCAGACCAGAGCACACTCAGGTTAAACTTGTCACATTCATGCCAGGGACCAAACACTGCCTACAGCAGACAAGGAGAGCTGTTGCAGACAACTGGTCCAAAGGATGACCAACCAAAACACAACAGAGCACATGCAGCACACACCAGAGGCACTTCCTGAAGCACCAAGCCCTGGGCACTATGTGACCTCTTCCTCATAAAGCCATTACTGGCCAGGAAACATAACTGTTTTTTCTTTGTTTGTTTGTTTGTTTGTTTGTTTGTTTGTTTTATATACACAGAAGACGGTGGAGATGTAGACAAAATGCATACAGAGGAATTTATCCCAAATGAAAGAATAAGATAAGGCCATGGCTAGAGATCTAACCTAAACAGATATAATAACATGCCTGATGGAAAATTTAAAGCAAAGATCCTAAGGATACTCACTGGGTTTGAGAAAAGAAGAGAAGACATCACTGAGACCCTTACCACAGAGATAAAAGAGTTAAAAAAGAATCAATCAGAGATGAAGAGAGCAATAGATGAGATTTGAAACAGGCCTGATGAAAGAAGCAGGCTGGAGAAACAGAGGAACAATTCAGTGACATAGAAGTCAAAATAATGGAAAATAATGAAGCTAATCATGAATGTTATATAATTTTCAGAGTATAGGTCTTTCACTTCTTTGGATAAGTTTATTCCTACATATTTTATTAGCTTTGGTGCAATAGTAAATGGGATTATTTTCTCAATTTTTATTTCTGCTGTTTAATTATTAGTGTATAAAAATGCAACCAATTTCTGTACATTGATTTTGTATCCTGTAACTTCGATGAATTCCTTTATCAGTTTTAGTAGTTTTTTGGTGACATTTTTGGGTTTTCCATATATAGTATCATGTCATCTGCAAACAGTGAAAATTTCACTTCTTCCTTGCTAATTTGGATGTTTTTTATTTCTTTATGTTGTCTAATTTCAATGGGTGGACTTCCAGTACTATGTAAAATAAAAGTAGTGAGAGTGGGCATCCTTGTCTTGTTCCTGACCTTAGGGAAAAAGCTCTCGGTTTTTCACCATTGAGTATGATGTTGGCTGTGTTTTTTTTTTTTTTCATATAAGGCCTTTATTATGTTGAGGTATGTTTCCTTTTGATATACTTTGCAGAAGGCTTTTTATCATGAATGGATGTAATTTGTCGAATGCTTTTTCTGAATCTACTCAAATGATCATTAAGTTTTTATCCTTTTTCTTCTTATTATGATCTATCACATTGATTGTTTTGCAGATATTGTACCACTTTTGAATTCCAGGAATAAATTCCAATTAATCATGGCACATGATTTTTTTGGTAAGATTTTATTTATTTATTTGACAGAGAGAGATAGTGAGAGCAGGAATACAAGCAGGGGGAGTGGGAGAGGGAGAAGCAGGCTTCCCGCTAAGCAGGGAGCCTGATGCGGGGCTCGATCCCAGGGCCCTGGGATCATGACCTGAGCCGAAGGCAGACGCTTAATTACTGAGCCATTCAGGCGCCCCATGATTTTTTTTTTTAATGTATTATTGGATTCAGTTCATTAATATGTTTTTAAAGTATTTTTGTATCTATGTTCATGAAGAGATATTGGCTTGTAGTTCTTGTATTTTGTGGTATCTGTATGTGGTTGTGGTATCAGGGTGATACTTTACTCATGGAATGGATTTGGAAGTTTTCCTTGCTCTTGTATATTTTGGAACAGTTTGAGAAGAACAGGTATTAACTGTTCTTTAAATGTTTGGTAGAATGAAGTCCTCAATGCCATGCAGTACAAGTACTCCCCCAGGAAGTGCAGCACCTGAAGCTACTGTCCTGAACTCCCACTGTGAGCCACCTCACTTGACCAGAACAGCCAGAGTGCTGTTCAGTTCTATTTGTGGTCTGCTCTTGTGCCCTTCTCAGCCTACAATAAAGGCCACTCTCTCATTTTCCAAATCAATCAATCAATCATTATATACATATATACATACAAATAAATGTTAGGTAGAATTCACCTTTGAAGCTATCTGGTCCTGGACTTTTGTTAGGATTTCTTATTTTTTTATTACTGATTCAATTTCAATACTAGTAACCAGTCTGTTCAAATTTGTTATTTCTTCCTGCTTTAGTTTTGATAGGTTACATGTTCCTGGGAATTTATAAATTTCTTCTAAGTTGTCCAAGTTGTTGGCACATAGGTTTTCATAATATTCTCTTATAATTGTTTTTATTTCCATAGTGCTTGTTGTTATTTCTCCTCTTTCAATTGTGATTTTGTTTGGGTTCTCTTGCTCACTTTCTCTTTGGATGAGTCTGGCTAGAGGTTTATCAATTTTCATGATCTTTTCAAAGAACAGGTCGTATTGTCATTGATCTCTTTATCGTTTTTGTTTGTTTGTTTGTTTCTTTTTTTCTATGCCATTTATTTTGGCAATAATCTTAATTATTCTTCTGGTTTAAGGCTTCATTTGTTGTTGTTTGTCTATTTTCTTTAGGTGTAAGTTTAGGTTGTTTATTTGATATTTTACTTACTTCTTGAGGTAGGCCTGTATTGCTATAAATAATACAACTTCTTTCTAGATGTGTCTCCAGAGGCAAGGGACACAAAAGCAAAAATAAACTACTGAGACTACATCAAAATAAAATTTTCTGCACAGTGAAGATAACAATCAATAAACTAACAACTTACACCTTTTTGCTGCATCCCTAGGATTGTGGACCACTGTGTTTTCTCTTTTTCAAGATTTATTTATTTATTTATTTGAGAGAGCGAGAGAATGAGGACGAGCAAAGGGCGAGGGGCAGAGAGAGAGGGTGAAGCAGGCTCTCTGCTGAGCAGGGAGTCCAATGTGGGGCTCAATCCCAGGACTCTGGGATCATGAACTGAGCTGAAGGTAGACACAACTGACTGAGCCACCCTGGTGCTTTGGACCTCTTGTGTTTTCATTTTCAATTGTTTCTATGTAATTTTTGCTTTGATTGACCCATTCATTATTTAGTAACATGTTATTTAACCTCCATTTATAATTGTGGTTGCTTTTTAGTTTCATAGCATTGTGGTCAGAAGACATGCATGGTATGATTTTGATCTTTTTGAATTTGTTGAGACCTGTTTTATGGCCTAATATGCAATCCATTCTGGAGAATGTTCCATTTTCTGCTTTAGGATGGAATGTTCTGAATATGTCTTCTAAACCCATCTGATCAAGTACATCATTCAAAGCCACTGTTTCCTTGTTGATTTTCTGTTTGGATGATCTGTCTATCAAAGTAAGTGAGGTGCTAAATTCACAGAGCTAGAACACATAATCTTAAAATTTGTATCAAACCACAGAAGTCCACAAATAGCCAAAGCAATCTTGAAACAGAAAACCTCGAGGCATTAGAATTTCAACCTTCAAGTTATATTACAAACCTGTAGTCATCTAGATAGTTTCATACTGGCACAAAAATAGACCCATAGATCAATGGAACAGAATAGAAAGCCCAGATATGGACCCACAAATATATGGTCAACTAATCTTTGACAAATCAGGAAAGACCATCCAATGGGAAAAAGACAGTCTCTTCAACAAATGGTGTTGGCAAATCTGGTCAGCTACATGCAAAAGAATGAAACTGTGAGACAGGAAACCATTAAAATCCTAGAGGAAACCCAGGCAGTATTCTCCTTGACACTGGCTGTACCAACTTCTTTCTAGATGTGTCTCCAGAGGCAAGGGACACAAAAGCACAAATAAACTACTAAGACTACATCAAAATTAAAAGTGTCAGCACAGTGAAGATAACAAGCAATAAACTAAAAGGCAACCTATGGAATGGGAAAAGATATTTTCAAATGATATATCTCATAAAGGGTTAAGTATCCAAAATCTATAAAGAACTTATCAAACTCAAAAACCCATAAAAGAATGATCCAGTTAAAAATGTGCAGAAGTCATAAATAGATATTTTCCCAAAGAAGACATACAGATGATGAACAGACACATGAAAAGATGCTCAATATCACTCATCATCAGGGAAATACAAATCAAAACTACAATGAGATGTCACTTCACACCTGACAGAATGGTTAAAATCAACAACCTAAGAAACAACAGGAGTTGGCCAAGATGTGGAGATAGGGGAACATTCTCACTGTTGGTGGAAATGCAAAATGATACAGCCTCTCTGGAAAAGAGTATGAAGGTTCTTCAAAAAGTTAAATAGAACTACCTCATGATCCATCAATTCCACTACTATGTATTTATCCAAAGAATACAAAAAATACTAATCCGAAGGATACATACACCTTTATTTTTATAGCAGTTTTATTTATAATAGCTAATTCATGGAAATGGTCCAAGTGTCCATGGACTGATGAATGGACAAGGAAAATGTGGTGTATACATAATGGACTGTTACTCAGACATAAAAAAAAATGAAATCTTTCCTCTTAAACAACAGGGATGGAGCTAGAGAGTATTATGCAAAATGAAATAGAGAAAGACATAAACCATGATTTCACTCACATGTGGAATTTAAGAAACAAAACAAATGAGTAAAGGGGGGAAAAAGTAAGAGAGGCAAACGAAGAAACAGTCTCTTAACTATAGAGACAAACTGATGGTTAGCAGGAAGGATTGGGGGAGTAGGGGTTAAAGAAGTTATGGGGGATTAAGAAATGCACTAGTTGTGATGAACACCAGATATTTCATGGAAGTATAGAATCACTATGTTGTACATCTGAAACTAATATGAAATGGTATGTTAAGTAACTGCAATTTGAAAAAAAATAAAAAAAATAAGTAGTGATCATAAATATATTCACTGGAGTTGAAAAAGAGTGCAAAAGACATCAGTGAGACTGTTATCACAGAGATTAAAAAAAAGAACTAATCAGAGATGTGGAACACAATAAACGAAATTAAAAATAATCTTGATGGAATAAATAGTAGGCTAGAGGAAGGAGATAAATGCATTAATGACCTGGAGGACAGAGTCATGGAAAATCAACCCAAAGAAGTCCACACCAAGACACATAGTAATTAAAATGGCAAAAAGAAGTGATTAGGGAAAAAAAATTAAAATCAGCCAGAGAAAAGGTGACAGTTACACACAAAGGAAACCCCATAAAGTTAGTAGCCACTTTTCAGCAGAATCTTTGAGGGCCAGAAGGGAGTGGGATGATATATTCAAAGTGCTGGGGGGGGGGGGGGAAACAACAAACCTGTAGTGAAGAATAGTCTATCCAGCAAGGATACTACTAAGAATAAAAAGGGAGATAAAGAGTTTCTCAGACAAACAAAAACTAAAGGCGTTCATGACCACTAAACCAACCCTTAAAAAAAATTAAAGAGGGCAGTTTGCTTGGAAATGGAAGACCATAAATGAGAGTATGAAAAGTAAGGAACACAAAAGCAACAAAACAGGTATTTGTGTAAAATTCAGTTAAGGCATTCATAAAATAAAATGAAGTAAAATATAAACCATATCACTAAAATATGGGGGTTAGAGGAGTAAAGAATGGGTTCAAATTCAAGTCACCATCAACTTTCTTGCTATATGCAGAAAATGTTATATACAAACTTAATGGTAACCAGAAATCAAAAACAAGTAATAGATATGCAAAGAATAAAGAGAAAGGAATTCAAATATATCACTAAAGAAAGCCAACAAACCATGAAAGAGAGCAAGAGAAGAAAGGATCAGAGAAAAACTATTAAAAAAAAAAAAACACAAAAAGGTACAAAAATGGCAATAAATACATCAATATCTATCAATAGTTACTTTTAATGTAAATGACCTAAATTCTCTAATTAAAAGATAATAGACTGATACAGTGGGAAAAAAAAAAAAAGACCCATCTATATGCTGCCTACAAGAGAGTCATTTCAGATGTAAGGACCCCTGCAGATAGAAAGTAATGGGATAAGGAAATATTTACCATGCAAATGGATGTCAAAAGAAAGCCAGGGTAGTAATACTTATATTGGACAAAATAGACTTTAAAACAAAGCCTGTGACAAGAGACAAAAAAGGACACCATATAATAATAGAGGAGACAATCCAACAAGAAGATACAGCAATTATAAATATTTATGCACCCAACATGGTAGTACTCAAATACACAAAACAGTTAATAACAAACACAAAGGAAATAGTCAATAGTAATACAATAATAGTAGTGGATTTTAATGCCCTACATTTTGTGTGGATAGATAATCCACACAGATACTACACTTGATCTTAGTCAAAAAGAAGTGATGAGATCATCCACACAGAAAATCAAAAAGGAAACAGCGGCTTTGGATGACACACTGAACCAGACGGACTTAACAGATATATTCAGAACATTCCATCCTAAAACAGTAGAATATACTTTCTTTTAATGTGCACATGGAACATTCTCCAGAATAGATCACATATTAGGCCACAAAACAAGTCTCACCAAATCCAAAATGATCAAAATTATACCATGCATGTTTTCTGACCACAATGCTATGAAACCAAAAAGAAACCACAAGAACAAATCTGGAAAGAGCACAAATACATAAAACATAAAAAAATAAATACAAGCAACTAAACAATGAATTGGTCAATCGAGAAATCAAAGAAGAGATCAAAATGTACTATACATTGGCTAATTGAATTGAAATAAAAAACTTACATAAAAACAAATGAAAATGAAAACACAATGGTCCAAAATCCTTGGGATGAAGGAAAAGTCATTGTAAGAGGGAAGTTTATAGCAAAACGGGCCCACCTCAAGAAGCAAGAAAAATCTCAAATAAATAACCTAACCTTACACCTAATGGAGCTAGAAAAAGAACAACAAACAAAACTTGAAAAAAGCAGAAGGAAGGAATAAAAAAGATTGGAGCAGAAATAAATGATCTAGAAACAAACAAAAAAGAATAGAACAGAGCAATAAAACTGGTAGGTGGTTCCCTGAAAAGATTCAAAAAATTGATAAACCTCTAGCCAGATTCATAAAAAAAGAGGACCCAAATAAACAAAAACATAAAGAGAAGAAATAAGAAGCATCACAGAAATACAAAAAATTATGAGAATAATATGAAAAATTATATGCCAACAAATTGGACAACCTAGAACAAATGGATAAATTCCTAGAATGGTATAACCTACCAAATCTGAATCAGGAAGAAATAGAAAACTTGAACAGGCTGCTTACCAGCAATGAATTGATTAGTAACAAAAACTTCCCAGCTAACAAAACTCTAGGACCAGGAATTTTCACAAGCATCTTCTACCAAGCATTTAAAGAAGAGTTAATATCTATTCTCAAAATGTTCCACAAAATAAAAGAGAAAGTAAGATGATAAACCTTCAACAAAGGAGGTCTAGAGGGAATGGACCACAACATAATAAAGGTCTTACATGAAAAACCCACAAAAAACATTATACTCAAAGGGGAAAAACTGAAAGTGTTTCTCCTAAAGTCAGGAACAAGACAAGGATGTCCCCTCTCACCACTTTCATTCATCATAGTACTGGAAGTTCAAGCCACAGCAATTAGGTAACAAAAGGAAATAAAAGACATCCAAATTGGTAAAGAAGTAGTAAATCTTGCACTATATGCAGATGACATGAAACTCTGTATAAAAAACCCTTATGACTCCACCAAAAAGTACTATAACTATAAACAAATTCAATGAAGTCAGGGTACAAAATCAATGTACAGAAATGGATGGCATTCCTATAAACTAATAATGAGGTAGCAGACAGTGACATTAAGAAATGAATGAATCTAGGGTGCCTGGGTGGCTCAGTTGGTTAAGTGTCTGACTCTTGATTTCAGCTCAGGTCATGATCTGAGGGTCATGAGATGGATCCCTGTGTTGGGCTCTGCTCTCAGCATGGAGTCTACTTGAGATTCTTTCTCTCCCTCTTCCTCTGCCCCTTCTCTCTCTCTCTCTCTCTCTCACATACACACACACACACACACACACTCCTTTTATCAGAAAAAAAAAAGAAAAAGAAAAGAAAAAAAAATCCTATTTATAATTGCAACAACAACAAAAAAAAACCATATAGGAATATAGTAATAAACTTAACCAAGGAGGTAAAAGACATGTACTCTGAAAAGTACAAAACATAGATGGAAAAAAAAAAAAATCAAGACTTTTCAAAAAAAAAAAAAAAGGAAGACATGGCATGTTCATTGGTTGGAAGGACAAATATTGTTAAAATGTCTGTACTACCCAAAGAAATCTACACATTTAATGAAATACCTGTCAAAATAACAACATTTTTTCACAGAAATAAAACAAACAATCCTAACATTTATATGGAACCACATAAGACCCCCGATAGCCAACGTAACCTTCAAAAAGAAAGAAAACAAAACTGGAGGTATCATAATTCCAGATTTAAAGTTATACTACAAAGTTGTAATAATCAAAAGAGTATGGTACTGGCATAAATATAGACACACAGATCAATGGAAAAAAATAGAGAACCCAGAAATAAATTAACGATTGTATAGTTAATTAACTTTCAACAAAGGAGAGAATATGTGATGGGAAAATGACAGTCTCTTCAACAAATGGTGTTGGGAAAACTGGACAGCTACATGCAAAAGAATGAAACTGGCCCACTTTCTTATACCATAAACAGCAATAAATTAAAAATGGATGAAAGACCTAAATGTGAGGCATAAAACCATAAAAATCCTAGAAGACAGCATAGTCAGTATTGTCTCTGACATTGGTCATAGCAACAAATTATAGATATGGCTCCTAGGGAAGGGAAATAAAAACAAAAATAAACTATTGGAACTACATCAAAATGATAAGCTTCTGCGCAGCAAAGGTAACAATCAACAAAACTAGAAGGCAACCTCCTGAATGAGAGAAGGCATTTGCAAATGACATGCAATAAAAGATTAGTATCCAAAATATTTAAAGAACTTACACAAGTCAACACCAAAAACCCACATATAATCCCATTAAAAGATGGGCAGAAGACATGAACAGACATCTCTCCAAAGAAGACACACAGAGGGTCAAAAGGCACTTGAAAAGATGTTCAACATCAGGGAAATGCAAGTCAAAACTACAGTAAGGTATCACCTCACACCTGTCAGAATGGCTAAATCAAAAACACAAGAAAGAACAAGTGTTGAGGGTGTGGAGAAAAAAGAACCCTCTTTCAGTGTTGTTGGGAATGCAAACTGGTGCAGCCACTCTGGAAAACAGTATGGAGGTTCTTCAAAAAGTTAAAAATAGAAGTCTATATGATCCCATAATTGCAATATTGGTTATTTACCAAAAATACAAGAATATTAATTTATGGGGATACATGCACACTAATGTTTATTTTAGCATTATTTACAATAGCCAAATTGTGATAGCAGCCCAAGTGTCCATCAATAGATTAATGGGTAAAGAATGAAATCTTGTCATTTACAATAACAGGGTTGGATCTAGAGAGTAAAATGCCAAACAAAATAAGTCAAGAGAAAGTCATATACCATATGATTCCACTCATATGTGGAATTTAAAAAACAAAATAAATAAGGAAAGAAAAAAACAAGATACAGAGGAGACAAACCAAGAAACAGCCTGTTAAGTATCAAGAACAAACTGATAGTTACCAGAGGGGAGGTGGGGAGGTGGGTGGTGGTATAGGTGAAATGGGTGATGGAAGTTAAAAAGTACAATTATGAGCACTGAGTAATGCATAGAATTGTTGAATCACTATACTGTACATCTGAAACTAATAAAACAGTGTATGTTAACTATACTGGAATTAAAACAAAATTTAATTAACAAAGGGTTTGTCCTAAATGCAAACACTTGTTCCAGTGTAACCCTGACAAACCTCCTCTAATGTGATCCCCATCCCATTTGCCTCTCAGAGTAGGGAGTCTTTGGGAGTATAGAGGGGAATTTCCCTCTTATCGCCAACCCCTTTAGAGAGATAAACCTAAAAATTTGGGATGACCAGGTTAGGGCCTTAACTGATATCGGAGCCACCCTGTCTGTCTTCAAGTCCCCCATGCTTTCTGTGTCCCTTCCCCAGAGTTCTAAATTGTTTCAAATGATCAGAGTCTAAAATCAACCAATGACATTTCATATGTCCTTATGTAACCTTTCACTTGGGCCTCCTTTTGGACAACGCCAGTTCCAAATAGTGCCCTTAGCTCTAATCCATTTCCCAAGGAGGGACTTCCTCTGGGAAAATCAAGGCCGTATCTCCTTTTCCAAAAAAGGAAGCTTAATACTTAAAGTCTCCAAGCCTCTGCTGAGCCAGACCCCCCAAATGTCCCTGTCCCATATATCAACAGTTTCACGTGCTTATCACCCCCAATTGTCAGGGCTGGTGGAATACTAATGGAATTATCAAGATTCACAGTTGTCTAAACTGTGCTCAGCTTTTGGCCCGACATGGGTTAAATCACTGCCCTTGGTCTTAACAAGTTCTACCCCACCCCAGGCAACATAGACTGTTCAAGATTGCCTTCAAGATTTTTGCAGAAAGAGCAAGGAGGCTAGATCAGGTATTCTATCAAAGTGTGTTTCTAAAAGGAAATGTCCCAAGAATATTGCAAGGTACTGCTTGAATACATTGTAATGAGAGCTAAAATTGTTAAAAATTCCTTCCTCAGTGAGCTCCTGGGAAATGAAGACTCACAGCACAATATTCAGCCTAGAGATTTTGTCTGTTGGAAATGATACCAATTAAAAGAATCCCTCCAGCCCCGCTGAAGGAGATCCTATCAGATACCTCCATGAAAGACCAACCAAAATTATAATGGATAAATATATGAATTCTCTCACCTACTCTAGCAACTCTCAACCCTCTGGAAGTATTAAGAAACTTTCATCAATCTATAGACTGATATTCACTCCCTATGGTTATTGCTGCCCAGCTGGCCAAATATTTTTTCACAATGAAATCCCCTCATGGGACTGGGTGGACCAGGAGCAGAATAATCAGATCTGGGGGCACCTGGGTGGCTCAGCCCGTTAAGCATCTGCCTTCGGCTTAGGTCATGCTCTCAGCATCCTGGGATTGAGCCCCATGTCAGGATCCCTACTCAGTGAGGGAATGTGCTTGTCCCTGTACCCTTCCCCCATTCATTCTCTCTCCCTTAAATAAATAAATTAAATCTTAAAAAATAATCAGATCTGGTGCTGTGACCATGATGATGTGATCACTAATGTTGACTGAGAATTAAGTGATCACTGAAGACTTTCTTCCCTTTATGACACTGAGAATGTTTTATGCAGTGAGAGTCTTCACATGTCCTGCAAGTGTCACTGTGTGAATAAGAGACTTCCAATGTGTAATTGACTGAATTGCTTCTCCATTATGAATTATTTGGTGAAAACTAATAGTTTCTTCCCCCAAACAAAGACTGTTCTCCCGTCAAAAAATATGGAACAATATATTCCATAGTAGCCCTAATTATAAAAAAAAAAATCTAGAATGACTACATTAATATCAAGTTATATTTCAGAGAAAACATGTGACCAGGTATAAAAAGGTAATTTCTTATTGATAAATGGATCAAATCTTCAAGGGAATTAACACTCTTAAACATTTGTTCCCATAATAACTGAGATTCAAATATGTGATACACAATAAAAACAACAAACTAGTGATGAACCAGGCAAATATATAACCATAGTTTGAAATTTCTATACCTAACTTTTAATAATCGATAGAATAAAGACTTAATGCCAGATAAGTTACAGAAGAAGTTAGCAAGATTATCAACACTTAACATAAACAACATATAAAGAACATTACCCAACATCAGCAGAATATACATTCAATTGTGCATGGGATATTTACCAACATAGACCATATCCTAGGATATAAAACAAACCTCTGTATATTTAAAATTATTCAAGTCAGACACAGAATATTCTCAGTTCACAACATAATTAAACTGGGAACCAATAAATTAAATTCTCTAGAAAATCTTCAAATATTTCAAAGGTAATAAAAAGTAGGTCTTCCTAAGGTGAGCTTTCTCTAAAACAATAAATATGTTCTCATGTAACTCACTACCTTCTGAGCCCACATTGGCAGCATTATTAATGTCCATACGTCTGTTGTCAGTCTGTTCAAAGCAATCATAGGTTTTTCTATAATGCCCCTTAAAATTCTTTCAGCCTCCACTCATTTCACAACTCCAAAGCCACATCTGTCTTTTTAGTTATTCATTATAGCAGCACCTCACTTCCAGGTACCAAATATATATTAGTTTTCTATTGCTGCACAGAAAACTACCACCAATTAGTGACTAAAAATAACACCAATATAAGCTCACAGTTCTGTACACCAGATATCCAGGCACAAAGCCACTGTGTTCTCTGATCAGAGATATGCATAATTTCATAAAACTAAAATGAAGATGTTGGGCTTTTTGAAAAAGTTGGCAACTCACAAAGATAGAAATAAGACTTATCTTGGGGCATTTGGGTGGCTCAGTTGGTTAAGAAACCAACTCCTGATCTCAGTTCAGGTCTTGATCTCAGGGTGGTGAGTTCAAACCCCACATTGGGCTTGGAGTGAAGAAAGAAAGAAAAGAAAAGAAAAGAAAAGAAAAAAGAAAGAAAGAAAGAAAGAAAGAAAGAAAGAAAGAAAGAAAGAAAGAAAGAAAGAAAGAAAGAAAGAAGACTTATCTTTGAATAATTTTGTAAAATTTGTTTATTACATGGAAATGGGAACTTTTTTTAAATTCAAAATGAGGTGTAAAGTCATTGTAGTACTGAGTGCTACAATTCTATTAAGTTCTCATCTAGGCATCGGGAGGCTTTCAAGTTCATTCAGTTTTTTGGACAAATTTAAT
This sequence comes from Neomonachus schauinslandi, assembly GCF_002201575.2. Classification (NCBI taxonomy): domain Eukaryota; kingdom Metazoa; phylum Chordata; class Mammalia; order Carnivora; family Phocidae; genus Neomonachus; species Neomonachus schauinslandi. Next base: position 60,614,898 of record NC_058419.1, read on the forward strand.
TCATTGTGATTTTAAGATTTGGTGTCCCATTTCTTTTCTGGCTGTCAGCCAGAAGTCAATTTTTTAAGTTTTTTTTTTTTTAATTTTATTTATTTATCTGAGAGAGAGAGAGAGAGAAAGAGAAAACATGAGCAGTAGGGAAGAGTAGAGGGAGAAACAGACTCCCTGCTGAGCAGGGAGCCTGATGTGGGACTCAATCCCAGGACCCTGGGATCATGACTTGAGCTGAAGGCAGACGCTTAACCGACTGAGCCACCCAGGCACCCCAGAAGTCACTTTCAATTCCTTCAGGACAAATGCATTCCTTGCCACATGTACGGCTTCATTTTCAAAGCCAGTAATGGAAATTTTCCTTCACATTGAATCCCTGAGTGATGTTGAAAATTTTTCATGTTTCTATTGGCCATCTGTATGTCTTCTTTGAAAAAAAAAGTCTATCCATGTCTTCTGCCCATTTCTTAACTGAATTATTTGGGTTTTTGAGGTGTTGAGTTTGATAAGTTCTATATAGATTTTGGACACTAACCCTTTTTCAGATATGTAATTTGCAAATATATTCTCTCATTCTGAAGGTTTTCTTTTAGTTTTATTGATTGTTTCCTTTGCTGTACAGAAGCTTTTTACCTTGATGAAGTCCCAATAGTTCATTTTTGCTTTTGTTTCCCTTGCCTCTGGAGACATATCTAGTAAGAAGTTGCTCCCGCCAATGTCAAAGAGGTTGCTGCCTGTATTTTCCTCTAGGGTTTTCATGGTTTTCTGTCTCACATTTAGGTCTTCCATCCATTTTGAATTTATTTTTCTGTATGGTGTAAGATAGTGGTCAATTTTGCTCTTCTGCATGTTGTGATTTAGTTTTCCCAACATCCTTTGCAGAAAGAGACTGTTTTTCTTCCATTGGACATTCTTTCCTGCTTTGTCAAAGTTTAGTTAACCATATAGTTGTGGGTCCATTTCTGGGTTTTCTATTCTGTTCCTTTGATCTTTGTGTCTCTTTTTGTGCCAGTAACATAATGTCTTGATGACTACAGCTTTATAATATAACCTGAAGTCCAGAATTTGATGTTTCCAGCTCTGCTTTTGTTTTTCAAGATTTTCTTTTTTTTTTTTTTTTTTTTTGCTCTTCTGGGTATTCTGTGGTTACATACAATCATTAGGATTGTTTGTTCTAGCCCTGTGAAAAATGCTGGTGGTAATTTGATAGTGATTGCATTAAATGTGTAGATTGCTCTGGGTAGTATAGACATTTTAACAATGTTTGTTCCTCCAATCCATGAGCATGGAGTGTTTTTTTCCATTTCTTTGTGTCCTCTTCAATTTCCCTCATAAGAATTCTATAGTTTTAGGGGTACAGATCTTTTACCTCTTAGGTTAGGTTTATTCTTAGGTATCTTAGGTATTTGGTACAATTTGGTACAATTGTAAATGAGAGTGATTCCTTGATTTGTCTTTTGGCTGCTTCAGTAGTGGTGTATAGAAATGCAACAGATTTCTGTACATTGATTTTGCATCCTGTGACTTTACTGTATTCATGTATTAGTTCTACAATTCTTTTGGTGGAATCTTCTGGTTTTCTACAAAAAGTATCATGTGTTCTGGAAATAGTGAAAGTTTGACTTCTTCCTTTCCAATTTGGATACATTTTATTTCCTTTTGTTTTCTGATTGCTGAGGTTAGGACTTTCAGTATTATGTTAAATAACAGTGATTTCAGAGAATATCCCAGGTCTCAGTTTTTCCCCACTGAGGATGATATTAGCTGTGAGTCTTTCATGTATGGCCTTTATGATGTTGAAGTATGCTCCCTCGATCCCTACTTTGTTGAAAGTTTTCATCAATAATTGATGCTGTACTTTGTGAAATGCTTTTGCTGCATCTATTCAGAGGATCCTATAGTTCTTATCCTTTCCGTTATTAATGTGGTGTATCACATTGATTGTTTTGTGAATATTGAATCAATCTTGCAGATGAGGAATGAATCCCACTTGGTGAATGAGTCTTTTAATGTACTGTTGGATTCCAAATGCAAGTATCTTCTTGAGAATTTTTGTACCTATGTTCATCAGGGATATTGGACTATAATTCTCCTTTCTGGTCAGGTCTTTGTCTGGTTTTGGAATCAAGGTAATGCTGACCTGGAAGAATGAGTTTGGAAGTTCTGCATTCATTTTTGTTTGGAACAGTTTGAGAATAGTTATTAACTCTTCTTTAACTGTTAGGTAGAATTCCCCCTGGGAAGACAGCTGGCCATGTACTTTTGTTTGCTGGAAGATTTTTGATTACAGATTGCATTTCTTTGCTGGTTATTGGTCTGTTCAATTTTCTATTTATTCCTGCTTCAGTTTTGGTAGTTTATGTTTCTAGAAATTCATCCATTTCTTCCAGACTGCCCAATTTATTGGTGTATAAGTTTCATTAATATTCTAATTGTTTATATTTCTGTGGTGTTGGTTGTGATCTCTACTCTCATTTGTGATTGTATCTATTTGGTTCCTTTCTCATTTCTTTTTGATAAGTCTGACTAGGAGTTTATCAATTTTATTCATTACTTCAAAGAACCAGCTCCTAGTTTCATTGATTTATTGTACTGTTTTTTGTTTTTATGTTTCTATAGCATTTATTTATACTCTGACCTTTATTATTTCCCTGATTCTGATGGGTTTTTGACTTCATTTATTTTTCTTTTTTAGCTCATGTAGGTGTAAGGTTAGGTTATTTGACATTTTTCTTGCCTCTTGAGGTGGGCCTGTATTGCTATATACTTCCTTCTTATGACCACTTTGTTGCATCCCAAAGGATTTAGACCATCATGGTTTCATTTTCATTTGTTCACATTATTTCTTCTTTAATTTCCTGATTAACCCTTTCATTCCTTACTAGCATGTTGTTTGACCTCCATGTATTTGTGGTTTTTCCAAATTTTTTCTTAAGCTTGACTTCAAGTTTCATAGCATTGTGGTTGGAAAATATGTATGGTGTGATCACAGTCTTTTTGTATTTGTTGTCACCTGATTTATGACCCAAAATGTAATCTATTTTGGGCAATATATCATGTACACTTGAAGAGAATTTGTATTCTGCTGTTTTAGGGTGAAATGTTCTGAATATATTTATTAAATTCATCTGCTCCAGTGTGTCATTCAAAGCCAATTTTTCCTTGATAGTTTTCTGCTTAGATGATCTGTCCATTGATGTAATTTGCTTGTGAAAGTCCCCTACTATTATAGTATTATTATCAATGAATTTCTTTTTTTTAAAGATTTTATTTATTTATTTGAGAGAGAGAATGAGATAGAGAGAGACAGCATGAGAGGGGGGAGGGTCAGAGAGAGAAGCAGACTCCCTGCAGAGCAGGGAGCCCGACATGGGACTCGATCCCGGGACTCCAGGATCATGACCTGAGCCGAAGGCAGTCGCCCAACCAACTGAGCCACCCAGGCACCCTATCAATGAATTTCTTTATGTTTGTTATTAATTATTATATATTTGGGTGTTCCCAAGGTGGGGGAATAAATATGTTACATCTTGTTTGATATACCCCTTTATCATGATATACTGTGCATCTTTCTCTCTTGCTAAAATCTTTGGTTTATTTTTTTATTTTTTTTTATTTTTATTATGTTCAATTAGCCAACATATAGTATATCATTAGTTTTTGATGTAGTGTTCAATGATTCATTAGTTGTGTATAAAACCCAGTGCTCATCACATCATGTGCCCTCCTTAATACCCATCACCCAGTTACCCCATGCCCTCACCCACTCCCTTCTGTAATCCTCAGTTTCTTGGAGTCCAGAGTCTCATGCTTTGTTTACCCCTCTGATTTCTTTCCATTCAGTTTTCCCTCCCTTCCCCTGTGGTCTTCCACACTATTTCTTATGTTCCACATATGAGTGAAACCATATGATAATTGTCTTTCTCTACTTGACTTATTGCACTTAGCATAATCCCCTCTAGTTCCATCCATGTAAATGCAAATGCTGGGTATTCATCCTTTCTGATGGCTGAGTAATATTCCATTGTATATATGATCCACATCTTCTTTATCCACTCATCTCTTGAAGGGCATTTCAGCTCCTTCCACAGTTTGGCTATTGTGGACATGGCTGCTATGAACATTGGGGTGCATGTGCCCCTTCTTTTCACTACATCAATATCTTTGGGGTAAATACCTAGTAGTACAATTGCTGGGTCATAGGGTAGCTCTATTTTTAACTACTTGAGGAACTTCCAAACTGTTTTCCACAGTGGCTGTAACAGCATGCATTCCCACCAACAGTGTAAGAGGGTCCCCCTTTCTCCACATCCTCGCCAAAATTTATTGTTTCCTGTCTTGTTAATTTTGGTTGTTTTAACTGGTGTAAAGTAGTATCTTATTGTGGTTTTGATTTGTATTTCCCTGATGGATAGAGATGTGGAGCATTTGTTCATGTGTCTGTTAGCCATTTGTATGTCTTCTTTGGAGGAGTGTCTGTTCATGTCTTCTGCACATTTCCTGATGGGATTATTTGTTTTTTGGGGGTGCTGAGTTTGATAAGTTCTTTAAAGATCTTGGATAGCAGCCCTTTATCTGATATATCATTTGCAAACATCGTCTCCCATTCCGTGGGTTGCTTTTTAGTTTTATTGACTGTTTCCTTTGCTGTGCAAAAGCTCTTTACCTTGATGAAGTCCCAGTAGTTCATTTATGCTTCGGTTTCCCTTGCATTTATTTATTTAGTCATTTGTTTATCTATTTATTTTTATTTTGTTATGTTAGTCAGATACAGTACATCATTAGTTTTTGATGTAATGTTCCATGATTCATTGTGTGTGTATAACACCCAGTGTTCCATGCAATATGTGCTCTCCTTAATACCCATCACTGGGCTAATCCATCCCCCCAACTCCTCCTCTCTAAAACCCTCAGTTTGTTTCTCAGAGTCCATAGTCTCTCATGGTTCATCTCTCCCTCTGATTACCCCCCTTCATTTTTCCTTTCTCCTCCTAATGTTCTCCATGTTATTATTTATGTTCCACAAATAAGTGAAACCATATGATAATTGACTTTCTCTGCTTGATTGATTTCACTTATCATAGAGACCTGTCTTGCAAGAACTTGTTGTGGGTGATGTTGAAGAGGTTATTGCCTATGTTCCCCTCTAGGATTTTGATGGATAACTCTCTCACATTGATGTCTCTCATCCATTTTGAGTTTATCTTTGTGTATGGTGTAAGAGAATGGTCCAGTTTCATTCTTCTTCATGTGGCTGTCCAATTTTCCCAGCACCATTTATTGAAGAGACTGTCTTTTTTTTTTTTTTCCATTAGATACTCTTTCCTGCTTTGTTGAAAATTAGTTGACCATAGAGTTGAGCGTCCAGTTCTGGAGATTGTATTCTGTTCCACTGATCTATGTGTCTGTTTTTTGTGCCAATACCATGCTGCCTTGATGATCACAGCTTTGTAATATAGCTTGAAGTTAGGCATTGTGATGCCCCTGATGAAGTTTTAGAATATATGTGAGGTTCAGTGGGGTGGACTCTGGAGCTGATGACCAAGAAATAATTCTTGAGGCACCTTTGGTGCAAAATGGTGATTTATTAAAGCATGGGGACAGAACCTGTGGGCAGAAAGAGCTGCTGCCCTGTGGTCTTGAGGAGTGGCTGATTACATATTCAGGAGTTGAGGAGGTGAGGACAAAGGGGGTGTCCAGAAGGACTGCCATATGCTAAAGACTCTCAGGATACTGGAGGCCTGGTTATTGTCAAGGCAAGGTTGTTTTTCCCTCTAATGAGGCACTAACATGAAGACAGTTGGGAGTTTCCTGGAGGAATGTTACATTCTTCCTATCACACATCCTTGTCAATGGTCTTCAGGTTAAAAGAAATTCAATTTTATTTACATTTCCTTCCGTCTCAACCTCCCTTAATTTTATGGAGGAGAGGGTGATGTTAGGGCTTCATGGAACTGAGTTATGGGTCTCTTGGAAGTTAGGCTATTGATAAGAAAACTTCTTCCTTGTAAATCACTAGGACATTTGTAAACTGAGAGAGACTCCTGTCCTGCAAGATTGTGATCTCTATCAGTTAACCAATTGTTTTTTCTTTAGGGCAGCTAGGAGTGCCTGAGGAATGTCACATATATCCCAAAGGGGGTGGGTGTAGGGTGCCAGCTTCTGCTTTGTCTTCAGCTTGCCTTCTGTTCCTTTATCACCCCCAGCTTTGGTTTTCTTTTTCAACATTCTCCTGGTGATTTGGGGTCTTTTCTTGTTCCATACAAATTTTAGGATTGTTTGTTCCAGCTCTCTGAAAAATGTAGATGGTATTTTGATAGGGATGGCTTTGAAAGTGTAGATTGCTCTGGGTAGCATAGACATTTTCACTGTTTCTTCTTCCAATCCATGAGCATGGACAGTTTTTCCATGTATTTGTGTCTTCCTCGATTTCTTTCATAAATGTTTTGTAGTTTCTAGAGTACAGATCCTTTACCTCTTCGGTTAGGTTTATTCCTATGTATCTTTTTTTTTTTTTTTCTAAGATTTTATTTATTTATTTGAGAGAGAGAATGAGAGAGAGCAAGCACATGAGAGGGTGGAGGGTCAGAGGGAGAAGCAGACTCCCCGCCGAGCAGGGAGCCCGATGCGGGACTCGATCCCGGGACTCCAGGATCATGACCTGAGCCGAAGGCAGTCGCTTAACTGACTGAGCCACCCAGGCGCCCTATTCCTATGTATCTTATGGTTTTTGGTGCTATTGTAAATGGAATTGATTTCTTAATTTCTCTTTCTTCAGTCATATTGTTAGTGTTTAAAAATGCAACTGATTTCTCTGCATTGATTTTGTATCTTGTCATGTTGCTGAATTGTTGTATGAGTTCTAGGAATTTGGAGGTGGAGTCTTTTGGGTTTTGCACATAAAGTATCATGTCATCCACGAAGAGAGACTTTGACTTCTTCTTTGCCAATTTGAATGCCTTTTATTTCTTTTTTTGTCTGATTGCTGAGGCTAGGATTTCTACTACTATGTTGAATGATAGTGGTGAAAGTTGGCATCCCTGTCATGTTCCTGATCTTAAGGGAAAAACTCTCAGTTTTTCCCCATTGACAATGATATTTGCTGTGGCTTTTCATAGATGGCTTTTATGATATTAAGGTATGTTCCCTCTATCCCTATACTTTGATGAGTTTTAATAACGCTGCATTTTGTCAAAAGTTTTTTTCTGCATCAGTTGAGAGGATGATACGTTCTTGTCTCTTCGTTTGCTAATGTGATCTATCACATTGACTGATTTATGAATGTTGAACCACCCTTGCATCCAAAGAATAAATCCCACCTGGTTGTGGTGAATAATCCTTTTAATGTACTGTGGAATCCTATTGCCTAGGATCTTGGTGAGTATTTTGGCATCCATGTTCATCAGAGATATTGGTCTGTAATTCTCCTTTTTGATGGGGTCTTTGTCTGGTTTGGGGATCAGGTAATGCTGGCCTCATAGAACACATTTGGAAGTTTTCCTTCCATTTCTATTATTGAAACAGCTTCAGTAGAATCGGTATTATTTGTTCTTTAAATGTTTGGTAGAATTCCCCTGGGAAGCCATCTGGCCCTGGACTCTTGTTTTTTGGGAGGTTTATGATTACTGTTTCAATTTCCTTGCTGGTTATTGGTCTGTTTAGATTGTCTACTTCTTCCTGTTTCAGTCTTGGTAGTTTATAAGTTTCACTGAATGCATCCATTTCTTCCAGATTGCCTGGATACTTTATCCAGCAAGGCCATCATTCAGAATGGAAGGAGAGATAAAGAGTTTCCAGGACAGATAGAAACTGAAAGAATATGTGACCACCAAGCCAGCCCTACAAAAAATATTAAAGGGTCAGCGTAAGTGAAGAGAACCCAAGAGTAACATAGACCAGAAAGTAACAAAGCAATCATCAGAAACAGGGATTTTACAGGAAATACAGTGGCACTAAATTCATGTCTTTCAATAGTTATTCTAAATGTAAATGGGCTGAATGCTCCAATGAAAAGATAGAGTATCAGATTGGGTAAAAAGGCAGGAACCATCCATATGCTGCCTACAAGAGACTCATTTTGAACTTAAAGACACCTCCACATTGAAAATGAAGGGATGGAATACAATTTACCATGGTAATGGACATCAAGGGAAGCTAGGATAGCAATCCTCATATCAGACAAACTAGATTTTAAATCAAACACTGTAGTAAGAAATGTAAAGGGACATTATATCATACTTAAGGGGTCTATCCAAAAAGAAGATCTAACAATTGTAAATATCTCTGCCCCCAACGTGGGAGCAGCCAGCTATATAAACCAATTAATAACCAAAATGAAACATATTGATAATAATACATTGATAGTAGGAGAATTCAACACCTCACTCACAGCAACACACAGATCATCTAAGCAGAAGATCAACAAAGAAACATGAGCTTTGAAGGACACTTTGGACCAGGTGGACGTCGTAGATATATACAGAACATTCCATCCTAAAACAACAGAATACTCATTCTTCTCAAGTGCACATGGAAATTTCTCCAGAATAGATCACATACTGGTTCACAAATCAGGTCTCAACTGATAGCACAAGATTGAGATTTTTCCCTGCCTATTTCCAAACCACAATACTATGAAACAGGAACTCAATCACAAGAAGAAATTTGGAAGGAATTCAAACACTTGCTGGTTAAAGAGCATCTTGCTAAAAAAAAATTAATTGGTCAACCAGGAAATTAAAGAAAAACTTAAATAATTCATTGAAATCAATGAAAATGAAAACACATCTGTTTAAAACCTATGGGATACTGCAAAGGCGGTACTATGAGGGAAGTACATAGCCATCCAATCCTCTGACAAAAAATTAGAAAAATCCCAAGTGCACAAACTAACCTTATACCTAAAGAACCTGGAGAAAGAACAGAAAATGAAGCCTAAACCAAGCAGGAGAAGAGAAATAATAAAGATTAGATCAGAAATCAATGAAATAAGAACTAGAACAGTAGAACTGTTCAACGAAACTAGAAGCTGTTTCTTTGAAAGGATTAATAAGATCTCTTCTAGCCACCAGGTGGCTCAGTTGGCTAATAGTCTGCCTTTGGCTCAGGTTATGATCCCAGGGTTCTGGGATCAAGCCCAGCATTGGGTTCCCTGCTTAGTGGGGAGTGTGCTTCTCCTTTCCCTCTCCCCACATCAAATAAATAAATAAATCTTCAAAAAATAAATAAATTCTAGTTAGTTAACATACAGTGTAATCTTGGTTTCTGGAGATTTTAGTGATTCATCCCTTACATATAACACCAAGTGCTCATCATTACAAGTTCCCTTAATACCCATTCACCCATTTAACTCATATCCCACCTACTTGCCTCCATGTCAGATACATTATTTGCAAATATCTTCTCTCATGCAGTAGTTTGCCTTTTGGGATTTTAAAAATGCTCAATTGGTCTGTACTAAACATCACAACAGTATTCAAAGATAAGTAATTCCATCTTTTTAAGTTAGAGACTTTGCAAAAAAGCTACCTGCCTTTGGGGGAAAAGTTATTGTTAACATCTTATATTTTTCTTTTTGCTCATCTCTCATTCTCTATCTAATCTTTCTGGCTCATTCAAGATACCTGAATCACACATTCTTTGAATGTAAATTTCACATTCTTGATTAATATCCAATTTGTACACATTTTTATATCACCATTGTATCCATAGGGTTTATGAGTGATGTAAAGAGCTTCTGGTTAAATCTTACATTGAAAATCCTTTAGGATTATCTGTCTTAAATTTCACATGAGTATATAATGTTCACTATCTTCAAGCTTTCAGGAGATAAAATGTACTATTTGACTCATATTTTCTAGACATGGTAGATGTTTTAAAATAACATAAAACTATCTCTTATGGCTCATGAAATGACTGGACTTTAGGAGTTCCACACAGCCCCCTCCAATTCCCCATTTTAATCTCACCTATTCCTTTGGAACTCAAGAAAATATAATTTATGCCAATAGTTAATCACTTGATCCACAGTCTTGAAATCAATTTGTAAACATCTACCTTAACTTCATTGATGCTATTGCTCAATTGAACACGATCTACAACTCACATACTGACCTGCTGCATATTTCAGGAATCTGTGGGGGTGTACACCACCCAAGATAGTCCTTGATGTTACATGATTATCTTTATATCAGCTCTATGGCTAGGCATATTATCTTGATTTTCCAGGCAGAGTCCATCATCACTCAACTTTGTCCTTCTCACTGTAAGAAACATCTATGATGTTCTAAGCATTATCTCATGGAAGCTACCCAATTGTGACTTGAAGTATTTGTAGGAGTACCCTTAATCTTACCTTTTGGAGGCATGGCATTCACAGCTCAGTTGTCTCAAAAAATCCCATCCACAACTCCTCCACTTATCTCTAAAATATCATGTAACCAGTTATTGGTTAAATATTATTTTGAAATTCCTTCAAGATAGTATCTCTCAAAATTCACTTTGGTGTATAATACTTGTTTCTTCAAGCCTTTGTCAAAATCAAGACAAAGAAGAATTCCAAGAATGAAGTCAGTGGTATTGCAGAAGAGAAGATCCCCAGCCATGATCCTCCCACAGACAGAGATTTGGCAACCATCCATGGAAAATAATTCCTTTTGTAGGAACTTTAGGAACCAGATAGGAAGCTCCAAAACCTGGACTTAGCCAATAACTAAGGAAATATGCTTTGAGAAGGCATACACACACCCCTGGGAGCAAATTCACTGACCATGAACCTGGTTGCAGACACGGAATAAACCATATCCACCTGTGGACTTGGTTTCAATGCCACTTGCCTGTGGCCCTGCCACTAGCTTTACCTGACCACAGACCTAGTAGGAACCACATCTTTTCAAGACACTAATAATAGGTTTACTGATTATGGACCAAACTGTGGGCCCAGAGGTACCCTCATCCCTATGCAGAACCAGTTGCAACCTCATACATAGTCCCAGAGATAATCCCACCCACTCACAGTCATGGCAGTACCCACACCAGCCTCTTCCCATAGGAGCAGTCTCACATCCGTGGATCCAACTGCAGTCCCAGGGAGGGCCCTAATCTCCCATGGTCCTGGTGACAGCTCCATCTACCCTTGGACACAGAAGCATACCTCTACAATTGCAGATCTGATGATAGTCTGCCAGAACACCCGTGGACATAGCTCCTATCTGACCCACTGAAGGAACCAACAGCTTAGCTCGATGATTCCAGGAGTAGGTTGACCCATGAACATTGTCAGCTGGATAGCTCACAAACCCTGCTAAGCAAGGAGCTCAGAACTTATGACTGAGCTGACTGTGAAGGTCTTTCCTTACTCAAATCAGTCTATAAGATTTGAAGAGACTACTCTTCCTATAAATTCATAGACACTAACACAAGGCTACAAGGGTCATAAAGAATGGCTAAAATCAACAACACAGGAAACAATAGGTGTTGGTGAGGGTGTGGAGAAAGGGGAAACCTCTTGCACTCTTGGTGGGAATGCAAACTGGTACAGCCACTTTGGAGAACAGTATAGAGGTTCTTCAAAAAGTTAAACATGTGGGCGCCTGGGTGGCTCAGTTGGTTAAGCGACTGCCTTCGGCTCGGGTCATGATCCTGGAGTCCCAGGATCGAGTCCCGCATCGGGCTCCCTGCTTGGCAGGGAGTCTGCTTCTCCCTCTGACCCTCCTCCCTCTCATGCTCTCTGTCTCTCATTCTCTCTCTCTCTCAAATAAATAAATAAAATCTTTAAAAAAAAAGTTAAACATGTAAATACCCTATAATCAAGCAATTGCACTATAAGTATTTACCCAAAGAATAAAAAGAAAAACACTAATTCAAAGGGATATATGCACCCCAATGTTTATTGCAGCACTATCTGCAATAGCCAAACTATAAAAAACAGACCAGGTGTCCATTGACTGATGAAAGGATAAAGAAGTGGTATATAATGGAATATTACTCAGTCATAAAAAATAATGAAATCATTCCATTTGCAATAGCATGGAGAAAGCTAGAAAGCATTACACTAAGCAAAATAAGTCAGTCAGAGAAAAACAAGTACCATATGATTTTACTCCTATGTGAAACTTAAGAAACAAAACAAATGAGCACAGGGGAAAAGAAGGGAGAAAGGAAAACCAGGAAACAGACTCTTAAATATAGAGAACAAACTGAGGTTTACTGAGGGGAGTTCGGAGGGGGAATGGGTTAAATAGGTGATGGGCATTAAGGGGGGCACTTGTTTTGATGAGCACCAGGTGTTGAATGGAAGTGTTGAATCACTAGATTGTACACCCAAAACTAATATTACACTGCATGTTAATTTAAAAAAGAAAAAAAAGAGGTAAGTGCTTTTAAATGTAGCATATGGGTTTAGCTCTGTTCCTAACTCCTTGAAACTATACAGTGTGTAATGTGTCCTCCTAATAACATTTCCTTTCATGAACAAAAAAAGAAGACAAAAAAAAGATTCAAGCATACTATCACTTTAGTGATACCACTAAAGGAAATAAATGAAGATACAGAAACAGACCTTAAAGAAATTTATATTAATAAACTTCTTAACAAAGAAATCAACATAATCATCCCAAATAAGCTCAATGAGCTACAAGAAACACAGATAGGCAACTAAAAAAAATTCAGGAAAACAATACATGAAGAAATGAGAAAATCAGTAAAGAAATAGAAACCATAAAAAAGAGTGAAACAGAATTCCTGAACTGAAGAATACAATGACTGAACTGAAAAATTTAATACAATGCTTGAACAGCAGACTTAAATAAGCAGAATAAAGAATCAGCGAACTAATAGGTTAATTAGAAACATCCAGTTAGGAACAAAGGAAGAAAAACTAAAAACAAACAAACAAAAAATTAAGAAAGCCTATGGAACATATAGGACACATCATAAGATTCCCAAATGAAGAAGAGAGAGAAAGGAGCAGACAACTTATTTAATCAAATAATGACTGAAGTTTTCCCAAATCTAGTGAAGGAAATGGACATCCACATTCATGAAAACTAACAGTTTTTAAATGAGATGAATCCAAAGAGGACTACACTAAGACATATTATAATTTAATTATCAAAAGACAATGTCATAGAGAATTATGAAAATTGCAAGATAAAACTAACTCATCAGATATAGAAAAGTCCCTATATGACTTCTCAGTGGATTTCTCAGCAGATGCTATGTAGACTAGCAGAGTCAGATGATATTTTCAAAGTGCTGGAAGAGAAAAACTGCCCTATGAGAATAACTAACCAAACAAAACTGTCTTCAAGAGTAAAGGAGAAATGAAGATTTCTCAGGAAAACAAAATCTGAGGGAGACTCTTACCAGTAGACCTACCTTACAAGAAGTGCCAAGGGAAGTTTTTCAAGTTGAAACAATAGGATACTAAACAACAGTGTGAAAACATACAAATGTATAAATCTTACTGCTAAAGGTAAATAAAAGGCAAACACAGAATATTGCAGTACTCTAATGCTAATATGTAAGTAACTTTTAACACTAGTATATAAATTTAAAGACAGAAGTAGAAAGAATAAGTATAACATTTATTAACGGAGACACGATATAGAAAGAAACAAAATCTGAAATCAATTACAACAGAAGTTTATGTATGAAGAAAAAGTGTATAGGGCGCCTGTGTGGCTCAGTCATTAAGCGTCTGCCTTCAGCTCAGGTCATGATCCCAGGGTCCTGGAATCAAGCCCCACATCGAGCTCCCTGCTTGGTGGGAAGCCTGCTTCTCCCTCTCCCACTCCCCCTGCTTGTGTTCCTGCTCTCGCTGTCTCTCTCTCTGTCAAATAAATAAATAATATCTTTAAAAAAAAAAAAAGAAAAAAAAAGAAAAAGTGTATAATTTCTATATGCAATTTAAGTTAAATTCTTATCATCTTAAAACAGACTGCTATAACTATAAAATGTTGGATGCAAGCCCCATAGTACACATGCATACACACACACATAAGCATACACACACAGTGTTATATATAAAAGATATAGAGGGGGCGGAGCAAGATGGCAGAGGAGTAGGAGACCTGGATTTCATCTCCTCTCAGGAATTCAGCTGGATAGGGATCAAACCAATCTGAACACCTACGAACTCAACAGGAAATCGAAGAAAAGAAGAGCAACAACTCTCTGAACAGAAAAGCGACCACTTTCTGGAAGGTAGGATGTGTGGAGAAGTGAATCTGAGGCGATATTTGGGAGGATAGACGGCGGGGGAGGGGCCTCTGTCGGCCGCTTCTGGCAAGTGATAGAACCACGGAGCACAAAATCGGAACTTTTAGAAGTCTGCTCCGCTAAGAGACGTCACTCCAGGAGCTAAGCAGGGTGGGGTGGAACCCTCGTGGGACAGTGTGGTCTCAGGACCCTCAGGGTCACAGAAAGACAGGGGGTGCCTGAGTGCGGCAGAGCTCCCAGGTATCGGAGCGGGGAAGCCGGCTGCAGAGACGGAGCCGAGGCGCGGGCTCTCAGCTCAGTGTTGCCATAAACCATGATCCGCGGCACAGTCGGGACCCTGCTCCTCCAGCAGGGACCCAACAAACGGCAAATCTAGGGAGACTCACCTTCTTCCCCTGGAGGAGAGGTGCGGGAGCGCACCCCAGGAATCTGCTGGGTTTGGAGACTCCACACGAGGTCGGGTGCCAGAGATAGAAATGCTCGGTCACAGGCCGGGTGAGCACGGAGTGTGGCCAGAGACCTAGGAAACAGGAGTGACTGGCGGCTTCTCTCTGGGGGCTCACTGAGGAGCGGGGCCCGAGTTCTCGGCTCCTCCAGGGCAGAGATTGGGAGGTCGCCATTTTCACTCTCTGCCTCCAAAGCTGTATGGAAAGCTTGAAGGGAAAAAAAGCCCCCGAGAGCAAACCCGAGCAGATTACTTAGTCAGGACCGGCCAAGGGTGGGGCAATTCCGCCTCCAGCAAAGACTTTTGGAAACCACGGCAACAGGCCCCTCCCCCAGAAGATCAGCAAGAACAGCCAGCCAAGACCAAGTTTACCGATCAATGAGAACGGCAGAACTCCAGCGCTGGGGGAATAATGCGTATAGAATTCATGGCTATTTTACCATAATTCTTTAGTCTTTCAAAGTTAATTTTTTTTTAACTGTCTTTTTTTTTTTTGAACTTTTCTTTTTCCCTTTTTCAACCAACACCTTATCAATCCCTTTTTAAAAAAAAAAACATTTTTATATTTCATTTTTATTTTTCATTTTTAGAGTCATATTCTATCCCTTCATAGTAGTTACCCGTATTTTTGGCATATATATATAAGTTGTTCTCTCTTTAAAATTTTGAGATAGTTTCTTCTAACAGATCAAAATATACCCTAAATCTCTATTGTATGGTTTATTTCTACTCCCCTGCCTGATCACATTCTCTCCCTTTTTTTTTCTCTCTTTTTTTTTAAATACTCTTCTTTCTTTTTTGAAACAACTTCTTATCAATTCCTTTTATAAAATTTTTTATAATTTCCATCTTTACAGTCATATTCCATCCCTTCATCATATCAACCCTTATTTTTGTACATATATCAGTTTTTCTTTAAAATTTTGGGAGGCACTTCTAACAGACCAAATACACCCAAAATCTAGTGTGTGGCACTGATCTATATACCAGCCTGATCATATTTGATCACATTCTGGTTTTTTGTTTTGTTTTATTCTGTTTTTGTTTGTTTCTACCTTTATCTTTTTCTTTTCCTTTTTCTTTTCTTTTTCTTTTTTCTCTCTTTCCCTTTCTTTTCCCACTGCTTCAGGTCTTTTCTGATTTGTTTAGAGTATATTTTCTGGGAACGTTGTTACCCTGTTAGCATTTTGTTCTATCATTAATCTATTCTCCTCTGGACAAAATGACAAGACAGAAAAAATCACCTCAACAAAAAGAAAAGAGGTAGTACCGACTGCCAGGGACCTACTCAATACGGACATTAGTACGATGTCAGATCTAGAGTTCAGAATCATCATTTTATTTTTATTTTTTTTATTTTTTTTTTAAAGATTTTATTTATTTATTCATGAGAGACAGAGAGAGAGAGAGAGAGAGGCAGAGGGAGAAGCAGGCTCCCAAGGAGCAGAGAGCCCAATGGGGGACTCGATCCCAGGACCCTGGGATCATGACCTGAGCCGAAGGCAGACGCTTAACCATCTGAGCCACCCAGGCGCCCTGGAATCATCATTTTAAAGATACTAGCTGGGGTTGAAAAAAGCATGGAAGTTATTAGAGAAACTCTTTCTGGAGAAGTAAAAGAACTAAAATATAACCAAGTCGAAATCAAAAAGGCTATTAATGAGGTGCAATCAAATATGGGGGCGCTAACTGCTAGGATAAATGAGGCAGAAGAGAGAATCAGTGATATAGAAGACCAAATGATGGAAAATAAAGAAGCTGAGAAAAAGAGAGATAAACAACTACTGGATCACGAAGGCAGAATTCGAGAGATAAGCAATACCATAAGACGAAACAAGATTAGAATAATTGGGATCCCAGAAGAAGAAGAAAGAGAGAGAGGGGCAGAAGATATAATGGAACAAATTATAGCAGAGAACTTCCCTAATTTGGGGAAGAAAACAGGCATCAAAAACCAGGAAGCACAGAGAACCCCTCTCAAAATCAATAAAAATAGGTCAACACCCCGACATCTAATAGTAAAACTTATGAGTCTCAGAGACAAAGAGAAAATCCTGAAAGCAGCTCGTGAGAAGAGATATGTAACCTACAATGGTAGAAACATTATATTGGCAACAAACCTATCCACAGAGACCTGGCAGGCCAGAAAGGACTGGCAGGATCTATTCAGAGCACTAAATGAGAAAAATATGCAGCCAAGAATACTATATCCAGCTAGGCTGTCATTGAAAATAGAAGGAGAGATAAAAAGCTTCCAGTTCAAACAAAAACTAAAGGAATTTACAAACATGAAACCAGCCCTACAAGAAATCTTGAAAGGGGTCCTCTAAGCAAAGAGAGAGCCTAAAAGCAACATAGACCAGAAAGGAACACAGACAATATACAGTAACAGTCGCCTTACAGGCAATACAATGGCACTAAATTCATACCTTTCAATAGTTACGCTGAATGTAAATGGGCTAAATGCCCCAATCAAAAGACACAGGGTATCAGATTGGATTAAAAAACAAGACCCATCGATATGCTGTCTGCAGGAGACTCATTTCAGACACAAAGACACCCCCAGATTGAAAGTGAGGGGGTGGAAAACCATTTACCATGCTAATGGACACCAAAAGAAAGCTGGGGTGGCAATCCATATATCAGACAAATTAGATTTTAAACCAAAGGCTGTAATAAGAGATGAGGAAGGACACTATATCCTACTTAAAGGGTCTATCCAACAAGAAGATCTAACAATTGTAAATATCTATGCCCCTAACATCGGAGCAGCCAATTACATAAGGCAATTAATAACAAAAGCAAAGAAACACATTGACAACAATACAATAATAGTGGGGGACTTTAACACCCCCCTCACTGAAATGGACAGATCATCTAAGCAAAAGATCAACAAGGAAATAAAGACTTTAAGTGACACACTGGACCAAATGGACTTCACAGACATATTCAGAACATTCCATCCCAAAGCAACAGAATACACATTCTTCTCTAGTGCCCATGGAACATTCTCCAGAATCGATTACATCCTAGGTCATAAATCAGGTCTCCAACAGTAACAAAAGATTGGGATCATTCCCTGCCTATTTTCAGACGACAATGCTTTGAAACTAGAACTCAATCACAAGAGGAAAGTCAGAAAGAACTCAAATACATGGAGGCTAAAGAGCATCCTACTGAAGAATGAATGGGTCAACCAGGAAATTAAAGAAGAATTTAAAAAATACATGGAAACCAATGAAAATGAAAACACAACTATTCAAAATCTTTGGGATGCAGCCAAGGCAGTCCTAAGAGGAAAGTATATAGCAATAAAGCCTTTCTCAAGAAACAAGAAAGGCCTCAAGTACACAACCTAACCCTACACCTAAAGGAGCTTGAGAAAGAAGAGCAAATAAAGCCTATACCCAGCAGAAGAAAAATAATAAAGATCAGAGCAGAAATCAATGAAATAGAAACTAAAAGAATAGTAGAGCAGATCAACGAAACTAGGAGCTGGTTCTTTGAAAGAATTAACAAGATTGATAAACCCCTGGCCAGACTTATCAAAAAGAAAAGAGAAATGACCCAAATCAACAAAATCATGAATGAAAGAGGAGAGGTCACAACCAACACCAAAGAAATACAATTAAAAGAAGATATTATGACCTACTCTACGCCAGCAAATTAGATAACCTGGAAGAAAGGGATGCATTCCTAGGATGTATCAACTACCAAAACTGAACCCGGAAGAAATAGAAAACCTGAACAGACCTATATCCACTAAGGAAATGGAAGCAGTCATCAAAAATCTCCCAAAAAACAAAAGCCCAGGGGCAGATGGCTTCCCAGGGGAATTCTACCAAACATTTAAAGAAGAATTAATACCTATTCTTCTGAAAATGTTCCAAAAAATAGAAATGGAAGGAAAACTTCCAAACTCATTTTATGAGGCCACCATTACCTTGATCCCCAAACCAGACAAAGACCCCATCATAAAGGAGAACTACAGACCAATATCCCTGGTGAACATGGATGCAAAAATTCTCACCAAAATACTAGCCAATAGGATCCAACAGTACTTTAAAAGGATTATTCACCACGACCAAGTGGGATTTATCCCTGGGTTGCAAGGTTGGTTCAACATCCGCAAATCAATCAATGTGATACAATACATTAACAAAAGAAAGAACAAGAATCATATGATCCTCTCAATAGATGCAGAAAAAGCATTTGACAAAGTACAGCATCCTTTCTTGATCAAAACTCTTCAGAGTATAGGGAAAGAGAGTACATACCTCAATATCATAAAAGCCATCTATGAAAAACCTACCATAAATATTGTCAATGGGGAGAAACTGAGAGCTTTCTCCCTAAGGTCAGGAACACGGCAGGGATGTCCACTATCACCACTGCTATTCAACATAGTATTAGAAGTCCTAGCCACAGCAATCAGACAACAAAAAGAAATCAAAGGCATCCAAATTGGCAAAGAAGAAGTCAAACTCTCTCTCTTTGTAGATGATATGATACTTTATGTGGAAAACCCAAAAGACTCCACCCCAAAACTGCTAGAACTCATACAGGAATTCAGTGAAGTGGCAGGATATAAAATCAATGCACAGAAGTCAGTGGCATTTCTATATACCAACAACAAGACAGAAGAAAGAGAAATTAAGGAGTCGATCCCATTTACAGTTGCACCCAAAATCATAAGATACCTAGGAATAAATCTAACCAAAGAGGCAAAGGATCTGTACTCAGAAAAGCATAAAATACTCATGAAAGAAATTGAGGAAGACACAAAGAAATGGAAAAACGTTCCATGCTCATGGATTGGAAGAACAAATATTGTGAAGATGTCAATGCTCCCTAGAGCAATTTACACAGTTAGTACAATCCCTATCAAAATACCATCTACTTTTTTCAAAGAAATGGAACAAATAATCCTAAAATTTGTATAGAGCCAGAAAAGACCCCAAATAGCCAGAGGAATGTTGAAAAAGAAAAGCAAAGCTGGCAGCATCACAATTCCGGACTTCCAGCTCTATTACAAAGCTGTCATCTTCAAGACAGTATGGTACTGGCACAAAAATAGACACATAGATGAATGGAACAGAATAGAGAGCCCAGAAATGGACCCTCAACTCTATGGTCAACTCATCTTTGACAAAGCAGGAAAGAATGTCTAATGGAAAAAAGCCAGTCTCTTCAACAAATCGTGTTGGGAAAATTGGATAACCACATGCAGAAGAATGAAACTGGACCATTTCCTTACACCACACACAAAAATAGACTCAAAATGGTTGAAAGACCTCAATGTGAGACAGGAGTCCATCCAAATCCTCTAGGAGAACACAGGCCGCAACCTCTTCGACCTCAGCCGCAGCAACTTCTTCCTAGAAACATCACCAAAGACAAGGGAAGCAAGGGCAAAAATGAACTATTGGGACTTCATCAAGATAAAAAGCTTTTGCAAAGCAAAGGAAACAGTCAACAAAACCAAAAGACAACCGACAGAATGGGAGAAGATATTTGCAAATGACATATCAGATAAAGGGCTAGTATCCACAATCTATAAAGAACTCATCAAACTCAACACCCAAAGAACAAAGAATCCAATCAAGAAATGGGCAGAAGACATGAACAGACATTTTTGCAAAGAAGACATCCAAATGGCCAACAGACAAATGAAAAAGAGCTCAATATCGCTCGGCATCAGGGAAATCCAAATCAAAACCTCAATGAGATACCACCTCACACCAGTCAGAATGGCTAAAATTAACAAGTCAGGAAACGACAAATGTTGGCGAGGATGCGAAGAAAGAGGATCCCTCCTACACTGTTGGTGGGAATGCAAGCTGGTGCAGCCACTCTGGAAAACAGTATGGAGGTTCCTCAAAAAGTTGAAAATAGAGCTCCCATATGATCCAGTAATTGCACTACTTGGTATTTACCCCAAAGATGCAAAAGTGGGGATCCAAAAGGGTACATGCACCCCAGTGTTTATAGCAGCAATGTCCACAATAGCCAAACTGGAAAGAGCCAAGATGTCCATCGACAGATGAATGAATAAAGAAGAAGTGGTATATATATACAATGGAATATTATGCAGCCATCAAAAGGAATGGGATCTTGCCATTTGCAATGACGTGGATGGAACTGGAGGGTATTATGCTGAGCGAAATAAGTCAAACAGAGAAAGACATGTATCATATGACCTCACTGATATGAGGAATTCTTAATCTCAGGAAACAAACTGAGGGTTGCTGGAGTAGGGGTTGGGGTGGGAGGGTTGGGGTGGCTGGGTGATAGACACTGGGGAGGGTATGTGCTATTGTGAGCACTGTGAATTGTGCAAGACTGTTGAATCACAGATCTGTACCTCTGAAACAAATAATACATTATGTTTTAAGAGAAAAAAAAAAAGAATAAGATAGCAGGAGGGGAAGAATGAAGGGGGGGAATTGGAGGGGGAGACGAACCATGAGAGATGATGGACTCTGAAAAACAAACTGAGGGTTCTAGAGGGGAGGGGGATGGGAGGATGGGTTAGCCTGGTGATGGGTATTGAGGAGGGCACATTCTGCATGGAGCACTGGGTGTTATGCACAAACAATGAATCATGGAACACTACATCTAAAACTAATGATGTAATGTATGGGGATTAACATAACAATAAAAAAGAAAGGAAAAAAAAGATAAGGAGAAAAGAATTAAAGCAAGCCATTAAAAAAATTCAACAATCCACAAAGACAAAAGGAATCCACGAAACAGAGAAAATAATTAACAAAATACAATATGTCCTTATCTATCAACAATTACTTTAAATGTTAATGGACTGAACTTCTCAATCAAAAGAGAGTCACTGAAAAGATTTAAGAGACTCAACTATATGCTCTTCGCAAAAGACTCATTTTAGTTATAAGAACACACATGGGCTGAAAGTGACAGTTTAATGAAAGGTATCCCAAGAAAATTGTAACCAAAAGAGAGCAGGGTGGCTAAAATTATGTCAGGAAAAAAATAGACTTTTAGTAAAAAAAGGGGGTGGGGCACTTTGGTGGTTTAGTTGGTTAAGCATCTGCCTTCAGGCTCAGGTCATGATCCCAAGGTGCTGGGATCGAACGCTAAGTTGGGCTCCCTGCTCAGTGGGGAGCCTGCTTCTCCCTCTCCTTCTGCCTGAAGCTCCCCCATTTGTGCTCTCTGTCTCTTTGTTAAATCAATCAATCAATAAATCTTTAAAAAAAACTGTCACAAAAAACAAAGGTCATTATGCAGTGATAAAAGAGTCAAATGTACATAAACATATATCAATTTTAAATCAATGTAAACCCAATATCAAATTACCTAAATATATAAAGCAAACTTACTGAAGTGAAGAGGTAAATAGAAATACAATAATAGGAAATTCTTATGGCCCATTTTCTATTATGGGTGGATCTTCCAGAAATAAAACCAATAAAGAAACAGCAGAAGTGAACAACACTACAGATCAAATGGACTTAAACTATGTACGGAATACTCAATATAAGAGCAGTAGAATTCTCATTCTTCTCAAGTGCACAGGAAACATTTCCCAAGGTAGATCATGTGCTAGGTCACAAATCAAGTCTTACCCTATTTTAAAAGATTGAATTTACTTCATATATGATTTTTGGTTATAATGAAATGAAATTAGAAATCAATAATAGCCAGACAGTGGAACAGCCAAAACAAATGCATTTATTGATGAAGTTTGCTATCTTGTATATGCACAGTTCCTGGTGCCCCAAAATAATTATAATAGCAACACCAAAGATTACTAATCAGGTCACTGTAACAAATAGAGTAATAATGAAAAAGTTTTGAAATACTGAAAGAATTACCAAAATGTGACAGAGACATAAAGTAAGCAAATGTGGTTGGCAAATAGTGTCAATATAGTTGCTCAAATGTCCACAATAGCCAAACTGTGGAAAGAGCCAAGATATCCATCAACAGATGAATGAATAACGAAGATGTGGTATATATATACAATGGAATATTATGTAGCCATCAAAAGGAATGAGATCTTGCCATTTGCAATGACGTGGATGGAACTGGAGGGTGTTATGCTGAGCGAAATAAGTCAATCAGAGAAAGACATGTATCATATGACCTCACTGATATGAGGAATTCTTAATCTCAGGAAACAAACTGAGGGTTGCTGGAGTGGGTGTTGGGGTGGGAGGGATGGGGTGGCTGGGTGATAGACACTGGGGAGGGTATGTGCTATTGTGAGCACTGTGAATTGTGCAAGACTGTTGAATCACAGATCTGTACCTCTGAAACAAATAATACATTATATGTTAAGAGAAAAAAAAAAGAATAAGATAGCAGGAGGGGAAGAATGAAGGGGGGGAATTGGAGGGGGAGACGAACCATGAGAGATGATGGACTCTGAAAAACAAACTGAGAGCTCTAGAGGGGAGGGGGGAGGGAGGATGGGTTAGCCTGGTGATGGGTATTGAGGAGGGCACATTCTGCATGGAGCACTGGGTGTTATGCACAAACAATGAATCATGGAACACTACATCAAAAACTAATGATGTAATGTATGATGATTAACATAACAATAAAAAATTTTAAAAATATATAATTGCTCAACTCAGGGTTACCACAAACCTTGAATTTGTAAAAAAAAAAAAAAAAATGCAGTGTCTGCCAAGCACAATAAAGCAAAATACAGTAAAAATGAAAAAAAGAAAGAAATCAAAAATAGAAAACAGGACTATTCACAGAGACATTGAAGTTAAAAAACACATATTTAAAAACTATTGCAAACCCCCCCACAACTATTGTAACAAAGAAGAAATCAAAAAGAAAATTAGAAAATTTCTTGAGACCAAAAATGAAAAATACAATATACACAAATTAAAAGTTATCAAAAGCAAAGAAATAATAAAGTTAAGAGCAGAAACAAATGAAATAGAGAAAAGAAAAATAATTTAAAAAATAAGAGCTGGTGGGCACCTGGGTGGCTTAGTCAGTTAAGCATCTGCCTTCAGCTCAGGTCATGATCCCAGAGTCCTGGGATCAAGTCCGGTGTCAGGCTCCCTGCTCAGGGGGGAGCCTGCTTCTCCCTCTGCCTGTCACTCCCCCTGCTTGTGCTCTCTCTCTCTCTCTGTCAAATAAATAAATAAAATCTTAAAAAAAAAAGAAATGGTTTTTAGAATGCATGAACTAAATCAACCACAATTTAGCTAGAATAACTATGGAAGAGAGAATACTCAAGTAAGTAAAATTAAAAATGAAAGAGGAGAGATTACAACTGAACCAACAGAAATAAAAAGGACCATTTTAAGTAATTATATGGCCACAAATCAGACAACCTAAAGAAATGAATAAGTTCCTACAACTATACAACTTATAATGATTGAATCAATAATAAATAGCCTGAACAGATCAATAAGAAATAAAAAAATATTAAGGAATAATTTAAAAGCTTCCAACAAAGAAAAGCTCAGGACCAGATGGCTTCAGAGATAAATTCTACCAAACACTTGAAGAATACTAATTCTTCTTAAATTCTTCTAAAAAACAAAAGGGAATACTTCTAAATTCATTCTATGGGACCAACATTACCCTGATACCAGAGTCAAAAAAAGGCACCACAAAAAGAAGAAAGAAAGAAAGAAAGAAAGAAAGAAAGAAAGAAAGAAAGAAAGAAAGAAAGAAAGAAAGAAAGAAAGAAAGAAAGAAAGAAAGAAAAGAAAGAAAAGAAAGAAAGAAAGAAAAGAAAGAAAAAGAAAGAAAAGAAAGAAAGAGAGAGAGAGAAAGAAAACTAAAGGCCAGGGCGCCTGGGTGACTCAGTTGGTTAAGCGACTGCCTTCGGCTCAGGTCATGATCCTGGAGTCCCTGGATCGAGTCCCACATCGGGCTCCCTGCTCGGCGGGGAGTCTGCTTCTCCCTCTGACCCTCCCCCCTCTCATGTGCTCTCTCTCTCCTCTCATCCTCTCTCTCAAATAAATAAATTAAAAAAAATCTTAAAAAAAAAAAAAGAAAAGAAAACTAAAGGCCAAATTCCTGATGAACATATTTGAAAAAATCCTCAAGGAAATACTAGCAAACCAAATATAAAAACAAATTAAAAGTATCACACACAATGACCAATTAGGATTTATTCCTGTGTGTATAAGGAAAGTTGAACATATTCAGTGGAAACTTTACTTCCTGCCACATACAAAAATAAATTCCAACTGGATTTAAGATGTAAATGATAAAGGTAAAAAGAGTATCTTTGGGATTAAAACATACTACAGCATATTTGAGACATTGAAGAAAGGAAATGTTAATTAAACTGGACAGATACAACATTAATAATAAATGAAAAATATGAATTGTTCTACATTAAAAGTAATCACTTATTTTATATTTAAATACAATTAATATACAATATTGTATTATTTTAGGTGTACAACAGTGATTTAACCTTTGTGTAAATTGCAATATAATCAGCTCCTGAAGTCTAGTACCATACATCATCATACAAAGGTAACATAATATTAATAACTATATTACCCATATAGTTGTACATAGCTGTACATTACTTATCCATGATTTATTTATTTTATAAGAGTGTAATTCTTGATCCCATTTACCTGTTTCACTCCCCCACCACACCTCTGATTTAGCAACCACCAGTCCATTTTCTGTATCTAACTAGGATTCTGGGTTTTGTTTGGTTTGGTTTCATTTGTTTTGGTTTTTAGATTCCACATATAAGTGAAATCACACAGTATATGTCTTTCTCAGACTGAGTTATTTCACTTAGCTTAATACCTTCAAGATCAATCCATGTTTTTGCAAATGGCAAGATGTCATTCTTATTTATGGCTGAGAAGTATTCCATTGCATATATGTATACCACATCTTTCTTACCCATTTATACATCAATGGGCACTTAAACTGTTTCCATATCTTGGCTGTTGTGAATAATGCTGCAGTGAATATAAGGGTACACATATCTCTTCAAATTGCTGTTTCATTTTCTTCAGATTGATACCCAGAACTGGAATTGATAGATCAAATGATGGTTCTATTTTTAATTTTTTGAAGAAACTCCATACTGTTTTCAGTAATAACTGTACCAATTTACAATCCCACCAACAATGCATGAGTATTTCTTGTTCACACTTTCACCAACACTTGTCATTTCTTGTCTTTTTGATACTAGCCATTCTGATAGGTGTGAAGTGATATCTCATTGTGGTTTTGATTTATATTTCCCTGGTGGTGAGTGATGTCAAGCATCTTTTTATGTGCTTGTTGGCACCCTGTATGTCTTATTTGGGGAAAAATCTATTCAGATCTTCTGCCCACTTTTAAGCAGATTTCTTTTTTGTTATTGAGTTGTAAAAGATTTATATATTTTGAATACTAACCTTGTATTAGATATATAATTTTCAAATATCTTTTCCCATTCCCGTTCTTTTGTTTTGTTGATGGTATCCTTTCCTGTACAGAAGTGATTTTGTTTGTTTGTTTGTTTGTTTTTAGTTTGATGCAAAACTTTTTTGTTTTGTTTTGTTTTGTTTTGTTGCCCTTGCCTTTGCATTCAGATCCAAAAAAATCGTTGCTAAGATTGATGTCAAGTAACTTACTTCCTTTGATTTCTTCTAGGAATTTTATGTTTTCAGATTATGTACATTCAAGTTTTTAATGCATTCTTAGTAAATTTTGTTTGTGGTATAAGATAGTGGTCCAGTTTCATTGTTTTGCATGTAGCTGTCCAGTTTTTCTAACACCAATTATTGAAGAGATTGTCCTTCACCATTGTATATTCTTGGTTTATTTGTTATAAATTGACTATATATATTTGTGGGTTTATATCTGGGTTCTCTATTCTGTTCCATTGATCTATATGTAAGTTTTTGTGCCAATGCCATACTGTTTTGATTATTATAGCTTTGCATTATAATTTTAAATCTGGGAATATTTTACCTTTGACATTCTTGCTTTTGCTATTGCTTTGGCTATTTGGGTCTTTTGTGGATCCATACAAATTTTAGAATTATTTGTTCTGATTCTGTGAAAAATACCATTGGAATTTTGATAAGGACTGCATTGAATCTGTAGATTGGATTGGTTGGTACTGACATTTTAACAATAATTCTTCCAACTCATGAGCATGGAAAATCTCTTCTTCATGTCTTCAATTTCTCTCATCAATGTCTTGTAGTTTTCAGTGTACAGGTCTCTCATCTCTTTGTTTGAATTTATTCTTAGGTATGTTGTTCTCTTTGATGAAATTGTACATGGGATTTTTTTCTTGATTACTCTTTCTGATATTTTATTATTACTGAATAGAAACAATTTTGTATACTAATTTTGTATTCTAAAGCTTTATGGAATTATTTTACTAGGTCTAACAGTTTTCTGGTGGAGTCTTTAGGGTTTTCTACATATAGTGTCATGCCATCTGCAAATAGTGACCATTTAAACTCTTCTTTTCCAATTTGGATACATTTTATTTTGTTTTCCTTGCCTAATTGCTGTGGCTAGGACTTCCAATGAAATGCTGAATAAAAGTGGGTAGAGTGGGCATCTTTATCTTGCTTCTGATCTTAGAAGTAAAATTTTTGGCTTTTCACTGTTGAGTATGATATTAGTTGTGGGTTTGTCATATATGGTCTTTATTATGTTGAGAAGCATTCATTCTATACCCACTTTGATGAGAGTTTTTATCATAAATGCATATGGAATTTTGTCAAATTCTTTTTCCATTTTGATGTTCATATGATTTTTTTCTTTCATTTTATGTGATCCATCACATTGATTGATTTGTGGATGTTCAATCTTTCTTGAATCCCTGGAATAATTCCCACTTGATCATGGTGTATGATCCTTTGAATGTGTTGTTGAATTTGGTTTGCTAATATTTTGTTGAGGATTTTCACATCTATGTTCATCATGAATATTGGCCTGTAGTTTTCTTTTTCTTTCATTCATTCATTCATTCATTCATTCATTCATATCTTTCTGATATTTTTGTCTGATTTTGGTATCAAGGTAGTGTCAGCCTTGCAAAATGAGTTTAGTAGTACATGCCTCTCCTCCTCCTCCTTTTTCTTCTTCTTTTGTATAAGTTTGAGAAGGATGGGCATTAAATTTTCTTTGAATGTTTGGTATAATTCACCAGTAAGCCATCTCATCCTGGACTTTTGTTTATTGGGAGGTTTTTGATTACTGATTCAATGTAGTAATGTGTCTATTCAGTTTTTCTATTTCTTCCTGATTTATTCTTGGGAAATAATTTGTTATTAGGAATTTATCTATTTTTTTCTAGGTTGTGCAATCATTGGAATATAATTGTTCATAGTTTCTTATAATCCTTTGTATTTTTGTGGCATGAGTTATAACTTGTTTTCTTTCATTTCTGATTTTATTTATTTCAGTCAATTCCTTTTTTTTCTTGGAGAGTATACTTACAGGTGTGTTAACTATCTTTTCAAAGAAATTGCTCTTAGTTTCACTGATGTTTTCTTTTTTTATTAATATTTTCTATTGTCCCTTTATTCTCTATTTCACTTAATTCTGCTCTGATCTTTATTATTTCATTTCTTTACTAACTTTTGGCTTCATTTGTTCTTTTTCTAGTTCTTTTACATGTAAACTTATTTATTAGAGATTTTCTTTGCTTCTTTAGATAAGCCTCTATCACTATGAACATCCCTCTTAGAATTACCATTGCTGTATCCCATAGATTTTGATGTAATGCATTTCAATTTTCATTTGTCTCAAGGTATTTTTTTTAATTTATTCTTGATTTCTTTGTTGCCACATTGGTTGTTCTGTAGCATTTTGTTTCTTCTCCACACATGTGAGGGTTTTCTAGAGTTTTCCTGTAATTGTTTTCTAATATGTTTAATACCATTGTGTCCAGAAAAAAAATTTTTGATATAATTTCAATCCTTTTTAATTTTATGAAGATTGTTTTGTGACCTAACATATAATCTATCCTGGAGAATATTTCATGTGTATTTAAGAAGAATGTATCTTCTGCTGCTTTTGTATGTAAACTTCTGTATATATTGGATAAGTTTATCTGGTCTAATGTATCAATTAATGCTAATGTTCCCATATTGATTTTCTTTCTGGATGATTTATAGATTGCTATAATTGGGGTACTAAAGTCGCCTACAATTATTGTATTGCCTTCAATTTCTCCCTTCACATGTGTTAATATTTGCTTTATATATTTTGGTGCTCTTATATTGGGTGCATAAATCTTTACAAAAGGTATATCTTCTTGTTGGATTGACTCCTTTATGATTATACAATACCTATCTTTGTCTTTTATTACAGTCTTTGTTCTAAAGTTTTTGCTTTTTTTTTTTTTTTGGATATATGTATATTTACCCTAGCTTTCTTTGTTATCCATTTGCTTGAAACATCATTTTCCTCCCTTTACTTTCATTGTGTGTGTGTCCTTACATCTTAAGTGAGTCTCTTCTAGGCAGAATATAGATGGGTTTAATTTATTTTTTCATTCATTCAGCCCCTCTCTATCTTTTATTTGAGGAACTTAGTCCATTGACATTTAACTGTGGTTGATAATATATAGTATATTGCATATATATATATATATATATATATATCATTATATTAGATATAACATATATATCATATAATGTATATAATGATATTATAATTATTGATAGTTATGCACTTATTGCCTTTTTGTCATTTTTTTTTCCTGGCTGTTTTTGTCATTGCTCTTCATTTTTATTTTCTTCTCTTACTCTCTTCCTTTGTGATGTATTTTTTATTGTTATGCTTAGATTCCTTTCTCATTTTCTTTTGTGTATTTACTCTAAGATTTTCTTTGTGCTTGACCTAAGGTTCACATACACATTCTATGTATATAACAATCTATATTAGGTTGATAGTAACTTGGATTTGAATATATTCCAAAACTATATTTTCTTTCTCCTCAGTGTTTAATTTCTGATGTCATATTATACCTTTTTTTATTTTTATGTATCCCTTAACAAATTTTTGTAGTTTTAGTTTAGTTAATTATGCTTTTGTCTTTAAACTTCATAACAAATTTTTGTAGTTTTAATTTAGTTAATTATGCTTTTGTCTTTAAACTTCATAACAAATTTTTGTAGTTTTAGTTTAGTTAATTATGCTTTTGTCTGTAAACTTCATGCTAGTGTTATATATTATTAATCTACTATTTTTACTATATATTTACCATTTCCAGTGACATTTTTACTTTCATATGTTGTTTGCTGCTAATTAGTGCCATTTATTTTCAGATTTTAAAATTCCCTTTAACATTTCTTGTAAAGGCAGTTTAGTGGTGATAAACTCCTTTAGATTTTTCTTATTTAAAAAATTCTTTGGGGACTCCTGGGTGGTTCAGTCCATTGGGCTGCTGCCTTTGGCTCAGATCATGATACCAGGGTACTGGGATCAAGCCCTGCATCTAGCTCTCTGATCAATAGGGAGCCCACTTTTCCCTCTTCCTCTGCCCCTCCTCCAGTTGGTGCTCTCTCTCTCTCTCTCACTCTCTGTCTCTCAAATAAATAAATAAAATATTTAAAAAAATAAAAAAAATAAAACACTTTGTCTCCTTCAATTCTAAATGATATTTTTGCTGATTATAGTATTCTTGTTTGGAAGTTCTTTTTTTCAGCGCTTTGAATATGTTATGCCATTTCTTTCTGACCTGCAACATTTCTGCTGAAAAATCTGTTCATAGCCTTGTGGGGTTTTCCTTGTATGTAGCAAGCTGCTTTTTCCTTGCTACTTTTAAGATTCTTTCCTTATCTTTAAATTTTCACATTTAGATTATAAGGTGTCTTGGTATAGATCTCTTGGGTTAATTTTACTTGCAACTCTCTAGGCTATTTGGACATGGATGTCTGTTTCCTTTCTCAGGTTAAGGAAGTTTGTAGACATTATTCCTTCAAAAAATTGGCACTTTCTGTCTGTCTTCTCCTTCTAAGACCCTTATAATGCTTGATGTTGCCCTATAAGTCTCTTATTTTCATTTTTAAAAATCTTCCTTTAATATATTTTTTGATTTTAATATTTAATTTTAATTCCAGTTAGTTAACATACAGTGTTATATAAGTTTCAGGTATACAATATTGTAAATCAACATGTCTGTATATCATCCTGTGCTCATCATGACAAGTGCACTCCTCAATCCCCATCATCCATTTAACCCGTCCCTCCAAACCCTTCCTCTCTGGTAACCATCAGTTTTTTTCTCTATGAGTTGTTTCTTGCTTTCTCTCTCTCTCTCTCTCTCTCTCTCTCTCTCTCTCTTATTTTTCCCTTTGCTTGTTTGTTTAGTTTCTTAAATTCCACATATGAGTGAAATCATATTTTGTTTAGTGTGATACTCTATAGCTCTAACCATGTTGTTGCAAATGGAAAGATTTCATTCTTTTTTATGGCTGAACAATAGTTAATATATATATTAATATATATTATATTTTATTATACATATTAATATATATTAATAAATATATTATATATATCTCACACATCTTCAATCGATGGACACATGGACTGCTTCCATATCTTGGCTATTGTAAATAATGCTGCAATAAACATAGGGGTGCATGTATTCTTTGAATTAGTGTTCTTGTATTCTTTGGGTACATAACCAGTAATGCAATCATTGGATCAAAAGGTAGTGTTATTTTTAACTTTTTGAGGAATCTCCATACTGTTTTCCACAGTGCCTGCACCAGTTTGCATTCTCACCAACAATGCAAGAAGGTTGCTTTTTCTCCACATACTTGTCAACACATATTGTTTCTGGTGTTGAATTTAGCCATTCTGACAAGTGTGAGGTGATATCTCATTGTAGTTTTGATTTACATTTCCCTGACAATAAGTGATGATTAGCATCTTTTCATGTGTCTTTTGGCATCTGGATGTCTTACTTGGAGAAATGTCAGTTCTTGTTTTCTGCCCATTTTTTATTTGGATTATTTGTTTTTTGGGTGTTGATTTGTACAAGTTTTTTTAAGTGTCTTTTTTCAAGTTTTTATTTAAATTCTGGTTAGTTAACATATACTGTAATATTGGTTTCGGAAGTAGAATTCAGTGATTCCTCACTTGCATATGACTCCCAGTGTTCATCACAACAGCTGTCCTCCTTAATACCCATCACCCATTTAGCTCAGCTCCCACCCACCTCCCCTCCAGCAACCCTTAGTTTGTTCTGTATAGTTAAGAATCTCTTATGGTTTCCCTCCCTCTCTCTCTTTTTTTTTCTCCTTTCCCCCATGTTCATCTGTTTTGTTTCTTAAATTCCACATATGAGTGAATTCATATTGTATTTGTCTTTCTCTGACTGACTTACTTTGCTTAGCATAATACACTTTAGCTCCATCCATGTCATTGCAAATGGCAAGATTTCATTCTTTTTTTATGACTGAGTAATATCTCATTATATACATATATATGTTCTTTATCCATTCTTCAGTCAATGGACATTTGGGTTCTTTCCATAATGTGGCTATTGTTGATAATGCTGCTATAAACATCAGGGTGCATATCCCCTTCAAACCAGTATTTTTGTATCCTTTGGATAAATACCTAGTGTAATTAGCAGTGCAGTTGCTGCATCATAGGATAGTTCTATTTTTAACTTTTTGAGGAAACTCCATAGTGTTTTCCAGGGTGTCTGTACCAGTGTGCATTCCCACCAACAGTGTAAGAGTGTTCCCCTTTTTCTAAATCCTCACCAACATCTGTTGTTTCCTGTATTGTTAATTTTAGCCATTCTGGCAGGTGTGAGATGATATCTCCTGTAGTTTTGATTTGTATTTCCCTAATGAGGAGTGATTTGGAGCATCTTTTCATGTGCCTGTTGCCCATGTGGATGTCTTCTTCAGAAAAATATCTATTTGTGTCTTCTGCCCATTTTGTAATTACATTACTATTACTTATATTTTGGTGTTGAGTTTTAAAAATTCTTTATATATATTGGATACTAACAGATATGTCATTTGCAAATATCTTCTCCAATTCTGAAGGTTGCCTTTTAGTTTTATTGATTGTTTCCTTCACTCTGCAGAAGCTTGTTTACCTTGATGAAGCCCCAATAATTGATTTTTTGCTTTTGTTTCCCTTGTCTCCAGATATGTATCTAGTAAGAAGTTGCTACTGCTAATGTCAAGGAGTTTGTTGTTTATGTTCTCTTCTAAGATTTTGATGGTTTTCTGTCTCATATTTAGGTCTTTCATCTATTTGGAATTTACTTTTGTGTATGGTGTAAGAAAGTGGTCCAGTTTCATTCTTTTGCATGTTGCTGTCCAGTTTTCCCAACACTTTAAATTATTGAGTAGATTATTTATACCTGCATCATTAAGTTCTTCTGAGGCTGTGTCTTATTCTCTCATTTGAAACACCTTTTTCTCTTTCCTCATTTTGTTTGACTATATTTCTATGTATTAGGCAAAATGGGTACTTCTTTTAGTCTTGGAACAGTGGTGTTTTTTAATCATAAACCTTGTTCACCCTTTTCCTCATTATTGGTTGTCTCTTGAACCTTTGTGATTGTCTAAACAGCCTGGTTTATTCTTTTTTTTTTTTTTAAAGATTTTATTTATTTATTTGACAGAGAGAGATACAGCGAGAGAGGGAACACAAGCAGGGGGAGGAGTGGGAGAGGGAGAAGCAGGCTTCCCGCTGAGCAGGGAGCCCGATGCGGGGCTCAATCCCAGGACCCCGGGATCATGACCTGAGCCAAAGGCAGATGCTTAATGACTGAGCCACCCAGGCGCCCATGGTTTATTCTTTATATTCTTGTCATTCAGGGTGTACTAAGATCTGTTGGTGTTCCAAGGGGAAGAATCTCATTTTGTGTCTAGTTCCAAGCTGATTTGAAGTCAGGCCTTCAGGCAGCAGCTTTTATTTATTTATTTTTATTTTATTTAAATTCAATTAATTAACATGTAGTGTATCATTAGTCTCAGAGGTAGAGTTGAGTGATTCATCAGTTGCATATAACACTCAGTGCTCATCACATCAAGTGCCCTCCTTAATGCCCATTACCCAGTTACCCCATACCCCCACCCACCTCCCCTCCAGCACCCCTCAGGTTTTTTCCTAGAGTTGAGAGTCTCTTATGGTTTATCGCCCTCTCTGATTTCATCTTATTTTATTTTTCCCTGCCTTCCCCTATGATTCTCTGTTTTGTTTCTTAAATTCCATATATGAGTGAAATCAAATGATAATTGTCTTACTCTGATTGACTTATTTTGCTTACCCTCTAGTTCCACCCACATTGTTTCAAATTTCATTTTTGATGGCTAACTAATTTTCCATCAAAAATAACACATATATGCCACTAATATTTCATATATCTATATCTATATCTATATATATAGAATACCCCTATGTATGTGGAATACCCCATATATGCCACATCTTATTTATCCACTCATCTGTTGATAAACATCTGGGCTCTTTCCATAGTTTGGCTATTGTGGACATTCCTGCTACAAACATTGGGATGCAGGTGCCCCTTCAGATCACCATGCTTATATCTTGTGGGTAAATACCTAGTATTGAATTTGCTGAGTTGTAAGGTAGCTCTATTTTTAACTTTCTGAGGAACCTCCATACTGTTTTCTGGAGTGGCTGCACCACCTTGCATTCCCATCAGCAGTGTTAGAGGGTTCCCCTTTCTCCACATCCTCACCAATATTTGTTGTTTCTTAACTTTTTAAATTTTAGCCATTCTGACCTGTGTGAGGTGGTATTTCATTGTGGTTTTGATTTGTATTTCCCTGATGCCAAGTTATGATGAGTGTTTTTTCATGTGTCTCTTGGCCATTTGTATATCTTCTTTGGAGAAATGTCAGGCAGCAGCTCTTAAAGTATTAAAATACACACAGTCCTGTGGGGCCATGATTGTAAATCCTGTTTGCCTCTGAATCAGGAGATGTGAAAGTGTCCCCTGCACAATTTGCAAAACAAAACAAAACAAAACAAAACAAAAAACACAGTGTATAAGCTCCTTTCTCAGGGGTCCTGTTGAGCTGTAACAAGGCCAAAGGGATATGCAAAAATGATGTCTCTCTGCTTATGTTTCCTGTAAGTACCTCTGTAGCCTTTGGATGTATGAAAAACCTGAAGCCTGTCCCTCAGGCTGAAGCTCCAGGATAAATAAATACATTTTTTTTTCCATAGGAACACTGGGATTGTGTTTCAGACTGGTCTCTGTTCAGTGCCCTGTAGATGTTGTCCTACCAATAACTTTCCATTTTTTATAGTCTCTTAAAGCTCAGGAACACCATCATCCTTGTCCACTAGACCCAGGCTAACAAGGGTTGTCACTTGTGTGATATGCATGTACCCACTGGCTTTAGCAGGGCATCTGGACAGTGTAAGGGGTGGTACATTCTTGTCATATTCATAAAAATAGTGGTAAAATGCCTTGACTATGAATGTTCAGTAGCTTTAGCAATGGTGTGGAAGAGTACACTGTCTACATGTGTGTGTTGGCCCTAGGTTGAAAGTGGGAGAATGCTGTTACTGCTCAAACTCACCAACCCCAGCTAGGGTGTGAGAGAGGTTTGCAACTGAACACATTTACTGATTTTATAGAGTGGGAGAATTCTGTGACTGCTTATGCTGACCTACTCCAGCCAACAAGTGGGAGATCACTGTGACCACCACTGCTCTCAGGTCTCGTCAATACAGTGGGATAGTTCCATTATCACTCATTCACACCCACTCTAGAGAGGCATCGGAAGGGTGCCATACATATGTGTGCCAACCTGCACGTGCAGAGTAGTTGGATAGCACACAAATGGCATTCACAAGTGCCTCTGTCTCCAGAAAGAGCCTCAACAGGCCCCTGCCCCTCCATCAGATGCCTCCAGAACAGCAAATCTATCTACTTCACATACAGTTTAGCAACTTTTAAGTTCATGCTTTTGTATTGGATACCAGGGGAAGTAAGCCTAGTCAGCCCTTTAAAAGGAATATCTCAGTTTCCTGTAGTACTTTTGGTCCTTTAGACACCAGTCCCATTGGTCTTCTAAGAAGATAGATGCTTTGGGGGAACTTGTCCCTTCAGTGTAAATCCTAAGGGTTGGTGTGCCTGATAAGATTGATCTTATAGAAGTGCCAGACTGTTGAGTTCCCTCCTTATTGCACATCTCTATTCTGGTGGTGGGGTTTTTGATGAGAATGGGTCTCTGATGCCCTACTTTTCTTTGGTAAGGTCATCCTATCAGTTTTTGTTAAGAAGCAGTTTAATTGGTTTTCAGATTTTTTTTTTCAGAAAGAAATGATCCATATGTAACTGTATATTTGGTGCAACTGTGGGGGGAGGTGAGTTCAGGATCTTCCTATGCCATCTTGGACCCTTCCTTCAAAAGTATTTACTTCTGAGTTTCACTCTTGGAATTACAGCATGAGGAACTCTGTGTACTCACTTCCAAATTAAAAAGCATAACTGTTTGATATTCCATTTTCCTAAGGAAATTGAGCAAATGAGGAAATATTTATTCATGAAAATATACCAAGCATCACGAAGAAATGCATGAGTATGTGGCACTTGAGCCAAAATCTATTCGTTCCTTCCCAAATTCCCTAGGTCCAGTTGATAAAATCCCTATTCTTATTGGGACTGGCAAACAATACAGGGATCTCTCTCCCCTTATATTCCAATCAAGAGATATGGAACCTACCAGGATGGCCAGGCAAACCAGCCTGTCTTATCTCTCTAACTCAAACTTGAAGAAGCCATTGAAGTTAGGTTTTCCTTTCCATCACACAGCTCACATCTGCCCTATGCCAGGGTGGTAGGCTGAGAATAGTAAGACCTGAAGTGCCTTCATGTTAGGTCAATAAGAGGGCTGATGATACACACAAAGAAGGTAGCAACAAGCCTTGCAGAAACCCTGGAGTAATGGCTTCGGGATTTTTCCTGGGAGAAGTCATTTATAAGAATAGAATGTTTCCAGAATTACCCCCAAAGAAGCTGGGCTTCTTTGAAACAGAATGTGGAGAATTTCAAGTCTAAGGGTTCTCTCACATATAATAGCTTTTTTTAAATTATATTATGTTAGTCACCAAACAGTACATCATTAGTTTTTGATGTAGTGTTCAATGATTCATTGTTTACTTATAACACTCAGTGCTCCATGCAATACATACCCTCCTGAATACCCTTCATGGGGATAAACCATACCCACAACCCCATCCCCTCTAAAACACTCAGATGGTTTCTCAGAGTCCATAGTCTCTCATGATTCATCTCCCCCTCCGATTCCCCCCCTTCATTTTTCGCTTCTTTCCCCTAATGGCCTCCATGCTATTCCTTATGTTCCACAAATAAGTGAAACCATATGATAATTGACTTTCTTTACTTGACTTATTTCACTTAGCATAATCTCCTCCAGTCCCATCCATGTTGATGTACAAGTTGGGTATTCATCCTTTCTGATGGCTGAGTAATATTCCATTGTATATATGGACCACATCTCTATCCATTTGTCTGTTGAGGGCATGTGGGCTCTTTCCACAGTTTGGATATTGTGGACATTGCTGCTATGAACATTGGGGTGCATATGGCCCTTCTTTTCACCATATCTGTGTCTTTGGGGTCAATACCCATGAGTGCAATTGGTGGGTCATAGGGTAGCTCTATTTTTAATATTTTGAGGAACCTCCACACTTTTTGCCAAAGTGGCTATACCAACTTGCATTCCCACCAACAGTGTAAGAGGGTTCCCCTTTCTCCACAACCTCTCCAACATTTGTTGTTTCTTGTCTTGTCAATTTTTGCCATTCTAACTGCTGTAAGGTGGTATCTCAGTGAGGTTTTGAATTGAATTTCCCTGATGGCAAATGATGATGAACATTTTTTCATGTGTCTGTTAGCCATTTGTATTTCTTCTTTGGAGAAGTGTCTCTTCATGTCTTCTGTCCATTTTTTAACTTGGTTATTTGGTCTTTGGGTGTTGAGTTTGAGAAGTTCTTTATAGATCTTAGGTATCAGCCCTTTATCTGTAGTGTCATTTGCAAAAAATTCTCCCACTCCATGTGCCTCTTTGTTTTGTTGACTGTTTCCTTTGCTGTGCAGAAGCTTTTTATCTTGATGAATTCCCAAAAGTTCATTTTTGCTTTTGTTTCCCTTGCCTTTGGGGACATTTCTTGAAAGAGTTTGCTGTGGCCAATGTTGAAGAGGTTACTGCTCATGTTCTCCTCTAGGATTTTGATGGATTCTTGTCTCATATTGTGGTCTTTCATCCATTTTGAGTTTATCCTTGTGTATGGTATATGAGAATGGTCGAGTTTCATTTTTCTGTATATAGCTGTCCAATTTTCCCAGCACCATTTATTGAAGAGACTGTCTTTTTTCCATTGCATATTTTTTCTTGCTCTGTCAAAAATTATTTTATCACAGAGTTGAGGATCCATATCTGGGCTCTCTATTCTGTTCCATTGGTTTATGTGTCTGTTTTTGTGCCAGTACCATGTTGTCTTGGTGATCACAGATTTGTAACATAGCTTGAAATCAGACAACGTGATATCCCCAGCTTTGTTTTTTTTTTTTTTTTTCAACATTTCCTTGGCGATTTGGGGTCTTTTCTGATTCCATAGAAATTTTAGGATTGTTTGTTCCAGCATTTGGAATAATGTCATTGGAATTTTGATCAGGATGGTGTTGAAAGTATAGATTGCTTTGGGCAGCATAGACATTTTAATAATGTTTATTCTTCTGATCCATGAGCATGGATGCTTTTCAATCTTTTTGTGTCTTCTTCAATTTTGTTCATAAGTGATTTGTAATTCCTAGAGTATAGATCCTTTACCTCTTTGGTTAGGTTTGTTCCAAGGTATCTTATGGTTTTTGGTGCTATTGTAAATAGAATTGATTCCCTAATTTCTCTTTCTACACTTACATTGTTAGTGTATAATGAAGCAACTGATTTCTGTGCATTGATTTTGTATCCTGCCACATTACTGAACTGCTCTATGAGTTCTAGTAATCTGGGGGTGGAGTCTTTTGGGTGTTCGACATAAAGTATCATGTCATCTGTGAAGAGAGTTTGACTTCTTCTTTGCCAATTTGAATACATTTTATTTCTTATTGTTCTCTGATTGCTGTTGCTAGGACTTCTAGTACTATGTTGAACAATAGTGGTGAGACTGGGCATCCTTGTCATGTTCCTGATCTTAAGGGAAAGGCTCTCATCTTTTCCCCATTGAGAATGATATTCGCTGTGGGTTTTTCATAGATGGATTTTATGAACTTGAGGAGTTTTCCCTCTACCCCTATATTCTGAAGAGTTTTAATCAGGAAAGGATGCTATATTTTGTCAAATGCTTTTTTCTGCATCAATTGAGAGGTCCAAATGGTTCTTCTCTCTCCTCTTATTAGTGTGTTCTATCACATTGATTGTTCTGTGAATGTTCAACCATCCTTGCTTCCCAGGGATCGATCCCACCTGGTCGTGGTGGATGATCTTTTTAATGTATTGTTGGATCCTATTAGCTAAGATTTTGTTGAGAATTTTTACATCCATATTCATCAGGGATAGCAGTCTGAAATTCTCCTTTTCTATGGGGTCTTTGCCTGGTTTGGGGATCAAGGTAATGCTGGCCTCATAGAATGAGTTTGGAAGCTTTCCTTCTGTTTCTATTTTTTGAGACAGCTTCAGGAAAATACATATGATTTCTTCTTTGAATGTTTGGTAGAATTCTGCAGGGAATCCATCAGGCCCTGGACTTTTGTTTTTTGGGAGGTTTTTGATCACTGCTTCAATCTCGTTACTGGTTATTGGCCTATTCAGGTTGTCAATTTCTTCCTGTTTCAGTCTTGGTAGTTTATAGGTTTCCAGGAAGGCATCGATTTCTTCCACGTTGCTCAATTTATTGGCATAGAGTTGTTGATAATAATTTCTAATAATTGTTTCTATTTCCTTTGTGTTAGTCATGATCTCTCCCTTTTCATTCATAATTTTATTAATTTGGGTCCTTCCTCTTTTCTTTTGGATAAGTCTGGCCAGTGGTTTATTGATCTTATTAATTCTTTCAAAGAACCAGCTTCTAGATTCATTGATCTGATCTACCATGTTACTGGGTTCTAATTCATTGATCTGTGCTCTAATCTTAATTATTTCTCTTCTAATGTGTGGCTTAGGCATCGTTTGTTTTTTTATCTCCAGTTCTTTAAGGTGTAAAGGTACCTGGTGAATTTGGGATTTTACTATTACTTTGAGAGGTTTGGATGGCTATGTATTTCCCCCTTAGGACTGCCTTTGCAGTATCCCATTGGTTTTGGACTGATGTGTTTTCATTCTCATTGGTTTCCATGAATTGTTTAAGTTCTTCTTTGATTTCCAGGTTGACCCAAACATGCTTAAGCAGAATGGTCTTTAGCTGCCAAGTGTTTGTATTTCTTCCAAATTTTTTCTTGTGATTGAGTTCCAGTTTTAAAGCGTTGTGGTCTGAGAATATGCAGGGAATAATCTCAATCTTCTGGTATTGGTTGAGCCCTGATTTGTGACCCAGTATGTGATCTATTTTGGAGAAAGTCCCATGTTCATTTGAGAAAAATGAATATTTTGTTGTTTTAGGGTGGAATGTTCTGTATATATCTATGAGATCCATCTGGTCCAGGGTGTCATTCAAAGCTCTTGTTTCCTTGTTGATTTTCTGCTTAGATGATCTGTCTATTGCCGAGAGTGGAGTATTGAGGTCTCCTACAATTAACGTATAATTATCAATGTGACTCTTTATTTTGGTTAACAGTTCACTTATGTAGTTGGCTGCTCCCATGTTGGGGGCATAGATATTTAGAATTCTTAGATCTCCTTGTTGGATAGACCCTTTAAGAATGATATAGTGTCCTTCTGTGTCTCTAACCACAGTCTTTGGCTTAAAATCTAATTTGTGTGACATGAGAACTGCTACCGCAGCTTTCTTTTGAGGTCCGTTGGCATGGAAGATGGATCTCCATCCCTTAACTTTCAGTCTGGATGTAACTTTAGATTCAAAATGAGTCTCTTGTAGACAGCATATGGATGGGTCCTGTCTTTTTATCCATCCTGCAACCCTGTGCCGTTTTATGGGAGCATTTAGGCCATTTATGTTGAGAGTGATTATTGAAAGATATGAAATTATTTTCATCATGTTGTCTGTGAATTCCTTGTTTCTATAGATTGTCTCTGTAAATTTCTGTTCTGTATCACTCTTGGGGTCTTTCTCCTTTTAAAGAACACCCCTTAATATATCTTGCAGGGCCATCTTAGTGGTCACATATTCTTTCAGTTTCTGCCAGTCTTGGGAGCTCCTCTTCTTTCCATCCATTCTAAATGACAGCCTTGCAGGATAAAGTATTCTTGGCTGCATGTTCTTCTGAATATGTCTTGGCAGCCCTTTTTGGCTTGCCAGGTCTCTGTGGATAGGTCTGACGTTATTCTGATGTTCCTCCCTCTGTATGTAAGGAATCTCTTCCCCCTAACTGCCCTTAAGATGGTTTCCATGGTTCTAAGATTTTTGAGTTTACTATTAAATGCCAGGGTGTTGGTCTTTTCTCCTTGATCTTGGGAGGGGACCTCTCTGCCTCTAGGACATGAATGTTTGTTTCCTTCCCCAGATTAGGGAAGTTCTCAACTACAATTTGCTCATATATATCTTCTAGTCCTCTCTCTCTGTCCACCCCCTCAGGGATCCCAGTAATTCTGACATTAGAACATTTCATGCCATCACTTATTTCTCTAATTCTGTTTTCATGGATTTTGAGTTGTTTCTCCCAGGCTTCCTCATTTTCCTCCTTTGCTATCAGTTTGTGTTTTAGATCACTAATTCCTACTTCTGCCTTGTTTACCCTAGCTGTTAGAGTATCTAGTTTAGATTGGATCTCATTGGTAGCATTTTTAAGTTCTGCCAGTTCAGCTCTCATTTTCACCCTTAGGGACTCTATGTTGCCTAATCAATTTCTCCATTCTAGCTATCATCTTCATAACTGTCACCCTGATGTCTATTTCTGACATCTTGCTTATATCTATATCAATTTGTAAATCTGTGGCAGAAATCACAGTCTCTGAGTCTTTTCTAATTTGGGGACTCCTCCTCTTAGTCATTTTGTTGAGGGGTGGTTGATGGAATGTAGAGAATCCAAATTATTGACCACAACCCAAGCAAGATACACCTGCTTTATAGGGACCTTAGGTTTGTCGGCCTCTTGTTCTCCCAGCCTGTCTTCTGGGGGAGGGGCCTGCTGTGCTGTTACTCAGGCAACTTTATTCAGGCAGAGTTGCCCTGCCCCTTTTGGGTGGGGGGCATGGGCTCAGTGAAAAACAGTTATTTAGGGCTTTTGTTCTCTGGCAGCTTTCCCTGGCAGCTTTCTACATTTCTTCCAAGAGTCAGAGCAGAAGCGAACATTTCCAACCCTCTGCCTCTGAACAGAGATTGCAATCTGTTCTTCTGTGCACTCTCCAGTCCACACTGTCTCCATTTCTGTCTGTGCTGCTAAAAACCACAGCTGCCTGGGTTGTGCACCCCAAGGAGCACCCTCAACCCTCGCTTCCAGGTCCAGGCACATCGCTGCCTTTGGTGCTTCTAAAACCACCAGGCATCCCAGTTTGCATGTACCACCCCACAGTTCCAGGTTTCAGTCCAGGGGGCTGCCCTAAGTTCTTTCTCTGCTGCTACCAGTTGGCCAGTCTCTGCCCAGTCCCCAATGCAGGATGCTTTCATGCTCTAGTGGTGCAGGACCCCAGAGGCTCCCAGCCCCTTCCATTTATCTTCTGATATCTGCCCACAAAATCACGGCTCCCCCCTTCATACCTTGAAATCAACCACCTGCGATATTCTCTTTGTAGAGATCCAGATATATCTTCTTACCTCTCAGGATGATTTTGTGGGTGTTCAGAGTGGTCTGGTAGATATCCAGCTCAATTCAGGGGACCAGTTGTAATAAGGTTCCCTATTTCTCCACCATCGTTGCCTCTCTGTCCAATAGGTTTTTTTAATTAATAAGAACAAGCTAAACTACAGGACAGGTAACTCAACAGAGAATGTCAGAGGGATTGATAGCTAAAAAGAGCCCTTTAGGCATCAGAAAATTAACCTTCAAGTTCGGTCTAGAAAATTACACCTGTAAATTGGTCTAAATTTAATTTGGTCATATGTGATTTAAAACGTGCCACAGGGCATTGTAAAAGAAATAACTAACCAGCAATTAGTAGATTAATTAAATATTATGTGAGTACCAGAAGGAAAGAAAATAGAGATAGGTTAGAAAAAAAATATTAGAAGAAATAATGGCTGAAAACTCCTCAAATTTCATTCAAAAAAAAAAAAAGAGAGAAAGAAAGAAACATGATCTACACAACCAAGACTCAATATATTGTAAGTAGGATAAATGAGATCCACACCAAGACAGAACATTGTAAAAACTCTGAAAACAAAGTTTATAAAAAAGAAAAAAAGAAAGCACAGAAGACTGACTTTTTATAAAGGGACTAACATTAACACTACGACTAACATAAACAACGGAAGTCAGAAAAAAGTGAGAAGATGTATTCAGAATGGTTGAAAAAAAAGGTGAATGAAGAATCTTATATCCATCAAAACTGAAGACAAAATGAAGATAAAATAAAGACATTATCAGATAAAAAAACAGTAAATAATATATTCCTAACAGGTGTGTCTTACAGGAAATGGTAAAGGAGGCTCTTTTCTTTCTTTCTTTCTTTCTTTCTTTCTTTCTTTCTTTCTTTCTTTCTTTCTTTCTTTCTTTCTTTCTTTCTTTCTTTCTTTCCTCCTTCCTTCCTTCCTTCCTTCCTTCCTTTCTTTCTTTCTTCCTTTCTTTCTTCTTATTAAGCTTTTAATTTTAATTACAGTATAGTTGTCATACAGTGTTATATTACTTTCAGGGATACAATATAGTGATTCAACAATACTATATATTACTCAGTGCTCATCATGACAAGTGTACCCTTTAATCCCCATTACTCATTTTAGCCATTCCCCTACCCACCTCCGCTCTGGCAACCACCAGTTTGTTTTATATAGTTAAGAATCTGATTCTTGGTTTCTCTCTCCTTTTTCCCTTTGTCTATTTGTTTTGTTTCTTAATTTCCACATATGAATGAAATCATATGGTATTTGTCTTTCTCTGACTGGCTTATTTCACTTAGCATTATATTCTCTAGCTCCATACATGCTGTTGCAAAAGAGCACAAATACATGGAGGTTAAATAACATGCTACTACACAATTAATGGGTCAACCAAGAAATCAATGAAATCAAAAATTACATGGAAACAAATTAAAATGAAAACACAATGGTCTAAAATCTTGGGGGATGCAGCAAAAGCAGTTCAAAGAGGGAAGTATATAGCAATACAGGCCTACCTCAAAAGCAAGAAAAATCTCAAATAAGCAAACTAACTTCACATCTAAAGGAGCTAGAATAACAGACAACATACAAAACCAGCAGAAGGAGGGAAATAATAAATATTAGAGCAGAAATAAATGATATAGAAACAAAAAAAAATAGAACAAAACATTGAAACCAGGAGCTAGTTCTTTGAAAATATCAACCAAATTGATACACCTGTAGCAAGACTCATAAAAAAAGAGAGGACTCAAATAAAATCACAAATGTGAGAGGAGAAATAACAACCAATACCACAGAAATACAAACAATTGTAACAATATTGTGAAAAGTTGAATGTCAACAAATTGGACAACCTGCAAAAAGGTAATCAAAAACTGCCAAAAACAAAAGATCAGGACCAGATAGGATCACTGGTGAATTCTACCAAACATTTACAAAACAGTTAATACCTATTCTTCTCAAACTATTCCAAAAAATAGAAGAGAAAGAAACTTTCAAATTCATTCTAAAAGAAATTGTTTTTTAGAGATTTTTATTTATTTATTTATTTTAGAGAGAGAATGAACAAGGAGGAGGGGCAGAGGGAGAGGGAGAGAGATGGAGAGAGAAGCACACTCCCTGCTGAGCAGGGAGCCTGACACAAACCTTGATCCCAGGACCTGGAGATCATGACCTGAGCCAAAGGCAAACATTTAACTGACTGGAGCCACCCAGGTGCCCCTCTAAAGGAAGTTCTTAAAGCAAGTGATCCCAGATGCTAATTTGATTCTCTACACAGAAAAAAACAAGCAAGATTAAGGTGATTGTGTAAGTTTGCAAGACAATATAAATTTATACCTTATTTCTTTCTTAACTAATTTAGAAA
Organism: Neomonachus schauinslandi; assembly: GCF_002201575.2. NCBI lineage: Eukaryota > Metazoa > Chordata > Mammalia > Carnivora > Phocidae > Neomonachus > Neomonachus schauinslandi. The sequence goes on from NC_058419.1 coordinate 60,659,765, forward strand.
ATTATATACAACTATATATATAGTCTAATTGTATAATATATATAATTGCATATTGCAATATATAATATATATAATTGCATATATATATATAATTATATTGCTAGAGCTATAATATATAGAAATATAATGTATTTGGAAGTAAGAACAAAAGGGAGATGCATTGGTGCAAAGCTTTATTGGACTAAGGATATGACACTGGATAATAATTTGAATCCTCAAGGGAAAATGAAAAGAGGAGGAAATTATAAATAAGTAAATCTATAAATATAAATATACACTTACTCTTCTCTCTTTCCTCAACTCTTTTAATAAACATAAAATTAGGGGCACCTGGGTGGCTCAGTCATTGAGCTTCTGCCTTTGGCTCAGGTCATGATCCTGGGGTCCTGGGATCGAGCCCTGCATTGGGCTCCCTGCTCAGCAGGAAGCCTGTTTCTCCCTCTCCCACTCCCCCTGCTTGTGTTCCTTCTCTTGCTGTGTCTCTCTCTGTCAAATGAATGGATAAAATCTTTAAAAAAATTTTAAAAAACATAAAATTATACAAAATAATAATTAAAACAATTCTTCACTAAGGTTGCAACATGTATAGATGTTAACTATATGTAATATGTAATATGTAAATGTAATATGTAAACTATAAGCACAAAAAGGGGAAGAGAAAATAGAGCTATAGAAGGGTAATTTTTTTTTATCTCATTGGAATCCTGTCTATGAATATGAAGTAAGTTCTGATAAAGCATGTATAATAAGCATTAGATCAGCCACTATGAATATAACTCAAATAAATATGGTGAAAAATTAGTAAAGGAAATAAAATATTTCCCTAAAAATATATACTTATTGGAGAAAAAAAGGAGTAATAGAAGGACAATAAGATATGAGACAAATAGAAAACAAAAAGTAAAATATCACATGTAAATCCAACTATATTGAGAGTTTCATTTAATGCAAGTTGATTAAACAATCAAATCAAAATACAGTGATTATCAATCCAGATTACAAACGATATCCAAATAAATGCTGTCTGCTGGGAGAAAAAATAGATTCAAAGACATAAAAGGATTTAAAGTAGAAGAATGGAAAAAAATATATATCATAAAAATAGAAATTACAAGAAAGCTGCTATGTTCAGACTAATAGACATTTTTTTTAGACAATATAAGTTTTAAACAAAAATTGTCACAAAGTAAAAAGAAGAATATTTAAAAATGTTAAAAAGGTCAATCTAACGGAAGAATGTAAAAATAATAAACATATATACAGCTAATTAGAAAGCATTAAAATATTCAGTCTGACTACATACTAAACCATAAAAGAAGCCCCCATAAATTCAAAAAGATTGAAGTTGTACATACTATATTATCCAGAAACAAAGAAAAAGAAATTAAGCAAAAATATGTTAGACATTTTTTAAATGTGGAAATTAAACACACCTCTAAATAACAAATGTGTTTCAGGAAAAATTAAAAGGAAATTATGAAATACTTTGTTGTGAATGAATATTAAGACACAGCATACCAAAATATGTGTGATGTAAGTAAAAGGTTGCTTAGAGGAAATTTTATAGCTACAAATTCCTATAAAATAAAAAAAAAGGAAAAAATATTTATTACCTAATCTTCCAAATTATAATTCTTAATATATAAGAGCAAACTGAAACCAAAGAAAGCAGAAGAAAAAAATTAAGGATTAAAGTGGAAATTAATGAAATAGAGAATAGAAAAAGAACAGAGAAAAACAATGAAATCTAAAAATGTTTTTTTTTTTTTTAAGATGAGCAAAATCAAAAGAAACAAAAAATTCAAACTGCTAAAATCAAATTTGGAAGAGGAGTCATTGTTAATGGCATTGTGGAAATAAAAATATGTATAAGAGAATAATATGAACAAATGTATGCCAAAAAGATAGCTAACATAATAAAGAAAGTCTAGTGAAAATGAGTCAAGAAGATTACAAAACCTGAAGTGACTTTAAAAAAATTAAAAAGAGAGAAGCTTTAATTTAAAAAAACCCTCTTACAATAATCTAGGACAAAATGGCTTTACTGTTAAATTCCATCAGTCTTCTTTCTTTTCTTTCTTTCTTTCTTTCTTTCTTTCTTTCTTTCTTTCTTTCTTTCTTTCTTTCTTTCTTTCTCTTTCTTTCTCTTTTAATTTTTTTATTTTTTTTCAAATTTTCATTCAAATTCTGGTTAGTTAGCATATAGTGTAATATTGGTTTCAGGAGTAGAATTCCGTGATTCATCAGATACATATAATAGTGCTCAACATAAGTGCCCTCCTTAATACCTATCACCCATTTAGCCCATCCCCTGCCCACCTCCTCTCCATCAACCTTCAGTTTGTTTTCTATAGTTAAGAGTCTCTTATGGTTTGCCTCCCTCTTTTTTCCCCCTTACCCTATGTTCATCTGTTTTGTTTCTTAAATTCCACATATGAGTGACATCACATCATATTTGTCCTTCTTTGACTTATTCTGCTTAGCATAATACCCTCTAGCTGCATCCACATCATTGCAAATGGCAAATTTTCATTCTTTTTGATGCCTGAGTAATATTTTGTTGTGTGTGTGTGTGTGTGTGTGCATGTGCACGTGTGTGTGTGTGTGTGCATGTGCCATTTCTTCATCCGTCAGTTGAGAGACATTTGGGCCCTTACCATAATTTGGTTATTGTTGATAAGGGTGCTATAAACATTGGGGTGCATGAGCCCCTTTGAATCTGTAGTTTTGTATCCTTTGCATAAATACCTAGTGGTGCAATTGCTGGGTTGTAGGGTAGTTCTATTTTTAACTTTTGGAGGAACCTCCATAGTGTTTTCCACAGTGGCTGCACCAGTTTGCACAAACATTTAAAGATATGCCCTTTATCTGATATGTCATTTGCCAATATTTTCTCCCATTCTGTCAGTTGTCTTTTGGTTTTGTTGACTGTTGACTGTTTCCTTTGCTGTGCAAAAGCTTCTTATCTTGATGAAGTCCCAATAGTTCATTTTTGCCCTTACTTCCCTTGCCTTCAGTGATGTTCCTAGCAAGAAGGTGCTGCGCCTGATGTCAAAGAGTTTGCTGCCTGTGTTCTCCTTAAGGATTTTGATGGACTCCTGTCTCACATTTAGGTCTTTCATTCATTTTGAGTCTATTTTTGTGTATGTTCTAAGGAAAAGGTCCAGTTACATTCTTCTGCATGTGGTTGTCCAGTTTTCCCAACACCATTTGTTGAAAAGACTATTTTTTTTTCCATTGGACATTCTTGCTTTGTTGAAGATTAGTTGACCATAGAGTTGAGGGAACATTTCTGGGCTCTCTATTTGTTCCATTGATCTATGTGTCTGTTTTTGTGCCAGTACCATACTGTCTTGATGATTACAGCTTTGTAATGGAGTTTGAATTCTGGAATTGTGATGCCACCAGCTTTGCTTTTCTTTTTCAACATTCCACTGGCTATTCGGGGTCTCTTCTGGTTCCATATAAATTTTAGGATTATTGGGCGCCTGGGTGGCTCAGTTGGTTAAGCGACTGCCTTCGGCTCAGGTCATGATCCTGGAGTCCCAGGATCGAGTCCCGCATCGGGCTCCCTGCTCGGCAGGAAGTCTGCTTCTCCCTCTGACCCTCCCCCCTCTCATGTGCTCTCTCTCTCTCTCATTCTCTCTGTCTCAAATAAATAAATAAAATCTTTAAAAAAAATTTTAGGATTATTGTTCCATTTCTTTGAAAAAAGTTGATGGTATTTTGATAGGGATGGCATTATGCATGTAGATTGCTCTAGGTAGCATAGACATTTTCACGAAATTTGTTCTTCCAATCCATGAGCACGGAATGCTTTTCCATTTTGTTGTATCTTCCTCTATTTCTTTAATGAGTATTCTATAGTTTTCTGAGTACAGGTTCTTTGCCTCTTTGGTTATATTTATTCAAAGGTATCTTATGATTTTGGGTGCAATTGTAAGTGGGATCAACTCCTTAATTTCTCTGTCTTCTGTCTTGTTCGTGTATAAAAATGCAACTAATTTCTGTGCATTGATTTAATATTCCGCCACTTTACTGAATTCCTGTATGAGTTCTAGCAGTTTTGGGGTGGAGTCTTTTGGGTTTTCTGCATAAAGCATCATATCATCTGCAAAGAGTGAGGGTTTGACTTATTTGTTGATTCAGATAGCTTTTATTCTTTTTTTGTTGTCTGACTGCTGAGGCTAGGACTTCTACTACAATGTTGAATTGCAGTGGTGATAGTGGACATCCCTGCTGTGTTCCTGACCTTAAGGGAAAAGCTCTCAGTTTTTCCCCATTGAGAATGATATTCACTGTGGGATTTTCATAGATGGCTCTTATGATATTGAGGTATGTACCCTCCATCCCTACACTGTGAAGAGTTTTCGTCAAGAAAGGATGCTGTACTTTGTCAAATGCTTTTTCTGCATCTATTGAGAGGATCATATGGTTCTTGTTCTTTCTTTTATTAATATATTGTATCACAAAGAGTGCTTTGCAGATGTTGAACCAACCTCACAGCCTAGGAATAAATCCCACTTTATCATGGTGAATAATCCTTTTAATATACTGCTGGATCTTATTGGCTAGTATTTTTGCATCCATGTTCATCAGGGATATTGGTCTGTAATTCTCTTTTTTGATGGGGTCTTTGTCTGGTTTTAAGATCAAGGTAATGTTGGCCTCATAAAATGAGTTTGGAAGTTTTCCTTCCATTTCTTTTCTTTTTTTTTTTTTTTTGGAACAGTTTCAGAAGAATAGGTATTAATTCTTCTTGAAATGTTTGGTAGAATTCCCCTGGGAAGCCAACTGGCCCTGGGCTTTTGTTACTTGGGAGATTTTTGATAACTGCTTCAATTTCCTTACTATTTATGGGTCTGTTCAGGTTTTCTATTTCTTCCTGTTTCAGGTTTGGTAGTATATATGTCTCTAAGAAAGCATTCATTTCCTCCAGATTGTCTAATTTGCTGGTACATAGTGGCTCATAATATGTTCTTATAATTGTATTTCTTTGGTGTTGGTTGTGATCTCTGCTCTCTCATTCATGATTTTATTTATTTGGGTCCTTTCTCTTTTCTTTTTGATAAGTCTGGTGAGGGGTTTATCAATCTTATTAATTCTTTCAAAAAACCAGCTCCTAGTTTCATTGATCTGTTCTACTCTTCTTTTGGTTTCTATTTCATTGATTTATGCTCTGATCTTTATTATTTCTCTTTTGCTGGGTTTAGACTTTATTTGCTTTTCTTTCTCCAGCTCCTTTAGGTGTAGGGTTAGGTTGTGTATTTGAGACCTTCCTTGTTTCATGAGAAAGGCTTGTATTGCCATATACTTTCCTCTGGACCGCCTTTGCTGCATCCCAAAGATTTTGAATAGTTGTGTTTTCATTCTCATTTGTTTCCATGATTTTTTTAAATTCTTCTTTAATTTTCTGTTTGACCCATTCATTCTTTAGTAGGATGCTCTTTAGCCTCCATGTATTTGAGTTCTTTTGAACTTTCCTCTTGTGAGTTTGAGTTTCAAAGCATTGTGGTCTGAAAATATGTGGGGAATGATCCCAAACTTTTGGTACCAGTTGAGACCTGATTTGTGACCCAGGATGTGATGTATTCTGGAGAATGCTCCATGTGCACTAGAGAAGAATGTGTATTCTGTTGCTTTGGGATGGAATGTTCTGAATATATCTGTGAAGTCCATCTCGTCCAGTGTGTCATTTAAAGTCTTTATTTCCTTGTTGATCTTTTGCTTAGATGATCTGTCCATTTCAGTGAGGGGCTTGTTAAAGTCCACTACTATTATTGTATATTTGTTGATGTGTTCCTTTGAATTTGTTATTAATTGGCTTATATAATTGGCTGTTCTCGTGTTAGGGACATAAATATTTACAATTGTTAAATCTTCTTGTTGGATAGACCCATTAAGTATGATATAGAGTCAAGAGCACCTGGGTGGCTCAGTTGTTAAGCGTCTGCCTTCAGCTCAGGTTATGATCCCAGGGTCCTGGGATCAAGCCCCACATTGAGCTCCCTGCTCCATGGGAAGCCTGTTTCTCACTCACCCTCTCCCACTCACCCTGCTTGTGTTCCCTCTCTCGCTATGTCTCTCTGTCAAATAAATAAATAAAATCTTTAAAAAAATGTATGATATAGAGTCCTTCATCATCTCTTATTGTATTCTTTGTTTTAAAATCTAATTTGTCTGATATAAAGATTGCCACCCCAGCTTTCTTTTTATGTCTATTAGCATGGTAAATCATTTTCCGCCCCTTCATTTTAAATCTGGTGTCTTTGGGTCTAAAATGAGTCTCTTGCAGACAGCATATCGATGAGTCTTGTTTATTTTATACATTCTGATACGCTGTGTCTTTTGATTGGAGCATTTAGCCCATTTACATTCGGGTAACTATTGAATAATATGAATTTAGTGCCATTGTATTGCCTGTAAGGTGACTGTTACTGTATATTGTCTCTGTTCCATTCTGGTCAATGTTACTTTTAGGCTCTTTTCTTGCTTAGAGGACCCCTTTCAATGTTTCTTGTAGGGCTTGTTTGGTGTATGCAAATTCTTTTAGTTTTTGTTTGTCCTGGAAGCTTTTTATCTCTCCTTCTATTTTCAATGACATCCTAGGTGGATATAGCATTCTTGGCTGCATTCTTTTTTTCTCGTTTAGTGCCCTGAATATATCATGCCAGTCCTTTCTGGCCTACCAGGTCTCTGTGGATAGGTCTGCTGCCAATCTAATGTTTCTACCATTGTAGGTTACAGACTTCTTGTCCCAAGCTGCTTTCAGGATTTTCTCTTTGTCTCTGAGATTTGTTATGTTTTACTGTTAGATGTCGGGATGCTGACCTATTTTTATTCATTTTGAGGGTGTTCTCTATGCCTCCTGGATTTTGATGCTTATTTCCTTCCCCAAATTAGGCAAATTCTCCATTACAATCTGCTCCAATATGGCTTCAGCCCCTCTCTCTCTTTCTTCTTTTGGGATCCCAATTATTTTAATATTGTTTTGTTTTATGGTGTCACTTATTTCTCGAATTTTCCCCTCGTGATCCAGTAGTTGTTTACCTCTCTTTTTCTCAGCTTCTTTATTCTCCATCATTTGGTCTTCCAGATCACTAATTCTCTCTTCTGCCTCATTTATCCTAGCAGTTAGAGCCTCCATTTTTTATTGCATCTCATTAATAGACTTTTTGATTTTGACTTGTTTAGATTTTATTTCTCCAGAAAGGGATTCTCTATTATCTTCTATGCTTTTTTAAAGCCCAGATAGTATCTTTATAATCATCATTCTGAACTCTAGTTCGAACATCTTACTAATGTCCATGTTGATTAGGTCCCTGGCAGCCAGTACTGCCTCTTGTTTTTATTTATTTTTTGACGTGAGTTTTTCCATTTTGTCATTTTGTCCAGAAAAGAATAGATGAACGGGAGAATAAAGGGCTAAAATGGTAATAAAAACCCCAGAAAAATACACACTGAAGAAATTAGAAGAGGGGCGCCTGGGTGGCTCAGTTGTTAAGCGGCTGCCTTCGGCTCAGGTCATGATCCCAGGGTTCTGGGATCGAGCCCCGCATCGGGCTCCCTGCTCGGTGGAGAGCCTGCTTCTTCTCCCTCTGTCTGCTGCTCTGCCTACTTGTGCTCTCTCTCTCTGTGTTAAACAAATAAATAAAAACCTTTAAAAAAAAAAGAAATTAGAAGAGACCCGAAACTAGGGGAAAAGAAGCAAAATAATAATAATAATAATAATATGATCAGCCTGATGAATAGAACAGAAACTCACACTAGATTTTGGGTGTATTTTGGTCTGTTAGAAGAGACTGCCTCCCAAAATTTTAAAGAAAGAAAAACCTAAATATATAGAAAAATAAGGGTAAATACAATGGAGGGATGGAATATGACTCTAAAAATGAAAATTAAAAAAGATTTTTAAAAAGGAATTGATAAGATAAAAACTTGGTTGAAATAAGAAAGAAGAAAATTTTAAAAACAAAAAAACAAAAAAAAAGAAAGGAGAGAATGTTATCAGGCAGGTGAATAGAATAAAGCCAAACACTAGATTTAGGGTATATTTTGGTCTGTTAGAAGAAAGTGTATTCCAAAATTTTAAAGAAAGTAAAACATATATATATATTTTATATATTTATATATATATTTATTTATTTATACACAAAAAATAAGGTTAAATACAATGAAGGGATAGAATATGACTGTAAAAATGAAAATTAAAAAAGATTTTAAATAGGAATTGATAAGAAGTTAGTTGAAAAAAGAAAGAAGAAAAATTTTAAAAAAATAAGTAGAAAAGGAAAAAAATAAAGAAAATTTAAAAAATTAACTTTGAAAGTGTAAAAAATCATGGGAAAAAAGCCATGAAATCTATGTGCTGTATTCTCCTAGCATTGGAGTTTTGCAGTTCTCACTGATAAGTAAACTTGGGTTTTGGCTGGATGTTCTTGCTGATTTTCTGGGGGAGGGGCTTGTTGCAGTGATTCTCAAATGCCTTTGCCCAATGCAGAATTGCACCACCCTTGCCAGGGGCCAGTTTAAGTAATCTGCTCAGGTTTGATCTCAGTTGCTTTGTAGCCTGAAGGCTTTTTGTACAGCTTTAGAGGACAAGAATGAAAATGGCAGCCTCCCACTCTCTGGCCCAGAGGACCCGAGAGCTCAGAGCCCCACTCCTCAGTGTTCCCTCAGAAAAAAGCAGTCAATCACTCTTCTGTCATTGGGCTCCAACTGCATGATGTGCTCACCTGGTCTGTGACCAAGCACTTTTATCTCTGGCACACAACACTGTTTGGAGTCTCCAAACCCAATAGATTCCTGAGGCACACTCCCATGCTGCTTCTCCTGGGGGATGAAGGGGATTCTCTCCAGACCTGCTGCTTGTTGGGCCCCTGCTCGAAATACAGTGGCCTGACTCTTGCATGGATCACAGTTTATGGCAACCTGGAGCTGAGAGCCCACTCCTCAGCCTACTCTTTGTAGCCAGCTTCCCCACTCCAATACCTGGGAGCTCTGCCACACTCAGGCACCCTCAGTCTTTCCTTGGACACCGAGGGTCCTGAGACCACACTGTCCCAGCAAGGGTTCCAACCCCCACAAAGCCACTGGAGTGATGTCCCTCAGCAGAGCAGACTTCTAAAAGTTCCAATTTTGTGCTTCACTGCTCTATCACTTGCAGGTAGCTGGCTGATGGAAGCTCCCTCCCCCCAAGGTCTATCTTCCCATATATTGCCTCAGATTCACTTGTCTGCATATCCTACTTTCCAGAAAGTGATCACTTTTCTGTTCAAAGAGTTGCTGTTATTCTTTTCTTCAATAGTCTATTGAGTTCATAGGTGTTCAGAATGGTTTGATAACTATCTAGCTGAATTCCTGGGACCAGACAAAATTTACACCTCTGACTCCTCTATCATCTTGCTAGCACTCTTCTCCACCAATTGATTTCTTTTTTGTTTTGTTTTGTTTTTTAGATTTTATTTATTTATTTGACAGAGAGAGATAGTGACAGCAGGAACACAAGCAAGGGGAGTGGGAGAGGGAGAAGCAGCCTTCCTGCTGAGCAGGGAGCCTGATGCGGGACTTGATCCCAGGACCCTGGGATCATGACCTGAGCTGAAGGCAGACACTTAACAACTCAGCCACCCAGGTGCCCCATCTGCCAATTGATTTCTGAAAAGTTGCCAAGAGAATTCAATCTGGGGAGAATAGCCTTTTCAACAAGTGGTGCTGAACAACTTGGAATCTATATGCAAAAAATGAATCTGGACCCCCTACTCATGCCATACACTGAAATTAACTCGAAATTGAACAGACCTAAAATTATAGCTAAAACTGTGATGTTCTTGGAAGAACACATAGGCATAAATCTCTGTGACTTTGGAACAGACAATGGTTTCTTAGATATGACACCAAAAACAAAACTAACAAAAGAAAAAATAAATAGGACATCATCAAAAAATGTCATCAAAAAACATAATTCAAGGGCACTTGGGTGGCTTAGTTGGTTAAGTGCCTGACTCTTGATTTTGGCTCAGGTCATGATCTCAAGTTTATGAGATCTAGCCCCAAGTCGGGCTCTCCACTGAGCATGGAGCTTGCTTAAGATTCTCTCTCCCCCTCTGCCCATCATTCCTGCTACTGCATGTTATCTCTCAAGAAAAAAAAAAAACAACAACACCGAATTACATTATTAAGAAATAAAAAGATAACTCACAGAATGGGAGAAAATATTTGAAATTTATATATCTGATAAGGTACTTTTACCTAGACTATGAAAAGAACCTTTATAACAATGATAAAAGGCAACAAAATTTTTAAATGGGTAAAAGAGTTACATAGCCACTTATCCTCCAGAATGGCCAATAAACAGATGAAAAGATGAGTCATTTGGGGAATGCTAATCAAAACCACAATGAGCTATACTTTGCATGCACTAGAATGACTATTACAAAAAGAACAAATGATAAGACGTATTGTCAAGTATTTGGAGAAAATGGAGTACTTATACATTGCAAATTGGCATATAAAATCGTGCACCTGCTTTGGAAAATAGTTTGACACTTCCTCAAAATATTAAAAAAAAAAGAATTATCATATGACCTAGTAATTTTACTCCGAGGTATAAACCCAGGAGAAATGAAAACATGTTCACAAAAACTAGTACTCATATGGACATATCAGGATTATTCATGATAGAAAGATGAAAATAACTTAAAATGTCCATCAACTAATGAATGGATAAATTAAATGTGGTATATCAATGCAATGAAATACTATCTGGCAAAAAAAAAAAGTATTAACACATGATACAATATGGGTGAACCTTGAGAAATTATGTTAAGTACAAAAGCTAGTCACATATTATAAGACAGATTTATTTGATATCTTCATAAAAGTCTTATAAAGTAAATTGGTGGTTGCCTAGGGCTGGCCTTTGGATGGAAGTTGAAAGAAACTGGTAATAGACATAGGATTTTATTTTGGGGATAAGATAGATATAAAATTGTTTGTGGTGATGTTTGCACAATTATGTGATTATACTATAAGCCAATACATTATATGCATTAAATTAAGGGTGAATTCTACAATATGTAAATTATATCTTAATAATATTGTTTTTAAAAAAGTAAGTACTTCTGTTCATCAAAAGATACCATTGAGGAAGTACCATAGCAAAATACAGGGTGGGAAATATTATACATTTATATAGATACACAGATATATAGATATGACAAAGGACTTGTATCCATAATATAAAAATGAATATTCATATAATTTAATCAGAAAAGGACAGACAACCCAATAGAAAACTGAGCAAAATTCTTGAATGGTCATTTTATAAAACAGAATAATTAAATGACCAATAACCATAGTAAATGGTGCTCAACTTTGTCAGTCATCAGAGAAATGCAAATGAGTTCCTAGTATATTAATTTTTAAAACATACACTGTTTTATTAGTTTCAGATATACAATATAGTGGTTCAACAATCCCATACATCATCTGGTGCTCATCTTGAAAAGAGCACCCCTTAATCCCCATCAACTATTTCGCCTACCCCCACCCACCCTGTGGTCCCTTGGGTGACCACCAGATTTTTCTCTATAATTAAGAATTTGTTTCTTTGTCTCCCATTTTTTTCCACTTTTGCTCACTTGTTTTTGTTAAAGTCCACATATGAGAGAAATCATAGGGTATTTCTCTTTCAATGACTGATTTATTTCACTTAGCATTATACTCCCTAGTTCCATCTGTGTCATAGCAAATGGCATGATTTCATTCTTTTTTATGGCTGAATAATATTTCACTGTGGTGGAATTTATCCATTCATCAATGGGTGGATATTTGGGCTGCTTCCATAATTTGGCAATGGTAAATAATGCTGCTATAAACATAGGGGTACATGAGACACTAATATATTCTTGCTAGAATGGCAAAATTAAGACTCAAAATACTACCTGTTCCTAAAAATGTGGAGACACTGGACTATTATATGCTGTTTAAGTATATGTTGGTATAATCACTTTGATTATCTTCTCGACAGTGTCAGTAAAGCTAAATATTTTAATTCTTATGACCCAAAGATTCACAATAGATATACCCAAAAGAAATACATGCATGCATTCACCAAAAGACATGTGCTCATAGTGTTCATAGTGGTTCTCTCAGTATTTGTCTCACACCTGTATAACCCAAATACCCATTAAGTGTAGAATGGATAGTGTTCTCTTTATTCAATATATAGCAATAAGTATAAAGAAACTATTATTATACACAACAACATAGAACTCACAAATGTAATGCTGAAAGAAAGAAACCAAACACAAAAGAAGTACACACTATATAACTTATATAAAGATAAAAAATTAGAAAAAAGTTACTTATGGTGATAGAATGCAAGATAGTAATAACTCCAGAGGTAAATGACTGGAAGAGGCATAGGAAGGATTTCTGAGGTGCTAAAAATGACCTACTTTTTAATCAGGGTGTTGATTGCCTGGATATGATTACTAAAAGATTTCTTTACAATTTTTAGTTATATCGCATTTCAAATTAAGTTCAATGTTTTATATTATGGAATCAGTGGTGGTTAATCATGATAGCTACCTTCTTTCATGATAAACCATGGACTAAATATAATGTACAAAACAGAATTCACAAAACATATGTTAGTTATTAAATTCAAAGAGTTTCATGAATATATATTGTTTACAACAAGAAAATAAGGTATGATAAAGAGAGAATGCCAAAGAACAAACAGAGTACTTAGGAGTACAAAAAATAAATGCATATATAATTTTCATTTTTGCATGTTGCTGTCCAGTTTTCCCAATACCATTTGTTGAAAAGACTGTCTTTTTCCCATTGCATATTCTTCCCTGCTTCACTGTAGATTGACAATATAGTTGTAGGTTCATTTCTGGGTTTTCCATTCTGTTCTATTGATCTATGTGCTCATTTTTGTCCCACTACCATACTATTTTGATCACTGCAGCTTTGTAATATAAATTGAAGTCTGAAATTGTGATGCCTCCAGCTTTACTTTTCTTTCTCAAAGTTGCTTTAACTATTTGGGGTCTTTTGTGGCTCTATACAAATGTTAGGACCGTTTGTTCTAGCTCTATGAATAATGTTGTTATTTTGATAGGAATTGCATTATATGCGTTTATTGCTTTGGGTAGTTTAGACATTTTAAGAATATTTGTTCTTCCAATCCAGGTACACGGGTGGTCTTTCCATTTCTTTACCATTTTCAAGATCTTTCATCAGTGTTTTATAGTTTTCAAAGTACAGGTCTTTTAACTCTTTGGTGAGATTTGTTCCTGGGTATCTTACTGTTTTTGGTGCAATTGTAAATGGGATTCATTCCTTAATTTGTCTCTCTGCTGCTTCATTATTGGTGTAGAGATATGCATCAGATTTCTGTATGTTGATTTTGTATCCTGTGACTTTAGTGAATTTGTTTAACAGTTGTAGCAGTTTTTCTGTATTATGTTATGTTAATCACCATATATTACATCATTAGTTTTTGATGTAGTGTTCCATGATTCATTGTTTGCATATAACACCCAGTGCTCCATGCAGTACATGCCCTCTTTAATACCCATCACCAGGCTAACCCATCCCTCCACCCCCCTCCCCTCTAGACCCCTCAGTTTGTTTCTCAGAGTCCATAGTCTCTCATGGTTTGTCTCTCCCTCCGGTTTCCCCCCCTTCATTTTTCCCTTCCTGCTATCTTCTTCTTCTTTTTTTTTTTAACATATAATGTACTGTTTGTTTCAGAGGTACAGGTCTGTGATTCAACAGTCTTACACAATTTACAGCACTCACCAAAGCATATACCCTCCCCAATGTCTATCACCCAGCCACCCCACCCCTCCCACCCCCCACCACTCCAGAAACCCTCAGTTGGTTTCCTGAGATTGTAGCAGTTTTTTGGTGGAATCTTACAGGTTTTCAACATAGAGAATCTTGTTGTCTGCAAATAATGAAAGTTTGACTTCTTCCTTCCAGATTTGGATGCCTTTTATTTCTTTTTGTTGTCTGATTGTACTGGCTAGGACTTCCAGTACTATGTTAAATAACAGTGGTGTGAGTGGACATCCCTGTCTTGTTCCTGACAATAGAGGAAAAGCTCTGTTTTTCCCATTGAGGATGATATTAGCTGTGAGTTTTTCATATACCACTTTTATTATGTTGAAGTATGTTCCCTCTATTGCTAATTCGTTGAGGGGTCTTATCATGAATGAATGTGGTACTTTGTCAAATGCTTTTCCTATGTCTATTGAAATGATTATATGGTTCTTTTCCTTTCTTTTATTAATGTGATGTATCACATCCCCTGATTTGTGAATATTGAACCACTCTTGCAGCACAGGAATAAATCCCATGTTATCATGGTGAATATTTTTTTAAGTTTTATTTTTTTTTTTTATTCTAGTTAGTTGGTATACAGTATAATATTAGTTTCAGGTGTATAATATAATGATTAAACACATCCATACAACACCTAGTGCTTATCACAAGTGCATTTCTTCATCCTCATCACCTATTTAACCCACACCCCTACCCACCTCCCTTCTGGTAACTAACAATATGTTCTCTATATCTAAAAGTCTATTTCTTAGTTTGCCTTTCTCTCTCTCTCTTTTTTTTTTTTTACTTTTCTCATTTGTTTTGATTCTTAAATTCCACATTGAGTGAAATCATACTGTATTTCTCTTTCTCTGACTGAATTATTTTGCTTAGCATAATACTCTGTAGCTACATTAAGGTTGTTGCAAATGGCAAGATTTAATATTTTTATGGTTGAGTACACACACACACATATATATATACCATACCTTCATTATCCATTTATCAGCCAATGGACACTTGTTCTGTATCTATAATTTGGCTATTGTAGATAATGCTGTTATAAGCAACAGGGTGTGTGTATACCTTAGGATTAATATTTTTATATTATTTGGGTAAATACCTAGAAATACAATTGCTGGCTTATAGGGTAGTTCTATTTTTAACTGTTTGAGGAACCTCCACCCATAATGTTTTCCAGAGTGGCTGCACCAGTTTTCATTCCCACCAACAAACCACTTTCTTACACCATACACAAAAATAAATTCAAAATGTTTTAAAGACCTGGATGTGACACCTAAAACTATAAAAATCCTAGAACACAGGCAGTAACTTCTTTGATCTTGGCCATAGCAAACTGGTTCTAAACATGTCTCCTGAGGCAAGGGAAACAAAAGAAAAAATAAACTATTGGGACTACATCAGAATAAAAATCTTCTGTACAGCAAAACAAACAATAAAAAAAACTAAAAAGCAACCTATGGAATGGAAGAGGACATTTACAAAATGGCATATCTGATAAAGGGTTATTATCCAAAAATTATAAAGAAATTATCAAAATCATCACCCAAAAAACCAATAATCCAGTTAATAAATGGGCAGAAGACATGAATAGACATTTTCCCCAAGAAGATATACAGATGTTTAATAGACACATGAAAAGATGCTGAACATCACTGATCATCAGGGAAAGGCAAACTGAAAATATAAAGAAAGGATACAAACCATATGGTCCTCTCAATAGATGCAGACAATCATTTGACAAAGTACAGCACCCATTCTTGATAAAAACCCTCAACAAAGTGGGTATAGAGGGAACATACTTCAACATAATAAAGGCCATATATGAAAGACCCACAGCTCATATCATCCTCAATGTGGAAAAACAGAGCTTTTCCTCTATGGTCAAGAATAAAACAGGGATGTCCACTCTCACCACTGTTATTTAACATAGTACTGGAAGTCCTAGCCAGAACAGACAACAAAAAGAAATAAAAGGCATCTAAATCTGGAAAGAAGAAGTCAAACTTCCACTATTCACAGACACATGACACCCTGTGTAGGAAACCTGAAAGACTCCACTGAAAAATTGCTAGATCTGATACACAAATTCAGTAAAGTCACAGGATACAAAATCAACATACAGAAATCTGTTAGATTTCTATACACCAACAGTGAAGAAGCAGAAAGAGAAATCAAGTAATCGATCCCATTTACAACTGCACCAAAACCCGTAAGATACCAAGGAACAAGCCTGACTAAAGAGGTCAAAGATTTGTACTATGAAAACTATAGATCATTTACAAAAGTAATTGAAGAGGACACAAAGAAATGGAAAAACATCCCATGCTCATGGATTGGAAGAACAGATATTTTTTTAAAGAATTTTATGTATTTATCTGACAGAGAGACAGCAAGAGAGGGAACACAAGCAGGGGGAGGGGGAGAGGGAGAAGCAGGATTCCCGCTGAGCCCAGAGCTGGACACAGGGCTTGATCCCAGGACCCTGAGATCATGACCTGAGCCAAAGGCAGACACTTAAAAACTGAGCCACCCAGGTGCCCCAATATTTTTAAAATGTCTATACTACCCAAAGCAATCTACACATTTCACAGAATCCCTATCAAAATACCACCAGCATTTTTCACAGAGCTAGAACAAACAATTCTAAAACTTGTATGGAACCACAAAAGACCCCAAATAGCCAAAGTAATCTTGAAAAAGCAAAGCAAAACTAAAGATATCATAATTCTGGACATCAAGCTATATGATGAAGCTGTGGAGATAAAGACAGTATGGCATTGGCACAAAAACAGACACATAGATCTAAGGAACAGTATAGAATACCCAGAAATGGACTCACAGGTATATGGCCAACTAATATTTGACAAAGCAGGAAAGAATGTCCAATGGAAAAAAGACAGTCTCTTCAACAAATGGAGTTGGAAAAAAATGGACAGCAACATGCAGAAAATGGAACTGGACCAGGTTATTACATCATACATAAAAACAAATTCCAAAAGGATGAAAGACATAAATGTGGGACAGGAAACCACCAAATCCTAGAAGAGAACAGTTAGCAAACTCTTTGACATCAGCCATAGCAACTTCTTGCTAGACATGTCTCCAGAGGCAAGGGAAACAAAAGCAAAAATGAACTATTGGGACTTCATTGAATAACAAGCTTGTGCAGGGGTTCCTGGGTGATACAATCTGTTAAACACCCGACTCTTTGTTTTGGCTCAGGTAGTGATCTCAATGTTGTGAGATTGAGACGCACATTGGGCTCTGCACTTAACATAGAGTCTGCTTAAGACTCTCCTTCTCCTTCTACCCCCCACTCTCACTTCCTCTCACTCTAAAAGCAATCAATCAATCAATCTTAAAAAAATTCTTTAAAAAGTTTGTACACAGCAAATGGAATGAACAACACAACTAAAAGGCAACCTACAGAATGGGAGAAGATATTTGCAAATGACATATCTACTAAAGGGTTAGTTTCCAAAATCTATAAAGAACTTATCAAACTCAACACCCAAAAAACAAATAATCCAGTTAAGAAATGGGCAGAAGACATGAATAGACATTTTTCCAAAGAAAATATGGAGATGGCTAACAGACACATGAAAAGATCCTCAACATCACTCATCATCATGAAAATGCAAATCAAAACTACAATGACATACCACCTCACACCTGTAAGAATGGCTAAAATTGACAACATAGGAAACCAGAGATGTTGACAAGGATGCAGAGAAAGGGGAACTCTCTTATAATGTTGGTGGAAATGCAAAGTGGTGCAGCCACTCTGGAAAAGATTATGGAGGTTCCTCAGAATGTTAGAAATAGAACTATTCTATGACCCACCAATTGCATTACTAGGTATTTATTCAAAGGATAAAAAAATACTGATTCAAAAGGCACATGCACCCTGATGTTTTTGGCAGCATTATCCAGAGTAGCCCAAATGTCCATCAACTGATGAATGGATAAAGATGTCGTATATATATAGTGAAATATTATTCAGCCATCAAAAGAGAGTGAAATCTTGCCATTTGCAATGATGTGGATGGAGCTAGAGTGCATTATTCTCAGTGAAATATGTTAGTCAGAGAAAGGTAAATACTCTATGATTTCACTCATATGTGGAATTTAATAAAAAAATCACATAAACATATGTGAAAGGGGAAAAAAAAATAAGGAGGCAAACCATAAGAGATTCTTAACTATAGAAAACCTGAGGGGTGCCTGGGTGGCTCAGTTGGTTAAGCGTCTGCCTTTGGCTCGGGTCATGATCTCAGGGTCCTGGGGTCGAGTCCCACATTGGGCTCCCTGCTCAGTGGGGAGCCTGCTTCTCCCTCTGCCCTTCCCCTCTGCTCATGATCTCTCTCTCTCACAAAATAAATAAATAAAATCTTTAGAAAAAAAAGAAAACAACCTGAGGCTTGCTGGAGGGAGGTGGGTGGGGGCTGGGCTAAATGGGTGGTGGGTATTAAAGAGGGCATTTGTGATGAGCATTGGGTATTAAATGTAAGTGATGAATCACTAAATTTTACTCCTGAAACTACTATTATGGTATGTGTTAGCTAACTAAAATTTATTTATTTATTTATTTATTTATTTATTTATTTTTAAGATTTTATTTTTTATTTATTTGAGAGCGAGAATGAGAGAGAGAGAGAGCCTGAGAGGGGGAGGGTCAGAGGGAGAAGCAGACTCCCTGCCGAGCAGGGAGCCCGATGTGGGACTCAATCCCGGGACTCCAGGATCATGACCTGAGCCGAAGGCAGTCGCTTAACCAACTGAGCCACCCAGGTGCCCCGCTAACTTAAATTTAAATAAAACTTGAAATATAAAAAGTTAAAAAATAAAAGGCAAAAAATAAAAAAAATTACAATGTGATATCACTACACACCTGTCAGAATGTCTAAAATCAACAATACAGAAAACAACAGGTGTTGGTAAGGATATGTAAAAAAAGGAACCCTCTTGCACTGTTTGTGGGAATGCAAACCTCTGCAGCCACACTGGAAAATGGTATGGTATGAAGGTTCCTCAAGATGTTAAAAAGGGGGGGTGCCTGGGTGGCTCAACTGTTAAGCGTCTGCCTTCAGCTCAGGTCATGATCCCAGGGTCCTGGGATCAAGCTCCGCATTGGGCTCCCTGTTTCTCTCTTTCCCACTCCCTCTGCTTGTGTTCCCTCTCTCACTGTGTCTCTCTCTGTCAAATGAATAAATAAAAAAATCTTTAAAAAAAAGATGTTAAAAATGAAACTATCCTATGATTCAGCAATTACACTACTAGGTATTTACCCAAAGAATACAAAATACTATTCCAAGGAATACATGCCCCTGATATTTAGAACAACATTATCTACAGTAGCCAAATTATGAAAACAGATTACTTGTCCATTAACTTATAAATGAGTAATGAATATGTGATACACACACACACACACACACACACACACACACATATATATATATATATATATATATATATATATATAATGGAATATTACTCAGCCATAAAAGTTAAATCATATGTGGAATCTAAGAATCAAAACAAATGAGCAAAGGGGAAAAAAAGTAAGGCACACCAAGAAACAGACTCTAAACTATAGAGAACATACTGATGGTTACCAGAAAGGAGGTAGATGGTGGAATGGGGTTAAATAGGTGATGAGGTTTAAGGTGTGCACTTGTTGCGATGAGCACCAGGCATTGTATGGAAGTGTTGAATCACTATATTATACACCTGAAACTAATATTACACTGTATGTCAACCAACTTGAATAAATTAATTAATTAGTTAATTTAGAGCACATGATCTGGGGAGGTGGGGGCAGAGAGAGGAGAGAAAGAATTTTAAGCAGACTCCATGCTCAGTGTGGAGCCTGGCATGGGCTCGATCTCACAGCCTTGAGATCATGACATGAGTCTAAGTCAGATGTTTAACTCACTAAGCCACCCAGGCTCCCCTAACTAACTGAAAATTAAATAACAGCTTAAAAATATGTTTCTAAGCTGTTATTTAACTCTCTCTCTCTATATATGTGTGTGTGTATATATATATACATATATATATATAAAACTTTATATATATAAAATGTATTTATTTGTATGTATATACATAAAATGTATATACATGTATGTTTTGTATGTATTTATTTGTATGTATATGCATACAATATATGTATATATAAAATTGTAAAATTGCAAAGAAATTAATAGGAGGGAAGTGAATGTCAATATTTCCAGCATGAAAAACAAAATGTCAAAGTTAGAATATAGGACAGAAAAAAATATTTGACCTAAAGGATTATTTCAGTATTAATATTTGGGTAATTATTTGGGTAATTATTAATTATTTTTATTAATTTAATACTCTATTATTATTAAATAAATAATATTAAATAAATTACTAAATATATATTAAAATTTGGGTAAGGATACCTGCCGGAAATGGCCAGCAATCCCTGTACCAACGGATGAAAGATTACTCCAAACTTTGCTGTGAAAGAGAGGAGAAGGCAAGGGGGTCAATGCTCAGAGATGAAGACCCTTTGTTCTTTGCTTCCGCTTTTATTGGTCCTTCAGGATAATCACAAATCCTTATCACTGTTTCTCAAGCACGTGATGTGTGACAAGTGGTCTTACTGAAACTAGGAGGATCTGTTTACAGGGAAGATACGATATACTAATCTGCGTGTTCGATATGCTAATCTGTGAGTTCTGCTAATCATAGCCTAAGGGACAATGCTTACATCTTAGATCACAGGGCAGCTGTTTGGGCTAAGAAAGTTTCAGGGAACGCAACTCCCCGTGGCATTCCAATGGCAGAGTGGTCATGCAGGCCTCGGCATTCCAAAGGCCCATGCCCTTCTCCAAAACCTTCCCTTGCACCCAATGGCCTCTGTGTTACATTTTAGCAGGCCAGGTATTATGACTGATTTCATGTCCTACATTAACCCCAACAGATACCTAAAAATGCACTGATTAAACAAATGATGAAATCATGAAAGAATACAAGTGAATTTTCCACCTCTAAATGACACGAATATCTAGATTGAAAATTTCCAACAAATGCTAAGAATATAATTTAAAAAAAAAATCCAACATTTTGCAGTTTTTCTAATATTTACATTGGGATCAATGGAAGAATAGTTTGAGACTGTGAACTTGAGTTTTGAAATGCTATTCATGTATTACTTTGAGAAATTATTTAAAAAATAACATTTTTGAAAATCTAAAACAGAAGAAATGGAAATGTAATTTGGTCCTGAATTTCCTCTTTTTAGAATCTATCATATAGACTGAAAATACCAGTTATTCACTTACTCATTTACTTCCTTATTCAAATATATTTGTTCAACACCTATATTTTACCTGTCACTATCCTAGGATTGGAGATAAATGGTGAGAAAAAAACCCAAGAGCCTGAATATCCATCAATACCAAAGTGGTTTTATTCATTGTTGTATATCCATCCTATGGCTTATTATCCATCTAATAAAGTGTATGAACTTATTGAACTCTTCATTAATTTGGAAGCACATCTATGCCAAACTATTGACAGCCATATAATGAAACAGAACACCAGCCCCTGAGGCATTTCAATTTTCTCCCTGATCAAGTTATTTGCAACTGATGTTTTAAAATTTATTAGTTACTATTAGTTTTATATGATAGATAAGCAGGACAATTATTAATGAAAATGGCCATTATTCATTGAGATAGCTCTGAAGGAAAGTAATGTATTTTGGTAGTAGAGCTATTTTGTATGTGTAAAATATTTAGAGCTTTGAAGAATCTGTTAGTGTTTTTGACCTTAGTAATGAGTAAGGGACTTTGATATTTAACCTCATTAGTTGGATCTGATAAATTTTGTTGACATGGTTATTGTAGTTCCAAATCTTATTTATGATTCTAGAAAATAGTCTACAGTAATTTCATGTGAAGTCTTCAATACAGTTTGACAAGTTTTTTTATTATAACAAAACAATTAAATCAATATCACATGGAGTATAATGGGCTCCCATACATACATTATCTTTTATGGTTAAATGTAGCTTTTTGTAGGCTATGGAATTTGATGGTATTTCATTTTAGTTTTCCCCATACTATTACTTTGGGGAGAAGAGTTGGTTTTCCAAATATCTATTGAACTGTTTTTACAACATGGAAAATAACTTGTTTTCCTATTTGGTCTTTTGTCCCTCGTTTTTTCCCTCATAACAGGCTTTTAATTTTTGGTAGCATTCATGCTATATTTATAAAAAAACAATTTTTGAAATTGATACTTTCTATGTATCATACTTTATTTTAGTACCTGAAAACAGTATTTTGATAAGATTTATTTAGAAGCTTTTGTTTAGATTCTTTTTTTTTTCCTTTTTCATTCTTGCCTTCATTTACAAAAAACTCCTCAAAGTGATGGTTAATTGTACTAGTTAATATGTAAGGAATATTCCAAATTTGACTGCATATTTTGGGCATTTTTAAGTGAGTGCTACAAAACTGAATAAAGAATTCAAGTGATTATCTGGATAGTTTACATTCCACATTCTCTGGTTTCAATTATCTGGATGCTTCAAAAACTCATACCAAAGTGGTCTGCTCCTAAATGTTTTGGTTAATTGCTTCAATTCCTCTTTTCACTTTACATAAGCAGACAGTTTTAATGTCACAGAATGCAAATTTCTTAGAAACATATTTCCACTCTGTGAAAAATGTAGGTATGTGTATGTACATTGGTCTTCATTTATTCAAGGCATTTATAGTCATATGCATAGGTAAATAAGGTATGCATATATAAATAGCCATGTCTATGTTTTTCTCATGCACACATTTTTCTCATTATACTAGTACAGTAATTTTTGTTAATAATTGAATTGAAGACTGCTTTTAATCATTCCATATTACTTGCTATTAATTTAACCAGTATGGTCTGTATCTCCTTTAATGCTGATTTTCAAAAATACATAAGAGGAAAAAAAAACATTAAAAAATTTGTCATTCTGCAATTTACACATTTTTGTATCAACCTACTTACTAGTGACATACATGTTTCCTCTTAAAAGATTTAAATTTTAATTTTCCTGAATCAGTGTTAACCAAGAAAAAGGTAATTGTTGTTAAGAGTATTCAAACTGTCAGAATATCCTTCAATCTAAAAGCTGTTAGAATCTGTGCAAAAGTAATTACTGAAATTCTATTCAACTGTAATAATAACCTGCCACTGATGACAGCAATTACTGGAAAAGTGTAATAGAAATCAAAGGCACATTTTTCTCTGACAAGTACATTTCTAGCTAAGGTTTACATTGGCTGAATAGCACTGACAATGACGATGTGCTATATCATTCTTAATCACGGCTGGAATGATGTTACAGTTTGAACTACTCACTGTTAGAGAGCAACTAATTGCTTGTTTCATTTGACACTTGTCCAGGCTCTCCGTATATAGGAATATGTATTTCAGATGAATATAGGTTAAATGTTATGCTTCTTTGCCTGTTTTTTATTTTTTTGAAGTACAGGTTTAAGTACATTTTAATTCAGATAAAAGAAATGAAGTTAAGCCAAAATGGCAAAGCAAACTTCTGAATTTTTTCGAAAGGTTTGGTTTCCATACTTAGGTCAAATTATGGGTGCTTCTTTCAATTTCAACCTTTAGCAGTGACTCTCTTCACTATCAGCATTCTTGGTCATACCTCCCATAATGTCATTTTTCTTTTTTCAGCTTTGGCCAACTGGATACCTGTGGTCAACCTTTAGTAGGGGAAGTTAATGCTTTGGGTATTTACAATTTAGGAAAATAAAGTTTTAAATGTTCACCTTTAAAATGAATATTTTCATTTTATTCGGGACCCTCAATTTCAGGAGAAAAATGGGGGAAGATAATATTAATTGAGATGTTGCCATGTGTTAGGTACAACATGCTGTTTTAGGTGCATTATATAGATCATCTCTTGTTCTCACAAAAACATTCCAAAGTAAGATTATTATCATTTCACAATCGCATTATGCAAATGAGAAATAGGTACAGAGGATTCTTTAAGCATCTATTGCATAATCTTTTTGCAGCCATTGACACTGTCCAAAAGGCCAGGTCTTTCAAGACACAATTAATCCCACATTGCCGATCCAGTTTTTTTCCCACCATGTCTTGAAGTGATATCACATGGACTCCTTTAGAGGGGATTATCTAATATCACCAATAAGTAATAACAAAAAAATTAAGTGGAGCTGTGAGTTGCCCTATTTTCTCGAATGAATGTTAAAGTAAAACAAGGTAAGTAATTTATTTTTCTGTGAAAAAATTGAAATCATTACCAAATAAGTTTTAAAATTTAAAATATAATTCAGCAATCATAGAAGGATATAAGAAATCTATAAAATATAAAGAACTTTATTAGAAGTATTTAATCTTTCTTATCTTGGTGAGTTCAATTGTATTCTCTCCAATAGTTGGATTTTAAGAGAATTATATTACAATTTACCCTCTCATTTGTTTATTGGTGAATTCACCACTACCAAAGTTGTGGGACAGAAACAATATAGTCATTTACTTGGGAAAGATCGTGTGGCTGTCCGTCTCAATGACAAGGGCACAGGATATTCTTGATAAGAATGCATACTCCCCCAAAACCATAAGATATGTAGGAATAAACCTAACCAAAGAGGTAAAGTAGTTTCTATATACTCTAGAAACTACAGAACACTTATGAAAGAAATTGAGGAAGACACAGAGAAATGGAAAAACATTCCATGCTCATGGATTGGAAGAATAAACCTTATGAAAATGTCTATGCTGCCCAGAGCAATCTACACTTCAATGCAATCCCTATTAAAATACCATCGGCATTTTTCACAGAGCTGGGACAAACAATCCTAAAATTTCTATGGAACCAGAGAAGACCCTGAAACACCAGGAGAACATTGAAAAAGAAAACCAAAGCTGGGGGCATCACAATGCCTGACTTCAAGCTCTATTACAAAGCTGTGGTCATCAAGACTGCCTGGTATTGGCACAAAAACAAACACACAGATCAATGAAACAGAATAGAGAGCCCAGAAATGGACCTTCACTTCCTTTGTCAACTAATTTTCAACAAAGCAGGAAAGAGTATCCAATGGGAAAAAAGTCTCTTCAATAAATGATGTTGGGAAAATTGGACAGCCATATGCCAAAGAATGAAACTGGACCATTCTCTAACACCATACACAAAGATAAACTCAAAATGGATGAGAGACTTCAGTGGGAGATAGGAATCCATCAAAATCCTAGAGGAGAACATAGGCAGTAACCTCTTCAATATCAGCCACAGCATCTTCTTGCAAGACACGTCTCTAAGGGCAAGGGAAACAAAAGCAAAAATGAATATTTGGGACTTCATTAAGATAAAAAGCTTCTGCAGAGCAAAAGCAACAGTCAACAAAACTAAGAGGCAACCCATGGAATGGGAGAAGATATTTGCAAATGATATTAGAGATAAAGGGCTGGTATCCAAGATCTATAAAGAACTTCTCAAACTCAACACCCAAAAAAACAAATAATCCAGTCAAGAAATGTGCAGAAGACATGAATAGACACTTTTCCAAGGAAGACATACAGATGACTAACAGACCCATGAAAAAATGTTCAACATAACTAGCCATCAGGGAAATACAAATCAAAGCCACAATGATATACCACCTTACACCAGTTAGAATGGCCAAAATTAACAAGACAGGAAACAACAAATGTTGGTGAGGATGTGGAGAAAGGGGAAGCTTCTTACACTGTGGGAATGCAAGCTGGTACAGCCACTCTGGAAAACAGTATGGAGGTTCCTCAAGATGTTAAAAATTGAGTTACGCTATGACCCACCAATTGCACTACTAGGTATTTACCCCCAAGATACAGGTGTAGTGAAAAGAAGGGGCACCTGAACCCCAATGTTCATAGCAGCAATGTCCACAATAGCCAAACTCTGGAAGGAGCTGAGATGTCCTTCAACAGATGAATGGATAAAAAAGATGTGGTCCATATATACAATGGAATATTGCTCAGCCATCAGAAAAGATGAATACCCACTATTTGCATCGACATGGATGGAACTGGAGGGGACTATGCTAAGTAAAATAAGTCAGGCAAAGAAAGACAATTATCACATGTGGAACACATATGTGGAACATGAGGAATAGCATGGAAGACCACAGGGGAAGGGAAGGAAAACTGGATGGGAAGAAATCAGAGAGGGAGACAAACCATGAGAGACTCTGGATTCTGGGAAACAAACTGAGGGTTACAGAAGGGAGGGGGTGGGGGTGGAATAACCTGTTGATGGGTATTAAGGAGGGCACGTGTTGTGATAAGCACAGGGTGTTATATGCAAGGAATGAATCGTTAAACACTACATCAATAACTAATGATGTACTATATGTTGACTAATTGAACATAATAATAAAAAAATAAAAAAAATGCATACTCCCTGGGTTTGAGACTAGGCTCAATTTTCTGGGACAGAATTTTAAAACCAAGCTAACTGAACTGCTGCATTTTGCTATTTTTCTTTGTTTTAGAGTTGATGCTGGTGTGTATCCAGTGAATTAAGCCCAGTACTTTTAATAAATTAATCAATAGTATTCAATTCAAGTGATTAAACACTGTTGGTATATAAAACTATAGACTAGGCTGTTGGGGCTACTGAGAATATAGAATCTGCATCCTCCACATTAAAGGAGTCTATAAAGTTTTCTCCAAACCAAAGAAGAGTAAATAAAATGTCTGTTGAACTCTGAGGCCAAATTATGTGGATTCACATATTCACTTTAATAACATTAGCTTTTATACCTTCATTCACTATTAACTGTCTCCTTACCTGTTAGAAGAATAAGCGTTATTATGAATAATGAATGAAAAGAATATTTCAGTTGACTGCAGGACTCCAGGTTTCCAAAGGGCAAAATTTCATAAGATGTACAGCAAAACCACAATTTATCTACATTTTAGGAGAATTACATATGATAATCGCAACAATTTTTCCTTCTTTGGCATAACCTGAATTATAGATATGGAGATAATAATGAGCTAGGATCCAGAAACCTGAATTTTATTCACAGCTGTGGTAATTATCATCATGTGAATTGAGACATATCATAAAATTGATGAGACTTGGTCTTTAATCTGTAAAATGGAATACTAACATCTACCCTGTCTACTCTATACAATTCTTGCAAGAATCAAGAAAGATAGCACATATCAAATTATTTTCTAAATTATAAAACACTCTACAGCTATAATGATATATTACCATTTTACCCATGGAGAATTTACAGCTGTGCTCTTCAGAGTAAATAATTTGTTTATGCACTTTTAGAAAAATGCCAGTTATGTCCTGACTGAACTGGAATTCTTTAATCCTAAATTACTTATAAAGTACAGTACCAAAACCACCCGGGAAGAAAAATATATGCACACAAGAGAAAACCACACACTTTGAGACTCAGAAATTGTCATATGCATTAATGACATGGTATAGAATCCACTGTGTGTCTATGCCCACTTGAAAAAATCATTTATTGACCAAAGGAGACTTTAAGCTTAGGAAGGAAATCAAAGCCTTTTCAGTATCCTCTGCCTTATCCAGTATGCTTTATTTAGTTTCAAGTATTTCTAAAGGACAGATACCTTGTTCAAACAAACATTGCCAAGATAGCACACTTACAAATGTAGCATCCAGGGTGCCTGGGTGGCTCAGTTGGTTAAGCATCTGCCTTTGGCTCAGATCATGATCCCGGGGTCCTGGGATGAGCCAGGCATCAGGCTCCCTGCTCCTCAGAGAGTCTGCTACTCCCTCTCCCTCTGCTCTGCCCCTCTCCCCCCCACTCATGCTCTCTTTTGCTCTCTCTCAAATAAATAAAATCTTTAAAAATGTAGCATCCATTATATCCTCAAATTCGAAACGCTCAATAAGAACAATTTATGTTTTTGCCTCTTAGAAAAAATATTTGGGATGGATTAGGCAAAACAGATCATTTTTTTTCCAATTTAGTTTTCAAATGCTGTGCTTTTCTAAGATTCTAACACAAAATGGAAATGGCTGTGCCTATGCCCTGGTGTATTTGTGTGTGTTTAATAAATGAATTCCAGGAGAATTTAAAATCTGAGCTAATTACTTGTTTACAGTTTTAGAGAGCCAATACCATCCCAAAACTCTTCTAAATAGAGGCATATCAAGAAAAGAAAAACATTAATTAAATTAAATTAAATATGAAGCTCTTAGAAATAAATTTTCAGTTAAGAGGCTGGATTTTTTCCTACCAGTTTGCTATTCTGTATTGAAATGCACATTTAATCCTGCCTGCTCCTTGGATAGTGGCACAGCATGCATTTTATTGTTGTGACATATCAACAGTATGAATCATCCCCTAAAATAATCATGTGCTTAAATCACTTTGGTTCTTTTGCTTCTTTGATCCAGGCTGATTGTGCTAAAGCCCAGCAGGAAAGATTCTTTCATAACTTGAGCCATTGGCTTTCAGACTGGAATTATTGGAGTCATAGACATGTGGATCATTCAGCAGATAGCCATTTTCACAAAGGCCTGTGTAGTTCTCTATGTGGAAAGCCTGAGAGCCTATGCAGACTGAGACCTTAGTCATAGATATTAGAAGACCTCTCAATGCATTTAAAAAACTTTTTTATTGTAATCTATAATCACTCTCTTCACATATTTCCAGGATTCAATACAATATTATTAACTATAATTATGATAATGTACATTAGACCTTTAGACTTATTCATTCTACATAAATGCAACTTTGTACACTTTGGTACATTTCCCCATTTTCCCCATCCCTCTAGCCCCTTGTAACTACCATTCTGATCTTTGCTTCTATGAATTTAACCTTTTAATATTTCAAAAATCAGTAAGATCATGTAGTGTTTGTCTTTCTGCTCCTGACTTATTTCACCTAGCGTAATGTGCTCGTTCATCATTGTTGTTGCAGGTGGCCAAAATTTAAGGTGGGTTAAGGAACCCAAATTTTTAATATGCACCCAAGTTAATTCTTATAGTGTATGGATTATTCTATGGGAAATATCAATGTAGTTATTGCATGGCCCAGAACCTTTATAATATTATTTCTAAGCCACTTGAATAAAAAAAACAAACAAAAAAAAACAGGAAAATATTCCTGAGCCTTATACATATTTATATATTCTGACAGATTAGTATATGGGCACAGAGATGAATCATTCCCAGGATTACTTTAATATTACTTCCATGATTACTGGGAAATTAAGACAGAAACTACAGTTTATATAAGAAACTGCCTACAAGATGAGATGAGAAGTTCATCAATACAGTCCTGACCAAAATATTTTCTTTCACATATTTGTAGTGCCCAGAAATCTACTATTAAAAATTTTTTTTTGGTATATCTTGAAGACTTTTCTTTTTTTATTTTTTAATTGACATACAGTATATTATTTGTTTCAGGGGTAAAGGTCTGTGATTCATCAGTCTTACACAACACCCACCACAACACACACCCTCTCCAATGTTCTTCACCCAATCACCCCATTCCCCTACCCCCTCCTGTCCAGCAACCCTCAATTTCTTTCCGAAGATTAAGAGTTTCTTACGGTTTCTCTTCCTCTCTGGTTTCTTATTCTTCTTCTTTTTTTTTATGTTATGTTAGTCACCATAGAGAACATCATTACTTTTTGATGTAGTGTTCCATGACTCATTGTTTACGTATAACACGCAGTGCTTCATGCAATACTTGCCCTCCTTAATACCCAACAAGTGGCTAACCCATCCCCCTAACCTGTCCCCTTTGAAACCCTCAGTTTGTTTCTCAGATTCCATAGTCTCTCATGGTTCGTCTCCCCCTCCAATTCTCCCCCCTTCATTTTTCCCTTCCTTCTCCTAATGTCCTCCATGCTCTTCGTTATGTTCCACAAATAAGTAAAACCATATGATAATTGACTTTCTCTGCTTTACTTATTTCACTTAGCATAATCTCCTACAGGCCCAACCATGTTGATGTAAAAGTTGGGTATTTATCCTTTCTGATGGCTGAGTAATATTCCATTGTATATATGGACCACATCTTTATCCATTCATCTGTTGAAGGGCATCTTGGCTCTTTCTGCAGTTTGGCTATCACGGACATTGCTGCTAGGGACATTGGGGTGCATATGGCCCTTCATTTCACTACATCTGTGTCTTTGGGGTAAATACCCAGGAGTGCAATTGCTGGGTCATAGGGTAGCTCTATTTTTAATTTTTTGAGGAACTTCCACACTGTTTTCCAAAGTGGCTATAACAACTTGCATTCCCACCAACAGTGTAAGAGGGTTCCCCTTTCTCTACAACCTCTCCATTATTTGTTGTTTCGTGCCCTGTCCATTTTTGCTATTCTAACTTGTGTAAAGTGGTATCTCAGTGTGGTTTTGATTTGAAGTTCCCTGATGGCTAATGAATATGAACATTTTTTCATGTGTCTGTTAGCCATTTGTATGTCTTCTTCAGAGAAGTGTCTGTTCATGTCTTCTGCC
This sequence comes from Neomonachus schauinslandi, assembly GCF_002201575.2. Taxonomy (NCBI): domain Eukaryota; kingdom Metazoa; phylum Chordata; class Mammalia; order Carnivora; family Phocidae; genus Neomonachus; species Neomonachus schauinslandi. Next base: position 60,690,161 of record NC_058419.1, read on the forward strand.
CATTTTTGACTTGATTATTTGTTTTTTGGGTGTTGGGTTTGAGAAGTTCTTTATAGAACTTGGAAATCAGTGCTTTGTCTATAGTGTCATTTGCAAATATCTCCTCCCATTCTGTGGGTTGCCTCTTTGTTTTGTTAACTGTTTCCTTTGCTGTGCAAAAGCTTTTTATCTTGATGAAGTCCCAAAAGCTCATTTTTGCTTTTGTTTCACTAGCCTTTGGAGCTGTATCTTGACAGAAGTTGCTGTGGCCGATGTCAAAGAGGTTACTGCCTATGTTCTCCTCTAGGATTTTGATGGATTCCTGTCTCAAATTGAGGTGTTTCATCCATTTTGAGTTTAACTTTGTGTATGGTGTTAGAGAATGGTCAAGTTTCATTCTTTTGTATGTAACTGTCCAATTTTTCCAGCACCATTTATTGAAGAAACTGTCTTTTTTCCATTGCGTATTTTTCTTGCTTTGTCAAAAATTGTTTTACCATAGAGTTGAAGGTCCATATCTGGGCTGTTTATTCTGTTCCATTGGTCTATATGTCTGTTTTTGTGCCAGTACCATGCTGTCTTGGTGATCAGAGCTTTGTAATATAGCTTGAAATCGGGCAGCGTGATGCCCCCAGCTTTGTTTTTCTTTTTTAATATTTCCTGGGCATTTTGGGGTCTTTTCTGATTCCACACAAATTTTAGGATTGTTTGTTCCAGCACTTTGAAAAATGTCATCAGAATTTTGATAGGGATGGCATTGAAGGTATAGATTCCTTTGGGTAGCATAGACATTTTAACAATGTTTATTCTTCAGATTCATGAGCATGGAATGTTTTCCCATCTTTTTATGTCTTCTTCAATTTCTTCCATGAATGTTCTGTAGTTCCTAGAGTATAGATCCTTTACGTCTTTGGTTAGGTTCATTCCGAGTTATCTTATGGGTTGGTGCTATTGTAAATGGAATCATTTCTAATTTCTCTTTCTACAGATGAATTGTTAGTGTATAAAAAAGCAACTGATTTCTGTGCATTGATTTTGTATCCTGCCACATTACTGAATTGCTATATGAGTTCTAGTAATTTGGGGGTGGAGTCTTTTGGGTTTTCCACATAAAGTATCATGTCGTCTGTGAAGAGAGAGAGTTTGACTTCTTCTTTGCCAGTTTGAATACCTTTTATTACTTTTTGTTGTCTGATTGCTGTTGCTAGGACTTCTAGTACTATGTTGAAAAATAGTGATGAGAGTGGGAATCCTTGACCTGTTCCTGATCTTAAGGGAAAGGCTCTCAGATTTTCCCCATGGAGAATGATACTTGCTGTGGTTTTTCCATAGATGGACTTTATGAAATTGAGGAATGTTCCCTCTATCTCTATACTCTGAAGAGTTTTAATCAGGAAATGATGCTGTATTTTGTCAAATGCTTTTTCTGCATCAATTGAAAGGTCCATATGGTTCTTCTCTCTCCTCTTATAATTGTGTTCTATCACAATGTTTGATTTGTGAGTGTTGAATCCTTGCATTCCAGGAATAAATCCCACTTGGTCATGGTGGATGATCCTTTTAATGTATTGTTGGATCCTATTAGCTAGGATTTTTTTGAGGATTCTGGAATCCATATTCATCAGGGATATCGGTCTGAAATTCTCCTTTTTGATGAGGTCTTTGCCTGGTTTGGGGATTAAGGTAATGCTGGCCTCATAGAATGAGTCTGGAAGCTTTCCTTCTGTTTCTATTTTTTGAGACAGCTTCAGGAAAATAGGTTTTATTTTTTCTTTGAATGTTTGGTAGAATTCCCCAGGGAATCCATCAGGCCCTGAACTCTTGTTTTTTGGGAGGTTTTTGATCAGTGCTTCAATCTCGTTAGTGGTTATTGGCCTATTTAGGTTGTCAATTTCTTCCTGTTTCAGTCTTGGGAGTTTATAGGTTTCCAGGAAGGCTCCATTTCTTCCAGGTTGCTTAAATTATTGGCATATAGTTGTTGATAATAATTTCTAATAATTGTTTCTATTTCCTTGGTGTGATCCGTGATCTCTCCCCTTCCGTTCATAATTTTATTAATTTGGGTCCTCCCTCTTTTCCTTCGGATAAGTCTGGCCAGTGGTTTATTGATCTTATTAATTCCTTCAAAGAAGAAGCTTCTAGTTTCGTTGATCTGATCTAATGTGTTTCTAATTCCTTGATCTCTTCTCTAATCTTAATTATTTATTTATTTTTTAAAGATTTTATTTATTTGAGAGAGAGAATGAGAGAGAGCACATGAGAGGGGGGAGGGTCAGAGGGAGAAGCAGACTCCCTGCCGAGCAGGGAGCCCAATGCGGGACTCGATCCCGGGACTCCAGGATCATGACCTGAGCCGAAGGCAGTCGCTTAACCAACTGAGCCACCCAGGCACCCTCTAATCTTAATTATTTATCCTCTAACATGTGGCTTAGACATCCTTTGTTGATTTTTTTCTAGCTCTTTAAGATGTAAATTCAGTCGGTTAATTCAGGATTTTTCTATTTTTTTGAGTGAGGCTTGGATGGCCATGTATTTTCCCCTTAGGACTGCCTTTTCAGTATCCTATAGGTTTTGGACTGATGTGTTTTCGTTCTCATTGGTTTCCATGAATTGTTTAAGTTCTTCTTTGATTCCCTGGTTGACCCAATCATTCTTGAGCAGAGTGGTCTTTAGCTTCCAAATGTTTGAATTTCTTCCAAATTTTTTCTTGTGATTGAGTCCCAGTTTTATTTTCTTTTAAAGATTTTATTTATTTATTTGAGAGAGAGAATGAGAGACAGAGAGCACGAGAGGGAAGCGAGTCAGAGGGAGAAGCAGACCCCCTGCTGAGCAGGGAGCCCAATATGGGACTCGATCCCGGGACTCCAGGATCATAACCTGAGCTGAAGGCAGTCGCTTAACCAACTGAGCCACCCAGGCGCCCTGAGTCCCAGTTTTAAAGCATTATGGTCTGTGAATATGCAGGGAATAATCTCAGTCTTTTGGTATTGGTTGAGACCTGACTTGTGACCCAGTATGTGGTCTATTCTGGAGAAAGTTCCATGTGCGCTTGAGAAGAATGCATATTCTGTTGCTTTAGGGTGGAATGTTCTGTATATATCTATGAGGTCCATCTGGGTCAGGGTGTTATTCAAAGCTCTCGTTTCTTTGTTGATTTTCTGCTTAGATGATCTGTCTATTGCTGAGAGTGGAGTATTGAGGTCTCCTACAATTAACGTATTGTTATGAATATGATTCTTTATTTTGGTTAACAGTTGGCCTATGTAGTTGACTGCTCCCATGTTGAGGGCATGGATATTTACATTTGTTAGATCTTCTTGTTGGGTAGATGCTTTAAGAATGATATAGTGTACTTCTTTGTCTCTAACCACAGTCTTTAGCTTAAAATCAAATTTTTCTGATATGAGAACTTCTACTGCAGCTTTCTTTTGAGGTCCGTTGGCATGGAAGATGAATTTCCATCCCTTCACTTTCAGTCTGGATGTATCTTTAGGTTCAAAATGACTCCCTTATAGACAGCATATGGATGGGTCCTGTCTTTTTATCCATTCTGCAACCCTGTGCCTTTTTATGGGAGCATTTAAGCCATTCACATTGAGAGTGATTATTGGAAGATATGAGTTTATTGTCATCATGTTGTTTGTGAAGACCTTGTTTTTATAGATTGTCCCTGTAAATTTCTGTTGTAGATCACTCTTGGGGTCTTTCTCCTTTTATAGAACCCCCCTTAATATTTCATGCAGGGCTGGCTTAGTGGTCACATATTCTTTCAGTTTCTGTCGGTCTTTGAAGCTCTGCATCTCTCCATCCATTCTAAATGAAAGCCTTGCCGGAGAAAGTATTCTTGGCCACATGTTCTTCTCATTTATTACCCTGATTATGTCTTGCCAGCCCTTTCTGGCTTGCCAGGTCTTTGTGGATAGGTCTGACGTTTTTCTGATGTTCTTCCCTCTGTAGTTTAGGAATCCTTCCCTTTAACTGCCCTTAAGATGGTTTCCTTGGTTCTAAGATTTGCGAGTTTTACTATTACATGCCAGGGCATTGGCCTGTTTTCCTTGATCTTGGGAGGGGTCCTCTCTTTCTCTAGGACGCGAATGTTTGTATGCTTCCACAGATTACAGAAGTTCTCAGCTATGATTTGCTCAAATATATCGTCTAGTCCTTTCTCTCTCTCCACCCCCTCAAGGATCCAAATAATTCTGACATTGAAACATTTCATGGTGTCACTTATTTCTTGATTCTATTTTCATGGATTTTAAGTTGTTTTTCCCTGGCCTCCTCTTTTTCCTTATTGTCTATTAATTGGTCTTCTTGATCACTAATTCATTCTTCTGCCTCGCTTACCCTAGCTGTTAAAATTATCTAGATTAGTTTGGATCTCATTGGTAGCATTTTTAAGTTCTGCCAGTTTAGCTTTCATTTCTGCCCTTAGAGACTGTATGTTGCCATTAATCGATTTCTCCATTCTAGCTATTGTCTTCACAACTGCTACCCTGAATTCCATCTCTGACATCTTGGTTATATCTGTATCCATTTGTAAATCTGTGGCAGAAGTCACAGTCTCTGAGTCTTTCCTATTTTGGGGGTTCCTCCTCCTAGTCATTCTGTTGAGGGGTGGTTGAGGGAATGTACAGATTACAAATTATTGACCACAACCCAAGCAAGATGCTCCTAATTTATAGGGACCTTAGGGTTGTTGGCCTCTTTTTCTCCTTGCCTGTCTTCTTGGTGAGAGGACTTCCATGCTGTTACTCAGGCAACCTTGTTTGTCAGAGTTGCCCTGCCCCTTGTTCTGGGGGATGGGCTCAGTGAAAACCATTTTTGGGGGGCTTTTGTTCTATGGTGGTTTTCCCTGGTGGGTTTCTGCATCTCTTCTGAGAGTCAGAGCAGAAGAGATCTTTTCTAACCCCCTGCCTCAGAACAGAGAGATCACAGTCTCTTCTTCAGTGAGCTCTCCAAGTCACACTATCATTGTTTCTGTCTGTGCTGCTATAAACTGCAGCCTTCTGGGTTGTGCGCCCTTCAGGAGCATTCCTAGTCCTCACCTCCAGGTCAGGGTTCGTCTCTGCCCTTTGTGCTTCTAAAACTGCCAGCTACCCTCACTTCACACACGCAGCCCTGTTGCTCCAGGTTTCAGTCCAGGGGGCTGCCCTAAAGTCCTTTCCACATTGCTACCTGTCTGTGAGTCTATACCCAGTCCCCAGCATGGGAGGCTATCATTCACCAGTGGTGCAGGATCCCCATGGCTCCCTCCCCCTTCCATTTATCTTCCAATATGTGCCTGTGGAATCATGGCTCCCAGCTTCCTACCTCGAAACCAACCACCTATTATATTCTGTTTGTAGCGATCCAGATCTATCTTCTTACATCTCAGGCTGATTTCATGGGTGTTCAGAGTGGTCTGGTAGATATCCAGCTCAATTCTGGGGACATGTTGGAATAGGGCCCCCTACACTTTTGCCATCTTTTCTTCTTCCTTGGACCACATCCTTTTCCATTCATCTGTTGAAGGACATCTCAGCTCTTTTCACAGTTTGGCTATTGTGGACATTGCTGCTATGAAGATCGGAGTGTATATGGCCCTTCTTTTCACCACTTCTGTGTCTTTGGGGTAAATACCCAGTAGTAGCTGGATTATAGGGTAGCTCTATTTTTAATTTTTGGGGGAACCTCTACACTGTTTTCCAAAGTGGCTGTACCAACTTGCATTCCCACCAACAGTGTAAGAAGGTTCCCCTTTCTCTACAACCTCTCCAACATTTGTTGTTTCTTGTCTTGTCAATTTTTGCCATTCTAACTGGTGTAAGGTGGTATCTCAATGTGGTTTTTATTTGAATTTCCATGATGTCTGGTTTTGTCTTATTTCATTTTTTTCTTCTCTTCCCCTATGATCCTCTGCCTTATTTCTTAAACTCCACATATCAGTGAAGACTTCTAAATGCATACATTTAACAATGTTTTCATTGACTGCCTACTATAAACTAGAAATTGTTCTAACTCAGATAATCTTGCAGTGTTCTGCACTAAATTACAAAGTTACTTCTGTAAACACATTTATAATCTATATTAGTTAGTAGAAAAAAGATGATAACTAACTTTTATTTAGAATTTTTTATGTTACATACTAATCAAAGTGCTTTACATGTATTAACTCTCCAAACAATTATATTGTGGACACTATTATTATTATAATTTTATAAATGAAACAGCTAAGAACAGAAAGGTTAAAGCAACTTCCCTAAGACTACAGAGCTAGTGAATGATAGAGTTATGATTCAAATCTAAAATGCCTGTCTTAATCACTGTGCTAGACTGAGATGATCAAATACCTTTCTTCTGAAGCATGAATATGGTCCTAGTGAAATAGAGTAGCTTTGTAATTTTTCTTGAGAAGAAGGCAGAAAAAAAGGCAGAAAAATACACAAAAACAGAAGTAGAAGGGAATCAAATCTAAGCCTTCTTCATAAACTTGCTGGCCTTTTTTTTGAAGTCAGAACAGGCAATCATCCTCTTTATACCACAATGAGATAATTATCCCTCACATTTGTGTAACAATATATAAATCCCTTCCAAACCTGTTCTTTTATATAAAAATCATAAAAGTTCACAGAATTTGTATTATTTTCTCTATAGATGAAGAAACTGAAGCACAAAAAGGGTAAATTTCAAAGTTACACAGATAATTTTTATCTAATTATTTGTATTTTAGTCTGGTTTTTGTAAACCCCTTGATATATTTATCATTTTAGCCTTATCCAGACAAGAAAAAAGGTGAGATAAAAGAACTGTGGAAAAGGAACACTAAATTTGCTGATTTTTTCTTAGCCTTACCAACAAATTATAATGAAGAAGCAGAAGAGACAGATAGATTTGACATGCAGTATAACCTAAAGACATCACCATTCCTTAAATGCTATTAACAATAGCTAGGTCTCACACTTTTATGGGAATTTATATAAAACATTCTTATTTTTCCATTTTCATAGCACTTTAATGCCTGTTTTATCTTCCCCAGTTTGGCTCTGAGGAGACTATTTAAAATTTAAAAATGAAAGAGAATTCATGCTTCATCAGTTTTGGTGCCCCACATGAGCGCATGAAAGTGTCAGCACTTAGGAGAAAGCTATGGATGCTTACAAACCTACACAGCTGAAGAAGGGCTTAGAATGGAAAGATATTACTTGATCAACAATCCACAGACATAAAGAGAAGAAAATGAAACCTGCTCAAATGTTGAAAATAGTGACACATATAAAAAATGTGTCTTGGGGGCTTTTCTCTCTTACGGTTTTACCTGTTATAAAGAAGGGAGCATACAAGAAATAAGTAATACTTGTAAATTTATAGGAGATATGTTTCTGTCTTAGCAAGGAGCTATTCAAAGTAATAATTGATATCACTGAACAAAATTCTATAGCATTGATCCAGGAAATATTAACCCTAGAACTGTCCACATACTGAGGAAATCCATGTTCCAAAAATTCTTATATATGGAGGAAGCAACAATCACAGGTTCAAGCTTGTGAATATATTCTAAATGTGACAATATCAGAATGGAAAGAAAGAATAGAAAATGAGTATCTGCAGGAAGTAAGCAAATTCTTATATGAATCAAGAGAGACTTCAGACAACTTCTGAATCCAGCATTCTCCATATCCTACTATTTAAGGAAATGTGTTCCAGCTATACCATCCTTGTCTCTTAAAATGGTGGTCATGCCAAATTAACTGTTATGTAAATAAAACTGTATTTGTTTATTAAGCACCTACTGCAGGCAGAGCCCCGTGTTAGTCTTAGTAGCAGTAATACAAGATGAAGTATCACTCATATTTGTTTTCATGCCCAAGGCCTTGAAAGGGAATCTAAAAATTTTAAAAGAATTGTTGCTACGTCGAACTCTATAAAACATCTGGACAAAAGACATCACAGTATAGAACCTTACTTAAGTGAAAACTGAGACCTCCAAAAAATACAGCATTGTTATGTCACATAGAAATTGTAACTATATCAGCAAAATTTATGGTTTCAGGGACAAGAGCATCTTAAACCAAATAATGTCCATGAGCTTTGCACAGTGGCAGTATCATAGCCAATGCGGTTTATCCGAGGTGCGATTATTGCTAATTGAAAACTTTTCCCAAATATGTCCATGAGAAGTCATCATGGCCATGGACACTAAGTGCAAGGGAAATGCCCCTGGACACAATTTCACAAGCAGTGCAATTTTTAGTCATTAGCAAAGGCTTCATAGAAGATTTGTTTGTGAACATTACAGAAAAATCCTGTGACCATACTAGAAAAACATACTGAAGACCCTAAATGTGCTGGGTATTTGTTTGTACTGAAGAGATTTGCTTTAAAAATATTTAGAGGTCATGCACTATCAGAGATGGTGAAACACAGAGCAGTATACCTTATTATTATTATTAATATAACTTCATTTTTATCCTTTATCCCTGTCTTTATGATCTGAGGGAATATATATTATTGGAAAATTACCAAATAGGGGCGCCTGGGTGGCTCAGTCATTAAGCATCTGCCTTCGGCTCAGGTCATGATCCCAGGGTCCTGGGATCGAGCCCTGCATCGGGCTCCCTGCTCCGTGGGAAGCCTGTTTCTCCCTCTACCAGTCCCTCTGCTTGTGTTCCCTCTCTCGCTATGTCTCTCTCTGTCAAATAAATAAATAAAATCTTTAATACAAAAAATTACCAATTAGTCACCAGATTCTAATGATTTGTCTGTGGTAGCTTTTGCCATATCTGCCCATTCTTTTCCATTTCTACTGCTACTGCTCTAATTCAAGCCCTCTTCAACTTTGACTCAGATTACTACAACAGGATATCAATAGCTTTTGTCCCCCCTGTCTTGATCCAATTCATTTTGAACATTTTCAACTCAGTGACTTTCAATTACTCTCCACTATTTAGGGGATGACATCAAAATAAATATCCAAAACCTAAAACAACTGCTAGTCTTACCTTCTTAGTATTATCTCCCATATTTGTAAATGCACAGTTCTGTTCAAATTTACTGTCAATGACCTCCTCTTACTTGCTAAATCAGTGTTTTTCTTCTTGATACCTTTAGAACACCTGACACTGTTGGTAACATCTTCCTGGAAACTCTTTTCTTCCTTGGATTTGTACTGTTAAAAGTACCTCCATTGCTTGCTCCTCATTATAATACCCTGTTTTTTAGACATTGAGCAGATAGTCTTCACTTTTACTTTAAAAAGGTAAATTTAAGTAATCAGAAATTTTCATATATTTAACAATACTGCACCCTACCTTTAGAACTTGTTAAGAAGGTAAGAAAAGAAACCTTTCCATAACTTCCTGCTATCAAATATTCCAACATTCTCGCATCTGCATCTTTTCTTTGCATACATTACATTATTAGGAGTTGCATCAACTCTTATTTAAAGTGAATTCCTCTGCTGGGAGGGAGGTGAGTGGGGGTGTGAGGATGGGGTAATTGGGTGATGAGCATTAGGGAGGGCACTTGAGGTAATGAGCACTGTGTGTTATATGCAACTGATCAATCACTAAATACTACCCTTAAAACTAATAACACACTATGTTAACCAGCTTGAATTTAAATAAAATCTTTTAAAAAGTCAATTCCTTGTGTTCTGAATTCTATTCCTTCCACATTCTCAGTAACATTATACTAAAAATTTCCCCTGCTATGTTCTCAAATTGCCTCCACTCCAGGGTTCACAATGCACATTGGCTTGATGAATGCTCACATGAACCCTGGGGGAAAATTTTTTCCCCTTCTTGCTTTTACATATTTAGTTTCTCTCTCTTGACTCTTTCTCATAAATGCTTTCACATGCTCAAACCTCTTTATAATAACAAATAAAAGAACCCCTAAATTCTAGACAACACTCTAAATATCTGACCCTTCCAACTGACACTGGGGATGAATGAGACTGAATAAAGTGGTTTAAGTTAGGACTAGTCAGCACTTTACTTTCCCTTCATCCTTGGTGTTAGCGGGGCCCAGCAAGAAGCTGAACATAGTCCATAATAAAAAAAGTCCAAATTAGAAAATGTACAAAAGATATAAACAGGAATTTGACCAAAGAGGATATACAGATGGCAAGTAAACACGTAAAAGATATTCAATATCTCTAGCAATTAGATAAATACAAATTAAAACCACAGTGAGATATTACTACACATCTATCATGATGGTTCAAACTTTAAAAAAAATGGTGGCAACACCAAACGCTGGTGAAGATGTAAGGAAATTGGATTACTCATATATTGCTGGTGGTAATTTAAAGTGGTATAGCCAGTCTAGAAAATAGTTTGCCAGCTTCCTATAAAACAAAACATTAAATATTCATACAATCCAGTAATTGCAATTTAGGGCATTTATCACAGGAATTTGAAAACTTATTTTCACATAAAAACTTGTACATGAATATGCATTGCAGCTTTATTTGTAACAGCCCAAAAATGGAAACAGCCTAGATGTTCTTCAAAGGAGAGCGGTTAAGCAGATTGTGATATTTTTATAGAACTACACAACAGTAAAAAGGAATGAACTCCTAATACACACAACTTGGATGAATCTCCAAGAAATCATGCTGACTGAAAAAATTATTTCCAAGAGGTTACATGCTGTATGATTTAATTTACATAACCTTCTAAAATGACAGAATTATAGAAATAGATAACAGATTAACAATTGCCAGAAGTGAGAAATGTGGGAGAATAATGAGGAAAGTGAGTGTGGCTTATGAAAGTGTAGCAGGAAGGATCCTTATGGTGATAAGATTCTTCTGTAATTTTCTTTTAATTTGTATAATTGAAGTATAGTTGGCATACAATGTTATGTTAGTTTCAGGTGTACAACATAGTGATTCAATAATTCTGTACATTACTCAGTGCTTGCCATGATAAGTGTAATCATCATCTGACCTTATTGCAATATTATTGATGGTATAAAAGTTAATATCTTAGTTGTGTTGTTTTACTACAGTTTTTCAAGATATTACCATGGGGAGAAATTGGGTAAAGAGTACATAAGTCCTCTTTGTATTATATTCAACCATCTCAGTGCTGGCTAATCCAATAGTTATTTTTAGTTTCTATTTCATCTCACCTTTCTATAACACTTTACAATGTTGACCGTTTCCCTCTTATTGAAACAAATTTCTACGTTGACGTCTGTTACATCACAGTCTTCTGTATTTCCTCCTGCCTTTATGGCTACTCATTTCTTAGTGTCCTTTACCAGGTATATTCCTCTACTGAACAATAAATTTTACTTTTTGTAAGGCCCAGAATTGAGTCCTCTTACCTTCCTATAATAAACCCATTTCCTAGGCAATCTTCTCAATAGTAAAATCTTAATTTTTTTATGTGTAATACCATCATGGGTCCTGGACAAGAGGGGCTCTTTACTTAAGAGGATATTTCATCTCATAAATGCATAAAAAAATGTAGTACATAACCATGGGTATCTTTGTCATTCATGATCCTGTACACAGCTGAACCTACAACACCAAGCATTCACTGTCACACAATTGACACTCACTCCATAAAAATATTTTCCTCATTTCTTATTATTGCCCTTAAAATAGAATCTGAAGGATGTGAATATTTTTGAGTGGTGCCACTGCTGCTGTCAGAGATGGACTCTTCTTAAACATGCAGAGAAACTTTGAGAGGTGAAGCATTTAGGTGAAAGAAAATACAATTTAATGAACATTTCAAATCCCCCTTAAATAAATGTAACAAATTCTTGCCTAAGAAAGTATAATTTCCTGGTAGTCCTAAGCATTCTATTCTTGGTTCATTTCATAGTTCTGGAGGTACTTACAAATTAGCAATTTATTCTAAATACTTGCACTATGAGAGGAACATTTCACAATATTAAACAATTCACATAATATATATATATATATGTGTATATATATGTATATATATATATATGTATATATATATATACATATATATAGTTAATAGTGGTCTGTCTTTAACATGCCTAAACCGTGGTTACATGGATTTTCACATTGGTACCTATATGGTATTACACATTAAAATTGCACAGAGTAAAAGATTTTAATAAGATCTAATTAAATTAAAAATGTTAACATATTCAGCTTTGTATAGACAATTTTACTTCATTTTAATTCTATATTATGATAGCTATTTTGACTTAATTTTAATAGATAATTTTGAATATTTTTAGTAAAAATAACTATTGCAAATATTAATAAAATGATTTTAATTTTATATTTTATTTTTAAGATATGTTTTTATAATAGTGCAGTAAGCTTTTTTGTTTTAATTAAATTCAAGTTAGTTAACATATAGTGGGTTATTAATCTCAGAGTAGAATTTAGTGATTCATCAGTTGCATGTAACATCCAGTGCTCATTACATCAAGTGCTCTCCTTAATGCCCAACACCCAGTTACCACAACCCACTACCCATCTCCCCTCCAGCAAACCTCAGCTTGTTCTCTATAGCTAAGAGTCTCTTATATCTTGTCTACCTCTCTGACTTCATCTTATTTTATTTTTCCTTCCCTTCTCCTATGTTCATTTGTTTTGTTTCTTAAATTCCACATATGAGTGAAATCATATATTTGTCTTTCTCTGACTGATTTATTTCATTTAACATAATACTCTCTAGTTCCATCCATGTCCTTATAAATGGAAAATTTAATTCTTTTTTATGGCTGGGCAATATTCCAGTGTGTGTGTGTGTGTGTGTGTGTGTGTGTTTGTGTGTGTGTGTGTGTACCACTTCTTCTTTATCCATTCATCTGTGATGGACACCTCTGCTCTTTCCATAATTTGGCTATTGTGGACATTGATGCTATAAAAATCAGGGTACATGTGCCCCTTTGAATCACTATGTTTATATCTTTGGGTAAATACCTAGTAGTGCAATTGCTGGGTTGTAAGGTAGTTCTATTTTTAACATTTTGAAGAACCTCCATACTGTTTTCCAAAGTGGATGCAACAGTTTGCATTCCCACCAACAGTGTAAAAGAGTTCCTCTTATCTCCACATCCTCACCAACATCTGTTGTTTCCTGAGTTGTTACTTTTAGCCATTCTGACCACTGTGAGGTGGAATCTCATTATAGTTTTGATTTGTATTTCCTTAATGATGAGGGATGTTGAGCATTTTTTTTATGGGTCTGTTAGCCATTTGTATGTCTTCTTTGGAGAAATGTCTGTTCATGTCTTCTGCCATTTATGAGTGGATTTTTTTTGGGGGGAGGGGTGTTAAGTTTGAAAAATTCTTTATAGATTTTGGATACTAGTCCTTTATCTGATATGTCATTTGCAATTATCTTCCCCCATCCCATTGGTTGCCTTTTATTTGTTTAATTTCAACAAATTTATTATTTAAATAATTTTAGTGGTGATACATGGAGGTTTGAGGATGAATATAAAATTTATTTTCTTTAAAAAAATAAAATTTATTTTCTTCAAATTGTGTACTGATTTTTTTTTTGCTATTTCTTATTCTTTCCTATGAAGATTATTTATTTAAATGTGTATTTATTTTTAAAGGGTAAAATTAAGGTCACTAAATATTCAAAGTTATAAATAGCTAAAATAGTTCTTTGTGGTACACATCAAAATTAAAATTCTTATGGATAAACTCAATTCTGTCAGCTAAACAAATAACATTGGGAGAAAAATAAAAACAAAAACAAAAGTATTTTTTTAAGGAAACAACAGCAACAAAAATCCTTTACAAAGAGGTTGACATATTTTAGAGTTAATTATAGTTTTCTATTATATTTGTGGTAACAAATACACCAGTATATTTGTTATTGTTATATGTTGTTACCTGTGGTAACAACTATACATTTTCCACTCATGTACAGTTTGTATGTTTTTTATTTGTTTTGTTTTGTTTTTTTTATTTTGTTTTGTTTTGTTTTTGTTTTCCTTTTTTAATTTAAAGCCAAATAATTAACATAGAGTGTACTATTAGTTTCAAAAAAAAACAAAGGTAGAGTTCATTGATTCATCAGTCTTATATAATACCCAGTGTTCATTACATCATGTGCCCTCTTTAATGTCTGCCCATCACTCAATTACCTAATCCCCCCACCCACCACTCCTCTTGCAACCCTCAGTTTGTTTCTTATGATTAAGAATCTCTTATGGTTTTTCTCCTTCTCTAATTTCATCTTGTTTTATTTTTCCCTCCCTTCCCCTATGCCTTTTAGTTTTGTTGATTGTTTCCTTCGCTATGCAAAATCTTTTCATCCTGATGAAGTCCTAATAGCTCATTTTCACTTTTGTCTCCTTTACCTCTGGAGACTTGTCCATCAAGAAGTTGATGTGGCTGATGTCAGAGGTTGCTGCCTGTGTTCTTCTCTAGGATTTTGATGGATTCCTTTCTCACATTTAGGCCTTTCATCCATTTTGAGTTTATTTTTGTGTATGGTGTAAGAAAGTGGTCCAATTTCATTCTTCTGCATGTGGCTGTCCCCTTTTCCCAATACCATTTGTTGAAGAGACTGTCTTTTATCCATTGGATATTCTTTCCTCTGTTGAAGATTAGTTGAGGGCCCATTTCTGGGTTTTCTATTCTGTTCCATTTATCTATGTGTCTGTTTTGTGCCAGTACCATACCATCTTGATGATTACAGCTTTGTAATACAGCTTGAAGTCTGGTATTGTGGTGCCTCCAGCTTTGGTTATCTGTTTCAACATTATTTTGGCTGTTTGGGGTCTTTTCTCGTTCCACACAAACTTTACAATTGTTTGTTCCAGCCCTGTGAAAAATGCTGGTGTTATTTTCATAGGGATTGCATTGAATGTGTAGACTGCTTTGTGTAGTATAGACATTTTAACAATATTTTTTCTTCCAATCCATGAGCATGGAATGTTTTCCATATTTTCGTGTCCTCTTCAATTTCTTTCAAAAGTGTTCTATTGTTTTGAACATATAGATCATTTACCTCATTGGTTAGGTTTATTCCTAGGTATATTATGGTTTTTGCTGCAATTGTAAATGTGATCAATTCCTTGATTTCTCTTTCTGTTGTTTCATTTTTGGTGTATATAAATGCAACAGACTTCTGTGCATTGAATTTATATCTTGTGACTTTGAAGAATTCCTGTATCAATTCTAGCAATTTTTGGGTGGAGTCTTTCAGGTTTTCTACCTAGAGTATCATTTCATCTGCAGCTAGTGGAAGTTTGACTTCTTCCTGGCTGATTTGGATGCATTTTATTTCTTTTTGTTGTCTATTGCTAAGACTAGGAATTCTAATACTACGTTGAACAACAGTGGTGAGAGTGGACATCCCTGTCTTGTTCTTGACCTTAGGGGAAAAGCTCTCAGTTTTTCCCCATCGAGGATGATATGCGCTGTGCATCTTTCATATATGGCCTTTATGATGTTGAGTTATGTTCCTTCTATTCTTACTTTGTTGAGGGTATTTATCAAGAAAGGATGCTGTATTTTGTCAAATATTTTTTTTTTCTGTATCTATTGAGAGGATCACATGTTTCTATCTTTTCTTTTATGAATGTGGTATATCATGTTGATTGATTTGTGGATGTTGAACCACCCTTGCAGCTCAGGAATCAATCCCACTTGGTTGTGGTGTATAATCCTTTTAATGTACTATTAAATTAGCTAGTATCTTGTTGAGAATTTTGCATCCATATACATCAGGGATATTTGTGGGTAATTCTTTTTTAGTGTGGTCTTTGTATGGTTTGGGGATTAAGGTAACGCTGGCCTTAGAGAATGAGATTGCAAGTTTTCCTTTCATTTCTTTTTTTTTTTTTTTTTTTTTTTTGAACAGTTTCAGAAGAATAGGTATTTACTTCTTTAAATGTTTGGTAGAATTCCCCTGGGAACCCATCTGGTCATGGACTCTTGTTTGTTGGGAGATTGTTGACTACTGATTCAATTTCTTTGCTGCTTATGGGTCTTTTCAGATTTTCTATATCTCCTGTTTCAATTTGGTAGTACAGTAAGCTTTTTAATTTCTGAATATGATTGCTTTTATTTTAATGCTTTCATTAATTTCAATTAAACAAAATTATGTTTCACATGGTTATGATAAATCAGTTGCCTAAATTAGCACAAAAAATGTTTTATGGCATCTATATAATTTATAAATAATATATACCTTTATTTTATTACTCATTCAAACATCACTAACCCATTAACAAGATATTCAGATGTACACAGTAAGTAAATGTTATAGTTTGTGATATTTTACTCACAAAATACAAAAATTTTTGCTTTTCTCATGTTTTTAAATTTAGTTGTAAGGAAGGGATGATTGTCAAGTTAGGAAGATAAAATGCATTTTACTTAGCATCTTATTAATATGGCTTATAATCTATGTATGCAGACATATGGCTGTGTGACTTTTTTTTACTTAAAATCAATTAATTAACATATAGTGTATTATTAGTTTCAGAGGTAGAGCTTAGTGATTCATCAGTTGCATATAACACACAGTGCTCATTACTTCAGGTGTCCTTGTTAATGCCCATCACCCAGTTACCCCATCCCCCTACCCACATCCCCTCCATCAACCTTCAGTTTGTTTCCTAGAGTTAAGAGTCTCCCATGGTTTGCTCCCTTTCTGAGTTTATCTTATCTTATTTTTCTTTCCCTTCTCCTATCTTCATCACTTTTGTTTCTTAATCTCCACATATGAGTGGAAATATGATATTTGTCATTCTGTGACTGACGTATGTTGATTATCATAATAACCTCCGTTTCCAGTGGGAGAGGAAAGATGTTGGAGGAGTAGGGGACCCTATTTCAACTGGTCCCCAGAACTGAGCTGGATATCTACAGACAATTCTGAGCATCCACGAAACCAGGCTAAGATGTAAGAAGATCTGGATCTCAACAAACAGAATATCGCAGGAGGTTGGTTTTCCGGTACGAAGTGGGGAGCGGTGATTCTGTGGGCAGATATAGAGGATAACAGGAAGTGAGAGGGTTCCTGGCCATGGGGATCCTACACCGCCGGTGAGCAAAAGCCTCACATGCTGGGGACGGGGCACAGACTCACAGACCAGTAGCGGCAGAGAAAGGACTTTAGGGCAGCCCCCGGGGAGGAAACCCTGAGCAGCAGGGTTGTGTGGGCGAACTGGGAGCGGCTCGTGGTTTTAGAAGCACAAAGGGCAGAGATGTGCCCCGACCTGGAGGCAGGACAAGGAGCACTGCGGAGGGGCGCATAACCCAGGATGCTGCAGTTTATAGCAGCATGGACAGAAATGGAGACAGTGTGGCCTGAAGAGCTCACTAAAGAACAGATTGCAGTCTCTGCTGTGAGGCAGAGGGTTGGAAATGGTCTCTTCTGCTCTGACTCGTGGAAGAGACGCGGAAAGCCACCAGGGAAAGCCACCAGAGAACAAAAGCCCCAAAAACTGATTCCCACTGAGCCCATCCTCTGCCACAGGGGGGCAGGGCAACTCCGCCCAAACAGGTTACCGGAGTAACAGCACAGGAGTCCCCTCCCCCAGCACACAGGCTGGGAAAACAAGAGGCCAGCAACCCTAAGGTCCCTAGAAAACACGTGCTTCTTGCTTGGGTTCTGGTCAATAATTTGGAATCTATACATTCCCTCAAACACCGATCAACAGAATGACTAAGAGGAGGAGCCCCCAAAATAGAAAAGACTCAGAGATTATGACTTAAGCTGCAGATTTACAAATGGATGCAGATATAACCAAGATGTCAGAGATGGAATTCAGGCTAGCAATTGTGAAGACAATAGCTAGAATGGAGAAATCAATTAATGGCAACATAGAGTCTCTAAGGGCAGAAATGAAAGCTGAATTGGCAGAACTTAAAAATGCTATCAATGTGATCCAATCCAATCTAGATAATCTAACAGCTAGGGTAACTGAGGCAGAAGAGTGAATAAGCAAACTGGAAGACAATATAAGAGATAAAGAGGGAAAAGAGGAGGCCAGGGAAAAACAACTCAGAATCCATGAAAATAGAATCAGAGAAATAAGTGACACCATGAAATGTTCCAATGTCAGAATAATTGGAATCCTGGAGGGTGTGGAGAGAGAGAGAGAGGACTAGAAGATGTATTTGAGCAAATCATAGCTGAGAACTTCCCTAATCTGGGGAAGGAAAAAAAAATCTGCATCCTAGAGGCAGAGAGGACCCCTCCCAAGATCAAGGAAAACAGGCTAACACCCCGGCATGTAATAACAAAACTCCCAAATCTTAGAACCAAGGAAACCATCTTAAGGGCAGTTAGGGGGAAGAGATTCCTTACGTACAGAGGGAGGAACATCAAAACAATGTCAAACCTATCCACAGAGACCTGGCAAGTCAGAAAGAGCTGGCAAGACATATTCAGGGTACTAAATGAGAAGAACATGCAGCCAAGAATCCTTTATCCGGCAAGGCTTTTATTTAGAATGGATGGAGAGATGCAGAGCTGCCCCGACCAGCAGAAACTGAAAGAATATGTGACCACTAAGCAGGCCCTGCAAGAAATGTTAAGGGGTGTTCTATAAAAGGAGAAAGACCCCAAGAGTGATATACAACAGAAATATACAGGGACAATCTATAAAAACAACATCTTCACAGGCAACATGATGACAATTAATTCATATATTTCAATAATCACTCTCAATGTGAATGGCTTAAACGCTCCCATAAAACAGCACAGGGATGCTGATTGGATAAAAAGACAGGACCCATCCATATGCTGCCTACAAGAGACTCATTTTGAACCTAAAGATACATCCAGACTGAAAGTGAAGGGATGGAGATCCATCTTCCATGCCAGCAGACCTCAAAACAAAGCTGGGGTAGCAATTCTTACATCAGACAAATTAGATTTTAAACTAAAGTCTGTAATTAGAGACACAGAAGGACACTATATCATTCTTAAAGGGTCCATCCAACAAGAAGATCTAACAATTGTAAATATTTATGCCCCCAACATAGGAGCAGCCATCTACATAAGCCAAAGGTTAACCAAATTAAGAATCATATTGGTAACAATACACTAATTGTAGGAGACCTCAATACTCCACTCTCAGCAATGGACAGATCATCTAAGCAGAAAATCAACAAGGACACAAGAGCTTTGAATGATACATGGGACCAGATGGACCTCATAGATATTTACAGAACATTCCACCCTAAAACAACAGAATACTCATTCTTCTCGAGCACACATGGAACTTTCTCTAGAATACACCATATACTGGGTCACAAATCAGGTCTCAACCGATACCAAAAGATTGAGATTATTCCCTACATACTCTCAGACCGCAATGCTTTAAAACTGGAACTCAATCACAAGAAAAAATTTGGCAGAAATTCAAACACTTAGAAGCTAAAGACCACTCTGCTCAAGAATGTTTGGGTCAACCAGGAAATCAAAGAAGAACTTAAACAATTCATGGAAATCAATGAGATAAAACACATCAGTCCAAAACCTATGGGATACTGCAAAGGCAGTCCTAAGGGGAAAATACATAGCCATCCAAGCCTCACTCAGAAAAATAGAAAAATCCCAAATTCACCAACGAACTCTACACCTTAAAGAACTAGAGAAAAAACAACAAACGAAGTTTAAGCCACACATCAGAAGAGAAATAATTAAGATTAGAGCACAGATCAATGAATTAGAAACCAGAAACACAGTAGATCAGATCAACAAAACTAGAAGTTGGTTCTTTGAAAGAATTAATAAGATCAATAAACCACTGGCCAGACTTATCCCAAAGAAAAGAGAAAGGAACCAAATTAATAAAATTATGACTGAAAGAGGAGAGATCATGATTAACACCAAGGAAATAGAAACAATTATTAGAAATTATTATCAACAAGTCTATGCCAATAAACTGAGCAATCTGGATGAAATGGAGGCCATCTTGGAAACGTATAAGCTGCCAAGACTGAAACAGGAAGAAATTGACAACCTGAATAGGCCAAGAACCAGTAACGAGATTGAAGCAGTGATCAAAATCCTCCCAAAAAACAAGAGTCTAGGGCGTGATGGATTCCCTGGAGAATTCTACCAAACATTCAAAGAAGAAATAATACCTATTCTTCTGAAGCTGTCTCAAAAAATAGAAACAGAAGGAAAACTTCCAAACTAATTCTATGAGGCCAGCATTACCTTAACCCCCAAACCAGGCAAAGACCCCATCAAAAAGAAGAATTTCAGACTGATATCTCTGATGAATATGGATTCCAAAATCCTCAACAATATCCTGGCTAATAGGATCCAACAATACATTAAAAAGATCATCCATCACAAGCAACTGGGATTTATCCCTGGGATGCAAGTGTGGTTCAACATTCGCAAATCAATCAATGTGATAGAACACATTAATAAGAGGAGGGAGAAGAACTATATGGTTCTCTCAATGGATGCAGAAAAAGCATTTGACAAAATACAACATCCTTGCCTGATTAAAACTCTTCAGAGTATAGGGATAGAAGGAACATTCCTCAAGTTCATAAAATCCATCTATGAAAAACCCACAGCGAATATCATCCCCAATGGGGAAAAGCTGAGAGCCTTTCCCTTAAGATTAGAAACACATCAAGAATGCCTACTCTCATCACTATTCTTCAACATAGTACTAGAAGTCCTAGCAACAGCAATCAGACAACAAAAAGAAATGAAATGTATTCAAATTGGCAAAGAAGAAGTCAAACTATCTCTTTTCGCAGACGACATGATACTTTATGTGGAAAACCCAAAAGACTCCACCCCCAAATTACTAGAACTCATACAGCAATTCAGTAATTTGGCTGGATACAAAATCAATGCGCAGAAATAAGTTGCTTTCTTATACACTAACAACGCAACTGTATAAAAAGAAATAAGAGAAACGATTACATTTACAATAGCACAAAAAAACATAAGATACCTCGGAATAAACCTAACCAAAGAGGTAAAAGATCTATACTCTAGGAACTACAGAACACTCATGAAAGAAATTGAGGAAGACACAAAAAGATGGAAAAACATTCCTTGCTCATGGATCAGAAGAATAAACATTGTTAAAATGTCTATGCTACCCAGAGCAATCTGTACCTTCCATGCCATCCTGATCAAATATCCAATGACATTTTTCAAAGTGCTGGAACAAACAATCCTAAAATTTGTATGGAGTCAGAAAAGCCCCTGAATTGCCAAGGAAATGTTGAAAAAGAAAAACAGACCTGTGGGCATCACGTTGCCTGATTTCAAGCTATATTACAAAGCTGTGATCACCAAGACAGCATGGTACTGGCACAAAAACAGATTTATAAACCATTGGAACAGAATAGAGAACCCAGATATGGACCCTCATCTCTATGGTCAAATAATCTTTGACAAAGTAGGAAAAAACATGCAATGGAAAAAAGACAGTCTCTTCAATAAATGGTGCTGGGAAAATTGGACAGCCACATGCAGAAGAATGAAACTTGACCATTCTCTAACACCATACACAAAGATAAACTCAAAGTGGATGAAAGACCTCAATGTGAGACAGGAATCCATCGAAATCCTAGAGGAGAACATAGGCAGTAACCTCTTTGACAATGGCCACAGCAACTTCTTTCAAGATATATCTCCAAAGGCTAGTCAAACCAAAGCAAAAATGAACTTTTGGGACTTCATCAAGATAAAAAGCTTCTGCACAGCAAAAGAAACAGGCAACAAAACAAAGAGGCAACCCACAGAATGGGAGAAGATATTTGCAAATGACACTACAGATAAAGGGCTGGTATCCAAGATCTATAAAAAACTTCTCAAACTCAACGCCCAAAAAACAAATAATCAAGTCAAAAAGTGGGCAGAAGAGATGAACAGACACTTCTCTGAAGAAGACATACAAATGGCTAACAGACACATGAAAAAATGTTCATCATCATTAGCCATCAGGGAACTTCAAATCAAAACCACATTGAGATACCACCTCACACCAGTTAGAGTGGCAAAAATGGACAGGGCAAGAAACAACAAATGTTGGAGAGGTTGTGGAGAAAGGGGAACCCTCTTACACTGTTGGTGGGAATGCACGTTGGTATAGCCACTTTGGAAAACAGTGTGGAGGTTCCTCAAAAATTTAAAAATAAAGCTACCCTCTGACCCTGCAATTGCACTCCTGGGTATTTACCCCCAAAACACAGATGTAGTGAAAAGAAGGGCCATATGCACCCCAATGTTCATAGCAGCAATGTCCGCAATAGCCAAACTGTGGAAAGAGCTGAGATGCCCTTCAACAGATGAATGGATAAAGAAGATGTGGTCCATATATACAATGGAATATTACTCGGCCATCAGAAAGGATGAATACCCAACTTTTACATCAACATGGATTGGACTGGAGGAGATTATGCTAAGTGAAATAAGTCAAGCAGAGAAAGTCAGTTATCATATGGTTTCACTTATTTGTGGAACATAAGGAATAACATGGAGGACATTAGGAGAAGGAAGGGAAAAATGGGCGGGGGGAATTGGAGGGAGAGATGAACCATGAGAGACTATGGACCTGAGAAACAAACAGGGTTTTAGAGGGGAGTGGGGAGGGGGGATTGGTTATCCCGCTGATGGGTATTAAGGAGGGCACTTACTGCATGGAGCCCTGGGTGTTATACCAAAACAGTGTATCATGGATCACCACATCAAAAACTAATGATGTATTGTATGGTGACTAACATAACATAATAAAATTTAAAAAAAAAAATACCCTCTAGTTCCATCCAAGATTTTGCAAATGGCAAGGTTTCACTTTTTGATGCCTGAATAATATTCAATTTATATCTATATATATACCACATCTTTGTCCATTCATCTATCAATGGACATCTGGGCTCTTTCCATTAGTTTGTGTATTGAGGAAATTGCTGCTATAAACTTTGGGGTGTATGTGCCCCTTCAAATCACTATGTTTGTATCTTTGGGTAAATAACTAGTAGTGCAATTGCTGGGTTGTAGGGTGGCTCTAATGTTAACTTTTTAAGAACCTCCATACTGTTTTACAAAGTGGCTCTATCAGCTTGAATTCCCAACAGTGTAAGAGGGTTCCCCTTTCTCCAAATCTCAACACCATTTGTTGTTTCCTGAGTTGTTGATTTTAGCCGTTCTGACTGATGTGAGGTTGTATCTAATTGTGGTTTTGATTTGTATTTTCCTGATGCCAACTGATGTTAAGCATTTTCATGTGTCTGTTGTCCATTTATGTGTTTTCACTGGAGAAATGACTGTTCATGTCTTCTGCCCATTTCTTGACTGGATCATTTCGTTTTTGGGTGTTGAGTTTGAAAAGTTCTTTAAACATTTTGGATACTAGCCCTTTATCTGATAAGACATTTGCAAATATTTTCTCCCATTCTGTAGGTTGTCTTTTGGATTTGTAGCTGTTTCCATTGCTATGTAAAAGATTTTTATCTTGATGAATTCACAATAGTTCGTTTTACTTTTGTTTCCCTCACCTTTGAAGAACATAAGATACCTAGGAGTAAACCTAGCGAAAGAGGTAAAGGATCTGTACTCTGAAAATTATAGAACACTTATGAAAGAAATTGAGGAAGGCACAGAGAAATGGAAAAACATTCTATGTTCATGGTTTGGAAACACAAATATTGATAAAATATCCATGTTGCCAAAAGCAATCTACACATCCAATGCAATGCTTATCAAAATACCATCAAGGGGGAGGAGCAAGAAGGCAGAGGAGTAGGAGACCTAAATTTTGTTTGGTCCCAGGAATTCAGATAGATAGGAATCAAACCAATCTGACCACCTACGAACTCAACAAGAGATTGAAGAAAAGAATAGCAGCAAATCTGAACAGAAAATCGACCACTTTCTGGAAGGTAGGACGTGTGGAGAAGAGAATCTGAGGCGATATTTGGGAAGATAGACGGCGGGCGAGGGAGTCTCCGTCAGCTGCTACTGGCAAGTGATAGAGAAGCAGAGCACAAAATGGGAACTTTTAGAAGTCTGCTCTGCTGAGGGACGTCGCTCCAGTGGCTAAGTGGGGGGTGGAACCCTAGCTGGGACAGTGTGGTCTCAGGACCCTCGGGGTCACAGAAAGACAGGGGTTTCCTGAGTGCAGCAGAGCTCCCAGGTATTGGAGCAGGGAAGCTGGATGCAGAGATGGAGCACAGGAAGGGGGTCTCCATTCAGGGTTGCCATAAACCATGATCTGCAGCACAGTCAGACCACTGCTCTTCCAGCATGGATCCAACAAGCAGCAGATCAGGGGAGACTCACCTTCCTCCCCCAAGAGGAGTGGCACGGGAACGCACTGCAGGGATCTGCTGCGATTGGAGACTCCATACGGGTTCTTGTGCCAGAGATAGAAATGCTCAGTCACAGGCTGGGTGAGCATGGAGTGTGGCCAGAGACAGGAGTGATTTACTGCATTTCTTTGGGGACTCACTGAGGAGTGAGGCCCCAAGTTCTCGGCTCCTCTGAGACAAAGATAGGGAGGCCGCCATTTTAACTCTCCTCCTCCAAAGCTGTAGGGAAAGCTTGCAGGGAACAAAAACTCCCGAGAGCAAACCAGAGCAGATTACTTAGCCTGGACCTGGCAAGGGTAGGGCAATTCCGCCTCCAGCAAAGACATTTAAGAACCACTGCAACAGGCCCTTCCCCCAGAAGATCAGCAAGAACAGCCACCCAAGACCAAGTTTACCAATCAATGAGAACAGCAGAATTCCAGTGCTAGGGGAATACTGCACATAGAATTCATGGCTTTTTTCCCATGATTCTTTAGTCTTTCAAAGTTAATCTTTTTAACTGTCTTTTTCTTTATTCTTTTTTGAATTTTTCTTTTTCCCTTTTTCAACCAACATTGTGTCAATCCCTTTTTTAAAAATCTTTTTTAATTTTCCATTTTTAGAGTAATATTCTATCCCTTCATAGTAGTTAACATTATTTTTGGTGAATATATATATAATATATTATATATATATATTGTTCTCTCTTTAAAATTTTGGGATATAATTTCTTCTAACAGATCAAAATATACCCTAAATCTCTAGTGTATGGCTTGGTTCCAGTTTCTTGCCTGATCACATTTTCTTCTTCTTTTGTTTTTAATCATCTTTCTTTTTTCAACCAAATTCTTATCTTATCAATTCGTTTTATAAAATCTTTTATAATTTTCATCTTTACAGTCATATTCCATCCCTTCATCATATTTACCTTATTTTAGTACATATATAAATTTTTCTTTCTTTAAAATTTTGGAAGTCACTTTTTTCTAACAGACCAAAATACACCCAAAACCTAGACTGTGGCACTGATCATATTTGATCATATTCTGTTTTTTGGTTTGTTTTTTATCTTCTCCTTTTTATTTTTTTTTTCTCTTTTTTTTTTTCTTTCCCCCCGGTTTCAGGTCTCTTCTGATTTGCTTAGTGTATACTTTTCTGATGTTGTTGTTACCCTGTTACCGTTTTGTTCCCTCATTCATCTATTGTCCTCTGGACAAAATGACAAGACAGAAAAATCACCTCAACAAAAAAAGAACAAGAGGCAGTACTGACTGCCAGGGTCCTAATCAATATGGACATTAGTAAGATGTCAAAACTAGAGTTCAGAATGATGATTTTATTGAAATCAAAAAGGCTATTAAGGAGGTTCAATAAAAAATGGAGGCACTAACTGCTAGGATAAATGAGGCAGAAGAGAGAATTAGTGATATAGAAGACCAAATGATGGAAAATAAAGAAGCTGAGAAAAAGAGAGATAAACAACTACTGGATCAGGAGGGCGGAATTCGAGACATAAGTGATACAATAAGATGAAAAATATTAGAATAATTTGGATGCCAGAAGAAGAAGAAAGAGAGAGAGAGAGTAGAACGTCTATTGGAGCAAATTATAGCAAAGAACTTCCCTAATTTGGGAAAGAATCAGGCATCAAAATCCAGGAGGCACAGAGAACCCCCCTCAAAAGCAATAAAAATAGGTCAACACCCCGACATCCAATAGTAAAACATACAAGTCTCAGAGACAAAGAGAAAATCTTGAAAGCAGCTTGGGAGAAGAGATCTGTAACCTACAATGGTAGAAACATTAGAATGGCAACAGACCTATCCACAGAGACCTGGCATACCAGAAAGGACTGGCATGACATATTCAGAGCACTAGATGAGAAAAATATGCAGCCAAGAATACTATATCCAGCTAGGCTGTCATTGAAAATAGAAGGAGAGATAAAAAGCTTCCAGGACAAACAAAAACTAAAGGAATTTGCAAACACGAAACCAGCCCTACAAGAAATATTGGAAGGGGTCCTCTAAGCAAAGAGAGAACCTCAAAGTAACATAGGCCAGAAAGGAACACAGACAATATACAGTTACAGTCACCTTACAGGCAATACAATGGCACTAAATTCATATCATCCGATAGTTAACCTGAATTTAAATGGGCTATATGCCCCAATCAAAAGATACAGGCTATCAGAGGATAAAAAAACAAGACCCATCGATATGCTGTCGACAAGAGACTCATTTTAGACCCAAAGACACCCCCAGATTGATAGTGAAGGGGTAGAAAACCATTTACCATACTAATGGACACCAAAAGAAAGCTGCAGTGGCAATCCTTATATCAGACAAATTAGACTGTAAACGAAAGACTGTAATAAGAGATGAGGAAGGACACAATATCTTACTTAAAGGGTCCATCCAACAAGAAGATCTAACAATTGTAAATATCTATGCCCCTAACATGGGAGTAGCCAATTTTATAAGGCAATTAATAACAAAAGCAAAGAAACACATCAACAACAATACAATAATAGTGGGGGACTTTAACACCCCCCTCACTGAAATGGACAGATCATCTAAGCAAAAGATCAACAAGGAAATAAAGACTTTAAATGACACACTGGACCAAATGGACTTCACAGATATATTCAGAATATTCCGTCCCAAAGCAACAGAATACAAATTCTTCTCTAGTACCCATGGAACATTCTTCAGAATAGATCACATCCTAGGTCACAAATTAGGTCTCAACAAGTACCAAAAGATTGGGGTCATTCCCTGGATATTTTCAGACCACAATGCTTTGAAACTAGAACTCAATCACAAGAGGAAAGTCAGAAAGAACTCAAATACATGGAGGCTAAAGAGCATCCTACTAAAGAATGAAAGGGTCAACTAGGAAATTAAAGAAGAATTAAAAAAATTCATGGAGACCAATGAAAATGAAAACACAACCGTTCAAAATCTTTGGGATGCAGCAAAGGCAGTCCTAAGAGGAAAGTATATAGCAACGCAAGCCTTTCTCATGAAACAAGAAAGGTCTCAAATATACAACCTAACCCTACACCTAAAAGAGCTGGAGAAAGAACAGCAAATAAAGTCTAAACCCACCAGGAGAAGAGAAATAATAAAGATCAGAGCAGAAATCAATGAAATAGAAATCAAAAGAACAGTAGAACAGATCAATGAAACTAGGAGTTGGTTCTTTGCAAGAATTAACAAGATTGATAAACCCCTGGCCAGACTTATCAAAAAGAGAAGAGAAATGACCCTAATCAACAAAATCATGAATGAAAGAGGAGAGATCACAACCAACACCAAAGAAATACAAACAATTAAAAGAACATATTATGAGCAACTCTATGCCAGCAAATTAGATAACCTGGAAGAAATGGATGCATTCCTAGAGATGTATCAACTACCAAAACTGAACCAGGAAGAAAGAGAAAACCTGAACAGACCTATATCCACTAAGGAAATTGAAGCAGTCATCAAAAATCTCCCAACAAACAAAAGCCCAGGTCCAGATGGCTTCCCAGGGGAATTCTACCAAACATTTAAAGAAGAATTAATACCTATTCTTCTGAAAATGTTCCAAAAAATAGAAAGGGAAGGAAAACGTCCAAACTCATTTTTGAGGCCACCATTACCTTGATCCCAAAACCAGACAAAGACCCCATCAAAAAGGAGAATTACAGACCAAAATCCATGATGAACATGGATGCAAAAATTCTCACCAAAATATTAGCCAATAGGATCCAAAAGTACATTAAAAGGATTATTCACCACGACCAAGTGGGATTTATCCCTGGGCTGCAAGGTTGGTTCAACATCCGCAAATCAATCAATGTGATACAATACATTAACAAAAGAAAGAACCAGAACCATATGATCTTCTCAATAGATGCAGAAAAAGCATTTGACAAAGTACAGCATCCTTTCTTGATCAAAACTCTTCAGAGAATAGGCATAGAGGGTACATACCTCAATATCATAAAAGCCATCTATGAAAAACCTACAGCAAATATTCTCAATGGGGAAAAACTGAGAGCTTTCCCCCTAAGGTCAGGAATGCGGCAGGGATGTCCACTATCACCACTGCTATTCAACATAGTGTTAGAAGTTCTAGCCACAGCAATCAGACAGCAAAAAGAAATAAAAGGCATCCAAATCAGCAAAGAAGAAGTCAAACTCTCACTCTTTGCAGATGATATGATACTTTATGTGGAAAAACCCAAAGACTCCACCCCAAAACTGCTAGAACTCATACAGGAATTCAGTAAAGTGGCAGGATATAAAATCAATGCACAGAAGTCAGTGGCATTCCTATACACCAACAACAAGACAGAAGAAAGAGAAATTAAGGAGTCGATCCCATTTACAATTGCACCCAAAACCATAAGATACCTAGGAATAAATCTAACCAAAGAGGCAAAGAATCTGTACTCAGAAAACTATAAAATACTCATGAAAGAAATTGAGGAAGGCACCAAGAAATGGAAAAACGTTCCATGCTCATGGATTGGAAGAACAAATATTGTGAAGATGTCAATGCTACCTAGAGCAATCTACACATTCAATGCAATCCCCATCAAAATACCATCCACTTTTTTCAAAGAAATGGAACAAATAATCCTAAAATTTGTATGGAACCAGAAAAGACCCCGCATAGCCAGAGGAATGTTGAAAAAGAAAAGCAAAGCCGGCGGCATCACAATTCCGGACTTCCAGCTCTATTACAAAGCTGTCATCTTCAAGACAGTATGGTACTGGCACAAAAACAGACACATAGATGAATGGAACAGAATAGAGAGCCCAGAAATGGACCCTCAACTCTATGGTCAACTCATCTTTGACAAAGCAGGAAAGAATGTCCAATGGAAAAAAGACAGTCTCTTCAACAAATGGTGTTGGGAAAATTGGATAGCCACATGCAGAAGAATGAAACTGGACCATTTCCTTACACCACACACAAAAATAGACTCAAAATGGTTGAAAGACCTCAATGTTTTTCAGGAGTCCTTCAAAATCTTAAAGGAGAACACAGGCAGCAACCTCTTTGACCTCAGCCGCAGCAGCTTCTTCCTAGAAACATCGCCAAAGGCAAGGGAAGCAAGGGCAAAAATGAACTATTGGGACTTCATCAAGAGAAAAAGCTTTTGCACAGCAAAAGAAGCAGTCAACAAAACCAAAAGACAACCGACAGAATGGGAGAAGATATTTGCAAATGACGTATCAGATAAAGGGCTAGTATCCACAATCTATAAACAACTTATCAAACTCAACACCCAAAGAACAAAGAATCCAATCAAGAAATGGGCAGAAGACATGAACAGACATTTTTGCAAAGAAGGCATCCAAATGACCAACAGACACATGAAAAAGAGCTCAATATCGCTCGGCATCAGGGAAATCCAAATTAAAACCTCAATGAGATACACCTCACACCAGTCAGAATGGCTAAAATTAACAAGTCAGGGAATGACAGATGTTGGCGGGGATGCGGAGAAAGGGAAACCCTCCCACACTGTTGGTGGGAATGCAAGCGGGTGTAGCCACTCTGGAAAACGGTATGGAGGTTCCTCAAAAAGTTGAAAATAGAGCTACCATACGATCCAGCAATTGCACTACTGGTTATCTACCCCAATGATACAAATGTAGGGATCCGAAGGGGTACGTGCACCCCGATGTTTATAGCAACAATATCCACAATAGCCAAACTGTAAAAAGCCAAGATGTCCATCGACAGATGAATGGATAAAGAAGATGTGGTATGTATATATATATAATGGAATATTATGCAGCCATCAAAAGGAATGAGATCTTGCCATTTGCAACGACGTGGATGGAACTGGAGGGTATTATGCTGTGGGAAATAAGTCAATCAGAGAAAGATATGTATCATATGACCTCACTGTTATGATGAATTCTTAATCTCAGGAAACAAACTGAGGGTTGCTGGAGTGGGGGTTGGGGTGGGAGGGATGGGATGAATAGGTGATAGACACTGGGGAGGGTATGTGCTCTGGTTAGTGCTGTGAATTGTGCAAGACTGTTGAATCTCAGATCTGTACCTATGTAACAAATAATGCAATATATGTTAAGAAAAAAAAAAAAGAAGAAGATAGCAGGAGGGGAAGAATCAAGGGGGGAAATTGGAGGGTTACACAAACCATGAGAGACGATGGACTCTGAAAAACAAACTGAGGGTTCTAGAGGTGAGGGGGGGAGGCTTGAGTAGCCTGGTGATGGGTATTAAAGAGGGCACATTCTGCATGGAGCACTGGGTGTTATACACAAACAATGTATCATGGAACACTACATCTAAAACTAATGATGTAATGTATGGGGATTAACATAACAATAAAAAAATTAAAAAAAAACCTAATGATGTGATATATGGTGATTAACATAGCATAATAAAAAAAAAATAGCATCAGTATTTTTCACAGGTCTGGAACAAATAATCCTAAATTTGTATGGAACCAGAAAAGACCCTGAATAGCCAAAGGAATGCTTCAAACGGAAACCATAGCAGAGGGTATCACAATTTTGGACTCAAGCTTCATTACAAAGCTGTATTCATCAACACAGTAAGGTACTAGCACAAAAACAGATGCATAGATCAATAGAGCAGCATAGAAACCCCAGAAATGGACTTTCAACTAAACTTCAACAAAGGAAGATTGAATATCCCATGGGAAAAAAAAAAGTCTTTTCAACAAATGGTGTTGGGAAAAGTGGTCACCTAAATGTAAAAGAATGAAACTGGACTACTTTCTTACACCATAGACAAAAATAAATTCAAAGTGGATTAAATATGTAATTATTAGACCTGAAACCATAAAAATCCTAAAAGAGTGCCCAGGCTGTAATGTTTTTGACATTGGCCTTAGCAACATTTTTTAAGATATGTCTCCAGAAGAAAGAAAAACAAAAAAGCCAAACCAAGAAGGAGAAGAGAAATAATTTTAGAGCAGAGATCAATGAATTAGAAACCAGAAATACACTAGAGCAGGTCAATGAAACTAGAAGCTGTTTTTTTTTAATTAATAAGATCAATAAACCACTGGTCAGACTTATCTAAAAGAAAAGAGAAAGGACCCAAATTAGTAAAATTATGAATGAAAGGGGAGAGATCACAACTAACACCAAGGAAATAGAAACAGTTATTAGAAATTATTATAAAATACTATATGACAATAAATTAAAGAAACTGGAAGAAATGGATGCCTTCCTGGAAACCTATAAACTACCAAGACTGAAACAGGAAGAAATTGACAACCTGCATGGACCAATAACCAGTAATGAAATTGAAGCAGTGATCAAAAACCTCCCAAAAAAGAAGAGTCCAGGGCCAGATGAATTCCCAGGGGAATTCTACCAAACATTCAAAGAAAAAATAAAACCTATTCCCCTAAAGCTGTTTCAAAAAATAGAAACAGAAGGAAAACTTCCAGACTCATTCTATGAGGCCAGCATTACCTTAATTCCCAAACCAGGCAAAGACTCTATCAAAAGTAGATTTACAGACCAATATATCTGATGAATATGGATGTAAAAAATTCTCAACAAAATCCTAGCTAATAGGATCTGACAGTACATTAAAAAGATTATCCATCACGACCAGGTGGGATTTATTCCTGGGATGTAAGGGTGGTTCAACTTCGGCCAATCAATCAATGTGAGAACACATTAATAAGAGGAGAAACAAGAACCATGTGATCCTCTCAATTGTTGCAGAAAAAGCATTTGACAAAATGCACCGTCATTTCCTGATTAAAATTCTTCAGAGTGTAGGGATAGAGGGAACATTATTCAATATCATAAAAACCATATACGAAAAGCCCACAGCAAATATGATTCCCAATTGGGAAAAGATGAGAGCCTTACCCTTAAGATCAGGAATATGACAAAGATGCCTATGCTCGGCACTATTGTTCAACATAGTACTAGAAGTCCTAGCAACAGCAATCAGAAAACGAAAGGAAAAATAAGGTATTCAAATTGGCAAAGAAGAAGTCAAACTTTCTCTTTTCACAGATGACATGATACTTTATGTCGAATACCAAAAGATTCCACCCCCAAACTGCTAGAACTCATACAGCAATTCATTAATGTGGAAGTAGGGTCACCTGGGTGGTTCAGATGGTTAAGCATCTGCATTCTGCTCAGGTCATGATCCCAGTGTCCTGGGATCAAGCCCCACATTAGGCTCCTGGCTCAGTGGGAAGCCTTCTTCTCCCTCTCCCTCTGCCTCTCTCCCTGCTCATTCTCTCTCTCTCTCTCTCTCGCTATCTATCTCTATCTCTATCTCTATCTATCTCTGTGTCTCAAATGAATAAATAAAATCTTAAAAAAATAAACAATAAGTAATGTGGCAGGATACAAAATCAGTGCACAGAAATCAGTTGCTTTCTTATACACAAACAATGCAACTGTAGAAAGAGAAATTAGAGAATCAATTGCATTTACAATAGCACCAAAAACCATAAGATAACTCGGAATAAACCTAACCAAAGAGGTAAAGGATCTATACTCTAGAAACTACAAAACACTTATGAAAGAAACTGAAGAAGACACAAAAAGGTGGAGAAAAATTCCATGCTCGTGGATCATAAGAATAAACTTTGTTAAAATGTCTATGCTGCCCAGAGAAATGTATACTTTCAACACCATCCCTGTCAAAATACCAATGGCATTTTTCAAAGTGCTGGAACAAACAATCCTAAAATTTGTATGGAACCAGAACAGCCCCCAAACAACCAAGGAAATGTTGAAAAAGCAAAACAAAGCTGGGAGCATCATGCTGCCTGATTCCAAGCTATATTACAAAGCTGTGATCACTAAGAAAGCATGGTACTGACACAAAAACAGACACATACATCAATGGAACAGAATAGAGTGCCCAGATATGGACCCTCAACTCTATGGTCAAATAATCTTCAACAAAGCAGGAAGAAATATGCAATGGAAAAAAGGTAGTCTCTTCAATAAATGGTGCTGGAAATATTGGACAGCCACATGCAGAAGAATGAATCTCAACCATTCTCTAACACCATACACAAAGATAAACTCAAAATGGATGAAAGATCTCAATGTGAGGCAGGAATCCATCAAAATCCTAGAGGAGAACATAGGCAGTAACCTCTTCAACTTTGGTCACAGCCACTTCTTTCAAGACACGCCTCCAAATGCAAGGGAAACAAAAGCGAAAATGAACTTTTGGGACTTCATTAAGATAAAAAGCTTCTGCACAGCAAGGAAACAGTCAACAAAACAAAGAGGCAACCCACGGAATAGGAGAAGATATTTGCAAATGACACTACAGACAAAGTGCTGATTTCCAAGTTCTATAAAGAACTTCTCAAACTCAACACCCAAGAAACAAATAATCAAGTCAAAAAATGGCCAGAAGACATGAACAGACACTTCTCTGAAGAAGACATACAAATGGCTAACAGACACATGAAAAAATGTTCATCATCATTAGCCATCGGAAAAATTCAAATGAAAACCACATTGAGATACCACCTTATACCCATAAGAATGGCAAAAACTGACAAGGCAGGAAACAACGAATGTTGGATAGGAAGTGGAGAAAGGGGAACCCTCTTACACTGTTGCTGGGAAAGCAAGTTTGTATAGCTACTTTGCAAAACAGTATGAAGGTGCCTCAAAATGTTAAAAATAGAGCTACCCTCTGACCCAGCAATTGCACTACTTGGTATTTACCCCAAAGATACAGATGTAGTGAAAAGAAGGGGCACATGCGCCCCAATGTTCATAGCAGCAATGTCCACAATAGCTGAACTGTGGAAGGAGCCGAGATGCTCTTCAACAGATGAATAGATAAAGAAGATGTGGTCCATATATACAATGGAATATTACTCAGCCATTAGAAAGAATGAATACCCACCATTTGCATCAATATGGATGGAATTGGAGGGGATTATGCTTAATGAAATAAGTCAAGTAGACAAAGACAATTATTATATGGTTTCACTTACTTGTGGAACATAAGGAATAGCATGGAGGCCATTAGGAGAATGAACAGAAATATGCAGGGGTGTAAATCAGAGGGGGAGACAAAACATGAGAGACTATGGACTCCGGGAAACAAACTGAGGATATCAGAGGAGAGGGAGGTGGGCAGTTGGGTTAGCCTGGTGATGGATATTAAGGAGGTCACATATTGCATGGAGCACTGGGTGTTATACACAGACAATGAATCATGGAACATTACATCGAAAACTAATGATGACTAATGATGTATTGTATGTTGACTAACATATAATAAAATTAAAAACATAATAAACTCCTAAAAAAAAAAAAACCAAACTCCGGTTCTTCATGCCCTTTGCTGTGTGGTCCACAGCCTCTATTTCATCCTTCCGGGCAATGAAATAGCACATGAAGTACTTGGGCATGCTGCAGAAAAGGTTAGGTTGGTTGATTTATTGGATTTCCTAGGCCTGATTTGTCTTACGATGATTTGGGCCATTTATCCTTGAGATAGGTTGGCAATTTGGGGCCAATGGATACAATCTGAATTTCAGGAGCATCTGTTTAAGAGACCCTATGGTAGAACATTGGAAGCCAAAGCTGACGAAAGTATGCTACAGCTTGCTGCAAAGGCTTATGTAGACATGTGAGCCAGTTCAGTGTTTTGGCAGCAGATGGAATTTGCAGAGAGTCTCCATGGTCTTCCCAAGTGGCTAGAATTATTATCCACACACCCTTCTAATGGAAATTGATCCAAGCACTTGGATAGACACATACCTCAGGTTGTCAAAATTAGAGATATCTGTGATCATCCATGACTTTTTGGAGCAGACCCTCAATTAGCATTCAAATTCAGCATGAAGCATTTTCTTGAAGCATCAGAGAAAGAAGACCTAAATATCACTGTTAAGAAAGAGAAAATGAGGTCATCCGAGTGGCTCACTCAGTTAAGCATCTGACTCTTGATCCCGCTCACGTCATGATCTCAGGGTGGTGAGATGGGGCCGCACATCCAGCTCTGCAGTGAGCATGGAGTTTGCTTAAGTTTCTCTCTCTCCCTCTCCCTCTCCCTCTGGCCCTCCCTCCTGCTCTCCCTCTCTCTAAAAAAAATAATAAATAATAAAAAAAAAAACTAAAAAAAGATATGTCTCCAGAGGCAAGGGAAACAAAAGCAAAAGTAAACTATTGGGACTACACCAAAATGAAATGCTTCTGCACAGTGAAGGAAATAATCAACAAAACTAAAAGACTTCCTAGAAACGGGAGAAGATATTTGTTTAATGACATATCCAATAAGGGGTTAGTATCCAAATATAAAGAACTTATACAACTCAAAACCCCAAAAAACAAATAATCCAATTAAAAAATGGACAGAGGGGCACCTGGGTGGCTCAGTCGTTAAGCGCCTGCCTTCGGCTCAGGTCATGATCCCGGGGTCCTGGGATTGAGCCCCGCATCGGGCTCCCCGCTCCATGGGAAGCCTGCTTCTCCCTTTCCCACTTCCCCTGCTTGTGTTCCCTCTATTGCTGTGTCTCTCTCTGTCAAATAAATAAATAAAATCTTAAAAAAAACAAAATAAAAAATAAAATAAATAAAAATAAAAAATGGACAGAAGAAATGAAAAGACATTTTTGTAAATAAGACATCCAGATGGCCAACAGAGACATGAAAATATGCTCAACATCACTCATCATCAGGGAAATGCAAATTGAAACCCCAATAAGATATTACCTCACACCTGTCAGAATGGCCAAAACCAACAACACAAGAAGCAACAAGTATTGGCGAGGATGTGGAGAAAGGGGAACCCCCTTGACCTGTTGCTGGGAATGCAAACTTGTACAGCCACTCTGGAAAACACTATGGAAGAACCTTAAAAGTTAAAATTAGAACTACCCTATAATCCAGCAATTGTGCTACTGGGCATTTACACAAAAATACAAAAAAACACTAATTCAAATGGGTTCATGCACCTCTTTATAGCAACATTATTTTCAATAGCTAAATTATATAAGCATACCAAAGTGCCCATCAATATATATATTCCTTTTTATGGTTGAATAATATTCTATGGTATACCAGGGAAATCTTGCCTTTTGTGATGACATGGATGGAGCCAGAGAATATATGGCTAAATTAGAGAAATAAGCCAGTCAGAGAAAGAAATACACCATATGATTTCATTCATATGTGGCATTTAAGAAACAAAATAAATGAACAAAGGAAAAAGAGAAAGAGAGAGAAACAACAGACTCTTAACTATTGAGAACAAACAGATGGTTATCAGAGAGGATGTGGGTGGATGATGGGTGAAATAGGTGATGGGGATTAAGGAATACACTTGCCATGATGAGAACTGGGTGATGTATGAAATTGTTGTATCAATATATTGTATACCTAAAACTAACATTATATGTTAACTATAGTGGAATTAAAAGAAAAAAAAAAAAAAACCTTCAACAACACAGTTTGTTTTAATTACCATGCTATAATAAATATTAGTAACTATATTAAATACAGACTTTATTGCTGGTAAGCAACAATATGCAAATAACAGATGAGTATCATCATCACTAACCAATCACACATTTTTTTTTTTTTTTCAATTTCGGTTGGTGATTGTTCACTACATATGTTATTCAGCTCATACACAAATAAATGTGTAGTTATGTTGCTTCCTTGTCTCAAAATGGTAAACCATGTTACACTACAAAAATGGATAATCAAAAGACAGACTTGGCCAACAAAGATGGAAGTGAGAAATGTGGCAAATAAGTGAAACATGATATATTGGAGGCTAAATTTGAATAGAATGAAAGTACATTTTTTAAAAAGTAGCTGAACTTGGGAATGTTAACACTAAACCATTATTTCAGTGACTTTAGATATTTAGTCAGAAGAACCTAGTGAGAGTGAAATCATCAATATAATTAGGAAAGTGTTTGTGATGAAAAGGGTGAAGTCTACTCAAAGGAAGTGACACCTGCAAAACGTTTCATATTGAAGGAACCCTCAAAGATTTTCAATAACATTAAAATGCAAATAATATTTTGGAAGCTGTTCCAAACTTATAAGTATGAACAATTTGCCAAGGCATAGAAAAGATACTCACTTTAAGGACGCCTGGGTAGCTCAGTTGTTTAAGCATCTGCCTTCAGCTCGGGTCATGATCCCAGGGTCTTGCATCAGGCTCCTTGCTCAGTGGGAGCCTGTTTCTCCCTCTCTCTCTGCTGCTCTCTTTCTCTCTGTCAAATAAATAAATAAAATCTTTAAAAAAAAGATACTCACTTTGTATTGTAAAGTACACAAGATGAAGAAGGCAAACCCTGTTCAAACTAATCTCTTATGATTTTTTTACAAATAAAAAAACAAATCTATTAATATTTTAAATATGTTTATATTTATATGAACATTTATGTTTATTCAATGAGTTAAATATACATTTTAAACATAGTGTTATAAATAATACAGTGTTAGAAATAAATATTAGTTTTATATATTTTTTTATTTTTTTCCTATATAATTATAATGGATAGTGAGAATTTTAATGTTTTAAATACATATTTTTAAATTTCTGTAGTCTCTGATATCTCCATTTTATACTCCTTTTGCTCACATTCATACATTTTCAATGATTTTTAATTGTGGTAAAATACATGTAATATAAAATATATACATAATATATACATGTAATAATATACATGTAATATACACATGTAATAATATACATGCAATATAAAATATGCCATCTTAACCATTGTTAAGTGTATAATTCAGTGTCATTAAGTACATTCACATTGTTGTGCTACCATTACCATGATCCATCTCCAGAACTCCTTTTATCTTGTGAAACTGAAACTCTCTACCCATTAAACAGAAACTCTCCACACCTTCTTTCTCCAGCCCCTGGCAACATTTTACTTTGTATATCTATGAATTTGACTAGTCAAGGTACCTCATATAAATGGAATTCTAAGATATTTCTCCTTTTGTAACTGGTTTATTTCACTTATCATCATAACCTTGATGTTCATCCCTGTTATAGTATGTGTCAGAACTTTTTTTTTATTGCAGCATAATTAACACACAGTGTTAAATTAGTTTCAGGTGTACAATATAGTGATTCAACAATTCTATATAATACTTAGTGCTCATCAAGATAAGTGCACTCTTAATTCCCTTCACCTATTTCCTCCCATCCCCCCACCCCCTTCCCCTCTGGTAGCCATTTGTTCTCTATAGTTAGGAATTTCTTAAGACTGAATAATATTTCTTTGTATGTACACACTACATTTTGTTTATCCATTCATCTATTGATGGACATTTGAATTGCTTTTGTCATTCGGCTCTTGTGAATAATGATGCTAAGTATATGGGAGTACAAATATCAATTGGAGGCCCTGTTGTCAATAATTTGGGTTATGTATCCAGAAGTGTAATTGCTGGGAGTGCCTGGGTGGCTCAGTCAGTTAAGCATCTGCCTTCAGCTCAGGTCACGATTTCAGGGTCTTGGGATCAAGCCCCACATCGAAATCTCTGCTCAGTGGGGAGTCTGCTCCTCCCTCTCACTTTCCCTCTGTGCTTTCCATCTCTCTGTCTCTGAAATAAATAAATAAAATCTTAAATAAAAAGAAGTGTAATTGCTGTATCATTTTGTAATTCTATATTTAATTTTTTGAGGAAACACAATACTATTTTCATAGTGGCTGCACCATTTCACATTCCCACCAACAGTTCCCAAAAGGTCAAATTTCTCTACATCTCTTGCCAACATTTTGTTGTTTCCCATTTTTTTTATGGATAATATTCATCCTAATGAGTGTGAATTTATATCTCATTGTAGTTTTGATTTGAATTTCTCTAATAGTGATGTCGAACATTTTTTTTTTTTTATGGGCTTAATGGTCATTTGTATATCTCATTTGGAGAAGTCTCTATTTCAAGTATTTTGCCAATTGTTATTCAGTATGTTTTTTTGTTGTTGTTCTTAACCTGTAAGAGATCTTTATATCTTATCAGATATATTCTTTCCAAATATTTCTTTTCAGTCTGTGGATTGCCTTTATACTGTGTTGATTGTGAAATTTGATGTATAGAAGTTTTAAGTTTTAAAACTTAAAACTCTGATATAGTATACATTATCTCCTTTTACTTTTGTTGCCTGTGCTTGTGGTGTCACATCCAAGACATCACTGTCAAATCTAATTTCCTGAAGATTTTCTCCTGTTTTCTTCTAACAGTTTTTTTGGTTTTAGCTTTTATATTTAAGGTTTTAGTACATTTTGTTATTTTTATATGATATAAGATAAGAATCTAAAGTTATCTTTTTGCATGAGGACATAAAATGTTTCTAACAGCAATTGCTGAAGACTGTCTTATCCTCATCTACTGGTATTGACACCCTTGTTGAAAAGTAATTTGAACATATATGTAAGGGTTATTTTCTGGGCTCCATATTCTATTACATTGGTGTTTGTTTCCATTTTTATATCAGTACCACACTGTGTTGGTTATTGTACCATTGTAATAAGATTGGAAAATAAGAAGTATGAGCACTCCTAATTTGTTTCCTTCTTTTTCAAGACTGGCTGCCTTGCATCTCTGGAGAACCCATGTGAATTTTAGTACGATTTTTTTTTTTTAATATCTGAAAAAAATCATTGTGATTTTGATAGAGATTGAATTGAAACTGTATATAACATTGGGTAATATAAAATATTAATATTAAAACGTCCAATTCATGAACATGAGATGTCTTTTTACTTATTGGAGTCTTCTTCATTTCAGCAGTATTTTGTAATTTTCAGTGTACTATTTTTTCACCTCCTTGATTAAATTTATTCCTAAATATTTTTTCATGATATTATAAAAGGAATTGATTTTTTACATTACATTTTGGATTATTTATTATTTGTGTGCAGAAAAATAACTTATGCTTTTGGTTGATTTTTTATCCTGAAACATTGATTGATTCAAACATTTTTTGCAGTATCTGTGGAATTTCCTATATATAAGATAATGTCATATTCAAATAAAGATAATTTTACTTCTTCCTCTATTGTTTGGATGCCTTTTATTTCTTATTGACTATTTGTTCTGTCTAGAATTTATTATACATTGTTGAATAGAGGTGGTAAAAGTAGGTTAACCTTACCTTATACCTGACCTTAGCAGAAATGTTTTCTGGCTTTCACTATTGAACATGATGTTAGCCATGGATTTTTCTTATCTGGTGTTTATTATGTTGAAGTAGCTCCCTTCTGTTCCTAGGTTGTTGAGTGTTCTTGTTGAGTGTCTGTTTTTGTTAAGTTTTGCTGAGTGTCTTATCTGGTGTTTATTATGTTGAAGTAGCTCCCTTCTGTTCCTAGGTTGTTGAGTGTTTTTATTATGAAAGGGTATTGAAATTTGTCAACTGTTTTTTTTTTCTTCTGCAATTAATGTGATCATGTGTTATTTTTTTCCTTTATTCTGTTAATGTGGTATATTATACTGATTGATTTTTATATGTTGAAACATTATTGCATTCCATGAATAAATCCCATTTAGTCATAGTGTGTAATTCTTTTAATGTGGTGTTAAATTCTTTTTGCATATAGGTAAACTTCAGAGATATGGTTTGTGTTCATAATACCACAATAAAGTGAAGTCAAGTAATTATTTTGGTTTCACAGTGCATATAGAAGCTATGTTTACAATATAATGTTGTCTATAAAGTGTGCAATAGCATTATGTATAAATAACAATGTATGTCATTAATTAAAAATAATTTATTGTTAAAATGCTAATGATCATCTAGCTTTTAGAAAGTCATAATCTTTTTGCTAGTGGGAGGTCTTGCCCCACTATTGATGGCTGCTGACTTATCAGGGTGGTGGTTAATAAAGGTTGGGGTGGCTGAGACTTTTTTATCCATTTACCTTTTTTATTGAAATACAATTGACACATAAAGTCACATTAGTTTCAGGTGTACAACACTATACATAATGCTATGCTCAATACAAGTGTAGTTGCCATGTGTCACCATACAACACTATTAAAATGCCACTGACTATATCTCCTATTCTGTACCTTTTATTCCTGTTACTTATTCATTTCATAACTGGAATCCTATACCTCCCACTACCCTTCACACATCCTGTCCATTATCTCAGCATCCCTGGTAAGTACCAGCTTGTTTTTTGTTCACGAGTCTGTTTCTGCTATTTATTTGTTTGTTTATTCATTTGTTTATTTTGTTTAGATTACAAATATAAGTGAAATCATATGGTACTTGTCTTTCTTTATCTAACTTATTTCACTTAGCATAATCTCCTGTAGGTCTATTCATGTTTTCACAAAAGGCAAGACTTCATTTGTTTTTATAGCTAAGTAATATCCCTTTGTGTATATACACTACTACTTCTATATCCATTCATTCGTCAATGTTACTTAGGTTGCTTCCATACCTTGGCTATTCTAAATAATGATGAAGTAAAAATAAGGGTGTTTATATATTTCTGAATTAGAGTTTTCATTTTATTTGAATATATAACCAGTAATGGCATTACTGGATCTTATGGTAATTCTTTTTTTTAAAATATTTTATTTAAATTCCAGTTAGTTAACACACACAGTAATATTAGTTTTGGGTGTAAAATATAGTGCTTTAATACATACATATAAAACCGAATGTTCAACAAGTGTATACCTTAAACTACATCACTTATTTAACCCATCCCTCCACTGACCTCCCCTCTGATAACCATCAGTTTGTTCTCTATAGTTAAGAGTCTGTCTCTTGGTTTGCCTCTCTCTCTCTCTTTCCCTTTCCTCATTTGTTTTGTTGCTTAAATACCACATATCAGTGAAATCATATTATATTTGTCTTTCTCTGACTAACTTAATTTGCTCAGCATAATACTCTCTAGCTCCATTCATGTCATTGCAAAAGGGAAAGATTTCATTCTTTTTGATGGCTGAAAAATATTCCATTTTTTATCTTTATCCATTCATCAATTTATGGACACTTGGGCTGTTTCCATAATTTGGCTATTGTAGATAATGCTGCTATAAACATCACAGTGCATGCATCCCTTTGAATTAGTGTTTTTGTATTCTTTGGGTAAATACCCAGGAGTATAATTACTGGATCATTGAGTAGTTCTATTTTTAACTTTTTGAGGAATCTCTGCAATGTTTTCCAGAGTGGCTGCACTGGGTTTGCATTCCCACCAGCAGGGCAAGAGGGTTCCCATTTCTCCACATACTCACCAACACCTGTTGTTTCTTGTGTTACTGATTTTAGCCATGCTGACAGCTGTGAGGTGATATCTCATTGTAGTTTTGATTTGTATTTCCCTGATGATCAGTGATGTTGAACATCTTTTCATGTATCTGTTAGCCATTTGGATGTTTTCTTTTACAAAAATGCCTATTCATGTCTTCTGCCAAATTTAATTATTCTTTTGGGAAGTTGAGTTTTTAAAGTTCTTTATATATTTTGGATATTAACCCTTAATCAGATAATAATTTTCAAATAGCTTCTCCCATTCCATAGGTTGCTTTTCAGTTTTGTTGATTTTTTCCTTCTCTGTGCAGAAATTTTTATTTTAATCAAGTCCCTATAGTTTATTTTTGTTTTTGTTTTCCTTGCCTAAGGAGACATACCTAGTAAGTTGCTATGGCAATGTCAATGAGTTTACTGCTTGTGTTTTTTCTAAGATTTTTTTTAAAGATTTTATTTATTCATTTGAGAGAGAGAGAGAGCATGAGCAGAGGGGAGAGGCAGAGGGAGAATGAGAGAGGGAGAGAGACTCCCTGCTGAGCCAGGAGCCCAATCTGCAGGACCTGGAGATCATGACCTGAGCCTAAGGCAGAGGCTTAACCATCTGAGCCACCCAGGCACCCCATTCTTTAAGATTTTTATGGTTTCAGGTCTCATAAGTAGGTCCTTAATTCACTTTGAATTTGTTTTTGTTTACGGCATAAGAAAGAGGTCCAGTTTCATTCTTCTGCATATTGCTGTCCAATTCAGGTGGAAGTGGTATAACACTTTATTTCACAAGTAGACCAGAGCACATCTAGTTAAAACTTGCCACATTTAGGAAATGGACCAAACACAGCCTTCAGTAGGCATGATGTGCCTCTGCAGATAACTGGCCTGAAGGATAGAGAAGCCAAAACACAACAGCACAATATATGCAGCACACACTTGAGATACTCCTTCATATGCCAG
Organism: Neomonachus schauinslandi; assembly: GCF_002201575.2. Classification (NCBI taxonomy): domain Eukaryota; kingdom Metazoa; phylum Chordata; class Mammalia; order Carnivora; family Phocidae; genus Neomonachus; species Neomonachus schauinslandi. The sequence goes on from NC_058419.1 coordinate 60,733,590, forward strand.
CCCCCAGACACTACATGAACTTTTTGTCATAAGGCCATTACCTTCAGGAGCAGAACACATAAATAACTGGCTTTTTTAACACAGAGAAGAATGCAAAGACTTAGAGAAAATGAGAAGATAGAGGAAATTATTCCACATGAAAGAGCAAGGTAAGGCAACAGCCAGAGATGTAAGTGCAAATGTTATAAGTAATGTGCCTGATGGAGAATTTAAATCAACAATCATAAGGATACACACTGGACTTGAGAAAAGAATAGAGGACATCAGTGAGACACCACAGACATAAGACTTAAAGAGAATCAATCATAGATGAATAATTCTACAAAGAAGATTGAAAACAGGCTTCATGCCATGAACAGCTGGCTGGAAGAAGCAGAGGAAAGAATTAGTGACCTAGAAGACAGAGTAATGGAAATTAATGAAGTTGAATAAAAGAGAGACAGAAAAATTATGGAATTTAAGAATAGACTTAGGGAACTCAGCGATTCCATCAAACATAATAATATTTGAGTTATAGGAGTCCCAGAAGAAGAAGAGAGAGGAAAGGGGATAGAAGATTTATCTGAGCAAATCATAACTGAAACTGTCCCTAAGCTGGGGAAGGAAGCAGACATTCAGATCCAGGAGGCACAGAGAACTCCCATCAAAATTGAAAAAAGTAGGCCAACACCAAGACATATTGTAATTAAATTTGCAAAATACACTGATAAACAGAAAATCTGAAAAGCAGCAAGAGAAATCAGGTCTTTAATTTATAAGGGAAGACCCATAAGGCTATCTGGAGATTTCTCAATAATAAGTAGGCAAACCAGAATGGAGTGGCATGACATATCAAAGTGCTGAATGGGAAAAATCTACAGCCAAAAAATAGTGTATCCAGCAAGATTATCATTTAGATACCACCTTACACCATTTATTCAGAATGGCTAAAATTAACAACTTAGGAAACAACATCTGAGGATGCAGAGAGAGGGGAACCCTCTTACACTGTTGGTGGGAATGCACAATGGTGCAGCCACTCTGGTTAACAGTATGGAGGTTCCCTAAAAAGTTAAAAATAGAACTACCCTGTGATCCATGAATTGCCCTACTAAGTATTTCTTCAAAGGATACAAAAATACTGATTTGAAGGGACACATGTGCCCCAATGATTATAGCAACACTATCCAAAATAGCCAAAACATGGAAGGAGCCCAAAGGTCCATCAACTGATGAATGGATAAAGAATAGGTTATATATGTATATACAATGAAATATTACTCAGCTATTAAAAGAATGAAATCTTGCCATTTGCAATGATGTGGATAGAACTAGAGTGTTTTATGCTAAGTGAAATAAGTCAGCCAGAGAAAGACAAATATCATATGATTTCACTCATATGTGGAATTTAAGAAATAAAACAGTTGAACATAAGGGAAGGAAAGGAAAAATAAAGCTAGAGAGGGAGGCAAACCATAAGAGACTCTTAAATATAGGCAATTGAGGTTTGCTGGAGGGGAGGAAGGTAGGGTAATTGGATAATGGGCATTAAGGAGGGCACTTGATGTAATGAGCACTGGGTGTTATATGCAACTGATGCATCACTAAATTCTATCTCTGAAACTAAAAATACACTATATGTGAACTAACTTGAATTAAAAAAAAATCTTGAAAGAAAAAAAGGCCATCATTTAGAATAGAGGGAGAGATAGTTTCCCATACAAACAAAAACTAAAGGAATTCATGAACACTAAACCAGTCCTACAAGAAATATTAAAGGGGACTCCGAGTTCAAAGGAGAGACCAAAATGACAAAGACAAGAAAGGATCAGAGAAATATCCAGTAATGACAAAAATAAGTAGTCAAATGGCAATAAATACATATCTGTCAATAATTACATTGAATGTAATGGGGTAAATGGGCTGAATGCTCCAAAAAAAAAAAAAAAAAGATATAATGTGTCAGAATGGGAAAAATGACCCATCTATATTCTGCATATAAGAAATTTATTTTAGACCTAAAGACACTTCCAGATTAGAAGTGAAGGGATGGAGAAATATTTATCATGAAAATGGATATTAAGTGAAAGTCAAAGTAACAATACTTATAGCAGAGAAACTAACATTAAAAGAGAGTGTAATAAGAGACGAAGAAGGACACTATATAATTATAAAGGGGATACTCCAACAAGAAGGTATGACAGCTCTAAATATTTGTGCACCCAAATATATAGAACAATTAATAAGAAACATGGAGGAACTAAGTGATAATAAGACGATAATCATAGGGGACTTTAACACCCCACTTACATCAGTAGACAGACCATAAACAGAAAATCAACAAGGAAACAATGTCTTTGAATGACATACTCAATCAGATGAACTAAACAGATATAATCAGAACATTCCATCCTAAAAGGACAGAATACACTTAATTTTCAAATACACATGGAACATTCTCCAGAATAGATCACATATTAGGTCACAAATCATGCCTCAACAAATACAAAAAGATTGAAATCATACCATGTAACTTTTCTGAACACAACGCTGTGAAACTCCAGTTCAAGAACAAGAAAAAAATTTGGAAAGACCACAAATGCATGGAGGTTAAACAACATGTTACTAAACAATGAATGTGTCAACTAGGAAATCAAAGAAGAAATAAAAAAGTACATGGCAACAACAATAACAACAACAAAAATGAAAACATCACTGTCCAAACATCTGGGATACAGCAAAAAAAGTACTAAGAGAGAAGTATATAACAATACAAGACTACCTCGAGAAGCAAGAAAAATCTCAAATAAACAATTTGACCCTACACCTAAAGAAGCTAGAAAAAGAACAATAAATAAGATATAAAGCCAGCAGAAGGAAGAAAATAATGAAGATTAAAGCAGAAATTAATGATATAAACACTAAAAAAAATACAACAGATCAATGAAACAGGAGATGGTTCTTTGAAAAAACTAATAAAATTGATAAACTTCTAGCCTGATTTATGAAAAAAGGAAAAATACCCAAATAGATAAAATCATAAATGTGAAAGGACAAATAACCAACACCACAGAAATACAAATAATTATAAGGTAATGTTATGAAAAACTATATGCCAACAAATTGGACAACCTGGAAGAAATAGATAAATTCCTAGAAATATATAAACTACCAAATTGAAACAGGAACAAATAAAAAACTTCCAGACCAAGAACCAGCAAAGAAATTGAATCAATAATCAAAAATTCCAACAAACAAAAGTCCAGAGCTAGATGGCTTCACAGGCAAATGATACCAAACACTTAAAGAAAAGTTAATACCTATTCTTCTCAAATTGTTCCAAAAAATAGAAAAGAAAGGACAACTTCTAAAATCATTCTATGAGGCCAGCATTATCCTGGTTCCAAAACCAGATAGAGACCCCATTAAAAAAGAGAATTACAGGTTAATATTCTTGAGAAACATGGATGCAAAAATTCTCAATAAAATACTTGCAAACCAAATCCACTGAAATATTGAAAATATCATTCACCATAATCAAGTGGTATTTATTCCTGGGTTGCAAGTGTGGTTCAATATTCACAAGTCAATCCATGTGATACATCACATTAATGAAAGAAAGGATAAGAACCTGATGATCAGGGGGGCGGAGCAAGATGGCGGAGGAGTAGGAGACCTGGATTTCGTCTCCTCTCTGGAATTCAGCTGGATAGGGATCAAACCATTCTGAACACCTACAAACTCAACAGGAGATCGAAGAAAAGAAGAGCAACAACTCTCTCATCGGAAAAGCGACCACTTTCTGGAAGGTAGGCCGTGCGGAGAAGTGAATCCGAGGCGATATTCGGGAGGATAGACGGCGGGGGAGGGGCCTCCGTCGGCCGCTTCTGGCAAGTGATAGAGCCGCGGAGCACAAAATCAGAACTTTTAAAAGTCTGCTCCGCTGAGGGACGTCACTCTGGTGGCTAAGCGGGGGGTGGAACCCTCCGGGACAGTGTGGTCTCAGAACTCTTGGGGTCACAGAAAGACCGGGGGTGCCTGAGTGTGGCAGAGCTCCCAGGTATCAGAGCAGGGAAGCCGGCTGCAGAGGCGGAGCCCAGGCGCAGGCTCTCAGCTCGGGGTTGCCATAAACCGTGATCCGCGGCACAGTCGGGCCACTGCTCCTCCAGCAGGGACCCAACAAGTGGCAGATCCAGGGAGACTCACCTTCCTCCCCCGGGAGGAGCCGCGCGGGAGTGCACCACAGGGATCTGCTGGGTTTGGAGACTCCACCCGGGGTCGGGTGCCAGAGATAGAAACGCGCGGTCACAGACCGGGTGAGCACGGACTGCGGCTGGAGACCGGGTAGATGGGAGTGACTGACGGCTTTTCTCTGGGGGCTCACTGAGAAGCGGGGCCCTGAGTTCTCGGCTCCTCCAGGGCGGAGATTGGGAGGCCGCCATTTTCACTCTCCGCCTCCAAAGCTGTACGGAAAGCTCGCAGGGAACAAAAGCCCCAGAGAGCAAACCTGAGCAGATTACTTAGCCAGGAGGGGGCAAGGGTGGGACAATTCCGCCTCCGGCAGAGACATTTGGAAACCACGGCAACAGGCCCCTCCCCAGAAGATCAGCGAGAACAGCCAGCCAAGGCCAAGTTTACCGATCAATGAGAACAGCAGAACTCTAGCGCTAGGGGAATACTGCACATAGAATCCATGGCTTTTTTACCATGATTCTTTAGTCTTTCAAAGTTAATTTTTTTTAACTGTCTTTTTTTTTTCTTTTTTCTTTTTGAATTTTTCTTTTTCCCTTTTTCAACCAACATCTTATCAATCCCTTTTTTTAAAAAAAACATTTTTATTTTTCATTTTTAGAGTCATATTCTATCCCTTCATAGTAGTTACCCGTATTTTTGGCTTATATATATAAGTTGTTCTCTCTTTAAAATTTTGAGATAGTTTCTTCTAACAGATTAAAATATACCCTAAATCTCTAGTATATGGTGTTTTCTATTCCCCTGCCTGATCACATCCTCTCCCTTTTTTTTCCTTTTTTTAAATCCTCTTCTTTCTTTTTTCAAACAACTTTTTATCAATTCCGTGTATAAAATTTTTTATGGTTTCCATCTTTATAGTCATATTCCATCCCTTCATCATATCAACCCTTATTTTTGTACATATATAAGTTTTTCTTTCTTTAAAATTTTGGGAGGCACTTTCTTCTAAAAGACCAAAATACACCCCAAATCTAGTGTATGGCACTGATCTATATACCAGCCTGATCATATTTGATCACATTCTGGTTTTTTTTTTGTTGTTGTTGTTGTTTTGTTTTGTTTGTTTTTGTTTTTATCTTTATCTTTATCTTTTTCTTTTTTTTTTTTCTTTTTTCTCTCTTTCCCTTTCTTTTCCCACTGCTTCAAGTCTTTTCTGATTCGTTTAGAGTATATTTTCTGGGGACGTTGTTACTCTGCTAGCATTTTGTTCTCTCATTAATCTATTCTCCTCTGCACAAAATGACAAGACGGAAAAAATCACATCAACAAAAAGAACAAGAGGTAGTACCGACTGCCAGGGACCTACTCAATACGGACATTAGTACGATGTCAGATCTAGAGTTCAGAATCATCACTTTAAAGATACTAGCTGGGCTTGAAAAAAATATGGAAGTTATGAGAGAAACCCTTTCTGGAGAAGTAAAAGAACTAAAATCCAACCAAGTAGAAATCAAAAAGGCTATTAATGAGGTGCAATAAAAAATGGGGGTGCTAACTGCTAGAATAAATGAGGCAGAAGAGAGAATCAGTAATATAGAAGACCAAATGATGGAAAATAAAGAAGCTGAGAAAAAGAGAGATAAACAACTACTGGATCATGAGGGCAGAATTCGAGAGATAAGCGATACCATAAGACGAAACAAGATTAGAATAATTGGGATCCCAGAAGAAGAAGAAAGAGAGAGAGGGGCAGAAGGTATAATGGAGCAAATTATAGCAGAGAACTTCCCTAATTTGGGAAAGGAAACAGGCATGAAAATCTAGGAAGCACAGAGAACCCCTCTCAAAATCAATAAAAATAGGTCAACACCCCGACATCTAATAGTAAAACTTACGAGTCTCATAGACAAAGAGAAAATCCTGAAAGCAGCTCAGGAGAAGAGATATGTAACCTACAAGGGTAGAAACATTAGATTGGCAACAGACCTATCCACAGAGACCTGGCAGGCCAGAAAGGACTGGCAGGATCTATTCAGAGCACTAAATGAGAAAAATATGCAGCCAAGAATACTCTATCCAGCTAGGCTGTCATTGAAAATTGAAGGAGAGATAAAAAGCTTCCAGGACAAACAAAAACTAAAGGAATTTGCAAACACAAAACCAGCCCTACAGGAAATCTTGAAAGGGGTCCTCTAAGCAAAGAGAGAGCCTAAAAGCAACATAGACCAGAAAGGAACACAGACAATATACGGTAACAGTCACCTTACAGGCAATACAATGGCACTAAATTCCTATCTTTCCATAGTTACCCTGAATGTAAATTGGCTAAATACCCCAATCAAAAGACAAAGGCTATCAGACTGGATTAAAAAACAAGACCCATCGATATGCTGTCTGCAAGAGACTCATTTTAGAACCAAAGACACCCCAGATTGAAAGTGAGGGGGTGGAAAACCATTTACCATGCTAATGGACACCAAAAGAAAGCTGGGGTGGCAATCCTTATATCAGACAAATTAGATTTTAAACCAAAGACTGTAATAAGAGATGAGGAAGGACACTATATCATACTTAAAGGATCTATCCAACAAGAAGATCTAACAATTGTAAATATCTATGCCCCTAACATGGGAGCAGCCAATTATATAAGGCAATTAATAACAAAAGCAAAGAAACACATCGACAACAATACAATAATAGTGGGGGACTTTAACACCCCCCTCACTGAAATGGACAGATCGTCTAAGCAAAAGATCAACAAGGAAATAAAGACTTTAAATGACACACTGGACCAAATGGACTTTACAGACATATTCAGAACATTCCACCCCAAAGCAACGGAATACACATTCTTCTCTAGTGCCCATGGAACATTCTCCAGAATAGATCACATCCTAGGTCATAAATCAGGTCTCAACCGGTACCAAAAGATTGGGATCATTCCCTGCCTATTTTCAAACCACAATGCTTTGAAACTAGAACTCAATCACAAGAGGAAAGTCGGAAAGAACTCAAATACATGGAGGCTAAAGAGCATCCTACTGAAGAATGAATGGGTCAACCAGGAAATTAAAGAAGAATTAAAAAAATACATGGAAACCAATGAAAATGAAAACACAACTATTCAAAATCTTTGGGATGCAGCAAAGGCAGTCCTAAGAGGAAAGTATATAGCAATACAAGCCTTTCTCAAGAAACAAGAAAGGTCTCAAGTACACAACCTAACCCTACACCTAAAGGAGCTGGAGAAAGAACAGCAAATAAAGCCTAAACCCAGCAGGAGAAGAGAAATAACATCAGAGCAAAAATCAATGAAATAGAAACTAAAAGAAGAGTAGAACAGATCAACAAAACTAGGAGCTGGTTCTTTGAAAGAATTAACAAGATTGATAAACCCCTGGCCAGACTTATCAAAAAGAGAAGAGAAATGACCCTAATCAACAAAATCATGAATGAAAGAGGAGAGATCACAACCAACACCAAAGAAATACAAACAATTATAAGAACATATTATGAGCAACTCTATGCCAGCAAATTAGATAATCTGGAAGAAATGGATGCATTCCTAGAGATGTATCAACTACCAAAACTGAACCAGGATGAAATAGAAAACCTGAACAGACCTATAACCCCTAAGGAAATTGAAGCAGTCATCAAAAATCTCCCAAAAAACAAAAGCCCAGGGCCAGATGGCTTCCCAGGGGAATTCTACCAAACATTTCAAGAAGAATTAATACCTATTCTTCTGAAACTGTTCCAAAAAATAGAAATGGAAGGAAAACTTCCAAACTCATTTTATGAGGCCAGCATTACCTTGATCCCCAAACCAGACAAAGACCCCATCAAAAAGGAGAATTACAGACCAATATCCCTGATGAGCATGGATGCAAAAATTCTCACCAAAATACTAGCCAATAGGATCCAACAGTACATTAAAAGGATTATTCACCATGACCAAGTGGGATTTATCCCTGGGCTGCAAGGTTGGTTCAACATCCGCAAATCAATCAATGTGATACAATACATTAACAAAAGAAAGAACAAGAATCATATGATCCTCTCAATAGATGCAGAAAAAGCATTTGACAAAGTACAGCATCCTTTCTTGATCAAAACTCTTCAGAGTATAGGAATAGAGGGTACATACCTCAATATCATAAAAGCCATCTATGAAAAACCTACAGCGAATATCATTCTCAATGGGGAAAAACTGAGAGCTTTCCCCCTAAGGTCAGGAACGCGGCAGGGATGTCCACTATCACCACTGCTATTCAACATAGTATTGGAAGTCCTAGCCACAGCAATCAGACAACAAAAAGAAATAAAAGGCATCCAAATTGGCAAAGAAGAAGTCAAACTCTCACTCTTTGCAGATGATATGATACTTTATGTGGAAAACCCAAAAGACTCCACCCCAAAACTGCTAGAACTCATACAGGAATTCAGTCAAGTGGCAGGATATAAAATCAATGCACAGAAGTCAGTGGCATTCCTATACACCAACAACAAGACAGAAGAAAGAGAAATTAAGGAGTCGATCCCATTTACAATTGCACCCAAAACCATAAGATACCTAGGAATAAATCTAACCAAAGAGACAAAGGATCTGTACTCAGAAAACTATAAAATACTCATGAAAGAAATTGAGGAAGACACAAAGAAATGGAAAAATGTTCCATGCTCATGGATTGGAAGAACAAATATTGTGAAGATGTCAATGCTACCTAGAGCGATCTACACATTCAATGCAATCCCCATCAAAATACCATCCACTTTTTTCAAAGAAATGGAACAAATAATCCTAAAATTTGTATGGAACCAGAAAAGACCCCGCATAGCCAGAGGAATGTTGAAAAAGAAAAGCAAAGCCGGCGGCATCACAATTCCGGACTTCCAGCTCTATTACAAAGCTGTCATCATCAAGAGAGTATGGTACTGGCACAAAAACAGGCACATAGATCAATGGAACAGAATAGAGAGCCCAGAAATGGACCCTCAACTCTATGGTCAACTCATCTTTGACAAAGCAGGAAAGAATGTCCAATGGAATAAAGACAGTCTCTTCAACAAATGGTGTTGGGAAAATTGGATAGCCACATGCAGAAGAATGAAACTGGACCATTTCCTTACACCACACACAAAAATAGACTCCAAATGGTTGAAAGACCTCAATGTGAGACAGGAGTCCATCAAAATCCTAAAGGAGAACACGGGCAGCAGCCTCTTCAACCTCAGCCGAAGCAACTTCTTCCTAGAAACATCGCCAAAGGCAAGGGAAGCAAGGGCAAAAATGAACTATTGGGACTTCATCAAAATAAAAAGCTTTTGCAAAGCAAAGGAAACAGTCAACAAAACCAAAAGACAACCAACAGAATGGGAGAAGATATTTGCAAATGACATATCAGATAAAGGGCTAGTATACAAAATCTATAAAGAACTCATCAAACTCAACACCCAAAGAACAAAGAATCCAATCAAGAAATGGGCAGAAGACATGAACAGACATTTTTCCAAAGAAGACATCCAAATGGCCAACAGACACATGAAAAAGTGCTCAACATCGCTCGGCATCAGGGAAATCCAAATCAAAACCTCAATGAGATACCACCTCACACCAGTCAGAATGGCTAAAATTAACAAGTCAGGAAACGACAGATGTTGGCGGGGATGCGGAGAAAGGGGAACCCTCCTACACTGTTGGTGGGAATGCAAGCTGGTGCAGCCACTCTGGAAAACTGTATGGAGGTTCCTCAAAAAGTTGAAAATAGAGCTACCCTATGATCCAGCAATTGCACTACTGGGTATTTACCCCAAAGATACAAAAGTAGGGATCCGAAGGGGTACGTGCACCCCGATGTTTATAGCAGCAATGTCCACAATAGCCAAACTGTGGAAAGAGCCAAGATGTCCATCAACAGATGAATGGATAAAGAAAATGTGGTATATATATACAATGGAATATTATGCAGTCATCAAAAGGAATGAGATCTTGCCATTTGCAATGTTGTGGATGGAACTGGAGGGTATTATGTTGAGTGAAATAAGTCAAACAGAGAAAGACATGTATCATATGATCTCACTGATATGAGGATTTCTTAATTGCAGGAAACAAACTGAGGGTTGCTGGAGTGGGGGGTGGGGTGGGAGGGATGGGGTGACTAGGTGATAGACACTGGGGAGGGTATGTGCTCTGGTAAGCGCCGTGAATTGTGCAAGACTGTTGAATCTCAGATATGTACCTCTGAAACAAATAATGCAATATATGTTAAGGAAAAAAAAAAAAAGAAGAAGGTAGCGGGAGGGGAAGAATGAAGCGGGGGAAATCGGAGGGGTAGACGAACCATGAGAGACGATGGACTCTGAAAAACAAACAGGGTTCTAGAGGGGAGGGGGGTGGGAGGATGGGTTAGCCTGGTGGTGGGTATTGAGGAGGGCACATTCTGCATGGAGCACTGGGTGTTATGCACAAACAATGAATCATGGAACACTTCATCTAAAACTAATGATGTAATGTATGGGGATTAACATAAGAATAAAAAAAAAAAAGAACCTGATGATCAGTACAATAGATACAGAGAAAACGTGACAAACTATAGCATGGATTCATGGTAAAAACCCTCAACAAAGTAGGTTTACAAGGAACACACCTTAACATAATAAAATCCATCTATGAAAAACCCACAGCTACTATCATCCTCAGTGAGGAAAAACCGAGAGCTTTCCTCTATCATCAGGAGAAAGACAGGGATATCCAGTCTCATCACTGTTATTTAACATATTATTGGAAGTCCTAGTCACAACAGTCAGAGAACAAAAAGAAATAAAAGGCATGCAAATAGACATGAAAGAAGGAAAACTTTTACTATTTGCAGAAGATATAATCTACAGAGGAATCCTAAAAGACTCCACAAAACAAAAACAAAAACAAAACTGCTATAACTAACACACAGATTCAGTACAGTTCCAGGATACAAAGTCAATGTACAGACATCTGTTGCATTTCTATATACCAATAATGAAGCAGCCAAAGACAAATCAAGAAATCAATCCCATTAACAATTGTAGCAAAAACCATACAACATCTAGGAATAGCCCTAACCAAAAAGGAGAAAGAATTCACTCTGAAAACTGTAAAACACTGATGAAAGAGATTGAAGATGACACAAAAAAATGGAAAGGCATTCCACATTCATGGATTGGCAGAACAAATATTGTTAAAATGTCAATACTATCCAAGGCAATCTACACAGTTAATGCAAAACCTATCAAAATACCAACATTTTTCACAGAGCTAGAACAATCCATCCTGACAGTTGTATGGAACCACAAAAGACCCCAAATAGCCAAAGCAACCTTGAAAAAGACAACAAAGCTGGAAACATCACAATTCTGGACTTCGAGTTATATCACAAAGCTTTTGTGATCAAAGCAGTGTGGTACTGGCACAAACATAGACAAATTAATCAATGGAGCAGAATAGAGAACCCAGAAATGGACCCACAAGTATATGGTAAACTAGTCTTTGACAAAGCAGGAAAGACTATCCCATGTACAAAAGACAGTCTCTTCAATTAATGATGTTGGGAAAACTGGAATGCAAAATGCAGAAAAATGAAACTGGACCACTTTCTTATGCCATACAGAAAAATGAATTCAAAATGGATGAAAGACCTAAATGTGGGACAGGAAACCATCAAAATCCTGGAGGAGAACACAGGCAGTAACCTCTTTGACATCAGCCATAGCAACTTCTTCCTAGATATGTCCACTGAGGAAGGGAAAGCTAACCAAAACCAAACTACTGGGACTTCATCAAATAAAAAGCTTGCGCAGCAAAGGAAACAATCAACAAAAGGAAACAATCAACAAAACTAAAAGGCAACCTACTGAGTGGAAGATATTTTCAAATGACATCTGATAATAGGTTAATACGCAAAATATGTAAATAATTTCTAAAATCAACATCCCCAAAATTAATAATCCAATTAAAACATGGACAGAAGATGAGAATACACATTTTTCCAAAGAAGACATCCAGATGACCAACAGACACATGAAAAGATGCTCAATGTCACTGATCATCAGGGAATTGCAAATCAAATCTACAATGAGATACTACCCCACACCTGTCAGAATGGCTAAAATTAACAACACAAACAACAGGTGTTGGTGAGGATGTGGAGAAAGGGGAACCCCCTTATGTTGTTGGTGGAAATGTGAAGTGGTGCAGCTACTCTGGAAAACTGTATGGAGGGTCCTCAAAAAGTTAAGGAGAGAACTACCCTGTAATCCAGCAATTGCATTACTAAGTATTTATCCAAAGAATACAAAAATAGTAATTCAAAGGGATACATGTACCCTGATATTTATAGCAACATTATCCACAATAGCCAGATTATGGAAACAGCCCGTGTCCAGTAGCTGAAGATATATATATCTTCTTTATACATTCATCAGCGAATGAACACTTGGGCTGTTTCCATAATTATAGATGGATATATCTATAATGGAATATTATTCAGCCATAAATATGAATGAAATCTTACCATTTGCAAAGACACAGATGGAGCTAGAGAGTATTATGGTAAGCAAATTATGTCAATCAAAGGAAGACAAATACCATGTGATTACACTCATATCTGGAATTTAAGAAACAAAACAATTGAGTAAGGCAAAAAAGAGAGAGAGACAGAGACAGAGAGAGGCAAACCAAGAAACAGACTCTTAACTATAGAGAACATACTGATGGTTACTAGATGGGAGGTGAGTGGGTGGATGTGTTTAAATAGGTGATGGAGATTAAGGAGTGCACTTGTTATGAGCACAGGGTGTTTTTGAATCACTTGTTGAATCACTATATTGTACACCTGAAACTAACATTTCACTGTATGGTAACTAACTGGAATTTAAATAAAAACTTAAAAAAATAATGAAATACCTAGGAATAAACAACAAAGGACCTGAAAGACCTGTACTCTAAGAACCATAAAACACTGATAGAAGAAATTGAAGATGACACCAACAAATGGAATGGTATTACATGCTCATGAATTGAAGAACAAATATTTCTAAAATGTCTTACCACCCAAAGCTATCTGCAGATTTAATGCAGTATCTATCAAAATACCAACAACATTTTTCACAAAACTAGAACAAATAATCCTAGAATGTGTTTAGAACCACAAAAGACCCAAAATAGCAAAAGCAATCTTGAAAAAGAACAAAACTGAAGGTATCACAATCCCAGATTTCAAGATATACTACAAAGCTGTAGCAATTAATACAGTAAGATATTAGTTCAAAAAATAGATCAATGGAATAGAATAAAGATCTCAGAAACAAACCCACAATTACATGGGCAATTAATCTTCAACACAGGAGGCAAGAATATCCAATGGGGAAAAGACAGTCCTTTAACATCAGTCATAGAAACATTTTTTAGATATGTCTCCTGAGGCAAGGAAACAAAAGCAAAAATAAATTGTTGGGACTACACCAAAATAAAAACTTTTGTACATTGAAAGAAACCATCAAGCAAACAACAGGGCAATTCAGTGAATGAGAAAAGATATTTGCAAATGATATATCTAATCAGGAGGTAATATCCAAAATACATAAAGAAGTTATACAACTCAACATCAAAAAAGTAAAACAAATAATCTGATTTAAAAATGGGCAGATGACCTGAATGTACATTTTTTTCCAAGGAAGACCATACAGATGGCCACCAAACAAATGAAAATACTCAACATCAGTAATCATCAGGGAATTGCAAATCAAAACTAAAATATCACTTTACACCTGTCAGAATAGCTAAAATCAAAAATATGAGAAATAACAAGTATTGGCAAAGAATGAATTAAAAGGAATCCCTATGCACTGTTGGTAGGAAACAAATTGGTGCTGCCACTGTGGAAAACAGTATTGAAATGTTCAAAAAATTAAAAAATAGAATCACCATATGACATAGTAATTCCACTACTCAGCATTTACCCAAATAAAATGAAAACACTAATTCAAAAAAACAAATACACCTGTATGTTTATTACAGCATTATTCACAATAGGCAAGATATGGAAGCAACCCAAATGTCTTTGTATAGATGAATGGATAAAGTAGATGTGGTGTGTAGGTATGTATATATAGAATATAGATATAGATATGTGTATAGGATAGAATATTACTCAGCCATACGAATGAGATCTTGAAATTTGGAACAACATGTGTGGACCAAGATGGTATAATTCTAATTGAAATAAGTCAGTCAGAGAAAGAGAAATGTTATATGATTTTACTCATATGTGAAATTTAAGAAACAAAATAAATGAACAAACATGAGTCCAACAAAATGATGGATTCTTAAATACAGAGAACAGACTTGTGAGGCAGTGGGTGGATGGATGGATGGATGAAATAGATAAAAAGAATTAAGAGTTACTTTATCGTAATGAGTGCTGAGTAATGCATGGAACTGTTGAATCATATTGTACACCTGAAACTTATATAACATTGTATGGTAATTATACTCTGACAAAAAATAATAAAAAAATTAAAAGGTGAAAAACAACAACAAAAAATAAAGTTAGGTTGTTTGGGATATTTCTATTTTTTAAAGGTATTCATTTACTACAATAAACTTCCCTTTCAAAACTCTTTTTTGCAGGGGCACCTGGGTGGCTCTGTCAGTTAAGCATCCCACTCTTGGTTTTGGCTTGGGTCATGATCTCAGGGTCATGGGATCCATCCCCAAGTCAGACTCTGTGCTCAGCTCTGAGTGTGCTTGTCCCTCTCCCTTCCCCTCTGCTCCCCCCCTTCTGCTTTTTCCTCTCCACTCCTCCCCCACCTCAAATAAATAAATAAACAAACAAACAAATAAATAAATAAATAAAATCTTTTTAAAAACCCTGTTTTTGCAGCAGCCCATATGTTTTGGTATGTTGTTTCTTTTTTCATTTGTTTTATATTATATTTACTTTCACTTCCCTTTTGATTTATAGCTTGACCCATTGGTTGTTCTGTGGTATGTTCTTTAATTCCCACATACTTGTAAATATTTCAGTTTTTGTCTTGTTGATTTCTAACTTCCATCATTTTTTATGAGATAGTTGGTATGATTTAAATCTTCTTAAATTTGCTAAGGCTTGTTTTGTGTTTTATCATATGTCATATCTGGAGAATGTTTCATGTGCATTTGTGAAGAATGTGTATTCTTCAGTTGTATGGAATGTTCTATAAATTTCTGTTAGATTCTTTTGTTCCAATGTGTGATTCAAGTTCAATGTTTCCTTGTTTTTCTTTTGAATGATTTATTATTGCATAAAGTGGGGAATTGTAGTTCCTTAGTATAATTTTCAGATCAATTAGTATTTATTTAATATACTTAGGTGCTCCTATATGGGATATATATCTATATAGATATATCCCATATATCCCATACATTATATATATATAATATATATACATATTTAATATATATTATATATATATGTTTGATGCATTGGCACTTGTATTGCTATATATTGTCCTTTGTCTCTTTGTTACACATTTTTACCTTAGAGTCTATTTTGGCTGATATAAATACTGGTATCCCACCTTTCTTTCAGTTTCTACTTTCATGGGTTATCTTTTCCCATGCCTTCACTTAACACACCATCCTATTACAAAGTCAGAATTTTCCAAATATGACCCTATATTTACCTTTACCAAGGTACTGTATGCTTTCTTATGTTTTCATGTCACTGTTTAGTGTCCTTTTATTTTAGCTTGAAGAATTCCTTTTAGCATTTCTTAAAAGGCAGGTCAAGAGGTGATGAACTAATATAACTTTTGTTTATATAGGAAAGTCTTTATTTCTCTTTCATAACTGAGGGATAACTTTGCCATATAAAGTATTGCTTGCCAGCAATTTTATCTTTTAATGATTTAAATATGTCATTTCATTTTTCCTAGTGGTTTCTGCTGAAAAACCCACTGATAACCTAATGGTGGTTCTTTGCAGGTAGCAATCTTCCCCACCATCCTGCTGAGTGCTTTTATGATTCTTTCCTTATAATTGATATTTGAGCTTCATTATAATAACCACCATGTATCTGTGGTCTTTCCAATTTTTTTTTCTTGTGGTTGACTTCAAGTTTCATAGCATTGTGGTCTGAGAAGAGTTTCATTATAATATGTCTTAGAGAAGGTTTTTTGGAATTGAGGTAATAGAGTGATCCATTAACTTCATAAACTTGGATGACCAACTCTTCCCATGTTTGGGAAGACCTCAAGTATTATTTCCTTAAATAAACTTTCTGCACCTTTGTCCCTCTCTTCTCCTTCTGGATCCCTGTTATTCTAATATTTGTTATTTTGATGGATTCATTACAGATCAAGTAGGTTTTTGTTGCTAGTTTCATTCCTTGTTGTTGTTCACCTCTAAGTGGTTATTTAAAAATTCTTATTCTCTCACTCGTTTTGTCTTCCATTTGCTCTATTCTACTTCAAGTGCTCTCTGATGCATTTATCATTTTTTTTTCAAGTTCCTAATTTCCAGAATTTCTGCTTTATTCTTCATTATGATTTCTATCTCTTTGGTCAACATCTCACTTTGAACCTTTTTAAAATAAATTTTCTCAATTTTTTATGTTCCTTGTAGTTTCGTGTTGCTGCTTTCACATTTCAAGGAGGATATAGGTCCTTTAATCTTTACTAATGGCCTTCAGATGAAGTGGTTTGTTTGCTGGTGTTGTTATTATTTGAGATTTACTCTGCCATTGTGTGTATTTTTGTTCCACTCCTCCTTCTTGAGGCAGAGTTCTTAAGCTTTTTGTCTTTAGATCTTACAACTCATGAGGGTGACTACTAGAACCTCTTTTATTTTTCAGAAGGTGGCACTATAGCTCAAGTTTTGGTTTCTCCCTTGCTCACAGACCTGGCTTCTTTTCTGAACGCTTTCCCTATCAGAATTTGTCTTGGTGCCATGCTTGGGAGTGCACAGAATTTAGCCACAGATTAGGTAGAGATGTAGCTTTATCATTTGGGTAATTGGGGTTGCTGCAAACCCAGTATGTATATCCCCATGTACTCCCAGAGGCTTATGGGTGGCTGTTACGTCCCATGTTCCTTTAATGCCTTTTGATATTCTCATCTGTCTTCTTCCAATCTCCTCCCAGTCATGGACTTCTTATTGCAGAAAAAGTGGCTTCTCCAGCTGCTTCCTGCAACACTGGGGTATCTGGGCATTAATTCACTTTTCCCCTATGGTTGCTGCCACCTGATAGTTCAGCCCTGTACAATGTTGCCTTTGGTGCCGGTTGGTGGTGGTAAAGTTCTTACTATTTCTGCTGTGTTCAAACTTTTGTTTGTTTGTTTGTGCCTCAATGACATACTGAAAATTCACCTCAGGAAATTTGAACTTCTGCAGTTTTTCCTCTCATCCCTGAATATCTCCACAAGTCAGTATTCTCCAGGTTTTTGTCCAATCAGTGAGGGATTGGAGAGGTTTCCCTGCTCCGTTGTTTCCACAGTACATACAGAGGTCTATCTGCTTACTACCAGATACACAGTTGGGTGAGACTGCTCCAAGGTACCTCTCTCTATGATGCTGAATCTCACCGCTCCCACAAAAAATGTTTGTTTGTGCATGGGTGTCTAAATATTTATTGGAAAAGGGGGATAAAAAGAAGAATGTCTTACACTGCCATGATGCTGATGCTCTTACAAGGTTGCAGGGTTCTTGTCTCACAGAGTCAAAGAATGAATCTCACAGACACAAAAGGGTGAAGTGAAGTCAAAGTTTATTAAGTGAAAGTGAGAGCTGAAAGGAAACAAAAAGCTCTCTAGAGTGAGAGGGGTCTCAAATGGGTTGCCACTGAGGGCTTTTAGTGGCAGTCTTTTATTGAGAACTGACTGGGAAACTTTGGCCTTGAGATCCTTGTGCTGTCTTGGTTTGAGCATGGACTACTGATGACACTCTTAATGACTTACTTCCTTGAGGTTTGGTCATTTTCTGTGATACATTGTAGCTGCCAAAGAAAAATACTCCTGACCATCTGAGGACAGGTGGTCTGTTTCCTTACCTCTTGTCCACTCTGGCTTAGTGCTTCTGCCTGCCAGGAGTAGTGTTAGAGCCCAGCCAGGGGTGCCCTATCTCTCCCTGCCTATACCTTAACCCTTTCCTTATTCAACTCCACTCCTATTTGTCCATGTATTTAAATTTTCAGAGATGTTTATCCTTTCATTTCAACTTGAAAAACTTTCACATTTTTTCCTATGGTAGATAAGTGTAGTGGTAATGAATTTCTTCAACCTTTGTTTACCTGGGAAGTGTTAATTTCTTCCTAGTTTTTTTTTAATTTTATTATGTTATATTAATCACCATACATCATTAGTTTTTGATGTAGTGATCCACGATTCATTGTTTTCGTGTAACACCCAGTGCTCCATGCAGTACGTGCCCTACTTAATACCCATCACCAGGCTAACCCATCTCCCCACTCCCCTCCCCTCTAAAACCCTCAGATTGTTTCTCAGAGTCCATAGTCTCTCATGGTTCGTCTCCCCCTCCGATTCCCCCCCTTCATTTTTCCCTTCCTTCTCCTAATGTCCTCCATGCTCTTCGTTATGTTCCACAAATAAGCGAAATCATATGATAATTGACTTTCTCTGGTTGACTTATTTCACTTAGCATAATCTCCTCCAGTCCCATCTATGTTGATGCAAATTTGGGTATTTATCCTTTCTGATGGCTGAGTAATATTCCATTGTATATATGGACCACATCTTTATCCATTCATCTGTTGAAGGGCATCTCGGTCTTTCCACAGTTTAGCTATGGTGGACATTGCTGCTATGAACGTTGGGGTGCATATGGCCCTTCTTTGCACTACATCTGTGTCTTTGGGGTCAACACCCAATAGTGCAATTGCTGGGTCATAGGGTAGCTCTATTTTTAATTTTTTGAGGCACCTCCACTTTGTTTTCCAAAGTGGCTGTACCAACTTGCATTCCCAACAACAATGTAAGAGGGTTCCCCTTTCTCCACAACCTCTCCAACATTTTTTTGTTTCTTGCCTTGTCAATTTTTGCCATTCTACCTGGTGTAAGGTGGTATCTCAATGTGGTTTTGATTTGAATTTCCCTGATGGTTAATGATGATGAACATTTTTTCATGTGTCTGTTAGCCATTTGTATGTCTTCTTTGGAGAAGTGTCTTTTCATGTCTTCTACCCATTTTTTGACTTGATTTTGTTTTTTGGGTGTTGAGTTTGATAAGTTCTTTATAGATCTTGGATACCAGTCCTTTATCTGTAGTGTCATTTGCAAATATCTTTTCCCATTCTGTGTGTTGCCTCTTTGTTTTGTTGACTGTTTCCTTTGCTGTGCAGAAGCTTTTTATCTTGATGAAAGAGGAAAGATCATAACCGATGCCACAGAAATAAAATTAATAAGAGAATATATGCCAAAAAACTGAGCAATCTAGAAGAAATGGACTAATTCCTAAAAACATACAAACTACCAAAACTAAAACAAGAAGAAATAAATAATTTGAATGGACCCATAACCAACAAAGAAATATAATCTCTAATCAAATATCTCCCCCTCCCCCCCCAAAAATAATCCAGGGCCAGATGGATTCCCAAGGAAACTCTACCAAACATTTAAACAGGAGTTAATACCTATTCTTCTCAAATTATCCCAAAAGGTAGAAATGGAAGGAAAACTGCCAACTTGTTCTATGAGCCTAGCATTACCTTTATTCTAAAACCAGAAAAAGACCCCTCAAAAATAATAACAAGCCAATATTCCTGATGAACATTGATGCAAAAATTCTCAACAAGATACTAATAAATCAAATCCAACAGCACAGTAAAGGATTAGTCACCACGATCAAGTGGGATTTAGTCCTGGGCTCCAGGGGTGGTTCAATAGTTGCAAATCAATCAATGTGATACACCACATTAATAAAAGTCAGGATAAGAACCATATGATCCTCTCAATACATGCAGAAAAAGCATTTGACAAAATACAGCATGCTTTCTTGATAAAGGCTCTCAAGAAAGTAAGGATAGAGGGAACATACCTCAACATCATAAAGGCCATAGTGAAACATGCACAGCTATAATCATCCTCAGTGGGAAAAAACTGAGAGCTTTTCCTGTACAGTCAGGAATAAGAAAAAGATGTCCACTCTCACCATTGTTATTTAACATAGTACTGGAAGCCATAGCCTCAGCAATCGGAAAACTAAAAGAAATAAGAGGCATTGAAATTGGCAATGAAGAAGTCAAACTTCATTATTTGCAGACTACATGATACTCTATGTAGAAAACCCAAAAGACTCCACCAAAACATCACTAGAACTAATATATTGATTCAGCAAACTTGCAGGATATAAAATTAACAGACAGAAGTCTGTTGAATTTGTGTACATCCATAATGAAGCAGCAGAAAGAGAAATCAAAGAATCAATCCCATTTACAATCACACCAAAAACCGAAAGATACTTAGGAATAAACCTATCCAAAGAGGAAAAAAAATACCTGTACCCTGAAAATTATAGAACACTTACGTAAGCAATTGAAGAGGACACAAATAAATGGAAAAACACCCCATTCTCATGGACTGGAAGAAGAAACAGTGTTAAAATGTCTATACTATCCAAAGCAATCTATGCATTTAATCCCTATCAAAATACCACCAGAAATTTTCACAGAGCTAAAACAAACAATCCTAAAATATTTATGGAACCACAAAAGATCCCAAATAGCCAAAGAAATCCTGAAAAAGAAGCAAAGTTGGAAGCATCACAATTCCAAACTTCAAGCTATACTACAAAGTTGTAGTCATCAAGGCAGTAGGGTACTGACACAAAAACAGATACATAGATCAATAGAACATAGTAGAGAACCCAGAACTGGACCCACAACTATATAGCCAACTAATGTTTGATAAAGCAGAAAAATATCCAGTGGGGGGGAACAATTTCTTCAACTAATGGTATTGGGAAAACTGGACAGCAACATGCAGAAGAATGAAAATGGACCACTTTCCTACACCATACACAAAAATAAATGCAAAATGGAAAAGAGACCTAAATGTAAGACAAGAAACCATCAAAATCCTAGAGAAGAATACACACACTAACCTTGCTGACCTTGGTGTAGCAAGTTCTTTGCAGCCATGTCTCTGGAGGCAAGGGAAACAAAAGAAAACTTAACTATTGGGACTTCATCAAGATAAAAATCTTCTGCACAGCAAAGGAAATAGTCAACAAAACTAAAAGGCAGCTTATGAAATGGGAGAAGATATTTGCAAATGACATATCTGAAAAGGTGTTAGTATCCAAAATCTATAAAGAACTTATCAAACTCAATACCCAAAAAGGAAATGATTCAGCGAAGAAATGGGCAGAAAACATAAGTAGACGTTTTTCCAAAGAAGACATCCAGATGGCCAACAAACATGTGAAAAAATGCTCAACATCACTCATCATCAGGGAAATACAAATCAAAACTGCAATGAGATTCCACCTCACATCTGTCAGAATAGCTAAAATTAACAATATAAGAAACAACAGTTGTTGGTGAGGATGCGGAGAAAGGGGAACCATCTTGCACTGTTGGTGGGAATGCAAAATGGTTCAGCTGCTCTGCAAAACAGTATGGAAGTTCCTCAAAAAGTTCAAAATAGATCTACCCTATGAACCAGAAATTGCACTACTATGTGTTTACCCAAACAATACAAAAATACAGAATTGAAGGTGTACATGTATCCCGGTATTTATAGCAGTATTATCAACAATAGCCAAACTATGGAAAGAGCCCAAATGTCCATTGCCTAATGAATGGATAAAGAAGATGTGCTGTGTATATATATACCTATATATATATATATATATATATATATATAGGAATATTACTCCACCATACAAAGAATGGAATCTTGCCATTTGCAACAATGTGGGTGGAAGTAGAGTGTATTATGCTAAGTGAAATAAGTCAGTCAGAGAAAGAAAAATACCATATGATTTCACTCATATGTGGAATTTAAGAAACAAAACAAATGAACGTATGGGAGGGAGGGAAATCAAAAGAAAAAAAGAGAGAGGGAAACAAATCATGAGAGACTACTAAAGATATAGGATAAACAGGGTTGATGGAGGGAGGTGGTTGGGTGATGGGCTAGATGAGTTTTGGGTATTAAAGATGGTACTTGTTCTGATGATCACTGGTTGTTGTATGTAAGTGGTAAATCACTAAATTCTACTCCTGAAACTAATATAGCACTGTATGTTAACTAAGAATTTAAATAAGAAATTTGAAAAGAAATAAAAATAAAACCCCTTTACCTCTGCTCTGGGAGGATCCTAGCAAATTTAGAGAGGAATTTAATCTTTCAGAAAGATATGTGGCTATTTACATCCCCACTCACAGGGACCTAGACTGGCTATTAAGGGGTGTTTATATGATTATATGATTTTTAGGAGACAAGTTAGATGGCTTCCTGGAGAAAACTCCCCTCACAGAGGAAATATATGGCCTGAGCCTTTCCCAGGCCTTCCTGGACATGACCATGAAATAACCCAGCTTGAGGCTTATATCCAAGGCTTAATAGAAGCAATATTAGAGGTATTCCCCCTCAAAGTAAATGGTCTGAAGATGAACTTTGTGCTTAGAAAGAAGAAGAGCATATTAAAGCCTTTTTAAAAATGTTTTATAATGAGGGAAACAGAGGGAAAGAAAAAAAAATAAATTTATTTACAACTTAGAGCCCACTGACAAGTCTTTGAGACAGGCAGAGTGACCTTCCTGGAGGAACTCAACTGCCTTGATGTTGACAGTTTGCTAAGGGCAAAAGGCAACCTTAGGTTAACATTATCCTGACCTCCAGGATCCTGTAAGTCTCCTTTAACATATAAAAATTTCTTTGGAAACTTCCTTTATCCCCCACCCCTGGCTAAGATATATATTAGCAATCATCCTCCAAGCATATAGCCTACTGATAGACATCTGAAGGGTCTCATGACTAGGGTTTTACTAGACAGTAGTAAATGATCTTATCCTAACAACAGTTAGCTTCTCAAGGTCCTGAAAACCTTGCTTCTAAATTACTCTGAGACTTACACTAGCCCTAACTCCCTCCCAGTTTGAAAGTATATCATCAGTCACCCCTCACACCACCAGTGCAACTCTTTCTGCCCACAGCTTCTGTCCCCATGGTTTAATAAAACCACCTTTCTGCACTGAAAAAAAAAATCTGGCTTTTACTGGGGTTATAGAAGATTTCATGGCAAGAGCTAAATTGAGCTTTCAAATCATGTTATTTTCATTCTTTTTTTTTTTAAGATTTTATTTATTTATTTGACAGAGAGAGAGACAGCGAGAGCAGGAACACAAGCAGGGGGAGTGGGAGATGGAGAAGCAGGCTTCCCGCTGAACAGGAACCCGATGCGGGGCTTGAACCCAGGACCCTGGGACCATGACCTGAGCCGAAGGCAGATGCTTAACGACTGAGCCACCCAGGTGCTGGAACATCATGTTATTTTCTATCGTAATTTTATTGCCAAAAGGTGGTATTATGCATTGCTATAAAACTTCTAGGTAACTAAAGCATGAGAAAATCTATTCCCATTTTCTTTTCTCAAAATTGCATTTTATATCACTCATTTTTTTTAATTTTTCTGTTCTATTGAGAATTCCACATATTTAGGAATCCATTTATGGTAATTTAAAATGTGTGTTTGGCTTAATAAGGAAAAAGCAAAAATATCATTTTCCTGAATGCTACACATGATAGTTTTGAGGGAAAGGTTTCCAATATCAAGTTCAAACATAATTAAGAAATTTGTATCATTGATGTTCATTAGAAAATATTGATAAAGATCTTATGTGAAATTCCTTACATTGAGTGCTGAAACTAAATATATTTGCTAATCTATACTGATTTTTTTTGTCCTCGATAAGACAAAGTTCATTTGTGGTAGTGATTATAAAAAATGTTGTCGAACTCACCATTACATCTCTTGATGACTGGTGTCGATAGTAAATAATTTTCAGAAAATAAATCTACTAAAACAACTAATCTCTTTCTATTTGAGTGCGAGTATTTCCTCAAAAATGTTTATTTTATACAAAAGAGACTTTGGAATTTAGGTCACTATTATTAATAACAAAAAGTGACATACACACTCACAGTGAATACAATGTTAGAATAAAACAGTGCAGAGTGAAAGTCATAATGCATTGTGTTGCCACTGATACTTCGAGCTACTGATTAATAAATAAGATACATCATTTAAATTCTCTATGCTTTCATATTATTATGAGCTCTCCCTCTATGCATAAGTCTTTTTTTCTGACTGTCATAAACATAATCCAACCAAGAGTAAAAAAATCAAATTATGAAATAAGTTGTTTAAAGCATACATGTATGGTCCAATATTTTTTTATTTTATTTTATGTCAACATAAATTACATCATTAGTTTTTGATGTAGTATTCCATGATTCATTGTTTGCTTATAACACCCAGTGCTCCATGCAGTACATGCCCTACTTAATACTCATCATCGGCCTGACCCATCCCCCAAGCGCCTCCCTCTAAAACCCTCAGTTTGCTTTTCAGAGTCCATAGTCTCTCATGGTTCGTCTTCCCCTCCAATATGTGGCCCTTCATTTTTCCCTTCTTTCTCCTAATATCCTCCATGCTATTCCTTATGTTCCACAAGTAAGTGAAACCATATGATAATTGACTTTCTCTGCTTGACTTATTTCACTTAGCATAATCTCCTCCAGTCCCATCTATGTTGATGCAAAAGTTGGGTATTCATCCTTTCTGATGGCTGAGTAATATTCCATTGTATATATGGACCACATCTTAATCCATTCATTTGTTGAAGGGCATCTCAGCTTTTTCCACAGTTTGGCTATGGCAGACATTGCTGCTATGAACATTGGGGTGCATATGGCCCTTCATTTCACTACATCTGTGTTTTTGGGGTCAATACCCAGGAGTGCAATTGCTGGGTCATAAGGTAGCTCTATTTTTACATTTTTGAGGAACCTCCACACTGTTTTCCAAAGTGGCTGTACCAGCTTGCATTCCCACCAACAGTGTAAGAGGGTTCCCCTTTCTCCACAACCTCTCCAACATTTGTTGTTTCTTGCCTTGTCAATTTTTGCCATTCTAACTGGTGTACGGTGGTATCTCAATGTGGTTTTGATTTGAATTTCCCTGATAGCTAATGATGAACATTTTTTCATGTGTCTGTTAGCCATTTGTATATCTTTTTTGGAGAAGTGTCTGTTCATATCTTCTGCCCATTTTTTGGCTTGATTATTTGTTTTTGGGGTGTTGAGTTTGAGAAGTTCTTTATAGGTTTGGGATACCAGCCTTTATCTGTAGTGTCATAGCAAATTTCTTCTTCCATTCTGTGGGTTGCGTCTGTGTTTTGTTGACTGTTTCCTTTGCTGTGCAGAACTTTTTATCTTGATGAAGTCCCAAAAGTTCATTTTTGCTTTTGTTTCATTAGCCTTTGGAGATGTGTCTTGAAAGAAGTTGCTGTGGCCGATGTCAAAGAGGTGACTGCCCATGTTCTCCTCTAGGATTTTGATGGATTCCTGTCTCACACTGAGGTCTTTCATCCATTTTGAGTTTATCTTTGTGTATGGTGTTAGAGAATGTCGAGTTTCATTCTTCTGCATGTGGCTGTCCAATTTTCCCAGCACCATTTATTGAAGAGACTGTCTTTTTTCTATTGCATATTTTTTCCTGCTTTGTCAAAGATTATTTGACCATAGAGTTGAGAGTCCCTATCTAGGCTATATTCTGTTCCATTGGTCTATACATCTGTTTTTGTGCCAGTACCATGCTGCCTTGGTGATCACAGCTTTGTAATATAGCTTGAAATCGGTCAATGTGATGCTCCCAGCTTTGTTTTTCTTTTCCACATTTCCTTGGCGATTCGGGGCCTTTTCTGATTCCATACAAATTTTAGGATTGTTTGTTCCAGCACTTTGAAAAACGTCATTGGAATTTTGATTGGGATGGCATTGAAGATATAGATTGCTCTGGGTAGCATAGACATTTTAACAATGTTTATTCTTCCGATCCATGAGCATGGAATGTTTTTCCCTTTTTGTGTCTTCTTCAATTTCTTTCATGAGTGTTCTGTAGTTCCTAGAGTATAGATCCTTTCCCTCTTTGGTCAGGTATATTTGGAGGTATCTTATTGTTTTGGTGCTATTGTAAATGGAATCGTTTCTCTAATTTCTCTTTCTACAGATGCATTGTTAGTGTATCCTGCCACATTACTGAATTGCTGTATGAGTTCTAGTAATTTAGGGGTGGAGTCTTTTGGATTTTCCACATGAAGTATCATGTTGTCTGCAAAAAGAGAGAGTTTGACGTCTTCTTTGCCAATTTGAATACATTTTATATCTTTTTGTTGTCTGATGGCTGTTGCTAGGACTTCTAGTACTATGTTGAACAATAGTGGCGAGAGTGGGCATCCTTGACATGTTCCTGATCTTAAGGGAAAGCCTCTCAGCTTTTCCCCATTGGGAATGATATTCACTGTGGGTTTTTCATAGATGGATTTTATGAACTTGAAGAATGTTCCTCTATCTCTATACTCTGAAGAATTTTAATCAGGAAAGGATGTTGTATTTTGTTGAATGCTTTTTCTGCATCAGTTGAGAGGACCATATGGTTCTCTCTCCTCTTATTAATGTGTTCTATCACGTTGATTGATTTGCAAATGTTGAACCACCCTTGCATCCTGGGGATAAATCCCACTTGGTCATGGTGGATGATCCTGTTAATGTATTGTTGGATCCTCTTAGCTAGGATTTTGTTGAGGATTTTGGAATCCATATTCATCAGTAATATTGGTTTGAAATTCTCCTTTTTGATAGGATCTTTGCCTGGTTTGGGGATTAAAGTAATGTTGGCCTCATAGAATGAGTCTTGAAGCTTATCCTCTGTTCCTATTTTTTGAAACAGCTTCAGAAGAATACATATGATTTCTTCTTTGAATGTTTGGTAGAATTCCCCAGAGAATCCATCAGGCCCTAGACTTTTGTTTTTTGGGAGGTTTTTGCTCACTGCTTCAATCTCATTACTGGTTATTGGCCTATTCATGTTGTCAATTTCTTCCTGTTTCAGTATTGGGAGTTTATAGGTTTCCAGAAAAGCATCCATTTCATCCAGGCTCCTCAGCTTATTGGCATATAGTTGTTGATAATAATTTCTAATAATTGTTTCTATTTCCTTGGTGTGAGTCATGATCTCTCCCCTTTCATTAATAATTTTATTAATTTGAGTCCTTTCTCTTTTCTTTTGGATAAGTATGGCCAGTGGTTTATTGATCTTATTAATTCTTTCAAAGAACCAGCTTCTAGTTTTGTTGATCTGCTCTACTGTGTTTCTGGTTTCTATTTCATTGATCTCTGCCCTAATCATAATTATTTCTCTTCTAGTTTGTGGCTTAAGCATCATTCGTTTGTTTGTTTGTTTTCTTTTTTTTTTTTAAAGATTTTATTTATTTATTTGAGAGAGAATGAGAGACAGAGAGCATGAGAAGGAGCAAGGTCAGAGGGAGAAGCAGACTCCCTGCTGAGCAGGGAGCCTGATGTGGGACTCGATCCCGGGACTCCAGGATCATGACCTGAGCCGAAGGCAGTCGCTCAACCAACTGAGCCACCCAGGTGCCCTGTTTGTTTGTTTTCTCTAGTTCTTCAAGGTGTAAAGATAGTTGGTGAATTTGGGATTTTTCTTTTTCTTTTTTTTGAATGAGCCTTGGGTGGCTATGTATTTCCCCCTTAGGACTCCCTTTGCAGTATCCCATAGGTTTTGGATGGATGTGTTTTCATTCTCATTGGTTTCCATGAATTGTTTAAGTTCTTCTTTGATTTCCTGGTTGACCCAAATATGCTTAAGCAGAGTCGTCTTTTGCTGCCAAGTGTTTGAGTTTCTTCCAAAATTTTTCTTGTGATTGAGTCCAGTTTTAAAGCATTATGGTCTGAGAAAATGCAAGGAATAACCTCAATCTTTTGGTATTGTTTGAGATCTGATATGTGACCCAGTATGTGGTCTATTCTGGAGAAGGTTCCATGTGCATTCGAGAACAATGAGTATTCTGTTGTTTTAGGGTGGAATGTTCTGTATATATCTATGAGGTCCATCTGGTCCATGTGTCATTCAAAGCTCTTGTGTTTTTTTTTATTTTCTGCTTAGATGATTTGTCTGTTGCTGAGAGTGGAGTGTTGAGGTCTCCTACAATTAACGTATTGTTATCAATATGACTCTTTATTTTGGTTAACAGTTGGCATATATAGTTGACTGCTCCCATGTTGGGGGTATAGATATTTACAATTGTTACATCTCCTTTTTGGATAGACCCTTTAAGGTCCTTCTGTGTCTCTAACCACAGTCTTTAGCTTAAAATCTAATTTGTCTGATATGAGAATTGCTACCCCAGATTTCTTTTGATGTCAGTTGGCATGGAAGATGGATCTCTATCCCTTCAGTTTTAGTCTGGATGTATCTTTAGGTTCAAAATGAGTCTCTTGTAGGCAGCATATGGATAGGTCCTGTCTTTTTATTTTATTTTATTTTATTTATTTATTTGACAGAGAGAGACACAGCAAGAGAGGGAACACAAGCAGGGGGAGTGGGAGAGGGAGAAGCAGGCTCCCTGCAGAGTAGGGAGCCTGATGTGGGACTTGATCCCAGGACCCTGGGATCATGACCTGAGCTGAAGGCAGTCTCTTAACTGACTGAGCCACCCAGGTGCCCTGGGTCCTGTCTTTTTATCCAAGCTGCAACCCTGTGCCATTTTATGGGAGCATTTAGGCTGTTCAAGTTGAGAGTGATTATTGAAAGTTATGAATTTATTGTCATCATATTGCCTGTGAAGTCCTTGTTTTTATAGGTTGTCTGTAAATTTCTGTTCTATATCACTCTTGAGGTCTTTCTCCTTTTATAGAACCCCCCTTAATATTTCTTGCAGGGCCAGCTTAGTGGTCACATATTCTTTCAGTTTCTGCCAGTCCTGGAATCTCTGCATCTCTCCATCCATTCTAAATGACAGCTTTGCCAGTAAAGTATCCTTGGTTGCATGTTATTCTCATTTAGTACCCTGAGTATGCCTTGCCAGCCCTTTCTGGCTTTCCAGGTCTCTGTGGATAGGTCTGATGTTATTCTGATGTTCCTCCCTCTGTACATAAGGAATTCTCTTCCCCCTAACTGCCCTTAAGAGGGTTTCCTTGGTTCTAAGATTTGTGAGTTTTACTATTACATGTCAGGGCATTGGGGTCTGTTTTCCTTGATCTTGGGAGGGGTCCTCTCTGCCTCTAGGACATGAATGTTTGTTTCCTTTTCCAGATTAGGGAATTTCTCAGCTACGATTTGCTCAAATATATCTTCTAGTCCTCTTTCTCTCTCCATCTCCTCAGGGATCCCAATAATTCTGACATTGTAACGTTTCATGGTGTCACTTATTTCTCTAATTCTTTTTTCATGGATTTTAAGCTGTTTCTCTCGAGCCTCCCCGTTTTCCTTCTTTTCCATCTGTTTGTCTTCTAGATCACTAATTCATTCTTCTGCTTCATTTACCCTAGCTGTTAGAATATCTACATTAGATTGGATCTCATTCATAGCATTTTTAAGTTCTGCCAGTTCAGCTCTCATTTCTGCCCTTAGAGACTCTATGCTGCCTTAATCAATTTCTCCATTCTAGCTATCATCTTCATAATTGTTACCCTGAATTCTATTTCGGACATCTTGCTTATATTGATATCCATTAGGTCTGTGGGAGAGGCCATTGTCTCTCGGTCTTTTCTTTGTTGGGTATTCCTCCTCCTAGTCATTCTGTTGAGTTGTGGTTGAGGGGATGTACAGTCAAAAATATCATTCACAATCCAGGCAAGGTGCACCCTGAGAAATTTTGGAGCAATCAGAAGCCACCACTAAAAAAACCCAGTCAAAATGAAACCCAAGAATAAGATTTCTAAAGTACAAAAATAAAAACAAACAAACAAACAAAACCCACAAAACCCCCCAAAAAACCGCCAAAAACAAACAAACAAACAAAAAATGGTGGGTGCGGGGAAGGTGGCTATAGTTCCTCTATGTGGGCAAGGTAGAGTGTTTTAGCTCTCCCTGGGTGTGTTTTTTCTCTTCGTTAGAGAACAGTACTTCCAAGAGATACAGGGAAATTAAAACTGGTATATATATATATATATATATATATATATAGTATTGAGTAGGGAAGAAAGGACTACATTGAAGCTTTATCTATCTATCTATCTATAAGGAAAAAGAAAAAAATTATATGTGTGAAAAAGTTCAAGTTAAAAAGTTACTATGGAATATGTTGTGTTAAACATCTGGTTGAAATGATAAGTAGGTAAAAAAAAAAAACCACAGAAGAATGAGGAAGAATTTTAAAAAAAGAGAGAGAGAAAAGTTGTATCTAAGAAATACACAGGTCATGAGCAACACCAGGAGCTTAATATACTAATTTTCTCCTGGTGTTGGGGTTTTACAGTTTTATGGCAATGTGGGGTTGTTGTCCTCTTGTTCTTTCAGCTTGTCTTCTGGGGGAGGGGCCTGCCTCATTGTTTTTCAGTCAATCCTGCTTGAGCGAGTTGCCCTGCCCCCTATCAAGGGGCTGGGCTCCTTGGAAACTGTTTTTTTGTGTGCTTTTGTTCTCTGGTGGCTTTTGTTCTCTGGTGGCTTTTTGCACCTTTTTGGAGGGTCAGGGCAAAGGAAAATGCCTGCTGCATTATTTTTCAGTCAATCCTGCTTGGCCAGAGTTGCCCTGCACCCTATCAAGGGGATTGGCTCTGTGGAAACTGGTTTTTTGGGCTTTTGTTCTCTGGCTGCTTTTGTTCTCTGGTGGTTTTTGTTCTGTGACAACTTTACGCCTTTTCGGAGGGTCAAACAAAAATGTCTGCACCAAGACCTCTGCCCCAGAGGAGAGAAGCCAAAGTCTGTTCCTCTCTTGAATCCTCCAGAACACACAGTCTCCCACTGTATAAGCGCCGCTGAAAACTGCAGCCTCCCACAGGCAGTGCATGCCCCCAGAGATCCTCTCAGCGGTGGACTCTGGCCCCCACTTGTCTCTGCCCCCTGTACCACCTACACTGGGAATGATCCCAGACTGGGCAGGCCCAGGTGGCCGCCCCCGGGTCGTTGGGCACAGTTCCAAGCCAGGTCCTCTCGGGTGTCCCAGTCCCCGCCAGATCCTCTCTGGTGCGGGTGTAGGCATAGGCAGCGGCTGGTGGTGCTGGGGCCCCCGTCCCAGCATTTGCCCCTTAGGCCCCTGTGTTCTGTTTGAGCACTGTTATCAGTCCCTTCCCATCCCTTGGCCACTGCTCTCTAAGCTATCCCTGGTCCCCAGGTGCAGGACACATTTGCACTGGGGTATTACTTTCCAAAGTCTAGCTTCTGGCAGTCCCCTCCCCCTCCCAACTCTGTCTTTTGAAACTCTCAGCTGATGATCCTTGGCACCCATAGAGATCCAGATGTATAATCTTATATTTCAGGCTGATGTCATGGGTATTCAGAGTGGCTTGGTAGATATCTAACTAAATTCAGGGGACTGGTTGAAATGGAGTCCCCCACTCCTCTGCCATCTTGCCTCTCCCTCCTGTATGGTTCAATTTTAAGAATAGGTTTGTCATCACTAGATTGACTCAATATACTATCTTACCTATCATTTTGATCAAATAAGAATTTACTGGTAAGAACACTTTTTAAACTAAAACCTAAATCAGAGTAGGTTGATTTCTTCATGATTTAAACTTATTTTCAATCAAATTTCATTTTTAACACCAAATATGCTCTATACCATGAATCAGAAATCTAATGATCATTCCTAAAGTCTTGTTCTAATTCTAGTAATAAATCTTATAGAAATGATTTTAATGTGTTTTTAAAAATACTATGATGTATTTGAATATCTCAGCTGAACAAAGTTTAAAAAGTTATATTTCCTTCTAATTTATTTTATTAAACTATCTCCAGTCTTTTCATAGCCATAACATTTCCTCTATTAATAGTATTAAATTATTATTCTATGTACTTCTGTCTATCCATTTATATCATTTATCAATATTAAGAGAATATTAAATTTTTTTAAGATTTTATTTATTTATTTGACAGAGAGAGAGAGAAAACAAGTAGGCAGAGAGGCAGGCAGAGGGAGAGGGAGAAGCAGGCTCTGCACTGAGCAGGGAGCCTGATGTGGGGCTCAATCCTGGGACCCTGGGATCATGACCTGAGCCAAAGGCAGCCACTTAACTGACTGAGCCACCCAGGTACCCCAAGAATATTAAATTTTTATTTATTTTATTTTTTTTAAAGATTTTATTTATTTATTTGACAGAGAGAGAGACAGCAAGAGAGGGAACACAAGCAGGGGGAGTGGAAGAGGGAGAAGCAGCCTTCCTGCTGAGCAGGGAGCCTGATGCAGGGCTCGATCCCAGGACCCTGGGACCATGACCTGAGCCGAAGGCAGACACTTAACAACTGAGCCACCCAGGTGCCCCAAGAATATTAAATTTTTAAATGAAAAGTTATAGAACTGAATTTTCCAGATCAAGAGGGGATAAGTTCCACTAAATTTTCCAAGTAATTTTAATATAAATAAATAGTCCTTGAGATTTCTCCCTAAATGTCCTACAGGGACACAGTCAGTAATCACATAGATTGCCTTACTTCCTCAACATAAAATATAAAAAGTTAGAATGCAATGCATTTGTGTAATAGTTTTGGAATACACACCCACACTGAGGTAATCTATGAAACAGATAAATGGCCTATACTGCTTAAATCCAGAAATCTGGGTTCACTGAATTGTCTTCCAAATTCATTAATGTTTCACCCACTTGAAGCCATTGAAATGCAATCATTCTTGTGATTTGACAGTAAAAATAGTGGGAAGGGAAACAAGAGGATGATAGAAGGTGAGGGTCTATGATTAACTCATTATATTCTCAAATGTTCAGTACCTTTAATTCAGCTTGTTTTGTTAAGGGAACAATTGGGCAAAACATGTTGGAATGTCCAGTGGTTTCAAAAAGTGAGACCGAATTGTGTAAAATCAGAAGTTCATTATTAACTGACACCAAACAGCTAATGTATACAACTCTAAGTGCAGAGATTTGAAAAACGGTTGATTTATGA
Organism: Neomonachus schauinslandi; assembly: GCF_002201575.2. NCBI lineage: Eukaryota > Metazoa > Chordata > Mammalia > Carnivora > Phocidae > Neomonachus > Neomonachus schauinslandi. The sequence goes on from NC_058419.1 coordinate 60,766,936, forward strand.
AAAGCCTCATTTTATGTACAATGTTTTCTGAAAGTACAAGTTGATGTGAATTAACAGACTTTTTGCAGTAATTTCAGCATTGTACGGTTTTTAACCAAATTGTTAGCTTTGCAGATTAGCATAATGAAAAAAAATTTGCTGGTTGCCATATTTCTATACATACAAAATGTGGGCTGGTAATGAAAGAGAGAGGCTTTTACCATATGCAGAATTAAAAACCCTATTATTTCCATTTTATAATAATATTATCCATTTTACAGACATGTTAGAATATCTTTATCAGGGGAGGATTTTGCATTGCATAAATGGAACTGGGGAATAAGCTGGCAGATTCTGCTCAGTTACTGAAATAATTATTCCCCTTGTCTTCACACTCTGTTGCCTATAGGTGTTTCTCTATAATCTCTGCTTGGGCTTCAGCAGAATTACATCAGAGATGAACCTCGAGATTAGCAACGGATGTCTCAAGGATATGCTGTCCTCATACAGAGCAAACTTATGGCTGTCCGTAGAGAAATCTTCTTAAGACAGCAGTTTCTATTAAGCCACCTTTCTTTACCAGAACATACTGAGCCTGTGTGAACTCTCTTGCCTGACTTTTGAGGGTGCTCCTTGATTCTCATTTCCCTGTATGACCAGTCTCTGCCTTCCTTTATCAAACTTGTTCTCTGAATAACAATCTTAAAGTAAGTATACAGTTGATATTATAGAAATGTAAACAGTTTCTTATTAGGTCAAAACTCTGATTTACATACTCTAGTTACACTAATTAACACAGAGCATTAAGAAATCATGTACTTTCAGAGGTCTGTTCTAGTAATTCAAATATGCCCTAAGCTTAATATTTTTCCTTTACAAGAGTATGGCTTTGTGATCCTTAGATCAAAATCTTTACTGACTCAATTTATAGTTTTACACTGTATAACTCAATCCATACTGCTATGAAATATATATTTCCAGGTAGGTAGGCAAGGGTAGGATGAAAATGGTGGATTTCGAAAACATTTTTACTTACAGATATTTTTACTTTTTTTTGCCCATCTGGACACCCAATTAAAAAAAAAAAACAGCTAGTCTGGTAGGGAGATGTGCTTTTAGGGGGGTTTCTGAATTTCTTAGAAAAAAAGAACTTTTTACAAGGTGAAGAGAGGGATATGATTGTTCAAATTTAATTATCTAAGGACACAAAATTTGTAGTACTTTTAAAAGGTAATTTTAGTCTTCACAGCCCAGGTTTTACGATCTGTAAATTTAGCCTTAATAGTAAAAGTGTGGCAACATTATAGTTATCAAAATCATTGCATTTTTTAAAATCATTGCCAGCATAAGTTAAAAACTCACCACCTCTATTTCTTTCCATAGGATGGAATAAAGTGTATTTAGTTCCTTTTCATCAGAGACAAAAAGAAGCATAAAACATATTAACATTAAATATTATGTGTATTTTCAATTTGGAATGTAACTTGCCTTTAAGCAACCTACAGACACATATATTAAACTGAGGTTGCCATAGGAATGAGGAAAGTTTTATGAAGAATGGAAATTAGTTCATATATCTACAGCCACACCTCTGTGTCAGTAAGCAGATATACTGAATTATAGGTAAACTGTGGCCAACCAAAAAGCACATGATATGGTTTGTCTAGTTCTTTAGCTTCTCAAAAGCATCAAATTCTTCTATTTCAGGCTTTCTTTTATTCAAGTTCATCAAGATACAGTCAGTTATGTAAATGCAAATTTCAACTGTGCTACCAATTAATTTAATATGAAAAAGTTAACGCTGTAAGGGAAAGTATATATCTTGACCACTGCAAAATTTATGTGAAGTTAAAAGACACCGATTGAGCACTGTAATGGACTGAATTTTTCTGTCCCTCAAAAATTTGTATGTGAAATTCTTACAACCCAATGTAATGTTATTGTTACCCAAAACTGGTTTCACCCCTTGATGAGTGTCAAACCAAAAGGCACAGCCAAATAAGATAATAGGAAGAGAAATGGTTTTACTTGCAACAAGTAAAGGAGAACAATGGAGATATTTTCCAAAACAGTGTCTCCTTAAACAACAAAACTAGGAAAGGTTTTTTTTTTTTAATTTTATTTATTTTTTTAAATTTATTTGACAGAGAAACAGTGAGAGAGGGAACACAAGCAGGAGGAGTAGGAGAGGGAGAAGCAGGCTTCCCGCTGAGTGGGGAGTCCGATGTGGGGCTCGACCCCAGGACCCTGGGATCATGACCTGAGCCAAAGGCAGACAGTGACTGAGCCACCCAGGCACCCCAAAACTAGGAAATTTTTAAGCTAAGCCTTGGGAATTGGGGAATTGGGGCAAAAGTCATTGTAAGGGGAATGGGATTGGGGCAAAAGTCATTGTAAGTTGACAGTCCAGGTCAAAGTCATGAGAGCTGGCACAGTTCAACATGATCAAATCTTTGGTTCCAATTGACCCACAATTAGAATGCTCAAAGGAGCTTAAATCCTAAAAAGATAACTCAAGAATGTGATTTGGGTAAGTAGTACTGGTCAGGCACAGACCACAATTGTAGATTTTCAGTAAATACTGACTAGATGAATCATTTAATAAAAAATAAACATGTGCATGAATCTCCTTTTACCACAATATCCTGCAACACATTGGGAAAGTTATCTACTATGCTAAGCCTTCATTTTCTCAATTAAAAAACATGGCCTCAAGAGGAGGCTGGGAAGATGGTAGAGCAGGAGGAACCTAAGCTCACTTCATCCCGGATACAACTAGATAACACCCACATCATTGTAAATAACCCACAAAATGACCTGAAGACTGGCAGAACAATCACCACAAATAAATGTAGAGAAGAGGCCAAATCAAAGAAGGTAGGATGGGTGAAGATGTGGTTTGGGAACAAAACAAACCGTGATCATTGTGGGTCTGGTGGTGCCAGGAGCATGGTAAGGGGCACAAAACAGCCTATCAAACCATGGAGGCTGTTGGGGCTGATGAATCCCCATAACACTTGTCTTTGAAAGCAAGAGTGGCTGAATTTCGTGAGTTCTTACAACCAGCTGGACATGAAGCCTGGAATTTTAAAAATCTACATGTTCAGTTCTGGGGGATCTGAGACTGTATTAGGAAGCAAAGTGCCTGCCCTTAAAGAGACAACATGACAAACAGCCAGGAGAAATACAGCCTGGAAGCTGCAATTTGAAAACACTGGGGACATAATGGAGGGAGAGTTATTTACTCATCTCAAAGCATGGCTCAGAGAGGCAGGGATCACAGGGAGACACCTCCAAGAACAAAGAAGCTGGCAGATGCCATTTTCTTCCAATGACCTCTAGCATAAACACACAGCCACATTTGGGAACTAGCATGGCACCCAAAATTGCTACTTAGCTTGTTTACACCAACCCCATACCCCTACAGTTCAGAGCATCAACACTTTCCCTTGACTTTGTCCCTGTGCTCTGGGTCCTCTCCCCCAGAAGATAAGTTCAAACTTCAGCAACACCTCATCTCCCATCCCACACGTTCTGTGACATCTCAGTTCCAGCAGTGATGGCAGCAGCAGAAGGCCTCATTTCCAAAGTGAACCAGAAGGAACCTTGTTAAAATGTGTCCCACCCAGCTGGGGAACAAACACTGCCACCAACAGGCAAAGAGAGCCTCCACAGACAACTGCATTAACAGGCACATGCCACACACATAGGAGACACCTGTGAAGTGCCAGGAACTGGGGAACAGGAGACACAGCACTGCAGGGCACCGTAGGACCCATTTTTCATAAAGCCATTCTCTTGAAGAACAGAAAACATAGCTGAATTTCCTAGCACAGAGAAATAGACACAGAAAGTTAGACAAAATGAGAAGACAGGAAAAAAAAAAAATATGTCCCAAATGAAAAAACAGGACAAAACTGCAGCAAGAGACCTAAACAAAATGGATATAAGTATATGGTTGATAGATAATTTAAAGTAATGATCACTAAGATAACCACTAGACTTGAGAAAAGAGTGGAGAACATCAGTGAGATCCTAAACAGAGACATAAAAAATGATCAGAGATTAAGAACACCATAAATGAAATTAACAATACAGTTGGTAAAATAAATAACAGGCTAGAGGAAGCAAAGGACAAATTAGTGATCTGGAAGACAGAGTATGAAACTAATCAACATGAGAAAATGAAAGAAAAATAATTATGAAAATAAGAATAGACTTAGGGAACTCAATGACTCAATCTAGCATAACATTCATATTATATGGATCCCAGAAGAACAAGAGAGAGAAAGGGAGCAAAACATTTATTTGAAGGACTAATGTCTGAAAACATCCATAATCTGGGGAAGGAAACAGATATCCAGATCCAAGAGGCACTGAGTTCTCTCAACAATATCCACCCAGGGAAGTCCAAATCACACACATCATAAGTAAAATATGAAAAAGTAGTGATAATGTAAAAAAAAAAAAAATGAAAGCAGCAAGAGAAAAGATAGTTACATACAAGGGAAATACCATAAGGTTATCACTGGATTTTTCAGCAGAAACTTCGCAGGCCAAAGGAGAGTGTAATAATATACTCAAATGCTGAAAGGGGAAAACCTGCAGCCAGAATACTCTCTCCAGTAAGGCTATCATAGAGAATAGTAGAGATAGAGTTTCAAAGACACACAAAATATAAAGGAGTTCATGACCACTAAACAAGCCCTATAAGAAATACTACAGGTGATTCTTTGATGGAAAAAAAAAGCCATAAGTGGGAGCATGAAAACATGAAAGCACAAAAAAAGTAAAAATAACTAGATCTGTAAAAATCAATAAAGGGACTCAGAAAATAAAAGGATCTAAAATATGATACCATATAGCTAAAACGTGGTGGGAAGGGGCAAAGAATGGGATCAAAATTAAACAGCCATCAACTTAATAAAGACTGCTATATACAGAAGATGTTATATATAAACTTAATGGTAACCACAAACCAAAAACAGGGAATAGATATGCAAAGAATAAAGAGAAAGGGATCCAAGTATATCACTAAAGAAAGCCAATAAACCATGAAAGAGAGCAAAATAAATGATCAGAGAAAACTACCAAAACAACCACAAAACAAGTACCAAAATGACAATAAATACATATCTATTAAAAATTACTTTGAATGTAAATGGACTAAAACCTCCAATCAAAAGAAATAGGTGACAGAGTGGATAAAAAGAACAGAATCCATCTACATGCTGCCCACAAGAGATTCATTTCAAACCTAAAGACACCTACAGATTGAAAGTGAGGGGATGGTGAAGCATCTATCATGCAAATGGATGTCAAAAGAAAGCCAGAGTGTCAGTATTTATATTGGACAATGTAGACTTAAAAACAAAGAATTTAACAAGAGACAAAGATGCTATATAATAATAAAGGAAACAATCCAACAAGAAGATATAATAATTGTAAATATTTATGCATGCAACATGGGAACGCTACAATACATAAAACTGTGCATAACAAACATAAAGGAACTAATTGACAGTAATACAATAATAATAGGGGACTTTTACACCCCAGTTACATCAATGGACAAATCATGCAAACAAAATCAACAAAAGAACAGTGACATTGAATAACACACTGGACTACATGGATGTAACAGATATATTCAGAACATTCCATCCTAAAACTGCAGAATACAGATTATTTTCAAGTGCACATGGAACATTTTCCAGAATAGACCACACATTAGGCCACAAAACAAGCCGCACCAATTCAAAAAGATTGAAGTCATACCATGCATCACCTCTGACCACAATACTATGAGACTAGAAAAAAACCAGAAGAAAAAATCTGGAAATAGCACAAATACATGGGGGTCCAACAACATGTTACTAAATAATGAATGGGACAATCAAGAAGTCCGAGAAGAGATTAAAAATTACATGGAAACAAATAAAAATGAAAACACAGTGATCCAAAATCTTTGGGATGCAGCAAAAGCAGTTCTAAGAGAGAAATTTATAGCAATACAGGCTTACCTCAAAAAGCAAGAAAAATCTCAAGTAAAAAATGTAAACTTGGACATTGTTGTTAAGATGGCAGAGTAGTAGGGGGACCCTATGCTTGCCTCATCCCTCAAACAGAGCTAGATAAATATCAAATAATTCTGACCACTCAGGAAATCGATCTGAAGACTGAGAGAACCCTGCACAACTAAAGGGAGAAAAGAGGCCACATTGTGGAAGGTATGAAGTATAGAAATGTGATCTGGGGGGAAAGGAACTGTCAGCGTTGTTCAAGGGAGGGATCCCTGATCAGGGGGAGAGAGAGGGAGGAAAGGAGGGAGAGAGAGAGAGGGAGAGAATGAGAGATAGAGAGAGAGAGGACACTACTCAGGGCATTTCACAAGAAAAAAAACTTCCCCAAAACCGTTGATGGGGAAAACAAGAGGGACTGATTATCACAAGTTTTTTTACAAGCAGTAGGGCTCAAAGTCTGAAGCTTTAGAATTCCATGCCATTGCCAGGGGGGACATGGTGGGTGTAGAGGTGCTCCTGTGAAGGAGGGCAGAGGCCTGGGAGTAGACAGTGCGGTCTGATGATCCTCTTGGTCTCACTGGGAGAGACAGTTCCCCTTCTTGGAGTGCATTTGGTAGAGGTGGCACTGCCTCTCCAGGGACAAAAGAGCCTGCAGGCACAACTGAGCTATCCCATTTATTAGCATAGAAACAGAGGCAGCTGCTGAGGTGGCTAACCCAGATGCCAGCTTTTTGCTGCACTTTACCATAAACTCCAGGTCCCTGCACATTCATGCAGCTGCCCTTCTGGGACAAACTGGTGTGAGCCACGAGGTAAGATGCTCCCCTAGAGGATCAGCACAGATCCATGCTGCACCAGGGCCCTCAAATTTGGAGTTTCAAAACCCAGCCAGTGTGCCTAAGATAAAACACAGGAGCACTGTGCTGCCAGGTGGACAGATGGCTCAGACACAAACAGGGTGAAGGCAGGGATCTGAAAGATGCCTGGAAAAAACTGGGGGAGATCATTCGATCTTCTGTGAGGGCTTCCTGAACATTGGCAGGGGTGAACTCCCCTCTCTGGGAGCAAGAGAACTGGCTGACACAATTTTTAATCCCCACCCATCAGCATAAATGGACATCAGTGAGCAGCACAGTGCCTGCCCTGGAGGTTTGAGCCACTTACACCAAGCCCCACCCGCTGTGCTCTACAGGTGTTTCTGAACTAATACAAGTGTGCCTGAGAATCATAGCAGCAGCAGGCCCCTCCCCCAGACCAATAAAAACCCCTGAGATGCACCATGTCTACTGACCATAAGGTGTTGGAAAACTTCAGCTCTAGAGAAAATAAGGGAAAAATGCCTCTTTAAACAAGCAGACCAAAACAAACTTATGTAAAACTTGCCAAACTGTGGACAAGGTCCAAACACTCCAAATTGCTGGCAAGGAGAAACTCTGAAAAGGACTGACTTGAGGGAAATAGCAGCCAAAACACAACAGAAGAGTGCACACTGCACATAACAGAAACACTTCCTGAAGTGCCAGGCCCTGGCACAGTGACAGTATATGACCTCTGCTTAATATAGCCATTAATCTCAGAAGCAAGAAACATAACAGGCTTACCAAACACACAGAAGACAGAGACCTAGACAAAATGACAAGATGAGGTAATTCATCCTAAAAGAAAGAAAAATAAGAGGTTACAGAGAGAGATCTAAATCAAAACAGAATTTAAAACATACTACCTGGGCTTGAGAAAAGCATAGAGAACACCAAGGAGTCACGTACCACAAGATAGACTACCTAAAAACTAGTCAGGCTGAAATAAAAAAATGCTATAACAAAGAGGCAAAACCCACTAGATGTAATGAACACAAAAATGGAAGAATCAGAGGAATGAATAAATGATATAGAAGATAAAATTATGGAAAATAACAAAAATGAAAATAAAGGGAAAGAAAAATATTAGCTCATGAATGTAGACTTAGGGAATGCAGTGACTCCATAAAACATAATAATATTTGTATCATAAGAATCCCCGAAGAAGAAGAAAGGAAAAAAGGGGAGGAAAGTTTATTTGAGCAAACTATAGCTGAAAACTTCCCTAATCAGGGGAAGGAAACAGACATCCAAATTCAGGAGGCATAGAGAACTCCTATCAAAATCAACAAAATCTGGCCAAGTCCAAGACATAGCATAATAAAATTTGCAAAATAGAGATAAGGAAAGATTCCTGAAAACAGCAAGGGAAAAAAAATCCCTGACCTATGAGGGAAGACAAATAAGGTTAGCAGCAAATCTCTACACAGAAACATGGCAGGCTGGAAGAAAGTGGCATGATATATTCAACGTGTTGAAGGGGAAAAATATGCAACCAAGAATAATTTATCCAGCAAGGCTGTCATTCAGAATAGAAGGAGAGATAAAGAGTTTCCCAGACAAACAGAAACTAAAGGAATTTGTGACCACTACACCAGCCCTACAGTAAATATTAAAGGGGACTATTTGAATGGAAAACACCGACTGAAAGCAAAAAAGACTAAAAAGGAACAGAAAAAAGCTCCTGAAACCATAACTTTACTGATAATACAATGGCAATAAATTCATATCTATCAGTAATCACTGTGAATGTTAATGGACTATTTGTTCATATCTAAAGACCCAGGGTATCAGAATGGATTAAAAAAAAAACCCACAAGACCCATTATTTCACTCAGATGTGGAATTTAAGAAACCAAACAGAGGATCATAGAGGAAGGGAGGGAAAAATTAAATAAGATGAAATCAGAGAGGGAGAAAAACCATAAGAGATTCTTGACTATAGGAAACAAACTGAGGGCTGCTGAAGGGAAGGTGAGTGAGGGGATGGGGTAACAGGATAATGGGCATTAAGGAGGGCACATGATGTAATAAGAACTGAGTGTTATAGGCAACTGATGATTCACTGAACTCTATCTCTGAAACTAGTAATACACTATATGTTAATTATTTGAATTTAAATAAAATAAAATTTTTAAAAACAAAATAAAAAATGTTGGCCAAAAAAAAAAAAAAAGACCTATACATATGCTGCCTACAAGAGACTCATTCTAGACCTAAATACACCTGCTTATGAAAGTGAGGGGATGATATATATAATGGAGTATTATTACTCAGCCATCAAAAAGAATTAAATATTGTCATTTGTAACTATGTGGATGGAGCTAGAGTGTTTTATGCTAAGTGAAAGGAGTAAGTCAGAGAAAGACAAATACCATATGATTTCACTCAAATGTGGACTATAAGGAACAAAACAGATGAAAATAAAGGAAAGGGAAAACAGAGAGGAAAGCAAACCATAGGAGACTCTTAACTATAGAGAACAAAGTGAGGGTTGCTGGAGAGGAGGTGGGAGGGGTATGGGATAAATGGGTGATGGGCATTGTGGAGGGTACTTGTGATGAACACAAGGTAATATATGTAAATGATTATCACTAAGTTCTACTCCTGAAACCAATATTATACTATATATTAACCACTTAGAATTTAAAAAACTTGAGGAGTGCCTGGGTGGCTCAGATGGTCAAGCATCTGCCTTCAGCTCAGGTCATGATCCCAGGGTCCTGAGATTGAGCCCCACATCAGGCTCCTGGCTCAGTGGGGAGCCTGCTTCTCCCTCTCTGTCTGCCTCTCCCCCTGCCCATGCTCTCTCTGTCTGTATCTCTGTGTCTCAAATGAATAAATAAAATCTTAAAAAAAAAAACTAAATAAAAACTTGAAACAAGCAACCAAAACACAGCCTAAACGTACACCAAAAGGAATTAGAAAGAACAGACAAAACCCCAAACTGAGGATGGAAAGAAATAATAAAGATGGGAGCAGGAAGTAAATGATGTGCAAAACAAAACAAAACAAAAAATGAACAGATTTTATTTTTATATATTGGCATGTTTATTTTTTTCAACTAACATCTTCTTTCATGTAGAAAGAAGCATTTTTATTTTTTTTATTTTTTTAATTTAAATTCAATTAGCAACATGTAGAAGAATGAAACTGGACCATTTTCTTACATCATACACAAAGATAAACTCAAAATGGATAAAAGATCTAAATGTGAAACAGGAATCCATCAAAATCCTGGAGGAGAACACAGGCAGCAACCTCGTCCACCTTGTCCACAGCAACTTCTTGCTAGACATGTCACCAAAGTCAAGGGGAACAAAAGCGGAAATGAACTATTGGTAATTCATCGAGATAAAAAGCTTCTGCACAGCAAAGGAAACAGTCAACCAACCTAAAAGGTAACCTATGGAATGGGACAAGATATTTGCAAATGACATAGCATATAAAGGGCTAGTACCCAAGACATAAAGAACTTATCAAACTCAACACCCAAAAAGCAAATAATCCAGTTAAAAAATGGGCAGAAGACATGGACAGACATTTCTCCAAAGAAGACATACAAATGGCCAACAGACACATGAAAAAATGCTCCACATCACTTGGCATCAGGGAAATTTAAATCAAAACTACAATGAGATACCAGCTCACACCAGTCAGAATGGCTAGAATTAACAAGACAAGAAACCACAAATGTTGGTGAGAATGTGGAGAAATGGTAACCCTCTCCACTGTTGGTGGGAATGCAAGCTGGTACAGTCACTCTAGAATACAATATGGAGGTTCCTCAAAAAATAAAAAAATAGTTACCCTATGACCCAGCAATTTCACTACTAGGGATTTACCCCAAAGATGTAAATGTAGTGATCTGATGGGGCACCTGCACCCCAATGTTTATAGCAGCAATGTCCAAGATAGCCAAATTGTGGAAGGAGCCAAGATGTCCTTCAACAGATGAATGGATAAAGATGTTGTATGTATATACAATGGCATATTACTCAGCCATCAGAAATGATGAATACTTTCTATTTACATTGACTTGGATGGAACTGGAGAGTATTATGCTGAGCAAAATAAGTTAGAGAAAGACAATTATCATATCGTCTCACTCATATGTGGAATATAAAAAACAGCACAGAGCATCGTAGGGGAAGGGAGGGAAAACTGAATGGGAAGTCATCAGAGAGGGAGAAAAACCATGAGAGACTCTTAATGATAGGAAGCAAACAGTGTTGCTGGAGGGGAGGTGGGTGGAGAGATGGGGTAACTGGGTGATGGGCATATAACAGAACAGATTAATGACAAGAGGTCCTGGTTCTTTGAAAAGATTAACAAAATTGATGGACCTCACACCAGATCCATCAAAAAAAGGGGGTGGGGGATGAAAAGTAACAGTACTCAAATATACAAAATCACTAATGAAAGAGGAGAAATGGTAACAGATCCATAGAAATGCAAACAATTGTAAGAGTTTATGAAGGACTATATGCCAACAAATTGAACAACCCAGAAGGACTGGAAATATTTCTAGAAACAAATAACCTACCAAAACTGAAGCAGGAAAAGTAGAAAAAATGGACAGATTGATTACCAACAATGACATTGAATCAGTAATCAAAAAACTCCAAACCAACAATAGTCCAGAACCAGATGGCTTCACAGGCAATTCTACCAAACATTTGAAGAAGAGTTAATACTTTTTCTCTGAAATTATTCCAAACAATAGAAAGGGAAGGAAAACTTCCAAATGCATTACATAAGGTCAGCATTATCCTGATACCAAAACCAGATAAAGCTACCACAGTCAAGGAGAACTACAGACCAATATCTCTATTGAACACAGATGTAAAAAAAATCCAACAAAATGCTAGGAAGCCAAATCCAACAATACATTAAATAATCAATCACTATGATCAAGTGGGATTTATTGTCAGGATTCAAGGATGGTTCAATATTTGCAAATCAATCAACATTGTACATCACATCAGTAAGAGAAAAGATAAACCATATGATCATTTTAATAGATGCAGAAAAAGCATTTGATAAAGGACAACATTCATTCATGATAAAAACCCTCAACAAAGTAAGCCTAGAGGGAGCATACCTCAACATAATAAAAACCTTATAAGAAAAAAAAAAAAAGGAAACATTATACTCATGACAAAAACAAAACAAAAAAAAACACAAAAGCTGAGAGTTTTCCTCCAAAGGTCAGAAACAAGGCAAGGATGTCTGCTGTCACCATATTTATCAGCATAGTACTGGAAGCCCTATCAAAAGCAATTAGACCACAAAAAGAAATAAAAGGCATCCACATTGGTAAGGAAGAAGTAAAATTCATACTATTTGCAGATAACATGTTACTATATATAGAAAACCCGAAAGACTCCACCAAAAAACTACTGGAACTGATAAATAAATTCAGTATAGTCACAGGACACAAAACTAATGTACAGAAGTCTATTGCATTTCTGTAAGCTAATAATGAAGCAGCAGAAAGAGAAATTAAGAAAACAATCCTATCTACAATTGCACCAAAAAGAATAAAATACCTAAGAATAAACTTAACCAAGGAGGTAAAAGACCTGCACTTCAAAAGCTATAAAACATTAATGACAGAAATTGAAGATAACACAAATGAAGAAAAATTTCATGCTCATTAATTATAAGACCCAATACTGTTAAAAATTCTATATTACCCCAAGCAATCTACATATTTAATGCAATCCCTATCAAAATACCAACAGCATTTCTCACAGAACTATCATAAGTAATCCAAAATTTGTATGGAACCACAAATGACCCTGAATAGCAAAAGAATTCTTGAGAAAGAAAAACAAAATGTAGGTATCACAATTCCAGGCTTAAAAATATATTTCAAAGCTGTAGTGATGAAAACAGTATGGTACTAAAACAAAAACAAAAACACCACAGTATGGTACTGGCACAAAAATAGACACATAGATAAATGGAACAGAACAGAATACCCAGAAATGAACCCACAATTATATGGTCAATTAATCTTCAACAAAGCAGGAAAGAATATACAAGAGGAAAATGTCACTTCAAGAAATGGTGTTGGGTAAATTGGACAGCTTCATGCAAAAGAATGAAACTGGACCATCCTCTCACCATACACAAAAATTAAAGACCTAAATGGGAGACCTGAAACCATAATGGTCCTAGAAGAAAGCACAGGAAGTAATTTCTCCAACATCAGCAGTAACAATATCTTTCTAGATATGTCTCCTGAAGCAAGGGAAACAAAAGCAATGATATACTTTTGGGACTACATCAACATAAAAAGCTTCTGCACAGCAAAGAATCAACAAAACTAAAAGGCAACCTATTAAATGGGAGAATATATTTGCAAATGACATATCTGTTTAAGGGTTAGTATCCAAAATATATAGAAAATTGATACAACTCAACACACAAGAAATAAATAATCCAATTAAAAATGAGAAGACATGAACGGACATTTCTACAAAGAAGACATGCAGATGATTAAGAGACACATGAAAAGGTGCTCAACATCACACATTATCAGGGAAATGCAAATCAATACTACAATGAGATATCACTCCACACCAGTCAGAATGGCTAAAATCAAAAACACAAGAAACAAGTGTTGGAGAAGATGTGGAGAAAAAGAACACTTGTGGACTGTTGGTGGGAATGCAAACTTGTGCCGTAACTGTAGAAAACGGTATGGAAGTTCCTCAAAGATTATAATGAACTACCTTACAGGTATTTATCCAAAAGATATAAAAACATTAATTCAAAGGGATACATGCACCTCTATGTTTGTTGTAGCATTGTTTACAATAGCCAAATTATGGAAACATCCCAAGTGACCATTGATAGATGAGTGGATAAGGAAGAAGTGGTATATATATATATATATATAATTCAGCCATAAAAACAAGAAATCCTGCCACTTGCAACAACATGGATGGTGCTAGAAAGTTTTATACTAAGTGAAATAAGTCAGAGAAAGACAAATACCATATGATTCCACTCATATGTGGAATTTAAGAAACATAAGAAATGAGCAATGGAAATAAAAAGAGAGAGAGAAACCAAGAAACAGGTTCTTTTAATTATGGGGAACAAACTGATGGTTACCAGAGGGGAGGTAGGTGGGGGGATGTGTAAAATAGGTGATGGGGATTAAAGAGTACATTTATCATGATGAGTGTACTATGGAATAGTAATATATGGAATTATTATATATGGAATTATTGAATTACTGTTTTGTACACCTGAAGCTAATATAACACTGTATGTTAATATCCTAAATTTACATAAAATAACTTAATAAAAGATAAAGTAAAAAAACGTGCTACCTCGTAAGTGTAAATGAGATGTTGCATGTAACTTCTTAAATTTTGGAAGGTGTATAGTAATTACATTAAAAATGGCAGTAAATGTCATTACTGATATAGAAGTAATTGTGGTAATAGTAGTGGCATTTCAGAAAGTGACTTATGAAAATGCTGCTATTCTCAGATGTTCAAGCCTATAGGACTAGTTGTAGTGTTGATGTATCTCTTTCAGTACAACAGTGTTTTTTATGCCCCACATCTACATCACTGCTATCCAATCTACATAAAGGATATAATTAAAGCCAATGGGAAAGGTACCACTCCACGCAAACAACAATTATAACCACTGTTATCAAAGTCAAGTGAAATGAGTCTACTGGCCATTTTCCTAGTGCCCAGTGTAGACTTCTCCTTAAAGATACTGTAGACAGGGGTTCACATGTGGTACAGTTGGTTCAGCACCTGACTCTTGGTTTTGGCTCTGGACATGATCTCAGGGTGGGGAGATTTAGCCCCATGTAGGGATCTGCACTCAGTGTGGAGTCTGCTTAGGACTCCCCTTCTCATTCTGCCTCTCCCCCCACCTCCATTCTCTCTCTCAAATAAAAAATAAATCTTTAAAAATATAGTGTAGACAAAATCCACATTTTTTTTCTTTTCTGATTTTATAAATCATTGTTCAAAATGGAATCATTATCCCTTAAAAATGTCTTGAGATATTCTTGAAATTTAACATGAAAGGTAGTTGTCAGACCGCTTGACACCTAGTAAGTGCTCCATAAATATTAACTACTAATATTATCAATTTAATCTTAAAAAAAAACCCTGTAAAGTAGTAACATTGTTGTCCCCACTTTAAAATTGAAGAATACAAAGCATCATTAATTTGCCCAACATCGGGCGCCTGGGTGGCTCAGTTGGTTGGGCGACTGCCTTCGGCTCAGGTCATGATCCTGGAGTCCCGGGATCGAGTCCCGCATCGGGCTCCCTGCTCGGCGGGGAGTCTGTTTCTCCCTCTCCCACTCCCTGTTTGTGTTCCCTCTCTCGCTGTGTCTTTCTCTGTCAAATAAATAAATAAAATCTTTAAAAAAAAAAATTTGCCCAACATCATATAGTCAGTAAGTGGAATAATCGGAATTCAAACACATGTATCTCTATGTCTTTTCACAATTTCTCCACTATAATGACTTCTTGCTACAAAAGACACTAATATGATCTTGTTCATAAGGAGACATTAGAGACTCAGTGCATTTCCTAAGCAAGGCCATTTTCCTTAATATTTCTTTAATATTTCCTCTGAGCACACACCTTACACCTCTAACCTTACCCACCACGGGATAACTTTTCCCCATAGATTTTAATTTGTTTAGTTAAATACTTTGGGGTGGGATTATTGAGTCATATGGTTAGTGTATATTTAACTTTATAAGAAACCACCAAAATATTTCCAAAATTGCTGTAGCATTTGAAACTCCTACAAGCAATATTTAAAAGCCAATTTCACCATATCCCTGAAAATATTTGGTATTTTCAATGTTTGGTTGTTTTGTGTTGTTTGTTTTGTTTTGTTTTGTTTTGTTTTATATTGACAATTTTTATGGACATAATATGGTGTTTTATTGTTTTTTTTAATTGAGTTATATTTAACATACAACACTGTAAGTTTAAGGAGTAAACATTGATTTTATAACTTTGTATTGCAATATGATTGTCATAGTAGCATTAGCGAACACCTCTATTGAGCCACATAATTATTATTTCTTCTAGTGTTGGCAACAATTAAAATCTAGTGTCTTCCCAAGAGTTTTGTTGTCTATAGTTACTCTACAGTGTATTCGGTCTTCAGGACTTATTTGTATTTCCCTACTAAATTATATTTCCCTAATTAATAGTGTTGAACACATTTTCATTTGTTTATTTGTTGTATCTCTTTTTTTCTTTTTGGTGTCATATCTGTTCACATAATTTGCCCATTAAAAAAATGAATTGTTCATCCACTTTCTATTGTTATAAGAAAACTTTATATATTCTAAATACAATCATTTACCAGATATGTCTTTGACAATCATTTCCTCTGGTCTGTGGCTTGCCTTTTTATTATTTTAACATTGTTTTTCAAAAGCATAAATTTTAATGTTTATGCAATTCCATTTTTAATTATTTTGTTTGTGCTTTTGGGGTTCTATTGGGAAATATTTGCCTAAACCACATATGTGGTTTAATATGTGCTTAAATCATAAAGATTATCTCCTTTTTTTTCCTATAGAAGTTTGTTTTTAACCAAAAATTTGGTTAACTTTATGAATTTAACAATGTGAAGTTCTGGATATTTTCTTCCTACTATATTGAGATACAAATTGCAAATAATATGTATATATTTAATTTATATAACATAGTGATTCAAAATATACATACATTGTGAAATAATTACCACAGTCAAGTTCTATAACTCATTTATCACATCACAGAGTTACCAATTTTCTTGTTTGTGGTGAAAAATTTAAGATCTACTCTCATAGAAAATTTTAAGCACAAAATACTGTATTATTAACTATATCATCATGCTATCCATTAAATCCCATAATTTATTGAACTTATAAACAACAATTTGTACCCATAGATGAACATGTCCTCATTTCTCCCACCCCCTGTAAGCCCTGGCAACTACCATTCTATTGTGTTTCCATAAATTCGACTTGTTAAAATTCCACATATAAGTGAGACTGTACAATGTTTGACAATAGCTACCTGGCTTACTTCACTTAGTACAATGCCCTCCAGGTTCACCAGTGTCACATATGACAGTATTTCCTTCTTTTAATGCCTGGATAATATTCTATTATATGTATATACCACATTTTCTTTATCCATTTGAATGTCAATGGAAATTTAGGTCATTTGCATGTCTTGGCTTTTGTGAATAATGCTGCAGTACGCATGGAAATGGAGATATATCTTCAAGATAATGATTTTATGTCCTTTAGATACATATGCAGAAGTGGGATTACTGAATCATATTGTATTCCGTTTTTTTTTTCTTTTTTTTGAGGGACCACCGTTAAAAAAACTATTGTTTTTCATAGTGCCCACATTGATTTAAATTCTCACCCAGAGTATACACAGATTCCTTTTTTCTCCACATTCTTGCCAACACTTAACTTTGTTTATTTGATAATAACCATATTAACAGATATGAGGGTGATATGTCATTGTGCTTTGGATTTTAATTCTGCTGATGATTAGTAATGTTGAGCAACTTTTTATGTCCCCTTTGGATACCTGCATGTCTTCCTTGCAGAAATGTATATGCAGATATTTACCCTATTGTAATCACATTATTTTTTTATTGAGTTCCAAGTTTCCTATAAACTTTGGATAGTAACACGTTTAATTTATTATTGAAGTATAATAAATATACAATGTTCTATTTGTTTCAGGTGTACAACATAAAGAATCAATGTTCACCACAGTAAGTGTAGTGACCATCTGTCACCATACAATATTATTTAAATATTGACATGGGGTGCCTGGGTGGCTCAGTCGGTTAAGCGTCTACCTTCAGCTCAGATCATGACTCCGGGGTCCTGGGATCAAGCCCCACATCAGGCTCCCTGCTCAGCAAGGAGTCTGTTTCTCCCTCTTCCTCTGTTCCTCCTCCCCCCACTCCTGCTCTCTTTCTCTCTCCCTCTTTCAAATAAATAAATAAAATCTTGAAAAAAATAAATATTATTGACTATATTCTCTACGTTGCACATTTCAGCTCCACAACTTATTTATTTTATAACTAGAAGTTTGTACATCTTAATTCCCTTCATCTATTTTACCCACCCCCACCCACTTTACCTGGGTGACCACCAGTTTATTCTCTGTACTGAAGAGTCTTTGTTCATTTGCTTTTTTAAAATTTCACATATAAGTGGCATCATATAGTATTTGAGTTCATCTGACTTCTTTCATTTAACATAATATCATCTGTCAATACATCTTGTCACAAACAGCAAAATTTCATTCTTTTTCATGGCTAATATTCCATTGCATATATATATATACCACTTCTTTCTTGTCCTTTCATTTATCAACAGACACTTGGGTTGTGTTCATCACTTGGTTAATGTGAATAATGCTGTAATAAACATGGGGTTGCATAATCTTTCTGAATTAGTGTTTTTCTCCCTTTGGGTAAATACCAGTAGTAGAATTATTAAATAATATGGTATTTCTATTTTTAATGTTTTGAGGAAGCTCTATACTGTTTTTCACAATGGTTACACTAAATTACATTCTTACTAACAATACACAATAGTTCCCTTTTTTCCATGTCCTCACCAACAGTTATTTCTTGTTTTTTGATATTAGCCATTCTGACTGGTTTGAGGCGATATCTCATTGTGGTTTTGGTTTACATTTCTCTAATGATTAGTGATGTTGAGTATCTTTTCATTTGTCTGTTGGCCATCTGTATGTCTCCTTTGGGGGAAAAAAAAAGTCAATTCAGGTCCTCTGCACACTTTTAACTTAGACTTTTGAATTATATAGGATCTATGTATATATATTGGATATTAACACCTCATCAAATATGTCCTTTGCAAATATTTTCTCCCATTTACTAGGTTTCCTTGTCATTTTGTTGATAGTTTGCTGTGAAAAAACTTTTTATTTTGGTGTAGTCCCAATAGTTTAGTTTTCCTTTTGTTGCCCTTTTCAGAGGAGACATATAAATAAATATGTTGCTAAGACCTTTATCCAAGAGATTACCACCATTGTTTTGTTTTAGCAGCTTTATGGTTTTGGGTCTCACATTTACATATTTAATCCATTTTGAGTTTATTTTTGTGTATAGTGCAAGAAAAGGGTTCAGTTTTATGTTTTTGCACTTAGCTGTCCAGTTTTCCCAACACCATTTTTTTTTTTTAAGATTTTATTTATTTGCGAGAGAGAGAATGAGAGACAGAGAGCATGAGAGGTAGGAGGGTCAGAGGGAGAAGCAGACTCCCTGCTGAGCAGGGAGCCCGATGCGGGACTCGATCCTGGGACTCCAGGATCATGACCTGAGCCGAAGGCAGTTGCTCAACCAACTGAGCCACCCAGGCGCCCCCCAACACCATTTTTTGAAAATATCTTTTCCTCATTGTATATTCTTGTCTCTTTTGTCATAGGTTAATTGGCCAAGTAGCTGTGGGTTTATTTCTGGACTCTCTATGCTCTTGCATTGATTGTCTATTTTTTTTTCAGCACTGTAATGTTTTGATTATTATAGCTTTGTAGTATATCTTGAAATCTAGGATTGTGATACCTCTAGCTGTGTTCTTTCTCAAGATTGCTTTGGCTATTCAAGATTTTTGTGTTGCATGCAAATTTTAGAATTATTTCTTCTAGTTTTGTGAAAAATTCTATTAGTATTTTGATATGCACTGCATTGATTCTGTAGATTGTTTTGTGTAGTATGACATTGTTAATGCTATTAATTCTTCCAATCAATGTGAATGGGATATCTTTTAATTTGGTTCTGTCATCTTCAATTTCTTTTATCAATGTCTGATAGTTTTCAGATTATAGGTCTTTCACCTCCTTCCTTACATTTATTCCTGTGTGTTTTATTCTTTCAGTGCAGATGTAAATGATATATATATATTTTTAAATTTCACTTTCTGATATTTTGTTATTGTGTATAGAATTGCAACAGATTTCTGTATATTAACTTCATGTCCTCCAACTTTGCTGAATTCATACATCCATTCTAATATTTTTGGTGGAGTTTTTAGGTTTTTTTACATAAAGTTATCTGTAATTAGTTGCAGTTTTACTTCTTCCTTATAAATTTGGATGCTTTTAATTTATTTTTCTTGTCTGGTTCCTTCAGCTAAGTTTTCCACTACTGTGTTGAGTGAAGGTGGTGAGAGTGGACAAGCTTATCTTTTTCCAGATCTTAGAGGAAAAGCTCAGTTTTTTAACATTGAGAATGATGTTAGCTGTGGGCTTTCCATATATAACCTTTATTATGTTGAGGCATGTTCCTTATAACCTCACATTGTTAAGAGTTTTTATCATGAAACAATGTTGAAATTTGTCAAGTAATTTTTCTGCATCTATTGAGATGATCATATTTTTATTGTTATTGTTAATTTGATGTATCCTATTGATTGATTTGTGAATATTGAACCACACTTGCATCACTGTCATGAATCCCACTTGATCATGGTGACTTTTATTTAGTGTTTTGTTGGGTTCAGTTTGCTAATATTTAGTTGAAGATTTTTCCTCTATATTCATCATAGATTTTGGCCTGTTTTTTTTTTTTCTCTTTTCTTTTTCTTTCTTCTTCTTCTTTTTTTGTAATGGTTTTGTCTGATTTTGGCATCAGGATAATGCTGACTTTGTAGGATGAATTTGGAAATATTCCCTCCTCTTTTATTAAAACATTTTGAGAATAGACATTAACTTTTCTTTTAAATGTTTAGTAGAATTCACCTGTGAAGCCACCTCATCCTGAACTTGTTGTTGCTGTTGTTGTTATTAGGAATTTTTGATTACTGATTTAATTTTATTACTAGTAATAGATTTGTTCAAATTTCATATTTTTTCCTGTTTCAGTTTTGGAACTTTGTATATTTCTAGGAATTTATTCATCTCCTCTAGGTTGTCTAATTTGTTGCCATATTTTTTATTATATTATCTTGTATATGTATTTCTGTGGTATTGGTTGTTATTTCTCTTCCATCATTTCTGAATTTATTTCAGACGTTTTTTCTTCTTCATGAGTCTGACTAAAATTTTATCACATAAGAGTATTTTTTCAAAGAACTAGCTCTTGGTTTTATTAATCTTTTCTGTTATTTTTTAAGTCTCTGTTACATTTATTTCCACTCTATTTTTTTCTATGTCCTTTTTCTCTTAGCTTTGTGCGTGCTTTTTTGTGTGTTTTTGTTTTTCTTTTAGCTCCGTTATGTGTGAACTTATGTTGTTTATTTCAAATTTTTCTTGTTTGTTTGTGTGTGTGTGTGTGTGTGTGCATAGGCCTGTATCACTATACATTTCCCTGTTAGAACTGCTTTTGCTACATCCCCAAGATTTTGGACCATTTGTATACATTTTTATCTGCCCTTATGTATTTTTTTATTTCTTCATTGATTTGTTTAGTAGCATGATGTTTAGCCTCCATGTGTTTATAGTATTTATTTTTCTTTCAAGACTTCATTTAAATTCTAGATAGGGGGGTGCCTGGGTGGCTCAGTTGTTAAGCGTCTGCCTTCGGCTCAGGTCATGATCCCTGGGTCCTGGGATTGAGCCCCACATCGGGCTCCCTGCTCAGCAGAAAGCCTGCTTCTCCCTCTCCCTCTCCCCCTGCTTGTGTTCCCTCTCTCACTGCGTCTCTGTCAAATAAATAAATAAATAAATAAATAAATAAATAAATAAATAAAGTCAGTCTTTAAAATAAATAAATAAATAAATTCTAGATAGTTAACATATACTGTAGTGTTAGTTTCAGGAGTAGAATTTAGTGATTCATCACCTGCATAGAACACCAAGTGCTCATTAAAACAAGTGCTCTCCTTAATGCCCATCACCTATTTACCTTATCCCTCCACCCACCTCCCTTCCAGCAAACCTTGGTTTGTTCCCTAAATTTAAGAGTCTCTTATGGTTTGCTTCCCTCTGTCTTTATCTTCTTTTATTTTTCTTCCCTTCCCCTATGTTCATCTGCTTTGTTTCTTAAATTCCACATATGAGTGAAATCATATGGTATTTGTCTTGCTCTGACTGACTCATTTTGCTTAGCATAATACACTCTAGTTCCATCCATGTCATGGCAAATGGCAAGATTTCATTCTTTTGATGGTTGAGTAATATTCCATTGTATATACACATACCATTTCTTCCTTATCCATTCATTAGTCAATGGATATTTGGGTTCTTTCCATATTTTGGCTATTGTGGATAGTGCTGCTATAAACAATAGGGTGCATGTGCTCATTTGAATCAGTATTTTCGTATCCTTTGGATAAATACATAGTAGTGCAACTGCTGGGTTGTAGGGTCGTTCTATTTTTAATTTTTTGAGGAAACTCCATGCTGTTTTCCAGAGTGGCTGCACCAGTTTGCCTTCCCAACAGTGTAAGAGGGTTCCCCTTTCTCTGAATCTGTGCCAACATCTGTTGTTTCCAGAGCAGTTAATTTTAGCCATTCAGACTAGTGTGAGGTGATATGTCATTGTGGTTTTCTTTTGTATTTCCCTGATGATGTCTGATGTTGAACAGGTTTTCATGTTTCCTTGGCCATTGTATGTATTCTTTGGAGAAATATCTGTTCATGTTTTCTGCCCTTTCTTTTTTTTTTTTTTTAAAGATTTTATCCATTTATTTGACAGAGAGAGACACAGTGAAAGAGGGAACACAAGCAGGGGGAGTGGGAGAAAGAGAAGCAGGCTTCCTGCCGAGCAGGGAGCCCGATGTGGGGCTTGATCCCAGGACCCTGGGATCATGACCCGAGCCAAAGGCAGACGCTTAACAACTGAGCCACCCAGGCGCTCTCTTCTGCTCTTTCTTGACTGCATTTTTAATTTATTGGTATTGAGTTTGATAAGTTCTTTATAGATTTTGGATACTAGCCCTTTGTCCCACGTCTTTTGCAAATACCTTCTCCCATTCTGTTGGTTGTCTTTTAGTTTTGTTAATTGTTTCCTTTTTTTGTGCAGAATCTTTTCATCTTGATGTAGTTCCAATAACTCATTTTTGCTTTTGATTCCCTTGCCTTTGGAGATGTGTCTAGTAAGAAGTTGATGCAGCTGACATTAAAAAGTTTGCTGCCTGTGATCTCTTCTAGGATTTTGATGTATTGCTGTCTGTCATTTAGGTCTTTCATCCACTTTGAAGTTATTTTTGTGTATGGTGTAAGAAAGTGTCCAGTTTCGTTCTTCGGCATGTGGTTGTCCAATTTTCTCAACACCATTTGTTGAAGAGACTGTCTTTTTTCCATTGGATATTCTTTTCTGCTTTGTTGAAGATTAGTTGAACATAGAGTTGAGGGTCCATTTCTGGGTTCTCTATTCTGTTCCATTGATCTATGTGTCTCTTTTTGTGCCAGTACCATACTGTCTTGATGATTACAGCTTGGTAACACAGCTTGAAGTCTGGAATTGTAATGCTTCCAGCTCTAATTTTCTTTTTCAACATTATTTTGACTATTTGGGGTCTTTTCCCAGAGGAATTTTACCAAATATTTAAAGAAGAATTAATATCCATTCTTCTGAAACTATTCCAAAACAATGGAAATGAATGGAAAACTTCAAAACTCATTCTATGAGGCCAGCATTCCTTGATTCCAAAACCAGACAAAGACACCCCTAAAAAGGAGAATTAAACTAATATCCCTGATGAACACAGAATCAAAAATTCTCAACAAGATACTAGCTAATCAAATCCAACAGTACATTTAAAGGATCATTCACCACGACCAAGTGGGATTTATTCCTAGGCTGCAGGAGTGGTTCAATATATGCAAATCAATTAACATGATACACCACATTAATAACAGAAAGGATAATAACCATATGATTCTCTCAATAGATGCAGAAGAAGCATTTGACAAAATGCAGAATGTTTTCTTGATAAAAGCCCTGAAGAATGTAGAGATAGAAGGAGCATACCTCAACATCATAAAGGTCATATATGAAAGTCCCACAGTTAATATCATTCTCAATTGGGAAAAACTGAGAGTTTTTCCCCAAAGTTCTGGAGCACAACAGGGATAGCCACACTCACTGTTGTTCAACATAGTACTGGAAGTCCTAGCCTCAGCAATAAAAAGAAATAAAGGCATTCAAATCGGCAGAAGTCAAACTTCCAGTCTTTGCACACAACATGATACACTATGTAGGAAACCTGAAAGACTCCACCAAATAATTTCTAAAACTGATACAGGAATTCAGTATCACAAAATATGAAATCAAGGCACAGAAGTCTTTTGCTCTTCTCTGCACTAATAATGAAGAAGCAGAAGGAGAAATCAAGGAATTGGTCCCATTTACAATTGCACCAGAAACTGTAAGATACCTAGCAATAAATCTAACCAAAGAGGTAAAAGATCTGTACTCTGAAAACTATAGAACACTTATGAAAAAAATTGAGGAAAACACAAAGAAATGGAAGACTATTCCATGTCTGTGGATTAGAAGAACAAATATCGTTCAAATGTCTATACTACTCAAAGCAATCTACACATTCAATGCAATCCCTTTCAAAATAACACCAGAATTTTTCACAGAGCTAGAACAAACAATTCTAAAATTTGTATGGAAGCATGTATTTATAATATTTCCATTTTTTCTTTCTTTGTAGTAATTTCTTCCTTTATAAAATTGTGATCTGAAAGATACCTGATATGATTTCAAACTTCTTATATTGATTGACACTTTTCTTGTGACCAAACGTGATCTATTCTGGAGAATATTTCACATGCAATTGAAAAAAAATTTGTATTCTGCTCTCTTTGGATGGAATGTTTTGCATGTGTATTAGGTCCATCTGGTCTAATGTATCATTCAAAAGTTTGGATTTCTTATTGATTCCCATCTGGATGATTTATCTATTGATGCAAGTGGGATATTAAATTTCCTATACCTATGATATTACTGCCAGTTTCTCCCTTTATGTCTGTTGGTATTTGCTTTATGTGTTTAGCTGTTCCTATTTGGGTGCATAAATATTTACAGTTATTCTATCCTCTAATTGGATTGATTCTTTTTTTTATTAAATTTAATTTTATTGTGTTATGTTAGTCACCATACAGTACATCATTAGTTTTTGATGTAGTATTCCATGATTCATTGTTTGCACATAACACCCAGTGTTCCATGCAATACATGCCCTCCTTAATAACCATCACCGGGTTAACCCATCCCCCCACACCCTCCCCTCTAAAACCCTCAGTTTGTTTCTCAGGGTCCATAGTCTTTCATGGTTCATCTCCTCCTTCGATCCCCCCCCCTTCATTTTTCCCTTCCTTCTCTTAATGTCCTCCATGCTAGTCCTTATGTTCCACAAATAAGTGAAACCATATGATAATTGACTTTCTCTGCTTGACTTATTTCACTTAGCATAATCTCCTCCAGTCCCATCCATGTTGATGTAAAAGTTGGGTATTCATCTTTTCTGATGGCTGAGTAATATTCCATTGCATATATGGACCACATCTTCTTTATCCATTCATCTGTTGAAGGGCATCTTGGCTCTTTCCACAGTTTGGCTATTGTGGATATTACTGCTGTGAACATTGGGATGCATATGGCCCTTCCTTTCACTACATCTGTGTCTTTGGGGTAAATACCCAGGAGTGCAATTGCTAGGTCATAGAGTAGCTCTATTTTTAAATTTTTGAGGAACCTCCACACTGTTTTCCAAAGTGGCTGTACCAGCTTGCATTCCCAACAACAGTGTAAGAGGGTTCCCCTTTCTCCACAACCTCTCCAACGTTTGTTGTTTCTTGTCTTGTCAATTTTTGCCATTTTAACTGGTGTAAGATCGTATCTCAATGTGGTTTTGATTTGGATTTACCTAATGGCTAATGATGATGAACATTTTTTCATGTGTCTGTTAGCCATTTGTATGTCTTCTTTTGAGAAGTGTCTGTTCATGACTTCTGCCCATTTTCTGACTTGATTGTTTGTTTTTTGGGTGTTGGGTTTGAGACGTTCTTTATAGATCTTGGATATCAGCCCCTTTTCTGTAGTGTCATTTGCAAAAAATCTTCTCCCATTCCGTGTGTTGCCTCTTTGTTTTGTTGACTATTTCCTTTGCTGTGCAGAACTTTTTATCTTGATGAAGTCCCAAAAGTTCATTTTTGCTTTTGTTTCACTTGCCGTTGGAGATGTATCTTGAAAGAAGTTGATGTGGCAGATGTCGAAGAGGCCAAGAAAATGTTGAAAAAGCAAAACAAAGCTGGCGGCATCACGTTGTCTGATTTCAAGCTATATTTCAAAGCAGTGATCACCAAGACAACATGGTACTGGCACAAAAACAGACATATAGACCAATGGAAAAGAATAGAGAGCCCAGAAATGAACCCTCAACTCTATGGTCAAATAATCTTTGACAAAGCAGGAAAAAATATGCAATGGGAAAAAGACCGTCTCTTCAATAAATGGTGCTGGAAAAATTGGACAGCTATATACAGAAGAATGAATCTCGACCATTCTCTAACACCATACACAAAGATAAACTCAAAATGGATGAAACACCTCAATGTGAGACAAGAATCCATCAAAGTCCTAGAGGAGAACATTGAAAGTAACCTCTTCAATTCTTTTGTCATCATGTAGTGTCCTTCTTTGTCTCTTCCTATCTGTTAAAGTCTATTTTGTCTCATATAAATATTACTGTCCTCACTTGTTTTTCACTTTTGTTTGTTTTTCCATCCCTTCACTTTCAATGTGTACGTCTCTAGGCCTGAAGTGAATCTCTTGTAGGCACCATATAGATATATATATTTTTTCTAAATCCAATCTCTCACCCTGTTTTTTGGTTGGAGCATTTATTGCATTTACTTTTTTAAAATACTTTATTTGTTTGACAGAGAGAGAGAAAACACAAGCTAGAGGAGAAGCAGAGGGAGAGGGAGAAGCTGGCTTCTCACTGAGCAGAGCTTGATCATGGGACCCTGGGATCATGACCTGAGCTGAAGGCAGGTGCTTAACTGACTGAGCCACCCAGGTAACTCTAGTGCATTTACATTTTAATTATTGAATGGTGTAGAGTTATTTTGTTATTTGCTCTGTGGTTGTTTATGTAGTTCTCTTTTCCTTTCTTCTTGTTTTCTCTTCCCTTGTGGTTTGATTGCTTTCTTTAGTGATATGCTCTGATTCCTACTTTATTTTTTGTGAATCTGTTACAGATTTTTTATTTGTGGTAACATAAAATTTATCTATAACATCTTATGTGTATAGCATTCTACACTAAGTTGATGGTCACCTAAGTTCAAACAAAATCTAAAAGCATAAATTTTCACTCCCACTTTCATATTTTATGTATATGATGCCATATTTTACATCTTTTTTTTTGTTTTCTGCCTCCATTGACTAAGTTTTGTAGATACAACTTATTTTACTACTTTTGTGTTTTAATTTTCATAATGTCTTTATGAATGATAAGTTTACTACTTTGCTATATGTTTGGTTTTACTTGTGAAATTTTTTCCTGTTATAATTTTCTCACTTTTATTATGGACTTTTCTTTCCACTTAATGTATTCTCTTTGACATTTCTTATAAGGCTGGTTAAGGGTAATAAATTGTGTTAACCTTTTTTGTTTTAATTAGGGTAACAATCTTTCCTTTCATTCTAAATAATAACCTTGCCAGGTTAAGTATTCAACTTTTTTGTTTTTCCTTTCAGCACTTTGAATATATGCCACTCTCTTCTGGCCTGCCGAGTCTCTGCTGAAAAAATCAGTTGAGAGCCTTATGGGGTTTCCCTTGTATGTAACTGTTTCATTTTCCCTTGTTGCTTCAACTTTATTTTTGCCATTTTGATTATTATGTATTTTGGTGTGACCTCTTTGGGTTATCATTTTTAGGCGGTCTCTGTGCTTCCTGGACATGGATGTCTGTTTCCTTTCACAGATTCGAGAAGTTTTCAACTATTATTTCTTCAGATATATTTTCTGCTCCCTTCTCTCACTCCCTTCTCCTTTTGGGAACACTAGAATGTGAATGTTATTAACCTTGGGGATGTTGTTGATTTCCCTTAATCTATTCTCATTTTTTAATTCTTTTTTAATTATTATTAAAATTCTTGTTAGTTAACATATAGTGTAATATTGGCTTCAGAAGTAGAATTTAGTGATTCATCATTTACATATAACAACCAGTGCTCATCACAGTAAGCACCCTCCTTAATACCCATCACCCATATTCTTTTTTATTTTGTTTTCATCTTGGTTGCTGTCCATTACCCTATCTTCCAGATAGGCGATCCATTCTGAATCCTCTAATCTGCTATTGATTCCCTTTGGTACCTTTTTTTATTTGAGGTGTTGAAGTCTTCATCTCTGTCTGGTTCTTTCTTGTATTTCCTATCTCTGTTGAAGTTCTCACTGACTTCATTTACTCTTTTCTCAAATCCATTGACTATCTTTATGACCATTACTTTGAATTCTTTGTTGGGCATATTGCTTAACTTACCTTCCTATAGCTCTTTTACTGTGATTTTTGTATTGTTCTTTCATTTGGGACACAGCCCTTTATTCTCTTATTTGTCTAACTCCCTGTTTCTCTGTGTTAGGTCATGTATGTCTCCTCTTCTTGAAAGTAGTAGTCTTGTCTTGAATTTATTCATTCACTTTAGTGCAATTTCCCCTAGTCACCAGAATGTAAGATCCAGAGGTGTCCTTTGTGTAGACTTCTCATACCCTTCTCTTGTGATTGAGCCATGATTGCCTTCAGTCAAACTGGCTACAATGACCCACTTTTCCTGCTATGTATGCACTGGGCAAGGTTTACTCCCTGCACAGTTAAGAGGTCTGTTTGTGGTTATTATGGACTCACTGGTGGGCAAGGCTTGGCAATCAGCCTGGCAGTCTGCAACTAGCCTCTCTGCTACAGATGCACGTACATGAAATGGTGGGGCTTGCTCCCTGAACAGGTAGATAGGAGGCCTGGCTTTGTGAACTATAGACATGCTGCTGGGAAGGCTTATCTGACCCCCCTTACCGGAGTAAGACTCACTTTAGAGTTTCACTGGTCCTGGCCTGGGCTGCCTGCTGTTATGGCAGGAGTCACATTGGAGCAACATCTGTCAAGGCAGGCATGTTTGATTGAGTGTGTGTAAGAAAATGCTGGGGCAGGGCATGAGGTGATAGCAAAGTAGATAGAAAATGTCAGTGCTGGGGCGCCTGGGTGGCTTAGTCATTAAGCGTCTGCTTTTAGCTCAGGTCATGATCCCAGGGTCCTGGAATTGAACCCCACATCAGGCTCCCTGCTCGGCGGGAAGCCTACTTCTCCCTTTCCCACTCCTCCTGCTTGTGTAACTGCTTTCGCTGTCTCTCTGTTAAATAAATAACATAAAATAAATGTTAGTGCTGGCTCTTGTGATCATCTAGCTTTCAAGGCTGGACGAGGGGGATATAAATGGTGTCCATCAGCACTTTTATTTCTGGAGAAATCTGCAAATCCTTGCCCTTTTGACACATGTTCTAAGATTAGCCAATAAATATTTGTGTATATCCCAGGTGCTTTTCAAACTGTTCCCACAGAGGTCCAAAATCAAGAGTGCAGTGAACGCAGTTTAAAGAGGGTAGTTAATAGTAATAAATGCCTATCTGAAAAAACAAAGAAAAACATTAAATAAATAATCTAAATTTCCGCCTATGAGAACTAGAAAGAAAAAGGAAAGGAGCCCAAAGCCAGTAGAAAATAGAAAATAATAAAGACTAGAAAAAAATAGATGAAAAGAAGACTAAAAAACAGCAACAACAAAAAATCAATGAAACCAAAAGACGTTCTTTGAAGAAATAAACAAAATTAATAAACCTTTATCTATGCTCATTAAAAAGAAAGAGAACTCAAGTAAATAAGTTGAGAAATAAAAGAGAAGTAAAAGCAAAGGTGAAATACAAAGGGTATGAGAAATTTTTTTAAATTATTTATTTATTTATTTATTTATTTATTTATTTATTTATTTATTTATTGCATTTCAATAACCTTGAAAGATATATCCCTTAGTACCAAAACATAATGGTAGTTGATTAAGCTACCTCTGCCAACTCAGAATTAACACTGATGTAGTCAAATTATTGAAATATATCAGCCTTTTGGAAAACTGAAGTTATCCACAAAACACAGTTCACAGAAGTATAAGATATATTGTGTTTCTTTGGTTTATTTTCCAGTGCACATTTACCCATAACATGATGTCAAAATTGGGCACAGCCATTATGGATGGACTCAGGCTACTTGCTGCACTGAGTAACTGTTTACAACATTTTTTTTAAGATTTTATTTATTTATTTGATAGAGAGAGAGACACAGCGAGAGAGGGAACACAAGCAGGAGGAGCAGGAGAGGGAGAAGCAGGCTTCCTGCCAAGCAGGGAACCCGATGCGGGGCTCGATCCCGGACCCTGGCATCATGACCTGAGCCGAAGGCAGATGCTTAACAACTGAGCCACCCAGGCGCCCCTACAACATTTTTAATGCCGTAGATCTCCTTACAGTCACTGACTTAATAGAAAATCTCGAATACTACCTTAACAACTTTATAATTATGAAGATGCCTACTTACATTTTTAGACTTTCTTTTGGCACAGGAGGGGCAATTAGTGAAAGTATATTCTCTTCCTTTAAGAATTCTAAATTAGAAGCAATAGCAGTTTTTATAAAAACAGCTCGTAGTAAAAACCTCTGGAGTGTTAAATCAGCAAGTTTTTGGAGTGAAGCTATTTTGAATTACTAACACAATAAAAAGAAATTTTCTTGATGGGATTAGATGGAGGCAGTAGATATTGTGTAAATTTTATCATAGATATAAACATCACCTGTTTTTTAGAAAAAATATTAAAGATAACGTAATATGCCAAAATGACTAGGCGTGTAGTTTTGCTTTTATAAAATGCCTTCAAATTTTTTTTAAAGATTTTATTTATTTATTTGAGAGAGAGAGAGAGCACATGAGAGGGGGAAGGGTCAGAGGGAGAAGCAGACCCCCCGCTGAGCAGGGAGCCCGATGCGGGACTCGATCCCGGGACTCCAGGATCATGACCTGAGCCGAAGGCAGTTGCTTAACCAACTGAGCCACCCAGGCGCCCAAAATGCCTTCAAATTTAAGTGTAATTCCCAAGTATCAATAAAGTCCAATCTCTGAATTATCTATTACTTGCACTATAGATACCAAGAAACCATTTTCACTGCCTAGAATAGTGACCCTTGTTATGCCTTAAAAGTGCATTTGTGAAATGTTGGTTTCGATGTATACCTCATAATTTAGAATTTAATTAGGTTACCACTTTAATAACACCTAAATACAATATACTGACCCAATATAGAAAGTTGGGTCAATGTTAGAAAAGAAGATTTACAGTTTACCTTCCCAGGCTTGTTATTAACATTTCACATTTATGCTCTTAGCTTTGATTTGTATGCCTCACAGATGAATTCAAATTTAATTGAATTCCACTACAGCTTGTTAATTAGGTAGTTTTCCCAAATCTGATAACATCAATGCTAAACTAGTTGTGATGTTCTGAGGCTTCACAGCTTAAATCCATTATAACACTATGAAATCCATAGCTCAGGATTGTGGAGAAATGCTTCAGAGAAGAGCTTTTTGTTGCTATAACAATCCAATTAAGGAACCATTTCAGGAACTGTTGGAAGGTGGGTTATTCTGTAGTAACCATGCTTCAATTGCCATGCAGTATGTCCAGAAACAATCCTTTTCAACTTCTGAACATTTAGTTTGGAACACTTGTTTGATGAATATTCAGTTAAACACTTGGATAGAAGTTCTTGCCAGAAGGTCAAATCTCTGCCATTTATCTTGGAATGTGTCTGAAGACATTCTATTCCTTCTGTTAACTCTACACACTTCTGTGTTTGGATCTCCAGTGCAATGATAGATAATGCCAACACAGAAGGCTTTGCTTTAGAAAATATGATCCTGCAGTGGCATGCCTTAAGTTGAGCTTCTAGTCTTTCAAAATTAAGGCTATTCCTCCTTTTAATTGGTAAGTTTTCTTGAATGAGTGAATAGTAGAGTTGCAGAAATTGAAAGGCAGTAGTAGCTTTGACTTCCCAACACATCTTCTCCAATACAATCTTTTCCATTCTCATCAAGTCTGAAAACCTTGACTCTATATTGGTTTATTTGGATCAAGTCAGTTGTCAATTGGACATTCCGTTCCTCTTCTATTGATTTAACAGCCAAATAGAAGCAGCTCAGCCCAACACACTCTAGGTATTTGGGCTGTACCTTCATTTTGGACAGGAGTCTGTCCAGTAAATTCACAGCAAGAGAAAATGTCTCCGTGTCGAAGCCAAAGAACTGAGTTAAACTAAGATCTTTTACTTCAAAGTCCCTTAGCTTTGCAGTCATTCTGAGGCCATTATCATGTGTAGATTCAATTAGTCTCAAGCCGCAGACCTTTGGCTGACATCTCAGCTCCTGTTCCAACAGGGCATTCAGCTGGTATAGCAGTTTCTGAGAGTCAGTTGTTGTCAGCACCTCTATCATCTTGACCGCAACTGTGGCTCTTCAACGGTAACCACCCTCTCTGGGCCTGCTTTCACCTCACCCCATGATATCAGATCCAATAGGCCCATAAGGCGAGGGGACTCACGGGTAAGAGGGGAGAGGCCCGGGG
Organism: Neomonachus schauinslandi; assembly: GCF_002201575.2. NCBI lineage: Eukaryota > Metazoa > Chordata > Mammalia > Carnivora > Phocidae > Neomonachus > Neomonachus schauinslandi. Next base: position 60,799,469 of record NC_058419.1, read on the forward strand.
AGGGAGAGCTGTCCTGGGTGGACGTCTCCACAGAGCCGCCCTGAGGACACTGCCCACCACAGGATCAGCTTGGAGTGGAAGGGCAATTTTTTATTTATTTAGACTCAATTAACCAACATATAGTACAACATTAGTTTTTGATGTAGTGTTCATTAGTTGCATATAATGAGAAATTATAATTAAAAATATATGCCTATAAATTAAACAATGTAAGGGAAATGGATAAATATCTAGAAACATATAATCTTCCAAAACTGAATCAGAAAAAAAACCAGAAAATCTGAACAGACCAACTATTAGTAATGGAATTGAATCCACAATTAAACAAAAAAAAAAAAAAAAAGGAAGAAAGAAAATCCTCCCAACAAACAGAAGTCAAGGACCAGATGACTTCACAGTTGAACTCTACCAAACACTTAAAGAAGATTAACACCTATTCTTCTCAAACTATTCCAAAAGTTTGAAGAGTAAGATACACCTCCAAATTCATTCTGTAAATCCAGCACGTTTATACCAAAACCAGACAAAGACACTGCAAAAAAAAAAAAAATACTAGAGGCTGATATCTCTGATGAACATAGATACAAAAATCCGCAGTAAAATACTAACAAACTAAATTCAACAGTGCATTAACAGAATCATTCCCCATAATCAAGTGGAATTTATTCCTGGTCTTCAAGTGTGGTTAGATATTCACAAATCAGTCAACGTGATACACCACATTAATGAAAGAAACGATAAGAACCATATGATCCTCTCAATAGATGCAGAAAAAGCATTTGACAAAATTCAACATCAGTTCATGATAGAAACTCTCAGCAACTTGGTTTAGAGGGATCATACTTTAACATAAGAAAAAACGTATACTAAAAACCCACAGCTAACATTAACCTCAATGGTGAAAACCTGAAACCCTTTCCTCTAGATCAAGAAAAACATAAGAATGTCCACTCTTACCACTTTTATTCAACATAATAGTGGAAGTCCTAGCTGCAGCAATCAGACAAGAATAATAAATAAAAGCCATCCAAATTGTTAAGGAAGAAGTAAAATTGTCACTATTTGCAAATTACATGATACTTTGTAAACAAGAGGTATAAAGAATATATATGAGAGAGAGAGAGAGAGAGAGAGAGACTTCACCAAAATATGATTAGAACTAATAAGTATATTTAGTAAAGTTGCAGGATACAAAATTAATATACAGAAATGTTTTGTGTTTAAATACACTAATAGCAATGTAGCAGAAAGAGAAATTAAGAAAACAATCCCATTATTAATGGCACCAAAAAAAAAAAATACCTAGGAATAAATTTAACGAAGGAGGTGAAAGATTAGTGTTTTAAAAATCATACAGAATTGATGAAAGAAATAGACGATGCAAAGTTTGGATGGAAAGGTGTTCAATGCTCAGTGATTTCAGAATTAATATTATTAAAATGCTCAGAAAAAATAAAATGTTCCTACTGCCCATAGCTATCTACAGATTCAAAGCAATCTCTATCATAATACCAATATTTTCACTGAACTAGAAGAAATAATCCTAAAATTTATATGGAACCACAAAACACTCTGAGTAGCCAAAGCAATCTTGAGAAAGGACAGAGATAAAGGTGTCACAAACCCACATTTCAAGATAGATCAAGATGCCTTTTAAATAGCAACTGGCTCTCCTAATTGTGGAATTCAGATATGTATTTCCTTTGAGGTTCATAGAATTCTCTAAAAAGTAGGTTTCTACAGGGGCGCCTATGTGGTTCAGTCAGTTAAACGTCCAACTCTTGATTTCAACTTAGGTCATGATCTCAGCATCATGAGATCAAGCCCTGTGTCAGGCTCCACACTCAGTGGGGAATCTGCTTGAGATTTTCTCTCTCCCTCTCCCCCTGAACCTGCTCCACTCTCTCTCTCTCTCTCTAAAATAAAAATTAAATAAATCTTTAAAAAAGTAGGTTTCTAGAGAAACAAACAACTTCTCTCTCTTATATGCTATTTTGAGGCTTTCTCTTTCATTTGGTTTCCAGATGGGGTAAAATTAAGATCAACAATACAGGGCAAACAATTGACTGACAATAAATGCCAATGCAGAATAAGATGTACAAACAGAATTAGATGAAGAAATTAAAAATATTTATTTTTCAAATAAAATTTCAGACTAGTTTTTCATATATGTACACATATCATGATCAACTGCCAATAGTTTTCCTTCATGGAAGGAAAGAACAAATTCATTATTATTGTTTCCACTTACATTTGTGTATTATGAAACCCTAGAATGTTTTATGTTTGGTTATTATTTTCAAAATTTCAAATAAAACTTTTAAATAGAAAATTATTTATATAAGACAAAATTGAAGCAGTTTTTGAGATATAGATACTCTGTTAGTCATTCCTAGGCATAAATGCCATTAAGATGTAGCCAGACCTAACAAAATAATTAAATCATCAGGGAAAATAGACACTAATTCTGTTTCTTTTTAAAGAATTGTTTAAATATCATTCTAAACGGTAAGCTCTAATCTTTGCAAACAATTTTCTCATTATCTTCTTGGGCAGATTTCCTTCAGGCCAGTCTAAAAAGAAAGTCTATCTTATTTATCAAAAAAACAGTGTTCTGTTCATCCAAATGTTCAGTTCCTTTAGTCTTCTGGAATATTATCAAAACCATGCCAATTTTCTTTTCAATAATAGTGATTGTATTATTTTTGTAACTTCTTGCACATATATTTTATTTTAATTTTAAAAATTAATTTCTAACAAAAATGGGCAAAACACTTGAACAGATACTTCACCTAAAAAGATATACAGATAGAAAGTAAGCAAATGAAAATATGTTCACCATTAGTCACTAGTGGAATTAAATAAAAACAATAATAAGATACCATTAAACATCTATTGAAATGGCTAATGTAAAAACAAAAAATGACAACATAGTTATAATACCAAGTGTTTATCAGGAAGAAAGGGAAGTTGAATGTTCATGCATTAGAAGTTTACAGAAAAATGGTAAAATCATTATGTAAAACAGTTTGGCAGTTTGTTTTAAATTTAAACATATTTACCATGTGATCCAGCAATCCCCTTTTTCTTATATCTGCCCAATAAAAATAAAACTCATTTTTAGTCAAACACCCATACAAAAATGTCTATAAAGCTTTATTTACAATAGCTCCAGGATGAAAGCAACCCAGTTATCTTCTATAGGTGAATAGTTAAAATGCGACATATCCATATCATGAAATAATACTCTGTAATAAAAAATAATGGACTCAAGTAGGAGGCAAAATGGTGGAAGAGTAGGGGACCTCGTTTCATTTGGTACCTTGAATTTAGCTAGATAACTATCAAATCTTTCTGAACACCCATGAATTTAACCTGAGATGTAAGAAAAGAATATCTGGAACTCTACAAGTAGAAAACCGGCCATTTTTTGCAAGGAAGGAGGTGCAGAGGAATGAATCTGAGGTGATATATGGGAAGATAAGTGGTGGGAGTAGGGACCCTCAGTAAGCTGGCTACCAGAAAGTGATATAGCCCTGGAGGGCAAAATTGGAACCCTTAGAAGTCTGCTCCAGGAAAACACAACCCTGCCTGAAAGGAACTCAAGTGGTGAAAAGGGGCAAATTTCTAGGTGGGACAGTGTGGTCTCAGGATCCCCAGAGTCACAGAATTATTGGGGGTGCCTGAGTCCGTAGAATTCCCAAGCATTGGAGAGGGGAAACTGGTTAAAGTCAGGGAGCCCTGGAGGGGGCTTTCAGCTTGGTTCACCATAAACCATGAGGCATGGTTCCATTGGGTGACCATTGTTCACATGGGAACAGTGCAAAGGACAGGAATTTGGGGCCCCTCTGCCTTCCCCTGTGAGGGGAAAAGTGGGTATGTGCACGACCTGGCATCAGCTCTCAGGTCAGGGGCCCTGTAAAGTACAGTAGCAGGTAACCCTCTGCCTTCCCCAGGGGGGGTTGTGTAATTGGGGACTGCAGGAGTCTGCAGAGTTTGACACACACCAAATTGAAGACAGTTTATTCCTGATGGTTTACTGAAGAGAAGGGACCCTGCTCTTTCCAGCTCTGGGGCTGGGATTAGGGAATGGCCATTTTTATTTTGATCCTCTTAAAAGGTGCGTTGTTGGGTTTGGCCAGTAAACCCTGAGGCAGCGAATGAAAAGATGACTCCAGATACCTAAGTAGGAGAAAGGAGAAGATGTGGGGACCAGACACTCTAGTGGCATAAGGTCCCGAGCCAAACTCCGCCTCCACTTTTATTGTGAATGTTATCAATGTAACAAGGGAATCAGAAAAACAAAAAGGAGTGAGAAGCCTTAATAATCAGGATAGAGACACAGAGAGTATTCTGTGATTAGAACAAGCTATGTTCAGGCAGGGAGTACCTGGGGTGCATTACCACCAAAGATAAATGTTTTTCCTGAGCATTTACTCCCTGGATGAATGTATTGAACGGCAACAAGGATCCGTCTGTTTTCAGCCCAGAAACTTCAAAGGAGGCCCAATTTTGAGAACACTACTTCTTTGCTTTTCAACTAGTCTCATCCAGGGAGGCATTAAATCTTATCTAGCCAGGCATTATGAATCCCCACAGTGCATAAAACCTCAGGAAACAAAAGCTATAAAGAGGGCCAGCTTACACTGAGCCCAGGCCCCTAGCAAGGGGCGGTGCAACTCTGCCCAAGCAAAGACATCTGAGAAGCAGCACAGCAGGCCCCTCCCCCAGAAGACCAACTGGAAGAACAGGGGCACAGCAAATTTACATACCACACAAGACTGTAAAACTCCAGTGCTAGAGGAAAATAGTATATAGAATTTGAAGTTATTTCTCATGATTGTTTATTCTTCAGTTTAAAATTTTCCATTTCTTTTTTTTTAAATTTTTCCCTTTTCAACTAGTTTCTTATTTTGTTTTTAAGTCTTTTTTTTTTTAACTTTCATTTTTTACATTTACATTCTATAGATATATTTTTCATTTTTGGCTTCATTTCACTCTATTTAATTTTATTTTTGTATATATATAAGTTTTGTTTTCTTTACAATTTTTGGATTTAGTGTCTTCTAACACACAGGCCAAAATACACTCAGGACTAGATCACCTAGATCAACTAGATCACCCTGTTTTGTCCACCCTGTGAGATATAGTCTCCCCCCACCCTTTTTTTTTTTCCTTTTTCTTTTTCTTTTGCTTCTCATTTTTGGTTTCTGACCTCTTTGGATTTGTCTAGTGTGGAATTCCCTTGGGTCATGGTTGATATTTTTGATTTTGTTCACTTGTTCATCGATTCTTATCTGGGCAAAATGATTAGAAGGAGGAATTCACAACAAAAGAAAGAAGCAGAGATAATACTCTCTGCCACAGATCTAATAGATATGGATATAAGTAAAATGTCAGAGCTGGAATTCAGGATAATGATTATAAAGTTACTAGTTGGACTTGAAAAAAGCATAAAAGACACTAGAGTATCTCTTAGGGTGGAAATGAGATCTAATCAGGCCGAAATTAAAAATGCTCTAAGATGCAGTCATAATTGGATGTTCTAACAGCTAAGGTCAATGAGGCAGAAGAGAGTCAGTGAAATAGAAGACAGGTTCATGGAAAGGAAGGAAGATGAGGTAAAGAGAGAAAAATAACTACTAGACCATGAGGAGAGGCTTTGAGAGATCAGTGATGCTATAAAACATACCAACATCAGAATTATTGGGGAGCCTGAGGGTGAAGAAAGAGGGCCAGAAGGTGTACTGGGGCAAATCATAGCTTAGAAATTCCCTAATCTGGGAAAGGAAAGAAGCATTCATGTCCAAGACGTAGAGAGGACCTCTCCCAAAATCAATAAAAATAGATCAGCACCCCGACATATAATAGTGAAGCCTGCAAATTTCAGAGATAAAGAGAAAATCCTGAAAGCAGCTCGAGAAAAGAGGTTCCTTACCTATAGGTAGGAACATTAGACTTATATCAGACCTACCCACAGAGACCTGGCAGGCCACAAAGGACTGGCATGACATATTCGGGGTACTAAATGAGAAAAACATGCAGCCAAGACTTTATCCAGGAAGGCTGTCATTCAGGATGGAAGGAGAAATAAAGAGCTTCCAGGACAAATAGAAACTGAAAGAATATATGACCACCAAGCCAGTCCTGCAAAAAATATTAAGGGGGACCTGTTAACGAAGAAAGAACCCAGGAGTAAAATATGCCAGAAAGAAACAGAGACAATCTATAGAAACAAGGACTTTACAGGCAATACAAGGCACTAAATTCATATCTTTCAATAGCTATTTGAATGTAAATGGGCTAAATGCTCCAATCAAAAGACATAGGGTATCAGATTGGATAACAAAGCAAGACACATCCATATGCTGTCTACAAGAGACTCACTTGAGACCTAAAGACACCTCCAAACTGAAAGTGAGGAGGTGGAAACATTTATCATGTTAGTGGACCTCAAAAGAAAGCTAGGATAACAATTCTCATATCAGACAAATTAGATTTTGAACCAAACACTGCAGTAAGAGATGTAGAGGGACACTATAACATACTTAAAGGATCTACCCAACAAAAGATCTAACAATTATAAATATTTATACCCCAATTTGGGAGCAGCCAATGATATCAACCAATTAATAACCAAATTAAAGAAATAGATAATAGTACAATCATAGTAGGGGACTTCAACACCTCACTTACAACAATGGACAGATCATCTAAGCAGAAGATCAAGAAAGAAACAAGGGCTTTGAATGACACATTGGACAAGATGGACTTCACAGATATATACAGAGTAATCCAATCTAAAGCAACAGAACACACATTCTTCTGGACTGTACATGGAACATTCTCCAGAATAGATCACATACTGGGTCAAAAATCAGGTCTCAACTGATACCAAAACATTGGGATTATTCCCTGCATATCTTCTGACCACAATGCCTTGAAACTGGAACTCAAACACTTGGGGGTTAAAGAGCATCCTATTAATAATGAATGGGTCAACCAGGAAACTGAAGAAAAATTAAAAAAAAAATAATGGAAACGAATGAGAGTGAAATCACAACTTTTCAAAACCTTTGGGATGCAGCAAAAGTGGTACCATGACTGAAGTACACAGCAATGCAAACCTCTCTGAAAAATTAGAAAAATCTCAAATACACAAACTAACCTCACACCTAAAGGAGCTGGAGAAAGAACAACAAATAAAGACTAAACCAAGCAGGAGAAGAGATATAATAATGATTGGAGTGGAAATCAATGAAATAGAAGCCAGAAGAACAGTAGAACAGATCAACGAATCTAGAAGCTGGTTCTTTGAAAAAATAAGATTGATAAACCCCTAGCCAGACTTCTCAAAGAGAAAAGAGAAATGACCCAAATTAATAAAATTATGAAAGAAAGAGGAGAGGTCATGGAAAACACCAAGGAAATGCAAACAATTATAAGAACATATTATGAGCAACTATCTGCCAACAAATTAGGCAATTTGGACGAAATGGATGCATTCCTGGAAACTCATAAACTACCAAACCTGAAACAGGAAGAAACAGAAAATATGAACAGATCCATAACCAGCAAGGAAATTGAAGCAGTAATCAAAAACCTCCCAAAAAACAAGGGTCCAGGGCCAGATGGCTTCCCAGACAAATTCTACCAAACATTTAAAGAAGAAATAATACCTATTCTACTGAAGCTGCCTCAAAAAAATAGAAATGAAGGAAGTCTTCCAAACTCGTTCTAGGAGGCCAGCATTACCTTGATCCCAAAACGAGAAAAAGACCCCATAAAAAGGAGAATTACAGACCAGTATCCCTGATTAACATGGATGTCCAAATACTCACCAAGATACTAGCCAATAGAATCCAACAGTACATTAAGAGTATTATTCACCAGGACCAAGTGAGATTTATTCCTGGGCTACAAGGGTGGTTCAACCTTCACAAATAAATCAACCTGATACATCACATTAAAAAAGAAAGGACAAAAATCATATGATCCTCTCAATTGATGCAGAAAAACCATTTGACAAGATACAACATCCTTTCTGGATTTAAACTCTCCACATTGTAGGGATAGAGGGAACATACCTAATATCATAAATGCCATCTATGAAAAGCCTACAGTGAATATCATTCTCAATGGGGATAAACTGAGATCTTTTCCCCTAAGGTCAGGAATAAGATAGAGATGTCTAATCTCACCAGTTTGTTCAATATATTACTAGAATTCCTAACATCAGCAGTCAGACAACAAAAAGAAATAAAAGGCATTCAAACTGGCAAAGAAGAAGTCAAACTCTTACTCTTCACAGATGACATGATACTTTATTTGGAAAATCCAAAAGACTCCACCCCAAAATTGCTAGAACTCATACAGGAATTCAGCACTGTGACAGGATACAAAATCAGTGCACAGAAATCAGTTGCACTATTTTTTTAAAGATTTTATTTATTTATTTGCCAGAGAGAGAGAGAGAGAGAAAGTGTGACAGCACAAGCAGGGGGAGCAGCAGGCAGAGGGAGAAGCAAGCTTCCCGCTGAGCAGGGAGCCCAATGCGGGGCTCGATCCCAGGACCCTGGGATCATGACCTAAGCCGAAGGCAGACACTTAGCTGACTGAGCCACCCAGGCGTCCCTCAGTTGCACTTTTATACACTAGCAATGAGACTAAGGAAAGAGAAATTAAGTAATCAATCCCATTAAAATTGCACCAAAAACCAAAAGACACCTAGGAATAAACTTAACCAATAAGGTGAAGGATCTATACTCTAAAAACTAAAGAATACTTATGAATGAAATTGAGGAAGACACAAAAAGATGAAAAAAAACATTCCATGCTCATGGATTGAAAGAATAAATATTGTTAAAATGTCTATGTTACCCAGAGCAATCTATATATTCAATTCATTTCCTATCGCATTGGTGGTATAGTGGTGAGCATAGCTGCCTTCCAATGCATTTCCTATCAAAACACCATCGATGTTTTTTCACAGAGCTGGAACAAATAATCCTAAAATTTGTATGGAACCAGAAAAGACCCCGAGTCACCAGAAGAATGTTGAAAAAGAAAGCCAATGCTGGTGGCATCACAATCCCAGTCTTCAATTTATATTACAGAGCTGTGATCATCAAGACAGCATGGTACTGGCACAAAAATAGATACATAGATCAATGGAACAGAATAGAGAACCCAGAAACAGACCCTCAACTCTATGGTCAACTAATATGTGACAAAGCAGGAAAGAATATCCAGTGGAAAAAGGACATTCTCTTCAGTAAATGGTTCTGGGAAAATTGGACAGCCACATGCAGAAGAATGGAACTGGACCATTTCCTTACACCATACACAAAAATAGACTCAAAATGGATGAAAGACTTAAATGTGAGGCAGGAATCCATCAAAATCCTACAGAAGAACACAAGCAGCACCTATTTAACATCAGCTGCAGCAACTTGTTGTTAGATACATCTCCAAAGTGAAGGGAAACAAAAGCAAAAATGAACTATTGGGACTTCATCAAGATAAAAAGCTTCTGCACAGCAAAAAAAAAAAAAAAACAGTCAATAAAAGTAAAAGGCAACCTGCGGAATGGGAGAAGAGATTTGCAAATGGCATATCAGATAAAGGGTTAGTATCCAAGATCTATGAAGAACTTCTCAAACTCAACACCCCCCCAAAAAATAATAATCCAGTCACAAAATAGGCAGAAAACATGAACAGACATTTCTCCAAAGAAGACATAGAAATGGTCAACAGACTTACGCAAAAATGCTCCACATTACTCTTCATCTGGGTAATACAAATCAAAACCACAATGAGATATTGCCTCATACCAGTCAGAATGGTTGAAATTAAAAAGACAGGAAATAACAAATATTGGTGAAGATGTGGAGAAAGGTGAACCCTCTTCTACTGTTGGTGGGAATGCAAGCTGGTACAGCCACTCTGAAAAACAGTATGGACGTTCCTCAAGTAGCTAAAAATAGAGCTACCCTATGACCTAGCAATTGCACTACTAGGTATTTATCCCAATGATACAGATGTAGTGAAAATAAGGGGCATCTGCACCCTAATGGTCATAGTAGCAATGTCCACAATAGCCAAACTGTGGAAGGAGCTGTGATGTCCTTTGACAGATGAATGGATAAAGATGATGTGACTATATATATATATATATGTATAAATATATATTTATATATATATATATATATACATATATATAATGGAATATTACTCAACCATCAGAAATGATGAATACTTAACATTTACATTGATGTGGATGGAACTAGAGAGTATTATGCTAAGTGAAATAAGTCAAGCAAAGAAAGACAATTATCATTGTTTCACTCATATGTGGAATATATGAAACAGTGCAAAGGATCATAAGGGAAGGGAGTGAAAAATGAATGGGAAGAAATCAGAGAGGCAGACAAACCATGATAGACTCTCAACTATGGGAAACAAACTGAAGGTTGGTGAATGGGAGGTGGGTGGGAGATGGGGTAACTGTGTGATGGGCATTAAGGAGGGCACCTGATGTGATGAGCACTGGGTGTTATATGCAACTGATGAATTGTTTTGTTTTGTTTTTAAGATTTTATTTATTTATTTGAGAGTGAGAATGAGAGAAAGAGAGAGAGCATGAGAGGGGAAGGGTCAGAGGGAGAAGCAGACTCCCTGCTGAGCAGGGAGCCCGATGCGGGACAACAACTGATGAATTGTTGAACGCTACATCTGAAAGTAATGATGTAGTATGTGTTGGCTAATTGAATTTTAATTTAAAAAAATTTAAAAAGTAAAAAAATAAAAAATAAAAAGTGTATTTCCTCTAAAAGTATAAAAAAAAACAACACATTTATGGGCGCCTGGATAGCTCAGTTGGTTGGGCGACTGCCTTCGGCTCAGGTCATGATCCCAGGGTCCTGGGATTGAGTCCCACATCGGGCTCCCGGCTCGGTGGGAAGCCTGTTTCTCCCTCTCCCACTCCCCCTGCTTGTGTTCCCTCTCTCGCTGTCTCTCTCTGTCAAATAAATAAATAAAATCTTTAAAAAAAAAAACACACATTTATGATTGAACCACTCAAAGTTGTTAAGATTTCAGTTATCCTGAAACTGATCTATAAAAGCAATGTAATTCTTATGATGTTTCTAACAAGGTTTTAAATTAATAGCATTGACAAGTTTATTCTAAAATTTATGTAAACCAGGAACTCAAATAAGACATGACAATTCCAGAGAGGCAAAAAATAAAAAAACACAGTTACAGGACTAGCACTATTTGATTTCAAGAGTTAGTATAAAGGTGGGGCACCTGGGTGGCTCAGTTGGTTAAGCTTTCAACTCTTGGTTTCAGCTCAGGTCATGATCTCAGGGTCCTGAGATTGAGCCTGAGTAGGCTCCACACTCAGCAAGGAGACAGCTTGTACATCTCCCTCTGCTCATTCCTGTGTTCTTTCTCTCTCTCTCTGTCTAGAATGAATAAATAAAATCTTTTAAAAAAGAGTTAATATCAATGTATATTAATCAAGACAGTAAGACATTTGCATAAGGATATGCAAATCAATTAATGCAAGAGAACAGAACATTTAGTAATATACCCACACACATCTAGGCACTAAGTTATCAACAAAACTGACAAAGAAGCTCAATAGGCAAAAAAATATATATATTTTTAAAACTGGTGGTGGAGGAATTGGATATGTATATGAAAGAATATGAACTTTGATTTCCACATCACACAAAAGATTAATTTGAAATTTATCACAAACCTGCATATAACAGCTTTCAGAGGAAAACAGAGAATATCTTCACGGCATTGGGTTTTTACAAACAAAGGTCTATTTTTCTAAATTAGGATATAACATTCACTAATGGTAAAAGGAATGTTATATTAAATTGTACTTAATTAAAATGTAAAACTATTGTCAACACAAATCAATGTTAAGAAATTATAGAAGTGATATCAGCAAGATGACAGATTGGGAGACCCAAAATGCTTTTTCCCTCCACAAAACAACAAAACAATAAACAACTACAAACCAATAAATATAGCTTTTAAAAAGCCATGGGCTACAATAAATATGCAGTAGAATTACCGTGTAGCACAAAAACTAAGGATGGTTGCCTAGAAAAGCATAGTAAGGCATTTCACCTACATCTCCCTATTCAGTTTGAAGCAACTTGGTGCCAGCAAGGATCCCCTGGGAAGGATTTTACCCTATGTGGGAAAGGAAAACAAGAGGACCCCAGCAATCCTCATCACTGCACATTTTTAGCCATTGCTACTGAGGAGCCCTACAGCCTCTACCTATGCTGAACCCAGATAATTTAACTACCTGGATTCCCTCCCACTGCATCTTCTCTCTGGAGCTAAAGATACCATATTGGTGAGACCTGACCTCAATGACCCAAGTCACTGCTGCACCTTTCTTTTAGGGATTGGGATGACCTGGGTGGCTCAGTAGGTTAAGCGTCTGCCTGTGGCTCAGGTCATGATCCTGGAATCCTGGGATGGAGTCCCAGGATCGAGCCCCACATCAGGATCCCTGCTCAGTGGGTAGTCTCCTTCTCCCTCTCCCTCTGCTCCACCCCCGCTGGTGCTCACGTGGTCTATCTCTCTCTTGAGCTCTGACACTCCCTCACTCTCTCTCTCTCAAATAAATAAATAAAGTATTTTAAAAAAGCCCTCTAGGCCTGAGATAACCTAATACCTCATCTTCTGTGGAAATGGAGCTGTGCACACTTAATCCTAAGTAACAAATTTGACCACCCCTGGAGCTGAGATGCTGTGGTGCTGGATCCTAACCTTCTGGGTCATGAGTCAGGGGTTTAACCCACCACCACTAAGGAAGCATTGCTGATACTCTGTACCCCACTACCTGGTGCCTACATCAGAGCTGTGATCATTAAGTCACTGCTCTGCATGCAGCCCCCTGTGGCTTGAGTCAGGGTTGTGACCCCCACCATCCTCAGGGTCATGTTGCTTTTGTGTCCTGCCCCTTTGGCTCAGGTCACCACTACCCTGTCATCTTGGGCCCATGCAGCTGCTGTATGTCAATCCTCCTACACCAGGGCATAAGTCATTGCAGCAACCAGAGACCTGGATTTCCATTCTATGGGGAATTTATACATGCCTACACATCAGACCTTGGAGCCACTATTACAGCAAGTGCAACTGTGCCCTGAAACCTAGGCACCATGGTAGTTACTCAGACCCCTGAAGTCAGTACCCTGGTTATGCTGCCACTCTGAGTGCCAGTGAGCCAGATCCAGCATTAAACAAAATCTCAGCTAGAACTACTTCCTATGTGCATAAATGAGGACAGGAATACCACAGCAGCCTTTGCCACTGAGGACATCAACAACCTTAGTCACCACTGCCATCACATACATCTGCAGACTTGGCCACTGAGGATTGCCACAGTCCTTGGTGATGTTGACCTGAGCTGACAGAGCTACACAAAGACTATGCTACTGTGCCCTCTCAAGAAAAGGAGATGGTGTGCTCTAACCAGCCAGAACCTTCACAACCAACTGCAGGTGATAGTCTTTCCTCAGTGAAGCTAATCTAAAAGGGACGGATGAGATGACTGCCTACTCAAATGTGCAGTTATCAATGCAAAGCCACTAAAAGCAAAAGCTAGGAAACTTGACAACACATACACACAAAAATACAAACCTTCCAGTAATTGACCCCAAAGAAATGTAGATATACAAATTACTGAGAAAGTCAAAATAATTTAGTTAATTTGAATCTCAGTGAGATTCAAAGAAACACAGGTGGACAAATTAACAAGCCCAGGAAAATTTAAACAAAGACTTACAAGAACTATAGGATAAGTTAAAGAAAAAGAAATTATAATAAAAGAACCAAGGAGAAATTCTGGAAACGAAGAATATGATTAATAGAATTAAAAATACAATGGAAAGTGTCCATAGGACTCAATCAGAGAAACAAAAAACTGTGAACTTGAATATAGATCTCCTGAAATTATTCAGTCAGATGAAAAGCAAAGAATGAAAAACTGAAAACAGCTTACAGGATTTAGGACACTCCATTAAAAGGGACCATATAGGACCATCTGCATATAAGAGACCCAGAAAGAGAAGACAAAACAAGGGAACAGAAAACTTATTTAAAGAAGCAATGGCTAAAAACTTCCTATGTCTGGGGATAAATATCCAGGCACATTAATTCAAAGGTCACCAAACCCAAATAGAACTTGTACAATACATAATATAATGAAATCTCAAAAATTAAAGAAAAAGAGATAATTTTCAAAGCATCAAGAGGGGAAAAAAAAAAACTGATCACATACAAAGGAACCAGCATAGGTTAACAGTGGATTTTTATCAGAGAACTTGTAGGCCAGGAGAGAATATTCAAAGTGTTGAAAGGAAAAAATAAACCTGTTGAATAAGAACATTTTATCTGCCAAAATTTTCCTTAAGATATGAAGGAGACGGACTTATTTCACTTAGCATAATACTCTCTAGCTCCATCCACATCATTGCAAATGGCAAGATTTCATTATTTTTTTAAGATTTTATTTATTAATTTGACACAGAGAGACACAGCGAGAGAGGGAACACAAGCAGGGGGAGAGGGAGAGGGAGAAGCAGGCTCCCAGCGGAGCAGGGAGCCTGACATGGGGCTCGATCCCAGGACCCGAGGATTAAGGCAGATGCTTAACGACTGAGCCACCCAGGTGCCCCAAGATTTCCTTATTTTTTATGGCTGAGTAATATTCCATTGTATGTATATATACCACTTTTTATCCATTCATCAGTCAATGGACACGTGGGCTTTCCATAATTTGGCTATTGTTGATAATGCCATTATAAACATCAGAATGCATGTATCCCTTAGAATTAGTATTTTTGTATCCTTTGGGTAAATGCATAGTAGAGCAATTGCTGGATCATAGGGTAGTTCTATTTTTAACTTTTTGAGGAACCTCCATACTGTTTTCCAGAGTGGCTACACCAATTTGCATTCCCACCAACAGTATAAGAGAGTTCCCCTTTCTCTGCATCTCCACCAACACCTGTTGTTTCTTGTGCTGTTAATGTTAGCCATTGTGACAGATGTGAGGTGATATCTCATTGTGGCTTTGATTTGTATTTCCCTGATGATGAGTAAGTTAAACATCTTTTCATGTCAAGTGAAATAAGTCAGTCAGGGTAAGACAAATATCATATGACTTCACTCATACGTGAAATTTAAGAAACAAAACAAAGGAACAAAGTGGGAAAAAGAGACAGAGAGGCAAACCAAGAAATTTACTCTTAACTATAGAGAATAAACTCATGGTTACCAGAGGAGAGGTGGGTGGAAGGGTGGGTTAAATCAGTAAAGGGGATTAAGGAGGGCACTTGTGATGAGCTCTGGGTGTTGTATTTAAGTGGTGAATCACTAAATTCTACACCTAAACCAATATTGCACTGTATGTTGACTTACTGGAATTTAAATAAAAACTTGGGGGGAAAAGATATGAAGGAGAGATAAAGGCTTTCCTTTAAAAAAAAGTTTTATTTATTTATTTGAGAGAGAGAGAGAGAGCAAGTAGGGGGAAAGGCAGAGGGAAAGGGAGAGAGAGAACCTCAAGCAGACTCCCCACTGAGCATGGAGCCCAACAGCAGGCTTGATCCCACAACCCTGAGATCATGACCTGAGCAAAATCAAGAGTCAGATACTCAACTGAACGAGCTACTCAGGTGCCCCTAGATAAAGGCTTTCTAAGGCAAACAAAAGTTGATGGAATTCTTCACTGCTAGGCCTGTCTTATGAGAAATGCTAAAGGGAGCTCTTCAAGCTAAAGCAAAAAGATGTTAATTAGTGACATGAAAATATGTAAAAGTATAAAATTCACTTTTTAAGGTAAATATATACTCAAGTTCTCAATGTTATAATACTGCAATGGTGGTTGTAAATCAGTTTTGATTGTTGTATAAACATTAAAAGAGAAAAGTGTCAAAAATAAAGCTACATATATTGTTATTGGACATATGATATAAGAAATGAATTGCAAAATCAAAAATATAATATGTGGGGAGAAAAGTAACTGCATAGATCTTTTATATATGATTGAAGTTAACAGTTTATCATAGAATGTTGTAACTATAAGATGTTTTATGTAATCTTCATGGTAATTACAAAACAAAAACCTGTAATAGATACACAGGAAATAAGGAGGAAAACATTAAATATGCCACTAAAAAAATAATCAAATCACAAAGGAAAACACAAGGAAACAGGAACAAATCAAATAAAAAAAAACACAGAAAACAATAAACAAAATGGTAATATTAAGTTCTAATCTATCAATAATTAATCAAAATGTAAATGAACTAAATTATCCAATTAAAAAACTCAGAGTGGCTGCATTAACAACAAAAATCAAAACACCTCTTTTATATATTGACTGCCAGAGACTCATTTCAGCTTAAAAAGAAACATAGATTGAAAATAAAGGAGTGTAAAAAGATATTCTACAAAAAGAGAGCAAATGTAGCAAATGTAGCTATTAGATAAAATAGATTTCAATTCAAAAACTGTAACAAGAGATAAAGATAATTTTTAATGATAAAAGGTTCAATTCATAAAGATGACTTTACAATTATAAATACATATGTACAGAACATAAGAACACCTAAGCATAGAAAGGAATTAATAACAGGCCTAAATGTAGAAATAGATAGCACACACAGTAATAGTAGGGAAATTTAAAACCCCATTCCAACAATGAATATGTCATCCAGACAGAAATCCCAATAAGGAAACAGTGAAACTTAACAATACTAGACACCAAATAGACCTAACAGAAAAACATTCCACCCAATAGCAGCAGAATACACATTCTTCTTAAGCACAAATAGAACATTCTCCAATAAAGTATATATTAGGTAAAAAAAAAAAAAGTCTTAGAAAACTTAAGATGATTGAAATCATACCAATGTTTTAATTTTTTAAATCACAGTTGTCTGAAACCTGAAATCAATAACAAAAGGAAAGCAGGAAAACCCACAGATAATGTGGGAATTAAACAACATACTCCTGAAAAAAACAAAGGGTCAAAGAATTTAAGAGAGATTAAAAAAATATATATTGAGGCAAACAAAATGGAACCATAGCATCACAAATTCATGGGATGTAGCAAAGTAGTTATAAGAGGAATCTTTTAGCATAATTGCCTATATTAAGAAAAAATACATATCTCAAATAATCTAACTTTATGCCTCAAGCAAATAGAAAAAGAATAAACTAAGCCCAAGGTAAACAAAAGAATAAAAAAAAATGTTAGAGCAGAAATAAATAAAATAAGGACTAGAAAAACAATAGAAAATGTTAATAAAACTGAGTTGGTTTTTTTTAGAAAGATATACCAAATCAGTATGCTTGTAGCCAGACTAAATGAGAAAAATAGTGAAATGACTCAACTAAAATTGTAAGTAAAAGAGGAGATATGACAACTGATATAACACAAATAAAAGATTACTATGAACAATTGTAGTTCAACAAATTTGATCATTTAAAACAAACAAATATATTCCTAAAAATATGCAACTTTTCATGAATGATCATGAAGAAATAGAAAACTTAACAGGCTAATAAGAAGTATCAGTAATAAAAAATCTTCCAGCAATGAAAAATTCAGGACCAGATGGCTTCAATGATGAAGTCTACTAATCATGTAAAGAAAAATTAATACCAATCTTTCTCAAAATTATCTAAAATATTAAAGAGAAAGGAACACTTCCAAATTTACTTTATGAAGCCAGTAGTTTTAAACTAATATAAAAGCCAGAAAAGGACACTACAAGAAAATTATAATCCAATGTCCCTCATGAGCAGAGATGCAAAATTTCTCAAAAAAATACTAACAAACATAATTGAACAAAACAATATAAAGATTATATCTAATCTATATCTTTATATTCCCACATTAACATTATATTCAATGGTATAAACTAATTTTTTCCAAGTTCAGGAACAAGACAAGCATGGCCACTCTTGCCATTTCTATTAACCATAATACCATAATACTGGAAGAAAGCCCAAGCAATTAGGCAAGTAAAAGATTTAAAACCATCCAAATAAAAAAGGAAGTAGTACAATGTTCTGTTTGTATCTGACATGACTTTCTATATAGAAAATCTTAAAAACTCCAAAAAAAATCTATTAGACATAATACATAAGTTCAATAAAGCAACAGTATATTAAATCAACATAAAAATCAGCTATGTTTTTATATGCTAACAATAAAATATCTAAAAAAATCAATTCCATTTACAATAGCACCAAAAACAATAAAGTGCTTAGGAATAAATTTAACCAAGATGGGAAAAGATCTGTACACTGTAAACTGCAAGACAAACTTCCAGTTATAAGATGAATAAGTTTTGGAGATGTAATGGATACCATGATGACTATAGCTAATGATGTATTGTATATTTGAACATTTTTAAGAGACTGGATTTTAAAATTTTTCACCATATAAAAGAAAAAAATGTTTAATCTTGTAATCATTTTGCAATATAGATGTATATACAATTATTATGTCATACGCCTTAAACTTACACAACAGTCTATGTCAAATACATCTCAATAAATCTAGGGAAAATAATATGATGATATATTATAAAACAAACACTGCATTTGAAGTTGTAGAATAAGAAAAATGTGACATGTCTGCGGAGATATGAAGTGAGTGTGTTATTAACAGTATGACACTATATTAGCAAATTTCCAACAAAAAATATAATGGAAAAGCAGTCTTTTTAAGTACAAACTCATTTTGTATACCATTTTCCTAGAATACATTCAGTCTTATGTAGGAATAGTAAAATGTCTTATTATTCATTCAATACATTTTAATATGGAAACAAATTTTTAGAAAACACAAATAAGTGGAAAGACATCATATGTTCATGCATCAGAATAATTAATATTTTAAAAATATTCATACTACCAAAAGCAATCTATAGATTTAATACAATCTCTCTCAAAATTCCAATGGCTTGTTTCATAGTAAAATAAAAAATACAATCATAATATTCCTATAGAATCATGAACTTACCCTAATAGGTGAAGCAATCTTGAGAAAGAAGATAGTTGAAAGAACCACACTTCCTGATTTCAAATTATATTACAAAGCTATAATAATCAAAACAGCATAGTATTGATATAAAAACAGATATATAAGGGTGCCTAGGTTTAGCATCCGACTCTTGGTTTCATCTCAGCTCATGATCTCAGGGTGGTGGGACCAGGCCCTGCATTGGGCTTCACACTCAGTGGGGAGTCTGTTTGAGATTCTCTCCTTCTCCCTCCACCCCTCCCCGCCCTTGAATGCTTGTACCTGTGCTCTCTCTCTCTCTAGAAAATAAATGGAAAAATCTTTAAAAAAACAAGATACATAGATCGATAAAACTGTATATATAGCCCAGGAATAAACTCATGAATACATAATAACTAATTTTTAACAAGCTTACCAAAAACTAACATTTGGCAATAAATTATTTTTTCAATAAATGGTTCTAGGAAAACTGGATATCCACATGTGAAATAATAAAATTAATTTCTACCTTACCCCATTCACAAAAATTAACTAAAAATAGATTAGACTTAAGTGTAAAACATGAAACCATAAAACCAAAGTAGAAAATATAGAGAAAAAGCCCCGTGACAACTACCAGCTATTTTTTTCCCTGACAGTGACTTCTTTTTACCTTCATTTTTTATACAGTTTTATTTAGATATAATTGACATATTGTGTAAGCTGAAGGTGTACAAAATAATGATTTGATTTAAAATTAAAAAAAAATAACCAAAATACTCTACCCTACAAGGTTGTCATTCAAAATAGGAGACATGGAGTTTTCCAGACAAACAAATGTCAAAGGAGTTCATCACTACTAAATTGGCCTTACAAAAGTTAAAAAAATTTCTTTAAGTTAAAGGAATTTTTTTAAAGTTAAAAGAAAAGGCCATAATTACAATTACAAAAATTATAAAAGGAAAGAAAAACTCATATGTAAAAGCAAACATACACTAAAGGTGGTATAACAATCACTTATAAATGTAGCATGAAAGTTAAAAGACCAAATTAAAATGAATTATATTGTAAAAATGATTACCATGATAAGAGTACTAACATTTTTTTACCAGACATAGCTACAGTTATTTCTTTCATGGTGAGAATTTTTAAGATTTACACTCTTAGCAACTTTCAAATACTCAATATTGTATTATTAACTATAGGCCCCATGTTATATACCCATTACATATTTATCTAATAGAGTTTCCACAATTTGACCACCTTCACTCATTTTTGCCACCATAACGCCATCACTGGCAACCAAAAATCTGCTGTTTCTAGGAGTTTTGTTTTTTGACATTCCATTTATAATAAGATCATACACTATTTGTCTTTCTCTGTCTGACATATTTAACTTACCATAGTGTCCCCAGGGTTCATCCATATAGTCAAAAAAAGCAGGATTTGTTGTTTTATAGCTGAATAATATTCTTTTTTTCTTAAAGATTTTATTTATTTGTTTGAGAGAGAGAAAGAGAGTACATAAGCAGGGGGGGGGCAGAGGAGAGGGAGAAGGAGACTCCCCACTTAGCAGGGAACCCAATTCAGGGTGGTATCCCAGGACCCAAGATCATAACCTGAACTGAAGGCAGATACTTAACCAACTGAACCATCCAGGCACCCCACTAAATAATATTCTATTACACACACACATCACATTTTCTTTATATACTCATCCATTGATGGACACCTAGGTAGTTTCCATATCTTGACTATTGTAAATAATGCTGCAATGAATATATAAACATGGGGGTCTATGCATATTTTTGAGTTACTGTGTTTTTTTTAAATTTATTTTCATATAAATACCCAGAAATGGAATTGCTGGATTGCATAGGAGCTCTATTTTTAATTTTTTTAAGATTTTATTTATTTATTTGACAGAGACACAGCGAGAGAGGGAACACAAGCAGGGGGAGTGGGAGAGGAAGAAGCAGGCTTCCCACCAAGCAAGGAACCTGATGAGGGCTCAATCCTAGGACCCTGGGATCATGACCTGAGCTGAAGGCAGATGCTTAACAACTGAGCCACCCAGGCACCCCATTTTTAATTTTTTGAAAAACCTTCATACTGTTTTCCTTAGTGGCTGCACCAATTTGCATTTCCACCAAAAGTGCCTATGGGTTCGTTTGATCTACAACCTCACCAATACTTGCTATTTCTTGTGTTTTTGATAATAGCCATTCTAACAGGTGTAAAATAGTATCTCATTGTAGTTTTGATTTGCATCAGATCATCAAATCAACCCTGATGATTAGAGATGTTGAGTGTCTTTTCATAAACCTGTTGTCTATCTGTACATCATTGGGAAAAAGTATCTATTCAGATCTACTGGCCATTTTCTCTTAAAGATTATTTATTTATTTATTTATTTATTTTGACAGAGAGAGAGAGAGAGTGAGAGAGGGAACACAAGCAGGGGGAGCGGGAGAGGGAGAAGCAGGTTTCCCGACAAGCAGGGAGCCCGATGCGGGGCCCTATCCCAGGACCCTGGGATCATGACCTGAGCCGAAGGCAGACGCTTAACAACTGAGCCACCCAGGCGCCCCGACTGGCCATTTTTTAATCATATTTTTTCCACTATTGACTCTTATCAATTTTATTTATTTTTAATATTAACCCCTTATCAGATATATGATTTTCAAATATTTTATCCCATTTGGTAGGTTTTATTTTCATTTTTTGAGGTTCCCTTTGCTATGCAGAGCTTTTTTAGTTTTATTTAGTCCCACTTGTTTATTTTAGCTATTGTTGCTTTAACTTTTGGGGCCAGATAAAACTATCATCAAGACTTATACCATGGAGCTTAACTCCTACGGTTTCTTCTAGGAGTTTTGTGGTTTTGGCTCTTATATTCATGTTCTTAATCCACTTTGAGCTGATTTTTATGTATGGTGTAAGATAGTGGTTCAATTTTTTATTTGGTATATGTTTGCCCATGTTTTTGCAATATTTATTGAAAAGACTGTATATTCTTCACTCCTGTCATAGATTAATTGACCATATATGTGTGGATTTATTCCTGCACTCTCTATTCTGTTCCATTGATCTATGTTTCTGTTTTTATACCATACTCCTTTAATTTCTATAGATTTGTAATATACTTTATATTTTTTAAGTTTTTATTTATATTCCAGTTGGTTAACATACCATGTAATAATCAGGTTCTCCATTAGGATTTTTATGGTCTCATATTTAGCACTTTAGTCCATTTTTAATTTATTTTTGTCTTTGGTGTAAGAAAGTGGAAGAAACTAGTCCAGTTTCATTCTTTTGGATGTTGGTGTCCAATTTTCCCAACACCTTTTGTTAAAGAAACTTTTTCCCATTGGATATTCTT
This sequence comes from Neomonachus schauinslandi, assembly GCF_002201575.2. Lineage (NCBI taxonomy): Eukaryota > Metazoa > Chordata > Mammalia > Carnivora > Phocidae > Neomonachus > Neomonachus schauinslandi. The sequence goes on from NC_058419.1 coordinate 60,821,908, forward strand.
TCCTGTTTTATCAAAGATTAATTGCCTATATAACTGTGAGTTCATCTATGGGTTTTCTATTTTGTTCTATTGATCATTGTGTCTATTTTTGTGCTAGTACCATAATGTTTTGATTAATACAGCTTCATAATATAACTTGAAGTCTGGAATTGTGATGCCTGAAGCTTTGCTTTGCTTTTTCTTTTTTTTTTTTTTTTTTAAGATTTCATTTATTTGACAGAGAGAGTGAGAGAGCACAAGCAGGGGGAACAGTAGAGGGAAAGGGAGAAGCAGGCTCCCTGCCAAGCAGGGAGCCCGATGTGGGGCTTGATCCCAGGACCCTGAGATCATGACCTGAGCCGAAGGCAGACGCTTAACCATCTGAGCCACCCAGGCACCCCTGCTTTGCTTTTTCAAGTTTGCTTTGGCTATTCTGGGTCTTTTGTGTTTCCACAGAAATTTTAGGATTGTTTGTTTTAGCTCTGTGAAAATTGTGTTGGTATTTTGACAGAGATTGAGTTAAATGTGTAGATTACTTTGTAGTATAGACATGTATTGTCCCAGGCCTGGCACTTCAGGGAGCATCTCTGGTGTGTGCTGCATGCACTCTGCTGTTGTGTTTTGATTGCTCTATCTTTCAGGGCAGTCATCTGCGGAGGTTCTCCTTGCCTGCTGTGGGCAGTGTTTGATCCTCTGACTGGATAATTTCAAATGACCTATCTTCTGATTCACTTATTCTATCTTGTGCTTGTTTTGAAGGTCTCTATTGATTTTTCTAGTTTATTCATTGCATTCTTCAACTCTAGGATTTTTTAAATGATTTCTATTTCTTTGTTGTACTACTAATTTTGTTCATGCATTATTTTTTAAATTTAATTTAATTTTATTATGTTAGTCACCATACATCATTAGTTTTTGATATAGTGACCCACGATTCATTGTTTTCATATAACACCCAGTACCCCATGCAGTATGTGCCCTCCTTAATACACATCACTGGGCAAAACCATCCCCCCACTCCCCTCCCCTCTGAAACCCTCAGTTCCTTTCTCGGATTCCACAGTCTCTCATGCTTCCTCTCGCCCTCCGATTCCCCCTGCCCTTCATTTTTCCCTTTCTTCTCTTAATGTCCTCCATGCTAGTCCTTATGTTTCACAAATAAGTGACACCATATGATAATTGACTTTCTCTGCTTGACTTATTTCACTTAGCATAATCTCCTCCAGTCCCATCCATGTTGATGCAAAAGTTGAGTATTGATCCTTTCTGATGGCTGAGTAATATTCCATTGTATATATGGACCACATCTTCTTTATCCATTCATTTGTTGAAGGGCATCTCGGCTCTTTCCGCAGTTTGGCTATCGCAGACATTGCTGCTATGAACACTGGGGTGCATATGGCCCTTCTTTGCACTACATCTGTGTCTTTGGGGTCCATACCCAGGAGTGCAATTGCTGGGTCATAGGGTAGCTCTATTTTTAATTTTTTGAGGCAACTCCACACTATTTTCCAAAGTGTCTATACCAACTTGCATTCCCACCAACAGTGTAAGAGGGTTCCGCTTTCTCCACAACCTCTCCAACATTTGTTGTTTCTTTCCCTGTCCATTTTTGCCATTCTAACTGGTATAAGGTGGTATCTCATTGAGGTTTTGATTTGAATTTCCCTGATGGCTAATGATGATGAACATTTTTTCATGTGTCTGTTAGCCATTTGTATGTCTTCTTCGGAGAAGTGTCTGTTCATGACTTCTGCCCATTTTTTGACTTGATTATTTGTTTTTTGGGTGTGGTGTTTGAGAAGTTCTTTATAGATCTTGGATACCAGCCCTTTATTTGTAGTGTCATTTGCAAATATCTTCGCCCATTTGGTGGGTTGCCTCTTTGTTTTGTTGACTATTTCCTTTGCTGTGCAGAAGCTTTTTATTTTGATGAAGTCTCAAAAGTTCATTTTGCTTTTGCTTCACTAGTCTTTGGAGATGTATCTTGAAAGAAGTTGCTGTGGCTGATGTCAAAGAGGTTACTGCCTATGTTCTCCTCTAGGATTTTGATGGATTCCTGTCTCACATTGAGGTCTTTCATCCATTTTGAGTTTATCTTTGTGTATGGTGTTAGAGAATGGTCCAGTTTCATTCTTCTGTATATAGCTGTCCAATTTTCCCAGCACCATTTATTCAATAAATGGTGCATTATTTTTCTAATTTTATTTAGTTGTCTGTTGTTCTTGCTAAACCCATTCTCACTGAACTTCTGTAGATTATTCTGAATTCTTTCAACATTTCTCAGTTCTCCACTTTTTAGGTTCAATTATTGGAGGGTTTTTTGTGTATTGGTTTTTATTTTTGGTGGTGTCATGTATCCTTGATTCTTTGTGATCCTTAATTCCTTGCATTGGTATATGTGTATTTGAGTATTTGTGCATTGGCATCTGTTCATTTTAGTGCAATGATTTCTTGCATTGTTACCTGTGCACTTGTCAGCTCAGCTTGGATTTCTGGATGAGTTAGTTGGTAGCACCTTGGACAGACATGGCATGCTGTAGGTGTCTCTAGTTGGGCAAGACCATTTCCCATGCTCTGAAGTTAAGGGAATGCTTCTGTCTTTACTCTACTCTTCTTTGCTCCTCTTGGCTGGTGTCCTTGTTTAAGTGTAGTTGTTGGGTGTACTTTCTAATTACATGGGGCTAATAGCTCTTCCCTCAGGCAAAGCCACTAGCTGGGTTTTGTAATCACCTCTACTCAGTTGAGATCACAGGCTGTGCTTCCTGGCAGGTTTTGCAACTGGTTGGATTCCATAATTGTGCAGGGTTATGGTCTTGGTTTTGCATTCTTTCTTGGTTGGGTGATGTCTCAGGTTATGTTCTGCTATTATTTGGGGTCACAGGCAGCACATCAGGGTTGGGCAGGGCCACAGGCTGTGCTTTGCTGTTGAGCAATGTTGCTGGCTAAGCTCTCTCATCAAGAAAAGCCCAGTGATGGGTATTAAGGAGGACACAATTGCATGAAGCACTGGGTGTTATACACAAACGATGAATCATGGAACACTACACCAAAAACTAATTATGTATTTTATGGTGACTAACATAACATAAAAATAATAAAAAAAAAAAAGCCTCCAGCTATATCCCACATTTGGATGGGATTACAGATTGTAATCTATAGTTGGGTGGGGCCCCTGTTCATGATCATACATTGGGTGAAACCTCAGGTTATGCTCCACAATTGGTTGGGGTCACTGGTTGTACTTTCTGTCTGGGACAGGCCATAGGATGTGCCCAGCAATTAGTCAAGAATTTAGGCAACACTGTTCTGTGGAGTGGGGCAATAAGCTGGGTTCACAGTTGGGTGGTACCTTAGGCTGAGCACCAGTGTCACTGTTCAGGCTCCCTGGTTATGCAGGACCAGAGGTATATTTAACAGTTGGGATGGACTGCCAGCTTGGCTTCCAGGGAAAGCAGGGTGTAGGAGGGGCTCCACAACTGCTCACATTCTCTGGCCAAACTTCCTGGTCAGTCAGGACTGGAGACTATATTAACATTTGCTTGGATCTGAGAAATTGCTTCTGTGCCCAAAGTCATAGAACCAACTTCATGGCTGGTATGGCTCAAGGAGACAAAAATTAAGCATAACAATCATCCCAGCTCCCTAGCCACATAGGGCCACTGACTCAACAGATGGGCAGAACCACTGGTTGAGACCTCTGCTCCTATGCCACTACAAGCAGGAAAGAGGCCCACCAAGATCTGAGCACTGGTTGCTGTGTATCTTTATCTTATCCTCAGTGTTCAAGTCCCAGAGATCCCCCCAATAATTTCTGTGATGTGATTCACAAGTGGATTTCCTGAGAAGCATCCAGTAACACTGGAGGAGCTAGATATCCACGTTGGCCTTTATGCCACTGGAGAAATTGTAGGACCAAGAAGGCCCTCTAACTGTAATGTTGGCATAAGGGAGAGGTGATGCTGTCAGAATGTAGCCACTCCTTTTACACTTCCAATGCTCTTTCTTGGACTCTGTGGTCCAGGGTGGTATTTTGGCCCAAATTCTGGGTTCTGGGACTTTTACATGGTGTCTTATCTATGGATAGATGTTAGTTGATCTTCCTGTGAGGTGGACAGAATGGACAGAATTTGGGAATGACCCATGTTACCATCTTGATGATGTCACTTCTTAGAAGAAAATAGGGAAAAAAGTACCTTGCTATTGAGATTGGCAATACTTTTTTGAATATGACACCAAAACAATAAGCAGCAGCATCTAAAATAAACAAGTGGGGGTAGGGGAGAGGAGCAATATGGCAGAGGAGTAGGAGACCTAAATTTCATCCGGTCCCAGGAATTCAGCTAGATAGGGATTAAACCATTCTGAAACACCTACAAACTCAACAGGAGATCGAAGAAAAGAATAGCAGCAACTCTCTGAACAGAAAACCACCACTTTCTGGAAGGTAGGACGTGCGTGCAGAGAAGTGAATCCGAGGCGATATTCGGGAAGATAGACTGCGGGGGAGGGGGCCTCTGTCAGCCACTACTGGCAAGTGATACAGCAGCGGAGCACAAAATCGGAACTTTTAGAAGCCAGCTCTGCTGAGGGACATTGCTCCAGTGGCTAAGCAGGAGGTGGAATGCTCACTGGGACAGTGTGGTCTCAGGACCCTCAGGGTCACAAAAAGACTGGGGGTGCCTGATTGCAGCAGAGCTCCCAGGTATCAGAGCAGGGAAGCCGACTGCAGAGACAGAGCCAAGGAGCGGGCTCTCAGCTCGGGATGACCATAAACCATGATCCACAGCACAATCGGGCCACTGCTCCTCCAGCAGGGACTCAACAAGCAGCAGATCCGGGGAGACTCCCTTTCCTCCCACCCACCCCCCCGGGAGGAGCGGTGGGGGAGCACACTGCAGGGATATGCTGGGGTTGGAGACTCCACACTGGGTCATGAGCCAGAGATAAAAATGCTTGGTCACAGGTCGGGTGAGCATGAAGTGCGGCCAGAGACAGGAGTGATTGACTGCTTTTCTATGGGGGTTCACTGAGGAGTGGGGCCCCAAGTTCTCGGCTCCTCCAGGGCGGAGATTGGGAGGCCACCATTTTCACTCTCAGCCTCCAAAGCTGTACAGAAATCATTCAGGGAACAAAAGATCCCGTGAGTAAACCCGAGCAGATTACTTAGCCTGGACCAGCAAGGGCGGGGCAATTCTGCCTCCCGCAAACACATCTGAGAATCACGGCAAACACATCTGAGAATCACGGCAACAGGCCCTTCCCCCAGAAGATCAGCAAGAACAGCCAGCCAAGACCAAGTTTACCAATCAATGAGAACAGCAGAACTCCAGTGCAGGGGGAATACTGCATGTAGAATTCATGACTTTTTTCCCATGATTCTTTAGTCTTTCAAAGTTAATTTTTTTAACTTATTTTTTTAATTTTTCTTTTTCCTTTTTTCAACCATTTTATCAATCCTTTATTTAAAAAACCTTTTTTTTATTTTTCATTTATAGAGTCATATTCTATCACTTTATACTAGTTAACCCTATTTTTGGTATATATATAAATTGTACTCTCTTTAAAATTTTGGGATACAGTTTCTTCTAAAAGATCAAAATAGGGCACCTGGGTGGCTCAGTTGGTTAAGCGACTGCCTTCGGCTCAGGTCATGATCCTGGAGTCCCTGGATCGAGTCCCGCATCGGGCTCCCTGCTCGGCAGGGAGTCTGCTTCTCCCTCTGACCCTCCCCCCTCTCATGTGCTTGCTCTCTCTCATTCTCTCTCTCTCAAATAAATAAATAAAATCTTTAAAAAAATAAAAAAAATAAAAAAATAAATAAAAAAAAAAATAAAAGATCAAAATATACCCTAAATCTCTAGTGTATGGCTTTGTTCTACTCTCCTGCCTGATCACATTCTATCCCTTTCATTTTTTAATCCTCTTCTTTCCTTTTTCAACCAACTTCTTATCTATCAATTCGTTTTATAAAATCTTTTATAATTTTCATCTTTACAGTGATATTCCATCCCTTCATCATATCAACCCTTATTTTTGTACATATATAAGTTTTTCTTTCTTTAAAATTTTGGGAGGGACATTCTTCTAACAGACCAAAACACACCCAAAATCTAGTGTGTGGAACTGATCTATGCACCAGCCTGATCATATTTGATCATATTCTGTTTTTTTGGTTTGTTTGTTTGTTTTTAACTTTTCCTTTTTTTTTTTTTTCTTTCTTTCCATTTCTTTTCCCTGGTTTCAGGTCTCTTCTGATTTGTTTAGTGAATATTTTTCTGGGGTCGTTGTTACCCTGTTAGCATTTTGTTCTCTCATTCACCTATTCTCCTCTGGACAAAGACAAGATGAAAAATCACCTCAAAAAAGAAGAAGCAGTACCGACTGCCAGGGACATAATCAATATGGACGTTAGTAAGATGTCGAAACTAGAGTTCAGAATGATGATGTTAAAGATACTAGTTGGGCTTGAAAAAAGCGTGGAAGATATTACGGAAACCCTTTCTGGAGAAATAAAAGAACTAAAATCAACCAAGTCGAAATCAAAAAGGCTATTAAGGAGGTGCAATAAAAAATGGAGGCTCTAACTGCTAGGATAAATGAGGCAGAAAAGAAAATTAGTGATATAAAAGACCAAATGATGGAAAATAAAGAAGCTGAGAAAAAGAGAAAAAAATAACTACTGTATCACGAGGACAGAACTCGAGAGATAAGTGATACCATAAGATGAAACAATATTAGAATAATTGGGACCCCAGAAGAAGAAGAAAGAAAGAGAGGGGCAGAAGATATATTGGAGCAAATTATAGCGGAGAACTTCCCTAATTTGGGGAAGGAAACAGGCATCAAAATCCAGGAGGCACAGAAAACCCCTCTCAAAATCAATAAAAATAGGTTAACACCCCAACATCTAATAGTAAAACCTATGAGTCTCAGAGACAAAGAGAAAATCCGGAAAGCAGCTCGGGAGAAGAGATCTGTAACCTACAATGGTAGAAAATTAGATTGGCAACAGACCTATCCACAGAGACCTGGCAGGCCAGAAAAGACTGGCATGATATATTCAGAGCACTAAATGAGAAAAATATACAGCCAAGAATACTATATCCAGCTAGGCTGTCATTGAAAAGAGAAGGAGAGATAAAAAGCTTCCAGGACAAACAAAAACTAAAGGAATTTGCAAACACGAAACAAGCCCTAAAGGAAATATTGGAAGGGGTCCTTTAAGCAAAGAGAGAGCCTCAAAGTAACATAGACCAGAAAGGAACACAGACGATATACAGTAACAGTCACCTTACAGGCAATACAATGGCACTAAATTCATATCTTCCCATAGTTACCCTGAATGTAAATGGGCTAAATGCCACAATCAAAAGACACAGTGTATCAGATTGGATAAAAAAACAAGACCCACCGATATGCTGTCCGCAAGAGAGTAATTTTAGAACCAAAGGCACCCCAGGATTGAAAGTGAAGGGGTAGAAAACCATTTACCATGCTAATGGACACCAAAAGAAAGCTGGGGTGGCAATCCTTATATCAGACAAATTAGATTTTAAACCAAAGACTGTAATAAGAGATGAGGAAGGACACTATATCCTACTTAAAGGGTCCATCCAACAAGACAATCTAACAATTGTAAATATCTATGCCCCTAACATGGGAGCAGCCAATTATAAAAGCCAATTAATAACAAAAGCAAAATAGTGGGGGACTTTAACACCCCCCTCACTGAAATGGACAGATCATAAGCAAAAGATCAACAAGGAAATAAAGACTTTAAATGACACACTGGACCAAATGGACCTCACAGATATATTCAGAACATTCCATCCCAAAGCAACAGAATACACATTCTTCTCCAGTGCCCATGGAACATTCTCCAGAAGAGAACACACCCTAGGTCACAAATCAGGTCTCAACCAGTACCAAAAGATTGGGATCATTCCCTGCATATTTTCAGACTACAATGCTTTGAAACTCAAACTCAATCACAAGAGGAAAGTCAGAAAGAACTCAAATACATGGAGGCTAAAGAGCATCCTACTAAAGAATGAAAGTGTCAACCAGGAAATTAAATAAGAATTTAAAAATTCATGGACACAAATGAAAAGGAAAACACAACTGTTCAAAATCTTTGGGAATGCAGCAAAGGCAGTCCTAAGAGGAAAGTATGGAGCAATACAAGCCTTTTTCAGGGAACAAGAAAGGTCTCAAATACAAAACCTAACCCTACACATAAAGAGGCTGGAGAAAGAACAGCAAATAAAGCCTAAACCCAGCAGGAGAAGAGAAATCATAAAGATCAGAGCAGAAATCAATGAAATAGAAACTAAAAGAACAGTAGAACAGATCAACGAAACTAGGAGCTGGTTCTTTGAAAGAATTAACAAGATTGATAAACCCCTGGCCAGACTTATAAATATAAAAGAGAAAGGATCCAAATCAACAAAATTATGAATGAAAGAGGAGAGATCACAACCAACAGCAAAGAAATACAAACAATTATAAGAACATATTATGAGCAACTCTATACCAGCAAATTAGATAATCTGGAAGAAATGGATGCAGTCCTAGAGATGTATCAACTACCAAAACTGAATCAGGAAGAAATAGAAAACCTGAACAGACCTATAACCACTAAGGAAATTGAAGCAGTCATCAAAAATCTCCCAAAAAACAAAAGCCCAGGGCCAGATGGCTTCCCAGGGGAATTCTACCAAACATTTCAAGAAGAATTAATACCTATCCTTCTGAAACTTTTCCAAAAAATAGAAATGGAAGGAAAACTTCCAAACTCGTTTTATGAGGCCACCATTACCTTGATCCCCAAACCAGACAAAGACCACATCAAAAAGGAGAATTACAGACCAATATCCCTGATGAACATGGATGCAAAAATTCTCACCAAATTCTAGCCAATAGGATCCAACAGTACACTAAAAGGATTATTCACCATGACCAAGTAGGATTTATCCCTGTGCTGCAAGGTTGGTTCAACATCTGCAAATCAATCAATGCGATACAATACATTAATAAAAGAAAGAACAAGAACCATATGATCCTCTCAATAGATGCAGAAAAAGCATTTGACAAAGTACACTATTCTTTCTTTATCAAAACCCTTCAGAGTATAGGGATAGAGGGTACATACCTCAATATCATAAAAGCCATCTATGAAAAACCCACAGCGAATATCATTCTCAATGGGGAAAAACTGAGAGCTTTCCCCCTAAGGTCAGGAACATGGCAGGGATGTCCGCTCTCACCACTGCCATTCAACATAGTATTGGAAGTCCTAGCTACAGCCATCAGACAACAAAAAGAAATCAAAGGCATCCAAATTGGCAAAGAAGTAGCCAAACTCTCACTCTTTGCAGATGATATGATATTTATGTGGAAAAACCCAAAAAATCCACCCCAAAACTGCTAGGACTCATACAGGAATTCATTAAAGTGGCAGGATGTAAAATCAATGCACAGAAATCGGTGGCATTCCTATACACCAACAACAAGACAGAAGAAAGAGAAATTAAGGAGTCAATCCCATTTACAATTGCACCCAAAACCATAAGATACCTAGGAATAAATCTAACGAAAGAGGCAAAGAATCTGTACTCAGAAAACTATAAAATACTCCGGAAAGAAATTGAGGCAGACAGAAAGAAATGGAAAAACATTCCATGCTCATGGATTGGAAGAACAAATATTGTGAAGATGTCAATGCTACCTAGAGCAAATACCATCCACTCTTTTCAAAGAAATGGAACAAATAATCCTAAAATTTGTATGGAACCAGAAAAGACCCCGCATAGCCAGAGGAATGTTGAAAAAGAAAAGCAAAGCTGGTGGCATCACAATTCCGGACTTCCAGCTCTATTACAAAGCTGTCATCATCAAGAGAATATGGTACTGGCACAAAAACAGGCACATAGATCAATGGAACAGAATAGAAAGCCCAGAAATGGACCCTCAACTCTATGGTCAACTCATCTTTGACAAAGCAGGAAAGAATGTCCAATGGAACAAAGACAGTCTCTTCAACAAATGGTGTTGGGAAAATTGGATAGCCACATGCAGAAGAATGAAACTGGACCATTTCCTTACACCACACACAAAAATAGACTCAAAATGGTTGAAAGTCCTCAGTGTGAGACAGGAGTCCATCAAAATCCTAAAGGAGAACACAGGCAGCAACCTCTTCGTCCTCAGCCGAAGCAACTTCTTCCTAGAAACATCACCAAAGGCAAGGGAAGCAAGGGCAAAAATGAACTATTGGGACTTCATCAAAATAAAAAACTTTTGCAAAGCAAAGGAAACAGTCAACAAAACCAAAAGAAAACCGACAGAATGGGAGAAGATATTTGCAAATGACATATCAGATAAAGGGCTAGTATCCAAAATCTATAAAGAACTCATCAAACTCAACACCCAAAGAACAAAGAATCCAATCAAGAAATGGGCAGAAGACATGAACAGACATTTTTCCAAAGAAGACATCCAAATGGCCAACAGACACATGAAAAAGTGCTCAACATCGCTCAGCATCAGGGAAATCCAAATCAAAACCTCAATGAGATACCACCTCACACCAGTCAGAATGGCTAAAATTAACAAGTCAGGAAACGACAGATGTTGGCGGGGATGTGGAGAAAGGGTAACCCTCCTACACTCTTGGTGGGAATGCAAGCTGGTGCAGCCACTCTGGAAAACAGTAGGGAGGTTCCTCAAAAAGTTGAAAATAGAGCTACCATATGATCCAGCAATTGCACTACTGGGTATTTACCCCAAAGATACAAAAGTAGGGATCCGAAAGGGTACGTGCACCCCGATGGTTATAGCAGCAATATCCACAATAGCCAAACTGTGGAAAGAGCCAAGATGTCCATCGACAGATGAATGGATACAGATGTGGTATATATATAGAATGGAATATTATGCAGTCACCAAAAGGAATGAGATCTTGCCATTTGCAATGACATGGATGGAACTGGAGGGTATTATGTTGAGCGAAATAAGTCAAACAGAGAAAGACATGTATCGTATGACCTCACTGATATGAGGAATTCTTAATCGCAGGAAACCAACTGAGGGTTGCTGGAGTGGGGGGTGGGGTGGGAGGGAGGGGGTGACTGGGTAATAGACACTGGGGAGGGTATGTGCTCTGGTAAGCGCTGTGAATTGCGCAAGACCGTTGAATCTCAGATCTGTACCTCTGAAACAAATAATGCAATATATGTTAAGAAAAAAAAAAAAGAAGAAGAAGGTAGCAGTAGGGGAAGAATGAAGGGGGGGAAATCGGAGGGGTTGACGAACCATGAGAGATGATGGACTCTGAAAAACAAACTGAGGTTTCTAGAGGGGAGGGGGGTGGAATGATTGGTTAGCCTGGTGATGGGTATTGAGGAGGGCACATTCTGCATGGAGCACTGGGTGTTATGCACAAACAATGAATCATGGAACACTACATCTAAATCTAATGATGTAATGTATGGGGATTAACATAAGAATAAAAAATTTTAAAAAAAAATTTAAAAAAAGAATGTTTTTCTCCCATAATAAATAGGGAATTCCCACCATTTGTGACAACATGGATGAATTGGGAAGGAATTAGGCTAAGTGAAATAAGCCAGACAAAGGCAAACACTTTATGGTATCACTTGTATGTGGGGGAAAAAATTTGCCAATAACATAGAGATAGACGATAAAATGCTGATTGCCAGTGGTTGGAGGATAGGGAAAATGAGAAGATATAGGTCAAAGTGTAAATTAATAATAAATGAATATAACTTTAAATAAATATTTGTGAGGATCTGGGATGCCTGGGTGGCTCAGTCATTTAAGCATCTGCCTTCTGCTCAGGTCATGATCCCGGGGTCCTGGGATCAAGTTCTGGGTCAGGCTCCCTGCTCTGCTTTTCACTACCCCCTGCTTGTGCTCTCTCTATCTCTTTCTCTGGCAAATAAATAATTAAAAAAAAATAATTTGTGAGGATCTAACATATAGCATGGTGACTATAGTTAGTAATACAGTATTGCATACTTGAAATTTGCTGAGCGTAGGCTCTAAGTGTTCTCACCATAAGAAAAGGTATTTAACTGATGTGAGGTGAAGGATATGTTAATTAACTTGATTGAAGTAATTATTTCACAATATATATGTATATCAAATCATCACAATGTACACTTTAAATATCTGCAATTTAATTTGCTCAATTATACCTCAATAAAGCTGGAGAAAATAAATTATTCAAAAATATCCACATACTGGGAGAAAATATTTATGATGTATATATCTGAAAGAAGACATTTCTAGAATATATAAATGTATGTAAGTAGCTTATAAAAATAAATAATAAGGGGTGTCTGGGTGGCTCAGTTGGTTAAGCATCTGCCTTCAGCTCAGGTCGTGATCCCAAGGTCCTGGGATCAAGCCCCACATTGGGCTCCTTGCTTAGCGGGGAACCTGCTTCTCTCTCTTTCCCTCTGCCTGCCACTCCCTGTGCTTGTGCTCTCTCTCTCTGTCAAATAAATAAATAAAATCTTTTAAAAAAACTTTAAAAAATCAATAGTACAATTGCAAACCATCCAGTAAAAATATGTATGAGTTGAACAACCACTTCATAAATTGGAATTATGAATAACCAAGGAGTGCATTATAAGGTGTTGAACTTTATTAATGAATAGAGCAATGTAAATTAAAATAACAATTGAATGTCATCAAACATTCACTGGAATGATATAAATTAAGAACTGACAGAATCTAATTTTGATGAGGGTTTGGAACTCAGAGATCACTCATAATTCCCAGTGTAAGTGTAAATATGCACAGGCTCTTTTGAAAATAGTTTGGCAGTTTCTTTTAAAGTTAAATGTATCCTTACTTTATAACTTAACATTTTCACTTCTAGGTACATGCATATAAAATAAATATAAATAAAATAAATATATGTGTCCACAGAAACATTTGCTTAAGAATTTTCATTGCAACTTTAAATAAAATAATTTTATATTAATACAATGGAATTTTACTCAGAAATTAAAAACAAAAAATAGACTAGTGGTACATACCACAATATGGATAAATCCATTTATATGAAGTTCAAGAACAGGCAAAACTAATATTTGATAATAGAAATCAGGATAGTGATTACCAATGCAGCTTAGAGTTTAAAAATTTGGGTAATGGTAACATAGATGTATAGGTTTATAGAAACTCATCAACATGTATGGTTAAAATCTGGGCATTTGACTCTATGTAAATATATATATATGTTTCCTGAATTAAAAAATACAAGTCTGATGTAGAACACAGGAAATATAAGAGATAATTACAAAAGATAAGACTGAAAAAAATCACACCATTCTAATGTCATAGTCATAGAAGTTTGTATACAGAAAAGTATCCTTGGCAAATTAATGTCTTAGAAGATCATTCTGGCTGCAATGTACAGGGTGAAAGAGAAAGTTAAGAATCAGAGTGACTAATTAGGAGACCATTGAAATAGATCATTAAGAAGAGAGGAAAGACAATTTACATTAGAAATGAGGAGGATGGGCAAGATTATGCAATTATTTAGGAGGTAGACAATCTATAGAATTTAATAACTAATCAAATGGTGAAAATGAAGAAGAGAAAGAAGTTAAAGATTACTCTTGGTTTCTTCGGTTGATTGGATAATTGAAAAAATATATAGGCAATCTAAGTGAAGAAAGGTTTGAGGTTTTTTCTTTAAAGGGATGGGCAGTGGAGATTGATAGATAATAGTGTTTTATAACATGATGAGGTTGAGATGCCTGTAGGAAATGGAAATAGAGATGTTCAATTTGCTGTTTGGTAATATGAGTCTATTGTTCCAGAAAGAGCTATTAGATGGTGATAAATTAGTTGATATTGATGAATATATTAATGACATTTTAATACATGGCTATGACTGAAATCAACAAATATAGCAGGAAGATAACCAAGAATAGAAACTTTGGGACACACTTTTAGTAATCGGAAATTGAGGCATGTTGGCATGCAACTAAAAAAAAAAAAGGAGTTTGAAAAGGAAACCAAGAACAGGTACAAAAAGAAAAAGTACCAGGAAAAAATCATGACATAGAAGTCAAGAAAAGAATATGTTTCAAGGAAGGGGTAGTAAATAATACCACACGTGATAGTGATCAAGAAGAATGACTAAAAAGAATATAGTACTATTGAATAAGCCAAGAAACAAAGATATCCCACGGCAATGAGCACACCCAGAGCACCCAGATATTGGTCTCTACTATCATTCTTCCCTATAAAGAACTAGAGACCCTTGGAGGAATGGCTGATTAAAGTGTCATGGTGGGTAAAAGATGTCTTAATATGAAAAAAAAAGATGTCTTAATATGACATAAAGTAAGAAAGTACTGAAAAAATGATAGGGCAACCCCGTCCCCCACACACTCCAAAGCTAGCTTGAAAGGAGGTCCAGTTGGCCAAGTCTGGAAAAATATAAACTCCAAAATAATTAAATACAGTGATGAATTATAAAACACTGAAAACATATTAAGTCATGAGTCTATCCTAATAATAAACAGAAAAATAAATAGTTTCATAAATAGTAGGGGCAGAGAAAACTTTTGTGATAAAATGCATGTGTTGACTGATACATGTACAAGATCTAGAGTTGCAAAAACATCTTTTTGCAACCATCATTGTAAATTTCAGATGAGAAAAGAATACTTATTAGATGCTAAATCTAGAGGAAATTTTTGAGAAGTAGCAGAATACTTGCATGATCTTAAATGTGTTCCCAAAGATTGATATTAGTTGCAAGGAAAAAAAATCATAGTAATTATATAGTGGAGAAATTAGATAACACCTTGACTACGTCATCAAAATTAACATTACTAAGAAGGGACAGATAAACATTCTGGACTTCTAGTTGTTATATTCTGACAAGGACAGAATAACCCCTATAAAGTATTCGGGATGAGAATGCATAATTGGAATCTAATCAAAATGTCACACGAACCCCAAATGAGGAACATTCTATTAATCTACAAATATATTAGTTTATTAGCTTAATCTAAAAATATATTAGTTAATGAAAAGCAATGGAAATATCCTAGATTAAAGAAGGCTAAAATGTCATGACAAGTAGATTTGATCTTTAGCTGCAGGAGAAAAAAAATATAAAGACATTTATTGGGTCAACTGACAAAACTGTAATACAAAGGATAAAATGTTATATCTACTTCTACTTTACTTAAGTTGCTTATTGTGGTGTGTGTTTGTAATAAAACATTTTTTTCCCTAAAGAAATACAGCTTGAAGTAGTTAATGGTAATGAAATAAAGAGTAAAATGTTTACAACTGATGAATGTAGTTAAAGGGTATATGAATATTCTTTGTAATATTGGTGTTTTACATAGCTTTTATTGTTTGAAATTATTGACATATAAGAAAACTAAAAAAGGATAGTTTACTTAAAAAAGAAAACAGAGCTGATAAATTTTGTAAAACAGTTCCTGTGGTATGGTGGGGCCACCTGTGTATAGAATGGGTTGAGGGAAGTTGTAAACAAGAGAGAAAAGTATATGCAGTCTTCTCTCATAGAAACTGAGTAGTTATGAAGAAGGGATTAACAGTAATAGCTTGAGGTAGAAATATGTTTAAAGGGAAATATTTGAGGATAAGCGAACTTGATTAGATTTGAGAAGAAGTAGGTTGAAGAGAAGATCATGCTAAAGACATAGAAGAAAAAAATATATGTGCAAATATGCAGAAGGTAGAGATCAAAATGCAAAAGTCTGCTTTAGAAAGGAGAAGATGCTTCTTCCATTGGGGAAAGAAAAAAGAAATGTTCATGACAGATAAGTATGAAGTTTAAAGGAAATTAAGTCAGGGAAGTTTATACCTGGTGTAAATTTTTATTTATTTATTTATTTATTTATTTATTTATTTATTTATTTATTTATGAAGAACTGTGGGGTTGATTGTCTTTATTTCCTTAATGCTGGACAGCTGAGAAATATTCAAGATTTATTATCTTCTCTTGTTTACAATTTTCACATATCTAATTGATGATGATTGTTACAGCATAAAATATTTTAAAGTAAGAATGCTGTGTCAGGGAATATAGCAGAGTAGGAGCACCCTATGCTCACTTCATTCCTGGATACAATTAGATAGCACTCACGTTGGTGTAAATAACCCAGAAAATGACCTGAAGACTGCAGAAAAATTTCTCCACAGCTAAATGTAGAGAAGAAGCTACATCAAAGAGGGTAAGAAGAGCAGAGACACAGTCAGGAGCTAAATGGACAGAAGATTCTCAGTTGGAAGGGAGGGACACTGTGGGCATGGAGAGGGGAGGGCAACAGACTTTCACACTGGGAAGCCCACACAGGGAAGATGAATCCCCATAACATTTGGATTTGAAAACCAGAGGAGCCAATTCACAAGTTGTTACAACCAGCAGGACTTAAAACCTGAAACTTTAAAAATCAGCTGGCTTAGCTCTGGGGAAGCCTAGAGGGTGAGAGGAAACTGAGTCCCCACCCTTAAAGAGACAGCACAACAAACAGCCCCATGGAGATACAGTATAGAAGCAGCAGTTTGAAAAACACCTGAGGTATATAGGAGGGAGAAATGTTTATTAATCTCAGAGCACATGCTGGAGGGACACGTATCCTTGTGAGACTTCTCCAGCAACAAAGGAGCTGGTGGGAGCCATTTTTTCCCCCTATCTCCAAGCATAAGTTCATAGCCACTTGTGGGAAACAGCACAGTACCAACACTCTCTACCTAAGTTGCTAATTCTGTGTATCCAGCCCATGCTTCTGTGGATCCAGCCCTTACAGCCAGGCCTCATCTGCAGGTGCCCCCAAGAGATCCAGCACAAACCTCTCTCACACCATGCCTCCCACCCCTGTGCACTACTGCAGATCTGCTTCCTCCAATATACTCTTGGCTGGAGACCATTGAAGCAGCACCACAAGCCTGGCAGTGTGCAAGCAGCTGAATAGTGGCCAGCACCACTCCGAAGTGACTCCTTCCTGGGGAGATGGAAAGATAATTACAAAAGAACCAGTAAGACTGTGGCCTGGGGGCAGGCAGCTGGTATTGCAGGCCCTGCCCATCAATGAAATCTTAGAGGACAAAACAGGTAAATTGCCCTGGAGTTTGGTGCTACTACATCTTGGGAAAACTCCTGGTCTGTCTCAACTTAAGCTCAAGTCAGTCCCAGAATTACCCACTAATATCACAGGGATGAAACATGGCACACAATAGGCAAAGAGAGCCATTGCAGACCACTGGACTGAAGAAAAAAAAAATTGGATCAGCTACAACAGTAGGGAACATGCAACACACATTAAGAGACTTGTGAAGCATCAGATTCTGGTGAAGAGGGGACACTGCACTGTTGGGCACTACAAGTCCTCTTCCTCAGAAGACCACTACTTGCAAGAACAGGAGACATAACTGACTTTCTTAACACAGAGAAACAAACAGTGAGTTAGACAAAAGTGGATACAGAGGAACACATCCCCCAAAAAAGAAAAAGACAAAATCACAGCAACAGACCTAAGTGAAATGGAGGTGAGCAATGTGCCTGATAGAGAATTTAAAGTAATGATGATAAAGATAATTACTGGCCCTGAGAAAACAGTGGAGGACATCAGTGAGACCCTTAACAAAGATATAGAAAACATAAAAAAGAACCAATCAGAGATGAAGAACTTAATAAATGAAATTAAAATTACACTAGATGGAATAAGTAGAGTAGAGGAAGCAAAAGAATGGATTGGTGACTTGGAAGACACAGTAATGCAAAACAATCAAGCTGATCAGGTGAGAGAAAAATAATACAAAATAAATTAAAACTTAAGGAACACAGTGACACTATCAAGTATAATAACATTCACATCATCCAGATTCCAGAAGGAGAAGGGAGAGAAAAGGGGGCAGAGATTTTTTTGAAGAAATAATAGCTAAGAACATCCCAAACCTGTGGAAGAAAACAGAAATCCAGATCCAGGATGCACAGTGTCCCCAAGAAAATCAACCCAAGGAGGTCCACGCTAAGACACATAGTAATTAAGATGGCAAAATGTAGTGATAAAGACAGAATTATAAAAGTAGCAAAGGAAAAGAAAACAGTTACATGCCAGGGAAACACCATAAGACTATTGGTAGAATTTTTCAGCAGAAACAATATAGACCAGAAGGGAGTAACAGGATATATTCAAAATGCTAAAAGAAAAAAAAAAAAAATTCAGAGTTAAGATAGCAGAGTACTAGGAGGACCTTATGCTTGCCTTATCCTTTGAACACAGCTAGAAAGCCGTAAAATCATTCTGAACACCCAGGAAATTGATCTGAGGATTGAGAAAACAAACTGCACAAGTAGAGGGAGAAAAGAGGCCACATTGTGGAAGGAAGGAACTACAGTGCTGTGACTTGTTGGAGAAAAGAATCACAGGTGCTGCATAAGTGAGGGTGCCCTGATCATGGAGAAACAAAAGAAATAAAGAGAAAGAGAGAGATAAAGCAACACTCAGGTGATTACACAAGAAAAACACTTCTGAAGAACTATTCACTGGGACAAAGAGAGTGGCTGATTATCCAAACATTTTACAAGCAGCAGAGCTGAAAGTCTGAAGTTTTAGAAGTCTGTGTCATCTCCTGGGTTGAGCCTGGTGGACATAGAAGTTTTCCTGTAAAGAAGGAGAGCAGAGGCCCAGGAGCAGACAGAGTGCTCTGCAGATCCCCTGGGTCACACTGAGAGAGACAGTTCCCCTTCTGAGAGTGCATTTGGGAGAGGTGGCACTGCCTCTCAGGGGACAAAAGAGTCAGTGGGTGCCATTGAGCTGCCCAATTTACAAGCAGAGACACTTGCTGAGGGCAGCTAACCTGGATACCAGTTTTTTGCTACACTTTACAAAAAAAAAAAAAAAAAAGCCTCTGTACAGTTTTGTGTCTGGTTTTCCGGGACAAACTGGTACCAGCCACAGCCTGGCAAGACCTTCCCTCAGAGGATCTGTGGGTCATGCCATGCTAAATCCCTAAAATTTTGAGTTTTGAAATCCAGGCATGTGCCTGAGACAAAACAATACAGATGGCTCAGATACAGACAGATGAAGGCAAGGATCTGATGGAAGTCCAGGTCACAAGAGGGGAGATTGGTCACTCTTACATAAGTTCTTCCCTGACAGTGGCAGGAGTGAACTCACCTTTCTCTGAAAGAGAGAGGTATGACATCATTTTTCACCCCTCCCATCAGCACAGATGAACTTCAGCAAGCAGCACAGCACACACAGTGGAGGATTGATCCATTTCCACCAAACCCTGACCTGTGAGCTCTGCAGGTGCCTTTTTCACTAGGGAGAGTGCGATTGAGAGCCAGAGCAGAGGCAGGCCCCTCCCTCCAGAAGGCCAGCACAAACTTCCCACATGCACAAGGTCTACTGATCATAGAGTGCTGCAAAGCTTCAGCTCCAGTGGAAATAGGTCCAGGCACAGGCTTTCTAAACAAACAATAGACAGATCTAGACAAAATGCCAAGATGGAGGAATTCACCACAAAAGAAAGAACAAGAAGAGGTCATGAGTGGGAGCTAATCAAAATAGATATAAGTAACATTCCTGAAAGAGATTTTAAAACAACAATCATGATGATACTAGTTGGGCTTTGCAAAAGCATAGAAGAAACCAGAGAGACCCTTATCACAGAGATAAAAGATGTAAAAACTAGTCAGGCTGAAATAAAAAAATAAATAAATAAAAAAACCAAAACATGTTATAACTGAGATGCAAAACTGACTGAAGGCAATGACAATAAGGATGGAAGAATCAGAGGCATGAATAAGTGATATAGAACATAAAATTATGGAACATGATGAAGCTGAAAGAAGAGAGAAAGAAAAATATTGGATCACATATGTAGACATAGGGAACTCAGTGAATCCATAAAGCATATTAACATTTGTATCCTAGGAGTCCCAGAAGAAGAAGAGATGGAAAAGGGGCAAAAGGTTTATTTGAGCAAATTATAGCTGAAAAATTACTTAATCTTGGTAATAAAGCAGATATCCAAACCCAGGAGGCACAGTGAACTCCCATCAAAATCAACAAAATCTGGCCAACACCAGGAGATATCATATTAAAACTTGGAAAATATAGAGATAATGAAAGATTCCTGAAAGCAACAAGGGAAAATAAATCCCTAATCTATAAGGGAAGACAAAGCAAGTAACAGCAGATCTCGCCACAGAAACTTTGTAGGCTGGAAGAGAGTGGCATGATATATTAAACATGGTGAATGGAAAAATATGCAGCCAAGAATACTTTATCCAGCAAGGCTTTCATTCAGAAAAAAAGGAGACATAAAGAGTTTCCCAGACAAACAAAAACTAAAGGAATTAGTGATAACTAAATCAGTCCTGCAAAAAAATGTTAAAGGGGACCCTTTGGGAAAGAAAGACCAACAGCAACAAAGACTAGAAATGAATAGCAACAATCTACAGAAACAACTATACAGATAAATACAATGGCACTAAATTCATATCTATCAATAATTATTCTGAATGTAAATAGACTAAATGCTCAAACTAAAGACATAGGATATCATAATGGATAAAACAAACAAACAACAAACCAAGACCCACCTATATGTTACCTACAAGAGATACATATTAGACTTAAATACAACTCCAAATTAAAAGTGAGGGGATGGAGAACCATCTATTATGTTAATGGATGTCAAAAGAAAGCTGGGGTAGCCATTTTATCAGATCAATTCAATTTTAAAGCAAAGACTATAACAAGAGATTATGGGCACCTAATCATAATAAAGGGGTCTATCCAAGAAGAAAATTTAACAATTGTAAATATTTATGCCCCAAACCTGGGAGCACCCAAATATATAAATCAATTAATAACAAACATAAAAAAACTCACTGATAATAATACAATAATAGTAGGGGACTTTAACAACCCACTTACAGCAATGGACAGATCATCTAAACAGAAAATCAACAAGGAAACAATGATTTTGTATGACACACTGGACCAGAAGGACGTAGCAGATATATTCAGAACTTTTCATCCTAAAGCAGCAGAATACACATTATTTTCAAGTGTATATGGGCACATTCTCCAGAATGGATCACATACTGGCTCACAAATCAGCCCTCAAGCAGTACAAAATGATTAAGATTATACCGTGCATATTTGTAGAACACAATGCTATGAAACTTGAAATCAACCACAAGAAAAAGTTTGGAAAGAACATCCTACTAAATACTGGCTGGGTTTAACCAAAAATTAATGAAGAAATTAAAAAAAAAATACATAGAAGCAAATGAAAATGAAAACACAACAGTCCAGAATCTTTAAGATGCAGCAAAGATGGTCATAAGATGGAAGTACACAGTAATATAGGCCTACATCAAGAAGCAAGAAAAGCTCAAATACACAACCTAACTTTACACCTAATGGAGTTAGAAAAAGAATAGCAAATACAGCCTAAATCCAGGGCGCCTAGATGGCTCAGTCAGTTAAGCATCTGCCTTTGGCTTAGGTCATGATCCCAGGGTCCTGGGATGGAGCCCCACATCGGGGTCCCTGCTCAGTGGGGAGCCTGCTCCTCCCTCTCCCTCTCCCTCTGCTTCTCCCCTTGCTTGTGCTCTCTCCCTCACAGGAGCACTCTCTCTCTCCCTCAGATAAATAATAAAATATTTTTTAAAAAGACTAAATCCAGCAGGAAAAGGGAAATAATAAAGATTAGAGCACTAATAAATGATATAGAAACAAACAAACCAAAGAAGAGTAGAATAAACCAACAAAACTGAGAGCTGATTCTTTGAAAGAATTAAGAAAATTGATAAACCCCTAGCCAGACTTATCAAAAGAAACAAGAAATGACCCAAATAAATAAAATCGTGAATGAAAGAGGAGAGATCACAACCAACACCACAGAAATACATATAATTATAAAGAGAATATTATGAAAAATTACATGCCAAAGAATTGGGCAATCTGCAAGAAATGGATAATTTCCTAGAAACATAGAAACTACCCAAACTGAAATAAGATGAAATAGAAAATTTGAACAGATGCATAACCAGCAAAGAAATTGAATCATGATTCAAAAATTTCCCCCAAACAGTTCAGGGCCAGATGGCTTCCCAGGGGAATTCTACCAGACATGTAAAGAAGAGTTAAAAACTATATTTTGTAAAATTTCCAAAAAAAAAAAAAAAAAAAAACAAAAAAAAAAAAAAAATTTTTAAAATTTCCAAAAAAAAAAAAAAAAAAAACCAGAAATCAAAGGAAAACTTCCAAAGTCTTCTACAACAACAACATTATCTTGATTCCAAAACCAGACAAAGACCACACTAAAAAAGGAGAATTGCAGGCCAATCTCCCTGATGAACATGTATACAAAAAATTCTCAACACTATACTAGCAAATTGAACCTAACTGTACATTAAAAGAATTATTCACCACCATCAAGTGGGACTCATTCCTGGACTACAGTGGTGGTTCAATATAGGCAAATCAACCAATGTGATACACCACATTAATGAAAGAAAGGATAAGAACCATATGATCCTCTCAGTAGATGCAGAAAAAGCATTTGACAATGTACAGCATCCATTCTTGATAAAAACCCTCAATAAAGTAGGGATAGAGGGAATGTACCTCAACATAATAAAGGCCATACTCAAAAGACCTACAGCTAGTATAT
Source organism: Neomonachus schauinslandi (assembly GCF_002201575.2). Classification (NCBI taxonomy): domain Eukaryota; kingdom Metazoa; phylum Chordata; class Mammalia; order Carnivora; family Phocidae; genus Neomonachus; species Neomonachus schauinslandi. Next base: position 60,844,615 of record NC_058419.1, read on the forward strand.
GTGCTGCCGAAGCGAGCACAAAAGACCTACAGCTAATATCATCTTCAATGGGGAAAAACTGAGAGTTTTTCCTCTATATTCAGCAACAAGACAGGGATGTCTACTCTCACCATTGTTATTTAATAGTACTGGAAGTCCTAGCCTCAGCAATCAGACAACAAAAAGAAATAAAAGTTATCCAAATCAGCAAGGAAGAAGTCAAACTTTCACTATTTGCAAAAGACATGACATTCCATGTAGAAAATATGAAAGACTCCACCAAAAAAAATAATTCTGGAACTGATAGATGAATTCAGTAAAGTTGCAGGATATAAAATCAATCTAAAGAAATCTGTTGAATTTCTACATACCAGTAATTAATGGGCAGAAAGAGAAATCAAAGAATTGATTTCATTTACAATTGCACCAAAAACTGTAAGATACCTAAGAATACACCTAACCAAAGAGGTAAAAGATCTATATTCTGAAAATTATAGAACACTTATGAAAGAAATTGAAGAGGACACAAAGAAATGGAGAAAAAAAACCACATTCCATGCTCATGGATTAGAAGAACAAATATTGTTAAAATGCCTATACTACCCAAAGGAATGTATACATTTACTGCAATCCTTATCAAAAAACAACCAACATTTTTCACAAAATTAGAACAAACAAATCTAAAATTTGTATGGAACCACAAAAGACCCTGAATAGCCAAAGCCATCTTGATAAAAATAAATCTGGAGGAATCACAATTTCTGACTTCAAGCTATATTACACAGCTATAATGATCAAAACAGTATAGTACTGGCACAAAAAGAGACACATAGATCAATGGCACAGAATAGGAAACTCAGAAATGGACCAAAAACTAGATGGTCAATTAATCTTTGACAAAGCAGGAATGAATATCTAATGGAAAAAAAGGCAGTCTTTTCCACAAATGGTGTTGGGAAAACTGGACAGAAAAATGCAGAAGAATGAAACTGGATGACTTTCTTATACCAAACACAAAAAAGAACTCAAAATTGATGAAAGACCTAAATGTGAGATAGGAAACCATCAAAATCCTAGAGGAGAAGACAGACAGTAACTTCTTCAACATCAGCGATAGCAACTTCTTACTAGATATGTCTCTTAAGGGAAGGGAAACAAAAGCAAAAATAAACTATTGGGACTTCATCAAGATCAAAAGCTTCTGCAGAGTGAAGGAAACAATAAAAAAAAAAAGATAAAAGACAACCTATGGAAAGGGAGAGATATGTCATTTGCAAATGATATATCTGATAAAGGGTTAGTATCCAAAATATATAAAGAATTTATCAAGCACAACATCCAAAAAGCAAATAATCCAGTGAAGAAATGGACAGAAAACATGAAGAGACATTTTTCCAAAGAAGACATCCACATGTCCAACAGACACATGAAAAGATGCTCAGCATCACTCATCATCAGGGAAATACAAATCAAAAGTATGGGCAGAAAGATAAATCAAGGAATTGACTTCATTTACAACTGCACCAAAAAGTATGATGAGATACCACCTCACACCTGTCAGAATGATTACAATTAACAATACAGGAAAGAACAGATATTGGTGAGGATTTGGTGAAAGGGGAACCCTCTTACTTTGTTGGTGGAGATGTAAACTCATGCAGCCACTCTGGAAAACAGTATGGCAGTTCCTCAAAAAGTTAAAAATAGAACTACCAAGACCCAGCAATTGCACTACTAGGTATTTAACCAAAGATACAAAAATACTGATTGGAGAAAAATCTGTACTGATTGGCTTGGCACACGCAAGCCAATGTTTATAGCAGCATTATCAACAATAGCCAAATTATGGAAAGAGCCCAAGTGTACACTGACTGATGAATGGATAAAGAAGAAGTGGTATGTATGTGTGTGTGTGTATATATATATATATATATATATATATATATATATATATATATATATATATA